>NW_027526266.1:21940280-22540280 GCF_048455015.1 Haemaphysalis longicornis
TCCGGTAGCGCTCGTTATATCGGTTAGGGTCTACGTAGGCATCTACAGGATTTCCCGCTCAATATAATCCAAACGCCAGTGAATATAATCCAGGTGCCAAACAATATAATCCAGGCCCCCAATCAATATTATCCAGGACCCCCGCAGTGCAGAACACATGCCAGCGCTTTGCTATTTAGTTGGCAACCAATACCA
Organism: Haemaphysalis longicornis; assembly: GCF_048455015.1. Taxonomy (NCBI): domain Eukaryota; kingdom Metazoa; phylum Arthropoda; class Arachnida; order Ixodida; family Ixodidae; genus Haemaphysalis; species Haemaphysalis longicornis. The sequence continues at coordinate 21,940,476 of NW_027526266.1, forward strand.
TCCGGGCGCAATGTATTTTCATCCAAGTTAGATAAACTAGGTTACGTGTCCAGTTTAATCAGACGACCTAAGAACCGCGAAATAAAACAGTCACGTGACTATCCAGCACTCTCGCATAATTACTATACTGAATCCGAGGATGGTGTCATGGGTAGTAATTATCGCATTTAAATTGCTCGCTTACTCGATATTTTAGGGGAAATTGCCAGAATGCCTAACTTTCGAAACCCAATACGGGCCCGAATGTGGGAAAGACAGGTAGCGCTGCTGGCGCCGTTCAACAGCGCCACCCGCGGAAGAAAATCGCAAAAATGGTCGGGACATGCCCTGGCGTATAGGTGTGGAGAACGCGTGTTTCCGTGTTGTTTAAAGGGGCAACATCTCATTACCGTGATGATGTGAGTCATACGAAACTCACTTCTTTTTGTCAGAAATTAGGTCCGGGTGACACGCGTTCGGTTTAATTATTTACCGAATGTAGGTACCTAATTCATTATTCTTTAGTCATTGATTTGGTTAAAAGTCAAATTGATGTAACCAGGGCTTGTAAGGTACCAAATTAAAGGTCTCGATAAGGGGAATCACGTGGGAGAAATTAAACATTGCTTCCTACTTATAGTCATGAGATAGTCACGTGAGTCATAGAATGGGTTAAATGTCAAAATAATGCCACTAGGGCTTGTGAGGTATCAAATTAAAGGCATCGATAAGTGGAATCACGTGGGAGAAATAAAAAATAGCTTCCCGGCTGTAGTCATCAGATAGTCACGTGATTCACAAATTAGGTTAAAAGTCAATGTGACGCCACTAGTGCTTATGATGTATCAAATGAAAGGTCTATATGAGGGGAATCACGTGGGACAAATTAAAAACCACTTCCTAGTTATTGTCAGAGACATAGTCACGTGAGTCATAGATTGGGTTAAAAGTCAAAGTGATGTCACTAGTGCTTGTGAGGTATCAAATTAAAGGTCTCGATGAAAGGAATCTCGTGCGAAAATTAAAAATTACTTCCGTGTTATATTCATGAGATAGTCACGTGATTCACAAATTGGGTTAAAAGTCAATGTGACGGCACTAGTGCTTATGAGGTATCAAATGAAAGGTCTGTATGGGGGGAACCACATGGGACAAATTAAAAATCGCTTCGTAGTTATAGTCAGAGACCTAGTCACTCGAGTCATAGATTGGGTTAAAATGCAAAGCAAATTGATGCCACTAGTGCTTGTGAGGAATCAAATTAAAGGTCTCAATGAGGGGAATCACGTAGTACAAATTAAAAATTGCTTCATAGTTATAGTCATGAGATAGACTGGGACATTAGATTGGGTTAAAACTCAAAGTGATGCCATTAGGGCTTGTGAGGTACCAAATTAAAGGTCTCGATGAGGGGAATCACGTGAGCCAATTTAAAAATGGCTTCCTGTTTATAGTCATGATAGTAGTCACGTGACCCACAAATTGGGTTAAAAGTCAAAGTGACGACACAAGAACTTGTGAGGAATGAATTTAAAGTTCTCGATGAGGGGAATCACGTAGTACAAAAATAAAAATTGCTTCCTAGTTATAGTCATGAGATAGTCACGTGAGTCATAGATTGGGTTAAAAGTCAAAGTGATGCCACTAGGGCTTGTGAGGTAACAAATTAAAGGTCTCGATGAGAGAATCGCGTGGGACAAATAAATATTGCTTCCTGTTGATAGTCATGAGATAGCCTCGTGAGTCATAGATTGGGTTAAAAGTCAAAGTGATGCACTAGAGCTTGTTATCGCCCACCCGTATGTAAAAAGAAAGTTACACATGCGAGAAAGAGGCTGATGGCGTGTTGAAAAATTGTGCTAGGAATGTATGTTTGCGCTTGCAGTGAAAGCGACGATGTAATATCGGCACAAGATCCCTGCATCCCGAAATCCAAAGTCGGCCATGAGTTGTTCGGGGAAAAATCCTTTTCAAAGCTTTCTGCGAGTACACTTGTTCAGTTTATGCTTCCTTTAAGCTCACCTATTAGAAGGAAAGACTTTGTGTGTCTTCCATTTTCCTATCGACTTTCTGTCCCGTATCTGAATGGGAACAGAATGAGCTCTGCTGGCCGGGAGGTCACCGCAGCTCCGGGGCTTCTGAATAGGACGTTATCTACCGTTGCCCGATCGCGAAAGCCAGCCAGTGCTCTGACCGCACCCCGGGCAGGGGTCGTTTGCTTTCACGACAAAAAGTCTGTTTGTGTGTATTTTCACAAGAAATAAACAACTTTTCCTAATTCAGCGTCAAGAAAACTATAAAGGAATGCTCCAAAGAAATTTTTTGAAAAGCTCTTTAGCAGCCCTTTAAAAGCATGTGGAGCTTTTAATATGTTCGGAATCGTGATATGTTCGGAATTTTTAATTTTCGGTATTTCTTTAAAAAACACGAAAAGAACATTTTTTCTCGCCATTCACTATATGATGGAAAGTTACAACTCTACTGAGGTGGCATCTCCTTGCAATTAGAATCAACGCTAATGTTTTTACATAAATTAAATTCATTCATTTGTTTGCTTCTTTAATGCTACTTTTTTACTCGTGTCTGATGTGCCATGTGGAGCTACGTAGCACCAACAAAATAATGTATCCGAATGGTAAACATACCTATGGTGTTTTACTTTTCTTGGTAGAAAAAATATACACAAACGAACCAGCGCGCTTCGGAAGCAGCTTTACATCCCTTATCAGTCTTACGGAAGTAACCGGAAATACCACCGGCTGCAGTGGCTCAGTTATGTTTATGAGCCCAAGGACACGGGTTTGATCCCGACCGCGATGGCTGCTTTCTATATGGAGAAAAAAAAAGACGATCGAATGTCGAGATTTCGTCGCGCGTTAAAGATCCCCAGTGGGTCAAATGTAATCGAGAGCCCTCATGGCCCAGGTGCACAGCAGCGGGACGTTAAAACCCCACAATTCCAATTTTGAACTGAAATAATACAAAAAAGGTCCCGCATCTGCTTCCTTTGCGGCAAATGTCATCGAAAGACAGTAGTTTTCTGCCACCCGTGCCTGTAACACCCCCTTCTTCCCCCCCCCCCCCCCCGACCCTGTTCTCCTTCGCTCCCCATCCCCCATCCCCCATCATGGATGCAGTCGAAGTTTGCTCAATTCGATCCGATTTCCCTGCGTTCGCCCCATCTGTTCACAGCTCTTTTTTCTAGGGCACTTTGCCGCGAATTAACAGGTTTAAAAAAAAGCAACACACAGCTCCTCAAGAAAGCAAGCATTGCTTGCTCCAATGAGTGCATAGGGAGCGTCGTACTGCTAGGAGGAAAAGAAACTTGAGCCACCGTCCATAAAAGAGAGTTGTTAATCCCGAAGCACGGGAATTTGAAAGGTAGGTGAAGTAAAAATGGAACCTTTTCCAGCAGTCCCATGACGGCTTTTGATTACAGTGCCAGACTTTCCTGTAGTGAAATGGTATAAACGACTTCATGCTCTAGAGAGTATGTTCCAAGCCACCGACAGAACGAGTAACGCCACAGTCATGGGATCCGCCATCCAGAATGACTGACACCAAGAATAGCCGCTGCAACGTCACCCTTTTGTTAGATAATGCGCGGCACAAAAATGCCATGATGCACCCTGCAAGACGTTTCGCAGGGTTACTCTTTTAACGTAACAGCGCTATACTTGTTAACGTAACAGCACAATACTATACTTTAGTGGTACAAATGATTTTTTACCCAATCTATGACTCACGTAACTATCTCATGGCTATAACCAGGAAGCAATTTTTAATTTGTCTCACGTGACTGCCCTCACCAAACCTTTAATTTGATAGCTCACAAGCCCTAGTTGCATCGCAATGATTTTACGTAATCTATGCCTCACGCGACTATCTCATGACTACACCCAGGAAGCAATTTCTAGTTTGTCCCACGTGACTCCCCTCATCGAGACCTTTAATTTGATTCATCACAAGCCCTAGTCGCATCACGTTGACTTTTAACCCAATTTATGACTCATGTGACTATCTCATGACGATAACCAGGAAGCAAGTTTTAGTTTGTCCTACGTGACTCCCCTCATCGAGACCTTTAATTTGATACCTCACAAGCCTAGTGGCATGACATTAAATTTTAGCATAAACTATGACTCACGTGACTATCTCATGACTATAACTAGGAAGCAATTTTTAATTTGTACTATGTGATTCCCCTCATCGAGACCTTTGATTTGATTCCACACAAGCACTAGTGGCGTCAATTTGACTTTTAACCCAATCTAGGACTCACGTGACTATGCCTCTCACTATAACCAGAAGCAATTTTTAATTTCCGCAGGAGATTCCTCTCATCGAGACCTTTATTTGGATACCTCACAAGCCCTAGTGTCATCACTTTGACTTTTAACCCAATTTAGGGGTCACGTGACTATCTCATGACTACAGTCGGGAAGCTATTTTATCGGTCCCACGTGATTCCACTTATCGAGACCTTTAATTTGATTCCTCACAAGCCCTAGTGGCATTAGTTTGACATCTAACCTAATCTATGACTCCCGTGACTATCTTATTACTATAAGTACGAAGCAATGTTTAATTTCTCCCACTTGATTTCCCTTATCGAGACCTTTAATTTGGTACCTCACAAGCCCTGGTTACATCAATTGGACTTTTAACCAAATCAATGCCCAATGAATAATGAATTAAGTGCCTATATTAGGTAATTAATTAATCCGAACAGGTTTCGGCCAGACCTAATTTCTGACAAAAAAAATGTGAGTTTTGTATGACTAACATCATCACGGTAACGAGAGGTTGCCCCTTTAAACAACACGGAAACACACGTTCTCCACATTCTCCACACCTACACGCCAGCGCATGTCCCGAACAGTTTTGTGATTTTCTGCCGCGGGTGGCGCTGTTGAACGGCGCCAGCAGCGCCACCTTTCTTTCCAACGTTCGGGCCCGTATTGGGTTTCGAAAGTTAGGCATTCTGGCAATTTTCCCTAAAATTTCGAGTAAGCGAGCAATTTAAACGCGATAATTACTACCCATGGCACCACCCTGGGGCTCACTATAGTAATTAGGCGAGAGTGCTCGATAGTCACGTGACTGTTTTATTACGCAGTTCTTAGGTCGTCTGCTTAAACTGGTCACTTAACGTAGTTTATCTAACTTGGATGAAAATACACTGCGCCGGGATGGTATTGGTTGCCAACTAAATTGCAAAGCGCTGGCATCTGTTCTGCACTGCGTGGGTACTGGATTATATTGGTTGGCGCCTAGATTATATTGGCTGGCACCTGGATTATATTCACTGGCGTTTGGATTATATTGAGCGGGAAAGCCTGTAGTATTTTATAAACGCAGGGTGACGTTTGAAGTTTCCCAGAATGCAACAGGGGGGGGGGGGGGAGGGTGTGGAATGCACCACGCACTCTAAAAAAGTTCCTGTTCCGTACCGTGCAACCCTTCGGCTGGTTTTTGTTAGAACCGTCGGAATAACGGAATGAAATACAACTACCTGTGCACGCACGTGCATAACGTCACCGTAACCCAACCAAGCTCGACATCGGCGGGAACGAGCGGCTAATTAAGAAATATATAAACTGACGTCGGTTCCGAACGCATGTGCAAGCTTGCTCTAACAAATTTTTAGGGGATTCTTTTGTCATTCGCTTACATATTGTAGCGTGAGCTACACTGGCGAAGGTTGAGCTGTTACGCGTGGCTCCTGGAGAGCCGTGCTGCGCATGCGCGAGGAGCGCATGCGGAGCATGGCTCCTCCGCTCCAGCAGCTGTCTCGCCGGAGCCGCCGCCGCCGCGCGCGCATCCCCGGTCTGCGCATTCCCGCGGCAGACGCACTGTCACATCGCACTGGCGCCGGCACGTGGCCAGCTGTGCGCCTCGGTTGCGCAGTAGCCAAGCCTGACGTAGCAATAGAGAAGCAACCAGAGGTTGAGCAAAAATAAATATACATCTGTCACATAATGAGTATACCGTGTGTGTGTCATTGAAGCAACAGTAAGCATAATAATCAAGCTAATTCCTAAACAACCAGGAAAGCTAAGAATAACCAGCTGAACCTTGGCTCACACTACGTATATCCCGGCATAGCCGAGCTAAGCCCCTGCTAATTTTTTTGAACTAGTTAGTTTAGTATTTAGTTGAGTTAGTTTAGTATTTAGTTAGTTTTGAACTAGTTAGTTCGTTCACTGTCATTTAACCTACTGTATAACATCATGGGGTAGCTCTTACGCCACCCATTTGTCACCCCTCGTTGCATTACAGAAACAAGCTATTCGCGTCATCAACTCTGCACCCCGTCGATCTTCTTCCTTTCCACTATTTCAACAACTTCGGGTTTTGCCTCTAACTCAAATTTATCGGTACAGCCCGCCGCGGTGGCTCAGTGGCTAAGGCGTTGCGCTGCTGAGCACGAGGTCGCGGGTTCGATTCCCGGCCGCGGTGGCCGCTTTTCTGATGGAGGCGAAAAGCAAAAACGCCCGTGTGTACGAGATTTCGGCGCACGATAAAGATCCCCAGGTGGTCAAAATTAATCCGGAGCCCTCCACTACGGCGCGCCTCATCGCCTGCGTTGCGTCGGCGCGTTAAACCCTACAATCAATCAATCAAATTTATCGGTACAGCCTCGGTATCTTATGTTTCAAAATTCTTAATCGCAAACTCGTATTAGAGGTTTTCCCGGTTCGCATGATTACTAATACGAATAACACGCGTTTTTCGAGTCAAAACAATTTCTTGCTTCCTAAGATTCGAACTAATTATGGTAAGCATACAATACTGTTTTCAGCGATATCTTTTTGGAATTCTTTATCCAGCTATATTAAAACAAATTCTTCCTATAAGTTCAAAACTGTACTTAGGAACTACCTGCTTGACATTTAAATTTCTTGTGGTATATTAATGTTCCATTTTTTTATTGTATCTCGTTGTTTATATTTTGCTTTAAATCTACTACTTGTTAAAACTGTATCTGAAGTTGTATTTAGTTTTATATTTTGTCTCTGAATACATAGTTATGTATTGTTCAATAGTTCTGTATAGTTTTATAGTTTGGCTTTGTATATGTAGTTCTTTATGGTTCAATAATTCTGTATACCTTTTTTTTAACGTCGCTCGTAATATCTTGTGTATCGTCATCGGAGGTCCCGCGTACGGCTTCGGTCTTGGGACCTACAACCCATATGTAAATATGTATACATTCCTGAATAAAAATTGAATTTAATTGAATTGAGTATGTTTGAGAATGGCGAGAAATCTGAAAGAACTTTAATAATCGCTATTTATCAGAATCAGTTGCTCCTTTGGCCTTTTGTAATACCTCTTAAAACACAACCGAATCGGTAATCACCAATTTAGAAAACGGAGTCCTATTCACGGCAAGCAGTGCGGAAAAGGTAGTGTTTCTGGGGGAGGCAGACACGCTTCGACCAGTCCAAGCGTTCATAATATCCCGGATCACCTACGGTATACCGTATGCTCTTCTGTCCACGGCAGAACTCAAGAAAGCAGATACGATAATCCGGAAAGCCTACAAGCAAGCCATTGGACTCCCAGCAAGCACCTCCACAGACCGACTTCTCCAGCTTGGAATCCATAACACCGCAGAAGAATTAATCGAGGCCCACCTCTCAAGCCAAAGAGTGCGACTGGGAGCCACAGAAGCGGGCAGAGCCATTCTTTCCCGCCTGGGACTTTCAGTCCCACTTAAACACTCACCTCCTGACCTAAGAAGCATCCCACACACAATCCGTCAATGCCTCATTGTTCCCCCTCTACCGCGCAACATGAACCCCGTGCACCACGCGGCGTGACGAGAGGCCAGAGCGAGAGCCATTTCGAGGCGATACGGAAACGAACCCGACACTGCCTACACGGATGCTGCCACATACCCCGGGATTCAGGCCACGACCGCTGTTGTAGTCATGAAGAAACACCACCACACCAGTCTCACTATACCACACCACAACCCATTGCAAGCGGAGGAAGCGGCAGTCGCCCTCGCCGTGAGTCAAACCACAGGTACTGTCATCATCACGGACTCGCAGCAGGCGTGCCGAAATTTCGGTAACGGAAGAATCCACCGCACAACCCTCAAGATTCTTGCACAACGCCCCCCAAACCGTTCCATCAAGATCATCTGGGCCCCCGCTCATCTCGACGTTCCTGGCAACGAGACCGCCCATCTCCTGGCTCGAGAGCTATCCCGCCGAGCCGCTGTTGCCGGAAGTGAGCCTGAGCGCATGCACCCGATGGTCACGTACCGAGAAATCACGCTACACTACCGACTAGAGCGACAGCATTACCCCCCAGCGCACAAACAACTCCCCAGAGATCTGGAGCGACTCCTACGTGCCCTTCAAACGAATACTTTCCCCCACCCCACCAGAAGTCACATTTTGGCCCCTACCTGTTTCCCCCCGCAGTGCCGCTTCTGCGAGGCCCCGGGACACTCTATCATATTGTACGAGGCTGCGACCAAGCTCCGTTTCTCCGCCCCAATCCCTATCCCACCCATGAGCTTTGGGAGAGAGCCTTGGCCAGCTCCACCCTCGAGGATCAGCGTCAGCTGGTCGAGAGGGCTGTGGACGCGGCCCGAGCTCAAGGCGTCCTGGACTAGGGAAGCCACCCCGAAGACTCCATTTTGTTTTTTTTTTCTCAATAAAGAAAGTTTATTCTCTCTCTCTATAGGCCAGATGTATGTATGTTGTCCCAACATTTTGTTTTCCAGCTCTGCAAACCAATCTTTAACATATCTTTGCCGTACGACCACTTAATTCTGTCGGGTCCGGGTTAACCAGGAGGTGCTTATCGCGGAAGCTATAGCACGAGTCATGGCCCAGAGCCCTAGACGGAGCGATCCGTGCTTCTTTATTGGCTGTCCTCGAACACACTACTCCAATGATGATAATGCGCCGCGTGCACCTGCCCGCTTTCACCTCTTCTTCATTTGCAACATCTTCCCGCGGGCCCAAGATGGTCACTCGGCGAGATCAAAAACGTACAGTTATTACATAGCAACATTGCACATGAAACTGTGGCAGTGACACTTGGCGAAGTCCCCATTGCAATTGAAGAGCGTTGTCGCCCAGGATCACGATCGCGATGGCGTCCAACTCCATCGTCGGTGTTCGACGTCTGCCTTCCTTCGCTTGGGTAGGGAGTCAACAGCGTGAGAACCTTCCGGTTACAGGCCAGCGTATGAGGTTTCCTGCAGCCACCAGAAGCCTGAAGGTCCGGCTCCGCAGACAGAAATGGCTGTGCGCGCTGTTTGGCCTCGGTTTGCTTTGAGAAACGGCTGATGCGCTCTACGCTCTGCCGGTTGGTTCCTTCGCTGCTGCTGCCCAAGCTAAGTTTCTGGCGTTTCTCCTCATGCGCACTTTTACGGTTGGCTGAACACGCATTGGGCGTTTGGTTTGTCTTCGCCTCCCCCTTTGCTGGACTTCCAGAACTGACCCGTCTCGAGCATGCCTTTACGGTGCCCTCTTGATAATGTGCTCGGGTTCGACGTCGGATCCTTAGGTGCATATTCTTTCGGGGCCATTTCAGGGTATCGACTTTGCTTGCGTCCACGTGCGGATTTATAAGTGGGTGTTTTCTGGGCAGGTTCTTGCTTCGGGGTCTGCTCGCTAGAGCTATACGTTCCTTCCGCCGCTTTCTCCATCATCACGTCTTCAACTACTTTGCGTTTCGTTCTGAATCCCTTACAAGTGCTCAGGGAGACATTAGGCGACTCGGGTTCATGCGATGAACTAGAACAGCAGTTCCGCCGGTGCCACACAGTACATGCGCCAAATTCTAAATGCCGTCGTGTGCCACCCGAGAGGACCATGGCGCTAGTAAATCTACAAGCCGTAGATCCTAGCGTTCCTTGAATCGTCCAACCTAGAGCTGTTTCTGCAGCTGTGAGATCTGCATTGATTCGTCTATTTTGCCTGTGGCCACCTTCCAGTAGGCATCCGATCCAACCAGTATGCCGATTTCATCCTCTTTCCATGTATTCGGCTGGTAGACGTCGGCAGCGTCGTACCGCTTTTCACTGAGGATATTGACTGTCGCGCTATCGAGTTTCGGACTGGTGACCCAGCAAATCTTAGGGACCTCCAAGGCTTCAAATGTGTCCCGATCTCCACGAGCTTGTCCACGTAGCGTCACCTCTATTCGTCGGCAGCGTAATATCTTGTGAGCCTTTGTCCTGCCGAACTTTACCAACGCTAGCTCTTCTGTGTCGAGAACAGTGCATTTAAGGGCTTTAGCCAGATCCTGACGAATGAACGTCCGCTGGCTTCCGGTATCCAGAAGTACTCGCACTAAACGTCGCCGAGCACCCTCTGCCCAGGCTCGAGCGGTCGGCAATAGTACTGACGTTTCCCCGGAGTGCCCGCTCGAAGCCGTCACCGCAGTTGGCAGTGCCCCTTGTCCAGCTTGTACCTGCGGCGTTGATCTGGGCGTGGTGTGGTCAGCCGGCCGGAGCACGTCGCACAGCACGGTGAGATGACGCCCGTTGCAGGTACTGCAGGTCAGGTTGCGCGACCCTCTGCACTGACGAGCAACATGGTTGCGTCTGCCGCATCGGAAGCAGCAGCGAGCGTTGCGCAATCGCGTCCTCTTCTCGGCCGCCGACAGGTTAACCCGACAGTCCGCCACCTTGTGACCGCGGCTGTCACACAAGGGACACGCCGGTGTGGCTGAGGGCTGGGTCTCTGCGGTCAATGCCAACGCTGCGGGAACGGGTGTCTCTGGTTGCCCTGGGGGGTTCAAGTCGGTGTTCTCGATGAACCGACGAGCTGCGGTTGATAGAGGCTGCCCTTGCTTCCCTTCCTCGCGAATCTCAATTTGGATCCTCAAGAACTCTAGTCGTCGCTTCACCTGGCAACCTTGCCCTTGACTTATCGCGGATTCCGCCGCGGATCCAGTAATCGACCCTTGGCCCAATTCCTTAGCCCTCTGCCGGTACATGAAAGTTATGTCATCGGGCAGGCATCGCAGGAGCACACGGTTGAGAACCACGGCATTCTGCTCTTGGGGAACTCCCAGGGCTTCCAGGGCGCTGACGCGGAAATGTACCTTGTCGTACAACTCGCGGAGCCTGTCGATATCCATCGAGCTGCGTATCGGTGTGAATGCCAGCAGTTGATCGATATGCTCGTTAATGAGCAACTCTGGACGGCCAAAGCGTTGAACGAGGGCGCTCACCGCAACGTCGTAGTTTGCTTCCGAGAGTCGGATACCCTCGATGGCTCGCCTGGCATCGCCGATCAAGTACGTCAGCAGGTACTTGAATTTCTCGATTTTTGTTAGCTCGACGTTGTCATGAATGGTCACGCTGTAGTGATCCCAAAAAGCTTGCCATTCGTGCAGAATTCCCGAAAACGCTGGAATCTGAAGTTTCGGAAGGGCGACTGTCCGATGCCGTGACGCAGTCGCGATGCATGATGACATACTCGTTGTATCATGGGCTGAAGCAGCTGCTGTCCCGCTTTCGCTGGCTACGGGTAGCGTTCGGCTGGGCATTTCTGAGAAGAAACCGTGCCCGAGAGACGGCGTACGAAACCTTGCGGTTGTACTCTGCCGCTCCCTCGAGCTCTTGCTCCAGCGCGTCATCATCTGTTGCCTCGGCGATCTTCCCGTTGAGCGCCGTGAGCTCAGCGTCTTGCTGCACGATGTAGTCGACGTGGGACCTAAGGGTCGCCGCGTCGGGAGGGGGCTGCTCCAGCAGGTCGTTCAGCTGGTTGAGAGCTCACGCGACGCCTCTCCTGACGATGCCACGAGTCTTTCGAAGGCGGTCGATCGACGAAGCCATGCGGAGATGCTCCGAAGGGCGATTTCCCGGCTTTCGGCACCAAAGATATCGCGGATGCTATAGCGCGAGTCACGGCCCAGAGCCCTAGACGGAGCGATCCGTGCTTCTTTATTGGCTGTCCTCGAACACACTACTCCAATGATGATAATGCGCCGCGTGCCCCTGCCCGCTTTCCCTCTTCTTCATTTGCAACAGTGCTGTCGAACAAGTTAATCAAGCCGTGCAAACTAAGCCCGCGATGAAAGCGAAGCTGCGCCAAAACAGCCCAAAACAAGCGTCGCTAAACCACACGATAAAGCCGTCCCGCCGACGCGCCCGCCGGGGTGAGCAGCACTCGGGGAACGAAGAACAACCATTCGCTGCGCCATCTACACTCTGCTCTGTGAATGAAAACTGCCCTCTCCCTCCTCAGCCGCGTTGGGAGATCTTTGTCCCGCACGCCACGAAGGAAGCGTTAGCTGGTAGAGGTAGAAAGCTTTGCTTTAAAACCACAAAACAAGCATCGAACCCCATTATGGATGATAAGGCGCCGCGCCTGTAGTACGATGTAGTACGACGAATTAGTACGATGTAGTTCGATTTTAGTACGACGAAATGACCACAGGTGGACCACGAGGGCAACAGAATAGACACCGAGAGACGGGACTGGAAGGGGAAGGCTCGATGGAGAGACGAAACAAGAAAATTCGGAGGCAAAGGATAGACTCGGGCAGCGTAGAACTGAAGCGAGTGGAGGTCAATGGGGGAGGCCATCTTCCTGCAGTGGACTTAAATAGGCTGTTGATGATGGTGATGAAGCGTAAAGTCTGTATATCTCATGGAAGGCGTACAAAAATAGTGGGAAAGTACGTAGAATCGACAATACAATTGTCGCAGCAGAGGGTTGTGCCATTTGGTGCAACATGCTTTGAAGATAGCGGACGAACGAGACAGCAAAACACCACTACAATGGAGAAACGCAACGTTCGTTGTACTTGTAGTCTTGTGTATTGCCCGTGAGCTGTTTTTTCTTTCGGAAAATTGGAACGCGAGCACATTCGCCCGTCGCCTAAGTGCACCACCACAATGGAACTCTCCCAGGCCAGTGCCCCGATACCCGAACACGATGAGATTTGAGTACTTGGCCTCTTTATCCACAAACATCGACGGGTAGATACAACAATAGCCAAACTGCGTAAGGTGGGGGAGCAGCTGGGCCGGGTGGTCCGCCGGGTTTCCAACCAACACGGGGGATTACGGTGCAAAGACGCCTTGCGGCTGGCGCATGCATTCGTGATCAGTCGAGTCCTCTACTCGACTCCTTACCTCCACCTGCGCAAGTTTGACGAGAACGCCCTCGAAGTGATTCTCAGAAAGATGTACAAGCGTGCCCTCGACCTCCCGATAAACACGTCAAACCAGTGCCTCATGAGCCTGAGGACGGTTAACACTTTCGCGGAGCTCCGGGAGTCACACTTGACTAATCAATATACAAGACTTTCAAAGACGCCGTCGGGACGCCGCCTATTAGCCCGACTACACATCCACCACACAACACTAACGGAAGAGCGCGTACGCATCCCCGAAGTGTGGAGATGCGCCCTGCACGTGCGCCCTCTTCCGGCCAACATGACACGTGACGACCACAGTGGCAGGCGCCTGGCGCGGGCGAAGGCACTGGCCCGCCACTATGGGAACAAACACGGAATCTTTTACGTCGGCGCCTCCGGCCCTCACCATGGGGGGTGGTGCACGGCCGCAGTCGTCCACCAAAACGTCGCGGTGAATGACCTAACATTCAGAGCTCAACACGTAACACATGCGGAGGAAGTCGCCATTGCGCTAGCAGCCGCAGACCAGGAGCCGCGAGTCATCATCACCGACTCGAGAGGGGCCTGCAGAAACATTGAACAGGGGTACATTCCTCACTTTGCGTATCGCATCCTTCAAAATAGCGACTATCTCGGGGCCCCCGCGTCTCAAACGATCGTATGGACTACTGCTCACATGGGCCTCGAAGGCAACGAAACGGCAGACGCCGCTGCCCGCGCGCTCACTCTCCGGGCAACGTCTTCAGACCCTTACGAAATGGATCCCGAACCCTAACTGGCCCTCACTTTTCGAGAAATTAGTTAATTATACCTATTCGGCCACGCAATTTATCCTAAGCCCTCTAAGGGCCTTACAAAGGCAGAGGAACGCACTCTCCTCCGTCTTTACACCAAAACACTGCTGTACCCGGCAGTTTTAAAACACTTTGATCCTGCCTATACAGGGCAATGCCCGTACTGTGCAGAGAAGTCTTTGGCCATCTTCCACATGGTGTGGGCATGCCAATCAACTCCGAACCTCGCCCCAAAACCCAACCCCACCCGGGAGGAGTGGGAGGCAGCCCCGCTCGGCTTCTCCGACTTAGTGAGCCAGAAGGCCCTGGTCGACCGAGCCCGAGCCGCGGCGATCGCCAATGGGCTTCTGTAATGAGAAGCCCACGTAGTGATTGTGGGAGGTGGCGCCCTCCGGGCCACCTCAAACATCTTCCCTGTATATATCAGCAAAACGTTTTTCAGACAGACAGACAGCCCGTAATCACGCCGCAAAAGGAAAACATCAGTGCTGAAGGACGAGGGTCGGAAGATGGTTCTCTGGAACGGTAACTCAGGGTGCGTTGGAAAGGAAAACAGCAGCGCCAAAAAAGTGTAGACCGCAGTCATATGTGCATTACGAGCCGCCTTGAGAGGTAAATCTACCAAAAGCGGCAAACAGGTGGCTCTTGGCAGAGAGGCTAGTAAGCGGAATGAGCGTAAGAGTGGGGTGTCTGTGGGGCTAGTCGAATTGGGACGAGCGCGGCCGCAAGGCTCAACTAAAAATTCAATAGCAAATAAACAGGAAGCACGACTAGGATTTGGCCATCACATTCTTTGAATGTTCTTGGCACCCCAGCTGACACGATGTAAACGGAAACCAAGTCAACGAAGCAGCCACCAAGTATTTCTGCCTCAAAAAACAACACTCGCGGCTTCCGCCGCCGCGAGCTTTGTCATGGTATTCCCTCTCGTAACGACATCTCCTCAGTCGTCAGAGTAGTAACGTCTTTATATGTTTAGAACCTGTATATCATGAATATATAAAGGGGCCATGCAAACACAATTCAAATTTGTTTTGTTCGAAACATTTCGTGTTTTATAATGCAATCAGCGTTTGTCCGGAAGGAAATGATGATTTATTCTCTGAGAAATAATCAATTTACCTTAAAATTTTGATTCTCCCGCCATCTCGTGTGCCTTCATGACGTCTGCACTGATATCACAACAACAGGTCTTCAAGCTGCCGTGGCATGGCCGAACTGGAGGAGCGGTGTGCGCGCACTTTCATACGGACTGCGCGCCCAAAAAGAAAGCAATACAACAGATTCTTGACAGAGTGAGGGTGCTTCGAACCAACCATCTACTCTCCCAACCCTCTTTTTGCTTTGTCGACGCATCGCCTCTGGCCGAGTGAGCCGACCACGCCTGCCGCACGTGTTTTAGATCTGCTGCGGAATATCAACTATACCAATGAATACATTCGCTGCTATATCTCACCAAGTATGCTTGTGGTACGATTCAGTTGTATGATTAGAGAGTTTTAGCTCACCGTTTTAAATGCAGAGCATTTCTTTAACTCACGATGTCACCCGTTCTTGACGTCCGTAGTTGTCCGCATCGCTCGCCTCGACATGCCCGGCTCAGACGTTTCGCTATCGGCGCGATCAACATTCGATAGCGCGCCCAGGCACGTTTCAAGGACACTCTCTCCCCTCTCTCGGACTCAACGTGCGCCGAGGCTGCCAATTTTACTGCTGACGGGCGCTCTCTCGTCAGCAGTGGCCACAAGTGCAACAGCATTAACGTAACGCAAACTACTTAACGTCGTGCGCCCCCGGAAATGCTCTGCATTTGATCGTGCCCCTCGCGAGGGGGATGTTTCACTGCGTCGCCATGCGAACAGTTTGCCACGCTTTAGTTTCAGTTCCGTATCTCCCCGCCGCGGCCGTGGAGAGAATGCGGCCGGCCGCGACTCTCGCCACCGCGGCGCTGCGGTTGCGAGTTGCGCTAGGAAAGCGAGCGTCGTCTGCTAGCGGGGAGCGGAACGCGTTCCGCTATAGTGCCTAGAATATACTATATTCTAGGCACTATAGTTCCGCTCGGCATCTCCGCTCTTCGCCACTTCTGGCTGCGCACTGCAAAAGAAATTTTCTGGCCTGCTTAGGCTGAGTGTGGTCAAGCATATGCCGTAGTATAGCCCATGTGCGGCGCATGCTTATGTTTCCCCGCATGTCCTTGCGAAATTCGCCCCATTGCGTTCGAGCTAGTTCAGCGGCATACGGGTCGATCGTGCTACTTAGGTTAGCAAGTTTCAGTCGAAGGCGCCGGTTGTGCTTCTGCCGTCTCCATCTTTATTTGACAGTCCGCTCCACTGGTGCCGGCATGCGCAACACGACCGGATCGTGGGCAGCAGAAACGCTTTTAGCTAAGCAATAACAGTATCCCTCACGACGGGGAATCACTCGCGTCACTGGTCGTGGCCTGCGCGTGTGCAAACCAAGATGTTATCCTGTAGAAAAAATAAGAAATGATACTTTAGTCAGGCAACATGCCACGTTTATTGCCTGTTTAACCATTTTAATATAATGCAGTCGCCGATCAGATATATTCCTAAATATTTTCAAGGAAACCGTTCAACTTTCGAATAGCCATGACAAGGCTGTCTTTCTAGGAGCTGCATAGAAGTAGGTTCGCGCTTCAGTCAACGCTTTTGGCTTCCTTTCTAAACCTCGTTGAGGTGCGTGAGCTCTTTACCTATTCAGAAGCGCTAGTGTGGTTCTGTCGCTCATAATTTAACTGAAGAAACACGAGTTCCCAGTGGCGCGCTCACCGCGCCGGGGACAGCCAGCTTGAAATCCCTGGCGGGAGCGTAATGGCAGTGTGTTGCACACCTCGCCGACCAGGTCATCCTGACGGAGAGGGCGGAACGTGCGAATACGACGCTTGGACTTCTGGACTAAGAAGCCATCCCCACGCATATAAATGCTCAATAAAGTTTTCCTCTCTCTCAGTCTGCTCAGCATGCTCCGGGACCGGAGCGGGGCTCCGCTATGCTAACGCTGCTTCCGCCGGAGCGCTCCCGCTTCCTATCGGAGTGAAGCGGACCGTCAAAAACGGCAGCTAAAACTCTGTGTTTTCTTAGTTGATTTCTTATTGCGTCGTCATAACATTTCCAGGGTGCATCGGGTTACGTTGATACACGTGGACTGGTCGGCCTCGAATTGTGCACTGCTGCGTGCCCTTTTGCCGCTCGCGCCGTGGGAAAAGCCCAGGAGTTTTGTTTCACCAAGTGACAGAGAGTTGTGCGCGAAATGCCAAAGGAACATTGGACGGAAGGATTTATCTATTAACGATAAGTCACCGTCTACGGTCGTGTGTAGCCAGCTTTTTCTTCTGACTGACTACGCTTCTGGGTGCCGCATAAAGAAGCTTTTGAGAGAGAGAGATGAAACGTTTACTTGAACTGAAAGGTCTTGATGGAACTAGGGTAGGTTCCCTCCATCCAGGGCCTCTGTTTCCTCTGCCCCAGTCTTGGCCCTAAAGATCAGATACTTCTGAACCCCAGGGTCAGAGCTGGCCAGAGCTGCCTCCCATAGCTCATATAACTTGGTGTTGGTGTTTACTGAGGGCCATATAGTACGACAACCCCAGGATGCATGGAATAGGGTGGATATTTTGCCTTGCGCTGGGCCCACCGTTTTCGAAGGCTATCGGCGGACATGATGCCTCCCGCGAAAAGGCCTCGCAAGGAACCTGTTCCTCCGGTACCTACTCCAAAAGAAATGACGCGTGAAGCCCAGCCGCTGCCAGTGGAAGAAAATGTGTCTGTCGAATACCATGAAAACACCAAAAGCATGAGCACGCAAACCACGAACAACGATCCCCAAAGTGCAAGGCGGTACCTCTCCAAAATCTCGAGGCTTCGCTCTCAAGTGGCATACCACCATTCCAAGAGTCGGAAGTTACTAGACAAACTAGCCTAGGCAAAGCAGCGCAGTGCGTTATATCTGGCAAACAAACAGTATGCTTCGTTGAGAAAAATGGAGGAGGACTCCGGAGTGGGCACAAAAAGGCCGTGTTCCTGGTTCACAAAATTGCACGATACGAGAAGCAACATCTGACGTACCCTGAAGAGGTCATTAGAGAATGCGTCATATGGAGATTTCTCTCACCGAAGGATTATGAACATGATCGAAGGTCAGTGCTCCTAAACGTACCAGAAAAATGCACAATCCAAAAATACATGGGCCCCAGTCCAACCACAACCGGAATGAGTGCTGCAATGCGAACACGACTGGCTTGCGAAGCGTCACTTCGCAGCAGCATATGTCATCATTAATTACTGACGAAGCCGGTATTGAGCCAAAATGCATCTATGACAAAAAATGAGATGCTGTGTTTGGTTTTAAGGACCGACCCAGGAGCAGCTAGCTCGTCGAACACGCAGGAGATATTGGCGAAGAGGGTTTTGTGCTTTGTTCTGTGTGCCACTAACAGTCAATTTAAGATACCTTGCTCGTATTATTTAACGAAGCAGCTAAGTGGAAAAGACCTTTTACAATGGGCGAAGGAAGTGATCACCGCAGTCGAGTCGTGTGGTTTCAACATCGTTCGTACTGTAACCCGCAAGTGCTCGGCAAACACTACGATGTCGAGCGCATAGGCAGTGGCTCCTTGCGCACGGTTATCACGCACCCGCACAACCCTAACTGGTAAATATTTCTTAGCTTTGACCCTTGCCATGTGATCAAAAATATCCGAAGCCAGTTCCTCGGAAGGCAGCTCACGGATGGCTGCGACGTTATATGTGGTACATACGTACAGAAACTGTACGAGTATAAGAAGCCGATGACTGTGAAACTTGCTCGCAACCTAACACAAAAACATGTGTATCCGACAAATATTGAAAAGCAAAATGTGCGGCGTGCTGTCCAAGTGTTCTCGGCACAGGTGTGTGCGGCCCTACGACATCTGCAGGAAAATTACCGTGGAGGCAGGGCCCTGAATCATTTCAAAGACGCGGGTATCACCATTCGTTTTATGAAAACCATTAAGGAATGGTTTGGTATCCATGATACTTCCTTTGCTGGAAATGGTTACAAGGCGCTGATTTGCAGTCCACAGGATCATCATTTGCTGTGGCTTGAAAACAAGTTCACTGTGTAGATAAAAAATGTCAGTCGTGTTCAGTCGCCTCAGGCAAAGGTGGCCAGAAGAAAGTTTTGAAGCGTTCCTATTCACAACGCAATCCATTGTGGAAACAACACGCTCCTTGCTTCAAGAAGGCGCCAGTTATGTGCTGACTAAGAACCTAAATAGCGATCCGGTTGAGGCCCTCTTTGCACGAATTCGACTAATGTGTTGTGACAACGACCACTTGGACGCCAGAGCCTTTACGGCTACCCGTGATCGGATTGTGAAGGCTAAAGCATTGTGCACAAAAGAAGCCGAAACGCCCGATATTGATGCTGAAGAAGGGGCAGCCACATTGTCTGAAAAGTTTCACCATGAGCTGGAAAACGTGACGGAATGCCAAGCCCATACTCGAAGGCCACTCACTTACTCCGCCTTGTCATATGTTGGCCGCTACATTGCCAAGCTAATAACATATTTCGGTTGCGAATCCTGTGAAATGCTAGTCACAACATGCAGCAAGAACAATCCTTTGTACGCACTGTTGCAAGGCCAAGACAGGAGCGGGCTATATGATACACAAGGCCAGAGTTTCTTGCTCTTTTGAACAATTTAATTAGTTTGTTCGGGCGCGTGGCAACGCATCTGCCAAGAACGAATACGCTTGAAGTTCTTCCGCTACTCTTAGAGCCTCGGCTTGAACTTGCGAAAACACTAAACTGTCCAGAATGTGTTCAGGACAGACATTCGAAACGATTCGCAGCTTTAATTGCCGAAGAATTGATAAGAATACTTCTAATCAACCACACACAAAAAATCACCGACTCACAACAGAAGCCCTCCAATTATGCCCACAAGCCGTCCAGAAAATTCGTCAGACAGTGACAAAATAAACTCTCGATTCTCGACGACGCAGCAAAAAAAAAAAAAAAAAACCTTCTGCGAGCTGGTTCTTTGCGTAGTAATGCCTTTTCTGTGTTTTTATATTTTTCTCACTCCGGGCCCCAGTTTGCTAAAATGAATGTTTGAAGTGCAGCAGGTGCTATTCAATAAAAACTATTCGGAAGAATGGCTTCGCATATTTTCCTTCATGGGGTCCGCGTTAAAATTTTTCTTTCAAATGTTTACGATTCGGCGCTTCCAGATGATAATGTTACGCTGTTTGACCCTATCAGGCAGATAATTCAGAAGGGGGAAGGAATCGCCTATTTTAAGGACGCCCATAAAAATTAGCACGGACATGTATCACCTGTAGCCATGGCAGGAATAGAGGAGCAGCAAATGCTCACGCGCCGCCCCTCTACCCGCCAGTGCTATATCTCGCCTGCCGAGCGTTTGGCCGCAGCGGAACGAACCAGCAGCGGTGAAAGGTGGGAACCATACCCGAAGCCCAGGCCGTATGAAAGTGCACGCATGCCACTCCTCCAGTATGGCCGTGGAGGCGGAGCCTTGTTTGCCGTTAATCAACATAGATGGCGCCACCATACCGCGGCGGGCCGTTTTCTGATATTGCTTTGTTTTGACCGTATTTGTTTGTACCTGACTTGTTCGCTCGACAAATATGGTCACGTAAGGCACCGTCGCTTACGCCAATCGGCGAGTGTCGTCTGAAACAACCCCAAAGCGCCGCAGTGCTGTGCAGGTAGAACAAGCATAGTGCGCGCAGTACCAACAGCAGTATGAATCGGCACTGTTATTCGTAACTTCCGCTGTTCACGCCACCATTATTACTACTATAAAAATAGTGTGCCCTAAATTTAGGCGCAAATAGCTCGTTCGGCAAGCTCATAAGCACGGCATAATTTGCGTTTGCTTTTGCTGCCATCAGCCAATCGCAGAGCTGGCACATATGACATCATAGGTTGTTGCGGGAAATGAGCTCGTGGGTCGCATGGCCATTCATTTTTTCCTAATTATACAGCTTATTTGAGGGAAGTGTACGTTAAAAGTGGTGTCACTATGATTCTAACGAGGCGATCGTTCGAAAGAACCAAACGTGTGTCTTGTCTGCAGGGCCCCTTTAACAATTTTTAAATTAAATTCATGCACAATAGGGGGGCGCTGCGAGCTGCTGAGGCATGATGACGTGCTTCACATCGGCTCTGCAGGTTTTCGAAGATTGCGACGGTTGATCACCTTCTGCCCCAATTATTCTTTGCTCAAGTTATCCGCGAAGTCACCAGGAGTCTGTGGATACCTACTTTTGAGGTGGAAATTCATTTTTTCTGGACTTTGGAACTCCAGTGGGGCGAGTGGGCTCTAAGCCTAACCGCCAGGACTAGCCGCCGGCTTCAGTCAGACAGACGGCGGCGTCGTCGATCCACGTGAGCGATACGTCTACCATGATGCAAGTGGAGGTAGAGGGGGAGGATGTTACCCCCGACCAAGTCACCGAAGCTAATGGCTGGAGCATCTCCGCTGAGCGAAAAGGCACGCTTTCAAGCACCCGGCCTACTGCTGCACGACGGCGCCCGACTACAACGAGACCCAACGGAGCCACCGACCCTAAAGGAGCTCGAGACAAGGTAATCAAGAACGCTCGCATGCGTGCGCTACCGCGCGACGATTTCAAGATCGTTTTGAGGCCCGTGGGGGCATCAATATGAGCAAGATCGGCCACGCTGACATATCCGAAGCCGTGAACGAGGCCGCAGGGATTCCAAAGAATGCGAGAACGAGGGATGTGATATGCCCCAACTATCAACAAAACATTGTTATCGCGAGCACATCGTCGCGAAAAAATGCGGGCAGGTACGCACGCATAAACAAGATCATCATAGGTGGCACCGTCCACGAAGTCAGCGCATATGAAACGGCACCGCACGGGATGATGAAGGGCGTAATTCGCGACATCCCCTTGCATCACACGCCTCAAGACATCAACGAAAGAATAGTGACCGAGTTCAACCCGACCGCGGTGGAAGCCAAACGCTTAAGTAACACTAGATCCGTAGTGATCGTCTTCTATAGCCACAAGGTCCCCAACTACGTGAGATACGGAAACAGACTGGCAAAGTGCACGCTATACAGGAAGAAAATCGACGTGTGTTACCAGTGCGGCAGGGTCGGCCACCGCATGGACGTGTGTCCCAACAAGACGCCCGCGCCTGCAGAGGATGCCGTGCGCCGAACCCATCCGAGGTTCACACGTGTAACCCCAAGTGCAGCTTATGCGGCGGAGGCCATCCGACCGGTCACAAGGCTTGCCGCGCACGCTACAAAATTCCTTACGTGGTGCGCAAGCGGCAATGGGAAAGAAAGCACCCTAGCCAAGTCGGGAGAAATCCCGGTATTCCGGCAAGCCGCGAAAAGACACCGTGGTTGCGGCGCCGCTCTCTCTCAAGAGAAGGGGAAAGGAGACGCAGCTGCGCACCAGGTCACTCAAAGAAGGCATCGACACCCGGCGCACCCGCAGCCGGGTGTCGACAACGGCACTGGCAGGCGCTCACGCTCCAAAACGAGGAGAGACGCAAGCGCCAACGGGCGACGCCCGCCCAGCGACGGAGGTGTAACCTGGGCGGACAAGGCCAAGTCCACCGAATTAAGGAAGAGTCAAGGTTAGTACAGCGAATGGCAGCCACCAAGGCCCTCAATGGCACGATGAGAACCACATAATCAGGCAAGAGAACGCCGTCATGAGGGCGAACATGCAAAAGCTCAGCGCCGAGAACGCCAACATGATGGCGGCGATACAAAAGCTCACGGAAGAGATAGAAACACTAAGAAGAGAAAGGTCGGCACCGACGAGCGCCCCCGCGTCATTGATCGAGCAACCCACGGCGGCGGTAGAAGACGACGAAGATATTGCGGATGAGGTCCAGCATGACACAACACCGGCCCCCCAAAAGAGGGCGGTAAGCGCATCGTCATTTAAATCCAAAACCCGTGAAGCCATCAAGGAGCTTCAGTTGCAAACCAAGTTGTCAAGACGGAGGTTCAAGGCATCAAGTTGGAAATACAAGGTGGGTGTCTAGTGAGAGGTGCAGGGTATCACGGCAGAAATGCAAGGCATTAAAGAAACCCTCCGAAACTTCCAAGAATTCATCACGACGCACCCCATCTTCGTGCAGTATTCCCAGGCGCAGGAGGTGCAGAGCAACCCCCCGCAACCGACATGGCCACCGAAGAAATAAAACTAACAATCTGGTAGTGGAACTGCCGAAGCTTTAAAAACAAAAAAGCAGCCCTGCAACAACACATCAAGCACTGCTGTAACGCACCGCACGTTATTTTACTACAGGAAACCATGGAAGAAACCACGACCCTACTAGGGTATAAGTCGCACTCAACGGAGGAGGGCACGGGCGTCTGCAAGGTAGTCAAGAAAGGCATCCCTTTCGTGGAGCACGACTATACGGCTACCAAAATTCCCCACACATTCGTAGAGGTCATTCCGACCTAGAACTGTAAATACAGCATCTTCATCATGAACATATACACAAACCCATCACAGAGGCTGCAACGATTCAAGGCACTACTGCACAGAGCCTGCAAGACCACGGACCGATAGAGACTTCTGATTGCAGGGGTCTTCAACGCCGCCGGCATGGCCTGCGGCTATAACCACAGCTCCATTAAGGGACGAAATCTGGCCCAAGACGCGCAAGATATGAACCTCGTTCTCATCACTGAACCGGCCCACCCGACAAGACTGGGAAATTCGGTGTCCCGTAACACAACATCCGACCTCACCTTCATCAAGAACTTCGGGTCGCGCCCGGCCAGCTTGCAAAACGCCGGCGTTGACATGGAAAGCGACCACATGGTCACAGAAATCAAGATTCCCTTTCCGGGTGCACGTCTCGCCGAAAAGCGAAAACTCAGGTGGATAGAATGGAATGACTTCCGGAAGATCAGAGAGGCGCAGGCACTGCAACGAGGCGCCGAAGAAGGAATCACGAACATCGAAGAGTGGTGCCGCGACCTGACGGCAGCGTCGCGTCGGCGACCAAGGAAATGGAGACCGAGCTAGAAGTGGAGAATATGGGCAGCAGACTGGCCCACATGATCGAGGCCAAGAATTCGTTACTTGCGAGGTGGAAGAAACAACGCCTCAACCGCAGACTCCGTAAGAAGATCGCCGAGCTCAATCGGGCCATCGAGGCGCACTGCAGGGAGCTATGCAAACAACAGTGGCACGAACTCTGCAACGCGATCGATGGACAGATGAACAACGGAAGGGCGTGGAATATTCTCAGACACCTGCTGGACGAAACAAAGACGAAGACACATCAACGAGACGGACTCGCCAAACTACTGCACGAAGCGGTCAAGACCCAGGGAGAAGATGCCGTCAAGCAGAGGCTACTGGACAAATACCTCCAGAGTTCGCCCACCAGTGCAACACGGCCCCGACGCCGGCGGGCCCAACGACGAGCTAAACCGAGACATCAGCGTCAAGGAGGTGAGAACGGCGCTGCACGACCTCAAGGCCAAGTCGGCACCTGGCCCGGACCGGGTATCGTACAGAATCCTCAGAAACCTCGACGATCGGTCCGTCGAAGACCTCACGAAATACTACAACGAGTGCTGGCGGAAGGGCGCGCTTTTCCTCCAGTGGAAGAAAGCGAAAATGATCCTAATTCCGAAACCGGGAAAGCGGCTAGATCCAGACAACTTGAGACCCATCTCGCTGACGTCTTGCGTTGGCAAGGCCCTAGAGCACGTCGTCCTCAACAGATGGAAGAAGTTCCTAGAGCGAACAGGGGCCTTCCCAGACTCTATGGTCGGGTTCAGGGAGCACCTCAGCACTCAAGACGTCATGCTTCAGATCAAGCACCAAGTGATCGACGGCCAAACTCTCGACAGCAAAGCGATACTGGGCCTAGACGTACAGAGCGCTTTCGATCAAGTCGACCACGCCGCGATCCTGCGACAAGTCTCGAAATTCGACCTCGGGGAACGAAGCTATAACTACGTGAGAGACTTCCCCTCGGGCAGAACCGCTGAACGCCTGGCCGGAGATCTCAAGGTGGGTGAACGTAGCACGGGAAACAGAGACTCCCCGAAAGGATCCTTCATCTCCCCGATGCTGTTTAATCTCGCCATGACAGGAGTGGCACGAAGACTCGACAAATTAGAAGACGTCGAACACACGATCTATGCCGACGACATCACCCTGTGGGTGTGTAAGGAAACGACGGCCACATCGAGACGACCTTCCAGAGAGCGGTCGAAGAGATAGAAGACTACCTCCAATACAGGGGACTCTGGTGGTCGCCAAAAAAATCCGAGCTGCTCGTGTACCAACCATCGAGAATGCAACGACACCACATACAGAGACAGTGCGATCAGATCACGATCCGGACTAGGGACGGCACCGTCATACCCATGGTACCCAAGATAAGGGTACTCGGGATGATGATTGAGGCCAGCGGAAGACAGACGGAGACAATCAACCGTCTGACGAGCAAGGAGGCGAACTCCTACAGGCTGCTCAGAAGAGTGACCTCGAGAAGAGGGGGTATGAAGGAAGACGACCTCGTCCAGTCAATACAAGCCTTCATGATATGTCTCGTTACATATGTGGCGGCCTACCACCAGTGGTATCAGAGCGAGAAGAAAAATATTGACATTCTCATAAGAAAGGCGCACAAGACAGCACTCAGTCTTCCCGACAGGGCAAGCACCGAAAAGCTGCTTGAGATGGGAATTCACAACACGCTCGACGAAATCATCGAAGCGCAGCAGAGGTCCCAGCTCGAGCGACTGTCCAAGACGAAGGCAGGCCGCCACATGCTTGACAAGCTTCGAATTGGGTGCCACAATCAGCAAGGAGTCAAGACCACACTGCGCGAAGACCTCCGTCAGGCTCTACGCGTGGACCCAATCCAGTGAAACGTGTCCCCGAAATACAACAAGGGCAGACGCCGAGCCAAAGACAAGGCGCTCACCGACAAGTTCGAGGAGGACCCCGGCGCACGGTTCGTCGATGCGGCGGAATGGCCGATCAGCTCAAGCTATACAGCCGCGGTGGTAGACGGGTACGGAGTTACGAGAATGGCTGCAAGCATCAAGTGCGACAGAGGGCAAGAGGCAGAGGAAGTGGCCATCGCCCTGGCGGTTGTAGACGGGGACTGCGCCACGCTGCTCAGCGACTTTCGACAAGCCATTAGAAATTACGCCAAAGGGCAGGTATCACCCGCCGCCGCCCGCATCCTGGAGTGAGCCGACCTTAGGTTCAAGAAGCGCCTCGTCTGGTTTCCAGCACACGAGGGCAAGGTGTCCGACAAAAAGGAAAATGGAAACGAGACTGCTCACGCCACGGCGCGCGCACTATCTCTCCGCGCCGTCGGAAATGAGGCAGACGCCGAAAGCCTCTGGTACAGCACGAAGGACAGAATGGTCACCTACATCGAGATCACGAAGGCGTACCGACTGGCTCGAAGGAAGCTCCCTCCACCCAGCGAAAAGCTGGACAGAGCCCAGGCGGTGACATTGGGACAACTGCAAACGGGGACTTTCCCGGCATCACTACTCCTGCACAAGATGTATCCCGAGACCTACTCCGACAGCAAGTGCAAGGTCTGCCGCAGGGATACGGCGACTCTAACGCACGTACTGTGGGACTGCAAGGTGCATCCCGAAGAGGCAAAAACAGGGACTCTGCCACCGCGACTTGAAGCGGCACTGTCGTCGTGCGATCAAGACGACCAGCTGTGGGCCGTCCAGCAATACCGAGAGGCAGCGGCTCGACAGGATCGGAACGCTCCCTCGAAGGCGACCTAGGCCCGGTCGACGGGCGTGTCGCGGACCACGGCTCACGTCGCGTCGGTTTTGCAGGCTATAGAAACGCTTCTTCCACTTCACTCATGCACAATAAAATAGTTACCGTACATAAACTCAGAAAAAATAGTGCTCTTCCACTCTGTGAAGGAGGATGACCTTCCAAGCTGGACGCAGTCCACAGAGTGCACGAAAGAAAACACGTTTGTTCGTAATTTGAAAGTGAGCATACTTCCTAGCCAATTAGCTGAATGAAACCTGAAGGACCCGAGCTTCAGTCTCGCGGACAAACATGGAGCTGACTGCTTTACTTCCGTTTCATAGAGATTTTACTGTTAGTGTAACACACCATACCAATCCACTCGACCACTGAGAGGACACCGGACAAGTCTTATTGGGCCGTTTGACGTCCACGTTTAAACCCACCGCCAGCACAACGGACATGTCATCAGTAAGGACATGAAACCTACAGCTTCGCGGCACGCCCCGCCCCCCCGCCCCCCCCCCGTCGTGAGACGTGCTACACGTGCAACGGTTAGGATGGGAGGAACGGGATGCAACGATTATGTGCTTATATGCTCTCAAGCGAAAAGACCGTCAAAATGTCTCTCTAAAATCCCTTTAAGTTGAATAAGTAATACTCCCCCACGTCGGGGTTCCAAGCGGGCAAGTTGCCGTTCATCCGGGATGGATTCGCAGCAACTTGACTACCTGGAACTAGAGGACGCAACGGCGGCGGCAGCGGCTTTCTATTGCTTGCGCGCCTATTCGCGCTTCTGTTCGGGCCGACGCTTCTTCAATCCCCGTTCTTTCTCCAAACGAACGCCATGTGTCCGTCCCTTAGCGAGTTAAAGCTGGAAGGTCTCGAGCTTTACTCTAGCGGACTAATATGCGACTGTCCGGTTCCCTCCCCCGTCATAGACATCTTAAGCGGGATTCACATGACGGAGAAACCCTCTCACGGAGGCGGACGGATATGTGACGTCAACACCACGTGACCGGATTTTCCGTCTTGGTGGCGCATCCACACGCGCGGAGCGGCGCGGAGTGACTAGCAGACGACAGCGCGGAGGAAGCGAGGGCGAGGCTCGCTTCCTCCGCGCGAGCCGCGCTCTATGTGCCAAAAACTGGTTCCATTCCCTACGGAGGGCCGCCGCCGCCGAGCGAAAACATGCGGTGGCATTTTCTTTCCCGGAGCATCCGCGGGCGATCCCCACCGAGGGGCGGAGCCTAAAACCGGTCAAGTGAGCGGCTCCCGCGGGCCAAAAAGAAAGGGGTTCTCCGTCGTGTGAATCCCGCTTTACTAACACCCCAACCCAAACCGAAACCGCTCGATTACGGGAAACATTGAGCCATGGGATTTCCACGTTTTGACCTCGAACCAGCACAATGGACATTTTTGGTAGCGGCATACAGCGCAGCTGTGTGTGCGCGCCTCACTTGTCTCTCCACTGATCAAGCAAAACTGGTCCTCATCACGGACAGTAATCGGTCATTCGCAATCTACGAGAAAATCATCAGTACCCCCACATGCGCTACACACCCGCCAGCTTCACACGCAACCACCCCGAGCTTCATACTACAGTGAACTGGGTCCTGGGACACGCAGGTGTAAAGGTGAATGAGAAGGCCCACGTCTTAGCCCGAGCTGCTCCTGATGATCCGGGCACCCCAATAACCTGGCCCCACTTCTACGACCCAAAGGAGCACCGCCGAGACATGCATCAGACTCGTAGAAAGTACTTACGGGACGTGAGAGATCAGAGAACCACGCTCCCCTACCCCAGAAAATTCGCTCACCCTGACGCTGTGCTCAGTAGACGAGCGCAAAGCGGCACGCTACCAACGCAGCGCATACAATACTACAAGGCGGGCTTGTAGGCAGACCAAAATTCTCACACTTCGACCAATACCCCGCCAACGAACACACCTTCTGTGCATGCCCAAACATACAACGTACCCTCATATCTTCCGTGCAACCAATTCCCGCCACAAAGCGCCCTCCTTGCTCAAAGGCATGGGTCAAACCCCCTAAGGAGCTTGAAGAGCTCTATTGGACCACGCTTGTGAACCCCATTAAAAACCCGCCAAGACTGTAGACGGCCAGAACTATATTCCCTGTAACCCAACCGAGAAGCCGAGCAGTCCTTTGGACATAGGTTTCAAAATAAAGTTTATATTTCTCTCTCCCTGCAACCCGTGCGCGGAGAAACCGGCAACCGGTGATGGGCGCACACTTAAGGCACATTCCCACTGGCAATTTGCCTCGTCGCGCGACGGCGCGCGTCGCGCGATGAGGCCTTGAAGTGGTGTTCGCACTTGCGATGAGCGATGATGCGACTGCGTTCAGCGCAGCTGCTTCCCGACTTTTACGACCTCGTTGGTGCGTCAGCCATTCGCAGTCAAATAAAATGATGTTAAGCGACAAAAGCAGGTAGAAATCAAACTAAAACACATGCTACTAACATGGAGCAATGCCGAAAGCATTTGCGGGTTGCGGGAGGAGCAGAAAATAACAAATTCAAGAAGGCTCTTTTCAACATAGATATATTATTGCACGAAGAAATGCACACGCTTGCTTTCACGCCACAACACCTGCATCACGGCCCACAAATGTCGCTTCTTTTCACAGGCGCAAAGTTCTGACGCCTCCGAACTTTACGCGTGTTTACCAGTCGCCGAAGAGGCGGCAAGTCAACCTACCGTCGTGCTGTCGACCTAGCTTTTACAATCCATACACGCTTCTCCACCCTGATGAGTTCCACGCTATTCGTTGATTAGTGCACGCGTACGCTGAAGCCACTGACCAAAGAACCGATGCACACGGGAAGTTGCTTGCCGGCCCGACCCGGCGAGTACAGCGATAGCGTGGATAGCGGGCCAAGCGCCTGGCCGAGCGAGCCAGCGGCGGTGGCGGCGGCGGCTCCGACGGCTCGTCCTCGCCCGCCCGTCCGCAGCGTTTGCATACCGGATGTAAAGAAACGTTTCGTTTCCGGCTACGTCAGCCTACTCCGCAGCCATGATTGGCTTACCGGTTTTGCGGGGCCGTCGCGCGACGAGGGAATTCGGACCGAGAGAGCGATCTGCTCCGCCGTCGCAAAGCGACGAAAAGCGACGGCCGGCTCGTCGCTTTGCGACATTGCTTTTCGTCGCGCGACGAGGCGGATCGCCAGTGGGAATGTGCCTTTAGGCGTGAAATCCGCCGGTGAAAATGTCGTTCGGAAAGCCTCTCAAGTTGAAGGATAATTAATGGGATCGCGCTGCCGTTCCAATAGGACAAGTGGCTCTTCAATTCACACCTACAGAGCGAGGAGGATAATGAAGCGGCCGTGGCGGCGGCGGCTTTCGGTCATTTTTGCGCCCGTTCGCACTCCGGTGCATTCTCTGCAATCATCTGATAACGGCGCTACCGCTGTTGTCAGCCGATAGTGCCACTTGTGAAAGAGGCATCGGGGGTGGCGAAAGGAATAGTGGTTGTGAAAGAGCGGTTGTTCGCTGGAGAGGAGGAGCGTAGTAGCGGCGCCGATTAAATCGGCTTTACCGGAATGAAAACATACACTGCTTCGCAGTAAAATGTATGATCGATATGCAAGTTCTACTCATATAACCAACGTTATCAGCATGATTTGTGGGTAGTCATGCGCGCAAAGAGTGAATTCTACGGCACTAAAGTGGGTCTGATTCTGCACAGGGAAACTGGAATGACTTACCTGTTCTTCCATCAGAACAAGCTCGCCGAATTTTATTTAACTTTTATCTTCGTTTATTACTTGAGCAGTTGGAGCCTTTTCACAACGCATAGAGCAGTCACCAAATTTTTTTCTTGAGTTCTCGGATTCACCTACAGCTTATTCTCTTTTCTCCCACTTTCTCCGTCCCCTGTATTTCAATAAACCTTTTAATCAATCAATCTGGATTAGAAATGCTATTAGATAAATTCATTTCACTTGTTTGAGGCCTTGGGGAATGAAGTGCGCAGTGGCGATGCGTGCTCAACGGGGTGACCATTGGCGGATACAGAGGAGAGATCCGGGTGTCCTTACCCCTCCCCTTAATTTTCATTTCATACCCCTAAGATGACCAGTCAGGTCATAGAAAAAGTCTAGTTGATAATAGTATCCATGTCTTGTATTTTTGGTTTTCCAAAATTTCGGTGAATAGAAAAGGCTACTATCTTCCACATCCTCATCATCATCACCATCATCATGATCATTACTGGTAGATGCTGACTCCTCCTCCTGACGATGACCCGCCACTGGGAGTGACTTAGCGAACATTTAACACAGCCTTGGTCACCGGTCACCGGGGCAGGCGTTCACTGAGGTCGGCAAATACAAACGCTGCGCCTGCGTAAAGCGCCGTGCAGAGGTCCAGTTCTCGGCGGTCCAGCACAGTCATAGTGTCGCCATCTGTGTGATGAAAAATGAAGTACTTCTCGTTGGCCGTATTCAACGAAGCAGCCGGGACGCCCTGCTTGACCCAAGGTTTCAGGTCCGGTACGGAGGCTCCCAGGATCAGCCGCGTTGCGTTGATCGGAGCGAACAAGCGCACGACCTCCGCTGCCATGCAACGCGCGACGTCGTTCGAGGAGGTGAAACCGAGGCCGATGGGCAGGAATGCCCCAGAGTCGGATTCCATCACCAAGTTCATGAGGTTTAGCTCGCTCTTGACGTGTCGGCGGAAGTATTCGTCGGACCCTATGGTCCCCTGCTCTTCGCCCGTCCAGAGGACGCAGCGCATGGTGCGGCGTGGTTGCAGACCCATCCGCCTGAGGACGGCCAGGGCCCGCCAGGAGACGAAGGCGCCTGCGCCGTCGTCCATGGCTCCTTGGCCGACGTCCCAGGAGTCCAGGTGGCCGCTCAGAAGCACTACCTGCGCGTTAACGACAAAAACTTTAGCAGGTATTATAGACTCCTGTGATGTACAGCTTAGTACAGCACGTAGTATCTAGTTGGTGTTGCATATTTAGAAAGCACGGGACGGTGAAAAGCGACCGACAGGACAAGCGCTTGTTAAAAGTGGTCTGCGCCATTGGTTTTTTCTTCCCTTGCAGCGCATTTTGTCGTGCCGCTGAGAGGTTCGGCACGTGCACGTCTTGCTTAAGCGTAAATCCTTTGGAAGGGCAGCGGATCGGCGCGGTGCCCCCCGGAGGAGAGAAAACCAACGCGGAATTCTTTAACGTATTCTCCAAAGGCCGCAAAACGGTACTTATTGTATTCTAATAAAGGCGACCATTTCTCGTTAGCTAGGGCGAAAACGTTTACATAAAAAAAGTGAAGATGACCGACCGAAACATGTGAAAATCTTCTGCCTGGAGTTTGGTCTTCTCGAGTCCTGAGGATAGAGGCACAGGCTTTCATGAAATTTTGAAGGGCGTGAAAAATCAGGTTTCTTTCGTGTATTTTTTTGTTGTCAGAAATATATGAGAAATTGATAGCGTACTCCTCTAAAAAAGTCTCGATATACTTCTAAGGCGAGAGCTTTAGATATCGCATCAGACGCTAAACGTGACCGTAGTTGCTGGCGATTACAGGAATTGAACCAAATTATGACCGCTGTAAAAAGAAAATAGGAAATGAAACGTAATAGTTGGCGCAGCTTGAACTTGTGGTGCAAGGCTGGACAAACAGCAGAACCTAGCCTACCTCCTCACTGACAGCGGTTACCACGATAGAGAGCAGCCCGACCCCGGCAGTGCAAAGCCATTTTGAACGGAAGCCTATGTACGCATACCCTCTGACAGTTAATGGCGAAAGGGTATCTACTGTGAAGCATCACAAGTTTCTCGGTGTGGTCGTCGACAGAGACCTTTCTTGGAGCCCCCAGGTTCGTTTTTTGAAGAGGCTGTCTGCAGTGGCCCACATTCTTCAGTTCATCGGCGGCAAGACGTGGGAGCATCTATGAAGTCAATGTTTCAGCTGTACGACGCACTATTCTTGGGCTCCCTACGGTACAGCCTGCCTGTACTTTCGGGTGCGTGCCCTAGCAATATTCAGCAACTGCAAGGCATACAAGCGCAGGCCCTCCGAACTTGCCTTGACCTACCACGGTGCATGCACGTCAACAGCTCCAACCATTGATGTGGCTCGTGATCACCCCTTACCCACTTAGGTGACAATTGAAACACTCAGGGCGCATATTAGGCACCTAACCAGGCTGCCGGATCATCACCTCGCTAGTCTGCCATCTAAACGCCCCCATGCGTCTTTAGCAAAGGTTGTAGCTTTCAACATCACCGGCATGTCATTCAACTACACGCCTGCGATGAGGCCGCCACTCCCACTTTGGTGTACGACGCAGCCTCGAGCATGCCTCACTATCCCAGCCTTAACAAAGAAGCAAGATTTTCCAACGCTGGCAGTACAGCAGCTAAGTCTCATTTATTTACACGAGAGGTACAGTGACCGCACCCATATTTACACCGATGGCTCCGTAACAACATCTAGTTCTGCCGGCGTCGTTGTTATACCACGAATGTCCATGTCCACAGAATTCAAAATAGCCCATCTTACCACTTCCACGGCTGCAGAACTTACCGCCACCCAGTGTGCCCTTCACACTGATGAACAAACTTCATGCCGAAGATGGGCGATCTTCTTCGACTCAAAGCCTGCGCGTCAATCGCTCCAGTCAGCCCTGTGCCGTGGACCTCATGAACAGCTGCTGGCCGAGGTAAGACTACTGTACGCCCGTGCCACCCAAACGGGTCATGCCATTGCCTTTCAGTGGCTTCCCAGTCATTGCGGCATTGTGGGAAACGAAAGTTCGGACGCTGCCGCACGCTTGGCACACCAAAAAACGGAGACCATATCTATTCTGTTATCCAGGACGGACGCCGCTAGAACTCTCCGCAAACTTGCTCGGGAGACCACGCTATCCAAATGGACCCCCCCCCAGAGTTCACGAGCGCTCGTATCCATGCCCTGGACCTCCATCTCCAGCGCCCCCTTCCATTAGGCCTGCCACAATCTGATGCAACCATTCTTTGTCGTCTCTGGCTTGGAGCCGCATTCTCAAATGCTTACTCCTATTTGATTGGAATAGCAGCCAGTGAGGCGTGCGAAGTGTGTGACACACCAGAGACCATACGACATGTCCTCTGCGATTGTCCACATTTTTCATCGGAACGAAGCCAGCTCTCTGCGACTCTACGAAAGTCAGACTCTCGGCGCCCGTTCTCTGAGGAGACAATCCTGGGCCACTGGCCTTCTCCGTCGTCTGCGGAGAAGGCGACAAAAGCCTCCTGTGTTTCCTCAATACGGCGGAATTGCACAAAAGACTGTAGCGCAAAAGACTACCCGCTATGAACTCAGTGAACTTGTTTGTCTATAGTGTCCTACCGCTAGGCTCACCACACTGCGCTATGTCTGTCCCTTTCGCCTTCTTTTTTTGTTTTCCTCTTTTTCCTCATTGTTCCCCTTTCCCCCGTGCAGGATAGCTGACTAGGCCGCAGCTTGGTTAACATTCCTGCCTTTCCTTTAGTTTTTCTCTATCTGTCTGAACGGTACTGTGAAGCAAAGAACATTCGTTATGTACAGTGTTGAATTCAGTAGCAATCGTCGTCATTCCTTTCATTGTCGTCTTCAGAAGGCACAGCCGCGTAGGGCAAATCCTCTTGTAGCACATCTTCGCCTCGGAAGGCCTCCACTTTTTCGTCACATGGTCCCGTGGCCGTTTACACGTGTGAATTCTGAAGGGATGGCTTAACAGATTCGTAGTCATCGTCTTCGCGGCGGACCCGTGGCCCGCCGGCGGGAGCTGCTGCATCACTAAGTACTAGCAGAGCACCCGCTCTCAAAATCATCGCAAGATTTCACGTCAAGGCATTGATTTAAGGAAGCGCTTCCTTGGCTGCAGATTGGTGGCGTCGCAGGAAATATCCCCGGAATAGCTCTGGTTTTTTTTTTTTTCAGTGTTATCCTGGTTGACTGGTTGAAAAAAAAATCGGAAACCAGTTTTTTAGGTTCTTAGTTTTTTTAACCGCGCACACCTCTTCCCGACCGTAACACCGGTTTGAACTTCTTCATTCTTTGCTTGCTGCGTATCAATTTCACTAGCGGCAGTTTATAATGCTGCAGTGGGTCTTTACTTAACTTCTAGTCGGTTAATAATTATACCTATTCCATAATTTATTTTTCAGACAAATTGGGAGTGTCTCGCCATTGTGAAACATAATATCAAGGAAAGTTTAAGGTTGTGCACTGTAAGGGAGAAAACATTCTGCAGAATATTAAAGACCCGCCAGTGCGGCAAGTATTTCGGCTACAAGTCTCGATGGATAGTTGCAGCTCTTCAAGCTCGGAGTGCAAACCGGCTGGTTTGCTGCTTCTTTTGGGAAAGCATAGCTTGGATAAATAATGCACGCGGGAAAGGCAAAAGAATATACAAGACAGAATTTGGGGATGAAGTGGTGTGCTCTTTGTGAAAACCGCAACACTGCGTGTAATTGTCGATATGGGAAGCATGTGACTGACTAAACATTCGTGATGACGCAGTCAACCCCAACAATGCCCGCATCGAACACATAGATTCCTAACGTGGAAAGCAAAAAAAAAAAACGTGACAATGCGTCAGAACAGATGAAAGCGTCGTATGAATGTTGAAATTTGTCGCGTTCAAGCACTAAATAGAGAGTGTGGAAAGAGAAAGAGAACGAACATCTCAGACGCAAATGATGGCGGTTTAGCCGCGACTTGATCGGGTGGGTTGGCCTTAGGTTAGTTAAGCCCGGGCCAAGGCTGCAGCGCCGGCACGGGTGACAAGGTAGCTCTTGTCAGCATGGTCGGAGTTGGTCAGCAGGTTCTCCCGCTGCTACAGAACGGATTGGAAATGGTGACGAGAAGTGGGATGTGTTTGAGGGCCCAAATGATGTGGTAGTTAATATTGGGAGCAGAACGTGCAGTTTAGGAGGTATAGGGCAGGGTAGATAGAGTGAAGGATTCGTGCGTTGCAGTATGTATTTGTAAACGACGCCAGATGCTTCCTCCTTGGGTAGTTGAGAGTGGGATTGAGGCAGGGTAAGGTGAAGGCGGCGATAGTGGTGGAGGATGCCATGGTAGCGTGAAGGACCAGCGCTGCCCTGGCTTCTGGCCCTGAGAGAAGTGGGCGGTGCGGAACGGCTCGGGCATCAACGCGAGCCGTCTCCATCCTCTCGAGGGACGAGTGGCCACTCGATTGCGTTATGAATTATGCGTCACCATATTGTGTGGCCTCGACCATTGCCGAACTGCTGAAATGCACAACCAAGGCATGGTCTGGTATTCCAGCACTGTGGGAAGACACTGGGCTATTCCTATTCTAAAACCAGAAACTCCTTATCAGATATTTGCAGCCTTCGACCCACCTTTTCACCTCAAGCTTTCTGCCATCCCAGAGCAGACTGAATTTAACCAGATCCACTGGCACTCGCTTTAACAGGTACAGGTGGCCCGCTCGAAGTAAGGTGCTCTTTCGGGCCCTATCTGTTCGTCCAAGAAAGAATCATGCTGATTTTCCACCATCAAACTTTCAGACTTTCCACCATCGCAGAGCAGACTGTATGTAATCAGATCAACTGCTACTCGCTTTAATAGGTTGACGTGGCCCGCTCGAAGCAAGGTGGTCTTTCGGGCCGTATCGTTTCATTTAAGAAAGCATCATGCTGATTTTGAACAATGTTGTGCACTCGAGCACGCATGCCAACAAACCGAAACTAGTATTCCTAGCGAAGCGACAGGCCAGAAAAAGAGTTTGCCTCAATGGCGCATAGTACCGTACTGTAAGACAAAATCGGGTGCAGCAGAGCAAGTTGATAGTCCGTACTCCCAAAAAAACTTTCGAAAGGCCGCACTTAAAGCGTGATAGAGAGAAGCTTTGCACCTCATCCATCTGGCAGCGTGTGAGAGTTCAGCAAGTTGAAGTTCTGTCCAAATCGTTGGCCAAAATGTCCAATTCGTTCTTGAAGATCGTTGAAGTTCTGTCCAATTCGTTTATCAAAATGCCCAATTCGTTCTTGAAGATCGTTATGTCCGTAATAATATCTATCTACTAGAGATTTCAGCGTTGGCGCTCAGCATTCACGTTGAATATATCAATTTGGTATCTAAGTTTTGGTTCATTTGGTAGTGACAGCAGGCTCTACCACACGAAATAAATCACATGGTTAAATATCTTCGTATCTTAGGGTTGAAACTTTCCAAACACAAAACTGCAGGTGTGTTCGTCCTCAACAACCACAAAAAAAAAAAACGGGCTGATTTTGATGCACTCGTGGTGAGCCTATTCATACGATGAAGTAGTCTCAAGGGAAGAACACGAAAAACATGGTACCACTCTCCAGGGGGTCACCCACGCAGTAGTTAACACTAATATGTGAAAACTAATACAGTGTGGTCAAGATCTGTCTGCTTGTCCAGTCTGCTGTAGTATGACCCTAGGAGTCTAAATAGACAGCCGTAAATCAAGATGCACATGGCTAAGATATATTGCTGACAACCAAATTACAAAAGATAAACAAATAAATTGGAAGCATAGGGAAAGCTCACATTACTACAAAATTTCTCATTTCTGTCGATACATCTGTCATTTAAGATCGGCCTGAGGTATGAATACACCCGTGATGATAGAAGACATAACAATTGACCAAAGCTAACGTCGTGATAGCAATAGCGAAGTGGCGGGAATGACCGTTTTGGCACTGTACTGGAGTCACAGCTACGGCCACACTACTGCCCACTGTGACAGGTTGCAATAGCCATATATTTATGCCGTTGCCAATCCTGTACCAACCTGGCACACAAGACCTTTTAGGTCGTAAGCCCCCCGACAGGACCTATATATACACGCCCGACGGGCCAGTACAAGTGTCGCATCTATGTCTTGACAGGCACGAACCTGCTGACAGGCACGAACCTGCACGAACCTCCATTCTGCATATTTAGGTGATTCTTGCGCGCCCCAGTTGTCCCACATATAACTGTCCTCCAATCTTCTGCAGGACACTTCTACAGGGAGTGCTATTAGCCAGACGTAGCGCCATACTTCTGCTCCTGCATCACTTCCTGGGAAGGAACAGTGGGTGGACTACAGCAATGGAGTAGACGTGAAGTCTACGCAAGAACTCTTGGTAGCCCATTGCCTTCGCGCTAGTGATGGACTGTGGAAGAAAGGGATGCGTCACGATGGCCCGGAGTGAGGTTGTCTGAACTACGAAGTTTTTCTCTCCCTTTTCCCCTCACTCCCGCTCATCTTGTTTTATATATTTAGATGAAGGGCATGCGTGCTTGCACCTCCCACCGTCTAGTAGCAACGCCTATGCCTCTTGCTTACCGTGAAGTACCATGTAGGCGAGTCTGCAGCAGGATTGCAGGCTTTGTTTTCTTGAAACGGTGGTACTAAGACAACTTGGGTTGTTTGGGAGGCGGCTATAACGTCCCGATATCGCATTACAGCACATTTACTCATCACCAATCCTTTACCTGCGTACTGACTTATTACCCGTTGCACGAAAGTGCATACCCTCTTCAGCTCATTTCAAGCTGCGTCTCAACACTTCCAGCGCGTGAACGTTGACGCACGACTGCCTGACGCACGACGCACGAAAGCATATGAACAATATGCTGCGCATCTGTTACGGCAGCGCATGCCAGGATATTCCCCTTCACCAAACGCACCGACACGAGGACTAAAGTTGGCGACGCACCCTCGCTACGCAGTCTATTATTTTTGCCCACAAGCTTAACACCTACATCCACAACACCCCTCTCTCCCCCAGATACACACAACTAAGCGCGGGCGCTAGGTCGCTGACGTCAGCCACGTTCCATGCACAGCCCAGCGAAGTCTTCAGCAGTTCAGGCTTCGTTACCACGTCTTTCACGATTAATAGAGCCACCTGACTCGAAGCCGTGTGCTTGAGCACAAAACTTAACATTGAATGCAATGGCGGCCGCACTTGAGCAGTATCTGGTCGGAGCTTGTTTAGCCCATAACAGAGGAAAAGCAAGTGCAGCCCGTACACAAAAAAGGGAAACGTGCGGATTAATACATATGGTGTACCAACATACCTCCTGGGGACTGTCCTTGCCGCGAATCTCCGCTACGGTGTTTCGGGAGAGAGCTGGTGGCATTGTTTTGGCCCCCATTATCAGCCTCACGATGGGCTCGATTCCTGCAAGCCAAGTAAAGACAGTAATTTTATTGACCTATTATTAACGCATTGTAATCATGCGTCTGACGAGTTTGCAGAGCATGCGTTATAAAACGCATGTGAGGCGAAAGCATTTTAAGATACATTTTTCTTTTTTGTCCATTATTGAGGCGTAAACAGTTAACTCATACTGGCGTGATTGAACAGAGATGATGTGTTTTTGGTTCTTGCAGTTTCCTTTGTCTTTTGTCTTTTTGCAATCGAAACACAGGTTAAGGGTGCATATCTGAAGCGTATCAAAGTAAACTGACCGAATATACAGAATAGTTTTAAGGTGTTGAGATGACAAAATTTTAGATGTTGTCACTTCGGGCAAATATGACAAAAAATAAAAGAGGCCCGTGCGTCGACAGTGGTTAGCGATGTTTCGGTGCTGCTAAACGCTGTTCCAATGTAAAGATCATATTCAACTGAAGATAGCCACTGATCCTTAACCGCTTATTCCTGTTTAGACTTCTGAGGGGGGAACTATATTTTTTTTCGATGTTGATATGCGAGGACACCGCTAGGCAGTTCTTAAAACCTCATGAAACATCTTATGTTGTTTTAGGCTGACTAAACATAAAAAGCGATGCTATTCTTATGATTGCCAAGCACTCCTTTTTGAGTTTTGAATGTGAGTTCGTAAGTGTGCAAGTGAAATCCATGAGTGCTTTGTCAAGTCTTGCATTGCGTGCACTTCAAGTTTCGCGATCAAATTGGTACCGGTTATTGTGCTACAGAACGCGTCGCCAATGCGCATTGGCAAGCCCTGCGAAGTCCCATTTTAAGGACGCGCTATTACGGATGAGCAGGGCAACCAATGCGCATTTATAGTAATTGCCTAGCGCCGCATGCGTCTTCATGTTTGAATATTGCTTAGCGCGCGTTATGGAACGCCACACAAACAATGGACGCTTGCAAGCGTTGCATTGTAGCGCGTGCTTTTTTTGTTTCTTTTAATGAAGCGAACCACCCGCTTTGGATGGTTCTTAAGTACAAATGGTTTAGGAGCCGTTTCCCTGATACGTCGAGTGGATGCTTACCATATCGCTCAATGGCCCAATTGTAACTTTCGCAATAAAACGACTCTGAAGAGCCGGGATGTTTTCTCAGTTACCATAGATTTAACCGCTGCGGAAACACTGGAGCATTGGTTACATGCAGTTCACCTGCAGAAAGCATACTACAGTCAAACCCGGCTATAACGAACCCGGATAGAGCGAAATATGCTATATATCGAACAAAAATATTTTAGTTACGGAAATACATGGGAAACATATTCCTTATAACGAAGTACATATCGGATATATGGAACTCTGGGCGCCTAGAATGGCCGCCGAAATACAGGATCTCAGAGCGGCGATTGAGATGTGGATTGGCCGCGACCACTGAGCAAGAGCCGCGACTGAGACATTGCGCCTCGCACGGAGCGATGTAACGCCCAGTACTTTCCGTAACCGTTCCCGACGCGCGGGACTCGCGACGGAACCCGCCCAGTAAGCGAGTTCGTACAAAGACAGCAGCATCGGTGAACTGTGGGAAGAGCTCGCCAGCCTTCCCGATGATATTGCGAGTGAAATCCGACCGACGCTTATAATGAAGCGCTTTCGGCAGTCAATGTGCTCCGCCAATGCTTCTTAGATTTTTGAGGACGCGGACTCGAACTGGTGCAAACAATGTTTCTTGTAGAGAATGCTATGCTAGTTGAAGCCGCCAAAACGAAATTGAAAACAAAAATCACCACTTTTTTTGCAACGTTGGCACTTAAGGTGGAAAGTAGCTTTATTACTTGCAAAAAATGGATTATTTTGGTATGGTAATGGCTACTGTACTGTGTTCGTTTCTGCATACGCGGATGGCGGAGATGGGGGGGGGGGGGGGGCACAATAAGCTCGTTATAGGCGGGTTCGGCTTTATCGAACTATTGGATATATCGAACTAATCGCGGGCGGTGCATATTGCAGTTCGCTATAAACGGGTTTGACTGTAGTCCGCCTCTCCATTCTCCCAGAGACAGGTGGCTACTTCTATTCCCTACAGGGAACCCTATGTGGAGTAACATATTTTCGCAACTTTAAGGGGACTTACCTCTCTCCTGAAGCCTAGCGAGAAACTCGGCGTCTTCGACGGTGATTGACGCAGTCGGTATCTTGGGCACGCCAGGTTCGTACTTCATGTACCCCGTGTGCGGTGAGTAGACGGACTTCGGCGTCACGGAGCGCACCAGAGCGGCGACGGCGCCCACCTTGGCCGCTTCGGCGGCACCACGGACACGGTAGTCGACGGTCTTGCCGTACGTTGTGTACTCTTGGTTGAAGACGAGTATTTTCCCCTGCGCCTGAAACGATAAATATGTTTGTGGGTACCCGGTTTTATAGGGTAAGCCGTGTTTTTGCACAGAAATGCACGCCTGATCACAAAGTTCGAGTGACACACGTATACTACACCGTTGTGGAAAGCACCGCAATAAAATATCCGAACACGACATACATAAAAGAGTACAACTTTCCTAAGTGGAAACATTGGGGGGCACGGTTCAAACTTGTCGGCAATATTTAGCGCAAGGAAAAATATGGGCACTTCAGCCGCAAAACAAATGTACATAACCGAGGGTAGCGGTGGTATTTACCATGGTTGTCACAAAAACGACGAAAAATGGGCACTTCTTGATCTAAAAACGTTAAAAAAGCAAAATTCATGGTCATGCAAGGCCAGTAAACGAAGAAAGTTTTAAAGAATACTGTCATAACCAAATAAATGTAAAAATATATAACAAAGAAAAAACCGTCGTGCGCAGTGCGCAGAATTCCGCGATGGCGTAGCTGATGCCACCGGGAAGAAAAAAAATAATGTAACCATGTGACGCTGATTAGTTCTATGAGTAAAGGCACGCGTTTTGTTTATTTGCGTCACTAAGCGAGTCCAATTCTACCTTGCTTCTTCTCTTTGAATTGAGGGAATTAGAATTTAACGAAGCTTATTACTGCAGGTAGCAATCAAGGAAACGCTTCGTAGCATCCGTGTGGCCTTCAAGCTCAGTCAAGGTAAACCAAGTGCCTCGTGCGGTCTTGCGGCGCTGAAGAAAGCCCACCGGCCCCGTTTCGGCCCCTGACCAAAGCAATCCGTTATTCCGACGGCTCCCGCAATGGAAGCGCCTAATTACTCGTTTTTTCCAAAGGAAAAGGTGCAGACAGGGGGATAGTGGAACGAGTAAGGGAGGTCAGCCCTGGTCAACCAAGCGGTTTGTGCGCTTCCGCAGTGAAAGCGTTTAATAGCTATTTTGTTCCGCGAGGAGGAGTGCAACTAATGGGATAGAAGGAAAAGTAAGAACGCACTTCGTCAAAAAAGCCTACACGGCCTTGGGTGCATCCAAGTTCACCAACGACAAAAGCAGCGATTGCTGCTAGCAGCGTCGGTGTTTGTCTTACCATGCAATTATGCACGCGTTTACTTCGCGCTCTAGCCTCAAAACCTAGCTTTCGCTCAAACTTGCATTAATGAACAGCGTTCAACCACGGCAAAATGTGTGGCTGGAGTTGCATATGTATCGTTCCCGAAGCGCAAACCTCTTTGTTCAACGCTGAACGCTGTAGAAAAATGACATTTGCTTGTATACTGTTTACCTAAATTATGTGGCCCCTCTATGTTGTATACTGAAAAAGCATCGCTGGTCATCCGCCTTCCAAAGTGGAGTGACTGCGAATTTTTCTCCCTTGACATAACGCCTTTACTCCGACCAGCACGGCGCGCTTCTCTCGTGCTGCTGCTGATCGCGGACGCCGTGCGCAAATGTACACAGAAAGTTCCTTTCACTACGGCAGAAAATTTCAGCTGGATGTAATTTCGGGCATGTGCAGCTTTCCCGCTCATGGCAGTCCTTTCAACAGAGATTACTGTGCAATTGTTTAGCGAAATGAAAAGTTATTTTGCACAGCTAATATTTGGGGTGAATGCTTGCTTTGTGCACAGTTTCAAGTCACGCACGTTGCGCAACTAGGTTCCTGAGCCATGGAAACTATCCCGTAGAAATGCATGGGGAGTAAGGTTTGACAGCGAATTACACACAGGATATTCAGAAACCTGGCAAATTCTTTCAGTGTTTTCATCTTCACGTTGACTTCTGGCTTTATGCCAAATATCACTTTCCTAAAGTGGTTTTGCTAGGTTCCTGACAGGTTGGAATTTTGAGCGAGAAAGCTGGGTATGAGCCGCATTTGTGCGTTGTAACACCTGTATGCTCGTTCTATTCTATACGAGGCGAAATCAAAAGACTTTAGAGGCAGTACACATCTGAGCAGATGGCAGTGTGGTGGTGTTTCATACACGTACATACATACAGTAGCGGGTGCGGTAATAAGATGTGAAAAATAAGTGAAACGTACAGTAATTTCCCTGCGGATGGAGGCTAGAAAAATATGTCTCATAACTCTCGGCGACGGACGTACCTGACATGCACAATTGTTAGAGCGTAAAGTCCAAAGTACGCGATCCTTGCAGAGAACCTGCGCTGCGTTGAAGATACTACGCCCAGTGAATACTGGTTGATCAGCCTTGCAGAAGTGTGGAGCTTCTTAGCTACTAGTCACCCGTGGCGGTGGCTCACTGGCTAAGGCTTTGTGCGGCTGAGCCCGAGAACGCGGGTTCGATTCCCGGTCGCAGCGGCCGCTTTTCGCGAAAAGCTAAGACGCCTGCTTGCTCGAAATTTAGGCGCACGTTAGAGATGCCCAGGTGGCAGAATTATTCCTGAGGCCTCCACTACGGCGCGCCTCATCGCCTGTGTACCGTCGGCGCGTTAAACCTCATAATCATTCACTTACCTACTAGTTAAATCATTAGTGTTATAATGCGTGTTTAGTTCATTTTTACGTGAAGAAAATGGCAAACTGCGCACGTGACTCTTA
This sequence comes from Haemaphysalis longicornis, assembly GCF_048455015.1. NCBI lineage: Eukaryota > Metazoa > Arthropoda > Arachnida > Ixodida > Ixodidae > Haemaphysalis > Haemaphysalis longicornis. Next base: position 21,984,264 of record NW_027526266.1, read on the forward strand.
ATGGCATCCCTTAATGTGTCCCATTGCAGCGCTCAAGGTTGTTGCAACGTTGTTACAATGTTGCAGCGCTCAAGGTTGTGAGATAAGACAAAAGACTTGTTACTTCGTCTGGCTGTATTTGTCGTAGTGGTCATTTTTACCTACAGTTTCAAAGCTTTTGATCTTTAGTCTTGCTCAGTGACTGCCAGCCCCCTTTTATAATGGGCCAGACGAATGAATTTATTGCACAATTATTTTCTTCTATCACACTTGAGCCGGCGTTTCTGTGCCTGTACCCCACTACAGTGGTCTTCATTCTATTACTCCATCACTTATAATTCCCATAACACTTCCTTCCAAACTGCACTTCTTTCTTTTAATTTCAAGTGCGATCTGTCGACCTACTTATTGTCTTTTCTCAATCAATTGCTTGCTTCTTCCATTAGTTCACCTGTAAGAGCGGCACCTGCTATCTTTACTTCTATGGCTGTTTGGGCTGATCGAAGTTTCGTATCACTACTCCGAGTATCAGTTCAGCGTTTATGATTGATTGATTGTTGGGTTTAATGCGCCGACGCAACGCAGACGGTGAGGCGCGCCGTAGTGGAGGGCTCCGGATTAATTTCGACCACCTGAGGATCTTTAACGTGCACAGAAATCTCGTACACACGGGCGTTTTTTTGCTTTTCGCCTCCATCAGAAAAGCGGCCGCTGCGGCGAGGAATCGAAATCGCGTCCTCGTGCTCAGCTGTGTCGGTTCAGTAGATGGGATGAATGGCAGCAAGCTATGATATTTAAGCGAAGCTGTGTACGCCTCACTGCTGGTGCCGTTCGTCTCGCAAAACGCCCTGCAAGAAAGACTACTTTACGTGATGGGTTGTACAAAGCAATGAAGATGATAAACGAAGACACATCGAGCGCCTCGAGAAAAAAAAAAAAACCCTTCCAATGGTCGGAATCAAACCTAGGTCCCCTGCGATTACAAAACCGACGTCTATCCGACAGTGCCATTCCAACACGGTTGAAGCAGTTTGGATTTCTGACTTTTACTTTGAATATGGTTGCATGGGAGAATAGCTTGGCGTTTTAATTGCCTTTCTCTTAAGAAATAGGCTTTGACATTTGAGCAGTTCTTCCCATTCACTTCCGCAGACATTTACAGAACATTTTAGTTTATTTATCTTGACCGCTTTCCTCACCGTAAGTACTAGAGCCTGAGGCTACTTTGCGCAAATGCCCTTTTTGGATATCACCGTAATGACAACCACAACGCTTTTGCCGCGCCATTAGTGCTCGCTAGACGCAGCAACGCACTAATTCATTGTGAATGCATAACTAATGTTACGCCCTGTAGATAAAAAAAAAAACTTCACGTGTATCTTCAGAAATCTGAACGCAGCTTACAAGTCACACTTTCACGGCGCCTGTTATAAGCGGTGTAGTCAAAGCCCAGTAGTCAGACATTTTCAGCGCTGAAGGCGACGATTGATTGGTTACGGGGGTTCAACGCGCCGACGCTTCAATGACGATGAGGCACGGCGTAGATGGCTCCGGATTAATTTTAACCACGTGGGGATCTTTAGCGTGCGCCGAAACATCGAACACACGGGCGTTTTTTTTTTTCTCGCCCTCATCAGAAAAGTGGACGCCACAGCCGCTTAAGGCCACGAAAACCATTGGCCATACTAACATCGTGAAGCCTAACACGTCATCTTTTCTCTCACGCGATGATAGAAACAGTCAGCACTTCAGTACGTCACGTAATTACTGCATCGGAGCACGAGCGTTCATTCCCGCACAGGAGTTCCGTATTCTTCACGGAGGCGATGCACGAGAACAGCATCAGTAGCAATTGACGATGTGCGTTCCATCGGCTTCTAGAGCCATGGCTACGGCACTGCTATTTTAATGGTGCAGTTTGAGAGATGGTCTGGTGTCTTTTGCTAAGGGACGGATGAATTCCCGCTCACCGCGTAAAACGTAGTTTTAGCAGAATTAACGCACGCAATGGTTTTGAAAAAAAAAACGTAATGATATCGTACTCCAACCTTCTGTAAACGCCAGACAGTGTGCAACGGAGAGTTAGAAGCAGTATAGAGGAAATAGAGGGGCTGAAATATATGAAAGCACATCATTTGCATTTCTCGAGGCGCCAGGGGCTTGCAACTTCCTGAGTTGCGGTCACCTGAAGCTGCGTCTCAACGATTTTGCGGAACACGTGGTTGTGGACTAAGACGTGACTGCTTTTTTGGCACGTGAGCCACGAGATCACCAGATGCAGCGTGGATTTCCCAAGAGTACAAATCACCGCCATTAAGAGCCAGCGCGTGCCTCAGCCGTGACTTTTTATTTATTTAAACGCCCAAGCATGCGCATTCTTTGTTCGTTTTACCTACTCGTAGGGTTTAGGACGCATTGCGGCTGTCCAAGTGCACTGCACTACAGTGCCATCATTGACCAACTCCACGTTCAGAACGGGTGCCGAGAACAGCGGTAAAATTTTCATGAACCGGTTTGCTGTAGCATGCGATGTACAATATCTCCTCACCTGCTAATTACACATGATTGCGGCTGTCTTTTCTGTTAAAGTAGTGAACCATCTCAACTTGGTCCATGCCAGCTTCGAACGCGCGGCGGAAACGCACGAACACAGAAAATCTGTCACGTGGTATCAGACGGGTTACGCTCACCTAAAACTGAACCGAATGGTCTTCTCCCATAGCTGACCTGACCTTGTAGCAACCCCAAGCAGCATTTAGTGACCCTTGAGTGCCCTTGAAGCAGCCCCGTCACGTGCCATTTAGGACCAAGGTTTCACAACGCGGGGCTGTGGAGCCTGCATTTTCTAATCAAAGTTTAAGAAAGGATGACACGACGTCAAAAACTTTGATAACATGTTTACCCACCTTGGCAGCGTTCGCTTGAAGGTCGTCGAAGCAATTGACAACAAACACGGGTGCCTCGATTCCTTCGGCCGGCGTCGCAATGCTGCCGCCGAGACCCAGGATGTCCATCTTCTTGACCCTCGGCTTCACTATCCAGGCCTCCTCGTGCCCTCTTCGCCAGTCCACCACGGTGGCGTTCTCCGTGTGCACGAAATCAAGTCCCTCTTTTCGAAGCTTTTCGAACATGTAGTCGATAGAGTTTTCCAGGACCTGGCTCCCCGACGGCCTAGCGCCGAAGGTGTCCACGAACTTCGCCAGCTCATCGTACGTCACGTTCTGTTCCGCTCCCCGCAAAACGGTGTCGATTATCTTGTTGACCACAGGCGCGTAACTTCGAATCTCCTTCACCAGTCTTTCGGGAAGCACGCGGCTAGCGTCACATGTGTAGTCCTCGCCGGCAACCAAAAGCACCGTAGCGTGAATCACAAGCAGGACACAGGAAAGGTGTTGCAGCCGCCTCATTTCCACTTTTCCTAGGCAGGCCTGAGAGAAAAAAAGCTGCGTATAAATGGTTTGAGCAGAGATGGAAATCACTTTACGCCTTCGCATCATTCTGGGAATACGAACATCTAATGCTGAAGGCCATACTTGAGGTCTTAGCAAGGAAGGAATCACGTCAGTAGCTGCCACGCCTAGTGCTCCGTCGTTAACCCCCAGATAAAGGTCGGCGGCCTTTCCCTCCCCGTCACACGTGAATAGCACGATGATTGGCTCTTCACCTGGTTTATGTGTAATCACCGATTGGTAGCCCAACTGTGCTTCCAGCATTATTACCTGCGGCGGTTCAATTTAGAAAATCGTTCGGGCTACAAAACGCCGTTACGAGAGGTCGCAGTTAGCGATCTTGGGCGCCGTTATGATTGGGTGAGACTTGGTGGGGTGGGGATTGGTTCTGTGACCGATGCGACAAGGAATGTATCATCGCTAGCCTTTCCTGGAACCGGATTTCTTTCCTCAGGGGAAGGGGGGGGATTCCCTCGAAATCGCTAGGTTCCAGCGATGTGATAATCTCGTGCCGTCTCCTTTACAGCATGAGCGGAAGAGCTAGAATCAACTCAGACGCGAATGTTTTGGAACTGCAGTCTTCTTTTTTTCTAGGCCCAACTGCACAATACGTTACGCGATGCTAGTGATTTTGCACTCAACAAAATTCCCCGTAGCACTTGCGCATGCTTATGTGCTTTAAAATCGGTCGCCTGGTTTTACTGATGAAAGGCTCCTGAACTGCTACAAAGAATCTGCGTCTATTTCTTCGTTTTTGTTTATTCGTCTTTTGGAGCGAGTCACTTCAACAACCAAACTGGCGTACTCAACAGCTTCCCTAGATTCACAGTCCTGAATGGCTCATGGGAACCTCTTCTACTCACGTGCAATCACGTTCACGTGTTGCGCTGCATCTCTAACGTCTCCGAGTGCAGTTTAAATTTTTGTGAATCAGGCACTTTAGCCCGCCTCTCCCAGTCCCCCCCCCCCCCACCAAAGTTCCGATTACCTGACCTTTCCCAACAGTAGGTATGTGCTACAAAGGCAACAATGGTAACTGTTCTTCCACCGTTGCCAATGTGAATGCCTGGAGCTTTTTCCTTAAATTGCACGCACATACACACTCAGTTGAAAGCGGATGCAAGAAAGGGGAGTGTTTTTTTCCAGGGGGTGACAACCAATTGAGGTCATAGCGCGCATGTCCCTGCATTGTTGGGCTGCATTATATTTGCAGGATCTTCTCGAGAGGACCATACGTTTGGAACTTCCGCTACATCCACAGGACATTTGTTTTCTGAGCGTGAACAATAAGGAAGAGCGTTCACTACTATTTGATCTGTTTAGCTCGCCCTCAAGCGCATCACGCCCTCAACAGCTCCCCCTTAACAGTTCATGGTTAGCCTGACTAAGGTGCTACAGGTGCGAGACCAGCAAAGCAGAATTTTCTGGAAAGTACTTCGCAGTTTGTTGAAGAACAGAGGTCGAAAACCGAATGTCAGATTCACATAGCTGTCGAGGGGTGAGCCACATACGGCTCTTCAGGAATTTTTAATGACATCGTCTTTCGACGACATTTGTAGTGCAGTGGGCAGACACGCGGTCCATCTTTCTTCTGTAGTTTTGTGTGCCACTTTATATGAAACACATTAAATAAAGAAAAAAAGCAGGGATAGCGTGGTGGTAACTCAATAGCCGGGCTCCTACTATGGAGACCCGCCTTTGAGCTCAATGCGAACTAAAATGTATTTTAATGGGACAGCCGTAAAAGGCTCATTGAGCGAGAAAGGCTGCGTCCAGCAATCATATCTGAGAACAACTCATTCGGAAGCGTTCCAGTGCTCGAGTTCTATATCCCGAAGTGTTCCAAAGCGCGAGGTTGAACTTGATTTAGCGAGAGGTACTCGTTGCCGCCAGTATACCGCAGATGGAGGGAGGGGACGAAGTAGCGAAATGTTTCATCGCCGACAACTGTCCCATTTCGCGGTTTCACTAAAGAGTGGCGCCGCAACTAATAGGAATAGATCGAAGCATTTTTAAAGAGTTAAAGTGGTTTGCAAAGAAAAGCGGTTCCTGCGGTAAGATTGCAAAGCCCTTATACAACGCAAGACAAAACATTGTGTCTCAGGTGTTCATCTGAGGACTCGCGTATTTGTATTCACAAGCCACAAGAAGTTCTTAAGAGGCCTCACAATTTCTATTTACTTTTTACTCAAGGCTTCTGCCTTAAAATAAAACTCGCTCAGCGTCGTGTTGATTAGCTGCCCATCCGCTGCCTTTTTGTTCATCGTCCATGAAAGCTGAACGCCGTACGTCGGAACCTCCCGTTCACCAAGATTTTGCTGTACGTTTTTAGTGCACGAGTAAATCAATCCGTAACTCTCCACTACGATAGCCACAGTATCAACTATCATCTTTTAAAGAATACTTCGGTGATTTAATGGCCGCTCGACTACCTCACTTGTTTACTCAATGCCTTTACATTCTCTTCAGCCAGAGTAACATGGAGGAAAAGGACTCAAAAGACTCCTGTGCGGGGCTTGGGAGTGCTATGGGTGTGAGGAAAACTAGCGGCGGAGAAGGGGAGTACGGCTGATTCCGAACAAATTTCGTTGCGTCCGCAGGTTTCTTAATCACTCGCGTGCCCAACGTGCGTGATCAGGTGCTTTTTGAATGAAAATACCGGGAAAAACTGCGAGAAGCACTAACACATAATGGAACCAACATCCGCTCACCCCGGGAGGGGCTTCACAAGAAGTCACGTCAGGGTCTCTCCTGCGTATTCCTGCTCCCATGAGCTTATAAATGTCGTGAGCACCTGGCGAAAAAATTATCCACAACTGAAAACCAACAAAATATAAAAGAAGAACTTGACAACAAGATGTGTTCACAAATGGCGCTCACGTTCTGAGTTTCTGCCATTTCTTTTCGCATTCGTTGTTGGGCACATGCAATAGAGGCATAGAGGGCACGCGGTTACTTTGGTGTATACGCGCATTTAAAGCGCCGTCACCGCGATCTCCCACAACCCCGAACATCTCGAAAATGTCAATTTTTGTGAGTTGTAAATATACTTTTCTATAGTATAAAGAAGTGCACCCGAAACTGATACCTTGTTCTGTGGTCCAGCGCAAGATATTCTTAGCCAGATTCCCAGCAAAGAGCAGACAATGAGTTTCTTCGCAGTCTTTTCTTGTGTGCGTTGTTGGCTCTGGTTCTTCGCGCCTCACAGTTTCTGCAGCGCGGCACAATCCCATTTTACAGCGAAGCTGCTAGCCCCTCGTTGGTCGAAAAATTTTGTGCCGTAGACAAAAACCCCAGGCAGGGTCAAGTAGTTCTCGCTCAAGACGACGAGCGCATGCGTCAAGCTAGACAGGACCCAGTATTTCCCGCCACAGAGGCTCAGCGCAATCTTTTTTTTTTTTTTTTTTGCAATGAGGCATGCAGCATACAGTCCAGGGGCGGTATTCTCGTAACTGTCCCTTTTGAAAACGTCCCTTTTGCGTCCCTTTCATCGTGACGTACTTCCGGTTAAGCAGTGGGCCTTTTATTCAAATAGCGTAACTGTTCTCGCAAACGCATTTTAAAGAACTGAAACCGTATCAGAGTATCTTTTATGTGTTTATTGTTCCGCGAGCGAACCAACAATAAGGCGAAGAAAAATCGTCTGCTCCAAATCGTCTGCTCCGAGTAGCCACGGCTCATAGCTCCGCCGTGCTAGCATGGCGTCACATCCGGGTGTTCGCTTTTAGCCAATCAGGGCTCGCTCAAAAGGGACACTTTTGAAAGGGACAAAACACAGGAATACCGCCCCAGTATTTGTTAAAAATCACAAACCAAACATCGAAATCACATGATAGATGATAGGGCACCTGTGAAAAATAGGACCGCCCTATGTGTTCCTGGCAAAGACTAGGGCTGCGTTCCAATTCGCCGACAGCTTGGTAGACAGCTTACGAAGCAATTAATTACACCTCTAAAGGAATAAAATTGCAATGGCGTAGCGATACCGAACGCAACACCAACGCAGACGACAACCTCGTAGCAGACATTTTGAGTAAAGGCTTCCTACATTATATTACTGTTATTAATACAAACATTATGGGATTTAAAAATTTATCTTCACCACTAGTAAATTATAGTACTAACCATTTCAATAAAAGAATGTGTGCTTTTGTTACAACATTTTTACGCAAGAAGGGGGCGCTGGCGCCAATTATTAGTTTACACAGTAAGGTAGCCTGCATCGTTGCTGACTTTGATGCCGTCTCCTATGAGCAATCTTCGGTGACTGCTTCGTTCGAATTGGAACGGGGCTTAAGATGGTGGGCCGTCCGCGAAGACGGCAGCGAATCTGCCTAAGGGGGAAATTGGAACGCACCATAAGTTTTCAGCTGCTCGCGAAAAGGCGGGAGACGTCATTCGAGGGCCAGAGTATGCGTCAGGCTCTGCCGTCAGAAAAGCCGAGCGCAAGTGATAAGTCCACCGAAACGACGAGGAACATTTCACACCCTATGACATCAGTATGTGTAATGGTTTAGAAAAGCCTCACTGGACATCCGCTTTCGCAGAGTGGGATGGCGGCCATTTTCTGAATGATCGCGCCATACGTGCCGTCGCACTTCTGCCGTCTGTTTGTGCGCTTGGGCGCAACAATACATAGCAAGAGCATAGCGGCAGCTTGGTTACTGGAGGCTGAGCTTTCCCGGTATTGCTAACTCGGCAAGGTTTGCGGTGTGCAAACAAATTTGTACATACTTGTTGGGCAAAAGTTGGCCAACTAACCAAGGAAAGCAGCTCCATGTTTGTGCGTTGAGTAAGCTGTTCACCGTATCAATGCAATTTCTACCACTCGCGGCATGCGCCACATGGAAGTTCAGACATGTGTGTTTTTACATCCGTAAATATAAATGAGCCGAATAGGGAACAGCTGGCAACGGGGTACACGCATACAAGGTCGCCCGCTACAGTAGGCTCGTAACGCTTTGCTGCAGCTGTTTCGTAGCAGGCCTAAACATGCGAGAGAGCTGACAGGCAGAGTTTACTTGTTTTAGAGCCATTCAGATTAAAAAATGTCTCTTGAGAAAGGCGGAAGAGTTTGGCATGCAGTGGAAATGAAAGCCCCCAGAATAGAACCCAGCACTCCATTAATACACTGAGAGGTGATGTATAGCGCACGGTATTGCAACCCCTGCGCTTTGTTGCTGTAAATGACCCCACAGATGGTGGCTCATCACCATCATCACCAGCCTACGCTTCAGGGCAAAGGCCTCTCCCAGTAATCTCCAATTATTCCGGTCCTGTGCTAACAGCGACCAATTCGTTCCCGCAAACTTCTCCATCTCATCTGCCTATTTAACTTTCTGCCGGCCCCTGCTACGCTTGCCTTCTCTAGGGATCCACTCTGTCACCCTTAATGACCAACGGTTATTTTGCCTTCGCATTACATGCCCTGCCCACGTCCATTTCTTCTTCTCAATTTCTACTAATATGTCCTTAACACGCGTTTGTTCCCTCACCCACTCCGCTCCCCTCTTGTCCCTTAATGTTACACCTATCATTTTCCGCTCCATTGCCCTCTGAGTCGCTCTCAATTTAAGTTGAACCCTCTTGGTGAGCCTCCAAGTTTCTGCCCCGTAGGTGAGTACCGGTAAGATGCAGCTGTCATACACTTTCTTCTTCAGGGAAAATAGTAGGCTCCTATTCATTATCTGAGAATGTCTGCCGTATGCACTCCACCCCATTCTGATCCTTCTAATTATCTCTGCCTCATGGTTGGGATCCGGGGTCACAACTTGGCCTAAGTAGATATACTCGCTTACCACTTGCACTGCCTCGCCACCTATCTCAAACGGCTGTGCTCTCCCGGGGTTATTTATCATTACTTTAGTTTTCTGCATATAAATTTTTAGGCCCACGGTTCTGCTCTGTTGGTCCAGTGCGGTAAGCATGCTTTGTAATTCGTCCCTCGAGTTACTTAGTTAGGGAACGTGATCAGCAAATCTGAGGTAATTGACGTATTCTCCTGTTCCCAATCCATAGTTCTAAAAATTTCTAGTAAACATGCTGTGAATAACATAGGAGAGATTGTGTCTCCTTCTCTGACACCCTTCCTTATAAGTATTTTTCTGCTCTCCTTATGGAGGACAATGGCTGGTAGTCAGCTTCAAATCTGGAAAGACGTACTAACAGCAAACTGCGCGAGTTGACAATCAAAACTGTAATCTGCCATTTTTCATCTGTCAGTATTTACAGATTGTTGTCTCGCGATTTCTTTTGAAGCGCTAACACCCTTTCAAGCGGAATAACACAAAATCATTGATAGATATGTTACGGCCTGTAAGAGGTGTAACCAGCAAAAGCTCTTTGGGCCTTCGGGACGGCCATGCGATATCGTATGTGCAATAAACTTGAAATGTCATTCAACTGGCACTGATTTGCCCTGTATGAATGCCATGAGTATGTTTTTAGGAACCGCTACGAGTGGCGCAAATCGATCCTTCGAGTGGAGTTGGTGTAAGAAAACGAAGTCGCAGCGCTCCAACACTTCCTAAGAAAACTGCAGCTTGAGCCGACGTTGGAGCATCGCGATGCCTACCTCCTTGTGCGTGGATTAAAGCAGCACTTCCGGCCGTTCGGGAAAAAACACGAAGAGCGCGTTTTTAATAAATGTTTCACCCGATGGCATCTACAGAAGAGGTACAGCGGGACAGCTATGAAACTGTTGTTGTCCTATGTGGAACACTTATTACGCATAGGTACAGGTTTTTGGTGCGCCTGTGTTACATGAATATAAAATTTACCCGAAGCAATTGTCAGTGCGCGTGATTCGCAAAAACTCCGTCAGCAATTAGCAGCTCAGTTCTGCGCATAATTAGTTTTTCCTTCCTAGCTTTATGTGACCGCTTATACCCATCTATATGTGCCTTTTTTTCTGCATTGTCAATCTCCAGGGTGGGCTTTGTGTACCAAGTAACACTGAAAAATGTGAAATAGGCCTTTTGTGCCACTACTTGCCGATCATGTGCATTCTAATTTAGGACTACGTTTTTATTACCTTCTTTGCTGACCTCCCTCCTTGCGCCATACCCCACAAGGGGCCTCTAAGGGGAAAGTAAATGATAATGATGATGAACCCTGAGCTACATTTGTGCTTGAGACGGCCAAAAAATGCCCTAGACCTCTGGGGCATCTGTCGGTTATGAGGACTAAAATTGCTTGGAGCCCATAAATGTTCATAATGGTCCCTGCAATTACAACAAAGAAAACGCGGTAGAAAGCACTCGAATACACAATAAAACACGTTTACCTACTTGCACGGACTGCAGGTATCCGTCAACTCCGGGACCTGGGACAGCCGTACATCCACGGGACGACTACAGGCTAAAGCACGCCACGCGGCTTTGTTCTCGGCGACAGAACACAACCAAACGGTGCCCTTTCTGACCACGCAGTACCTGTGCGAGCGTGTGTGAGACAAGATCGCTGACGAGGCACACATAAAACCCGTCTCAACTGCCTGGCACGAGCGGAAGCAGTCCAGAGTGCCAGCAAAGAAAAGTGTATGTTAGTCACGCACTGCCTCCCGGCCTCTGTCGCGCGCGAAGGTCGGCGGAGAGCTTCAATCTCCGTCCTTGGCGGGAAAAAGTGATTACAAAGCCAACAAACAGGCTTGTACAGCCGCCGTCTCTTTGAAGACGCTGTTTAATTAAGGGCTTATGATTGTGTCTTTGCAAATGATGCTGACAGCTGTTGCTCCTTTCGTTTAACCACAAGGAAACTGCGGACGGCTAACATTTACGTGCAGAGAAGCATTTAATGCCCCAGAGTGAACCCCAAGTCTACTTCTTACAAAGTCGAAGCCTCTGCCGCAAAAACGTATGGCACGTTGGGAACTGACGCAATAGGTTATTTCAGGCGCTTTGACAACGTGAAAATCTGCCACAACTAGTGTAGAGAGCTGTTTTTTTTTTACTGAGAAAGCATTAGAAGACCCATTCATCAAAATGCCCACATCGACGCTTTAGCAGCGAAGCGGCTTCTTGTGAAGCATTCCACAGCACGGGGCGTTCCACAGCGTCAGCTTAAACGCGTCATTATCGAAACGTGGCCATCAACGGCACTACATCGCGGAGAGGAAGAACGTAGCAAAAACGAGCGAAGAAACAAGAAGCGAACTGCAAAGGACTCTGCAACACTTCCGATAAGCACTTTCACTGTTCCCTCCGCGTCTGGAAGCATTGTAGAGGCTATGGGTATCTCCAACACGGAGCGGCACTAGGTGATTAGCTCGTCGCAGCAGATACTTCATATGACCTGCCGCGGTGGCTCAGTGGCTAAGGCTTCGTGTTGCTGAGCACGAGGACAAGGGTTCGATTCCCGGCCACGGCGGCCGCTTTTCTGATGATGGCGAAAATCAAAAACGCCCGTGTATATGACAGTACACACGGGCGTTGTACTGTCGTACACAGTGTGTACGACAGTGTTTTAAACGCGACAGTAGCGAAATGCGGCCGCCAACGCCAGCACACCGCGGATGAAGGGAGTGGAACAACGCAGCCAAACGAGCGAAGAGACAAGCAGCGAACGTCACCGTCGTCGTCGGCTCTCCCATTACTCGGCGGTATAGGTGCAACGGTGCACTGGTGCCACAGAGTTTCATACTAATACATACTAGTATGAAAATCTATGAATGGTGCAACGCGTAGGAGGCAGATCGAAGCTGCATTCGCAAAATACAGCGGCTAAAGCAGGAAGATAAGCCCTTTACAACGCAAGGCCAAAGCAAAACGCCTTGAGCCCGCTCTACATTGTGCGAATTTACGTGCAAATTCTCATCTGTGGCGCGGCTCGTTCAGCAAAGCGATCTATTTTCGTTGATGCCGAAGCTGCGGAAAGGGGCCGCTTGGCCGCCCGAGCTGCGTCGCAGCTGCGACTTTGAACGTAAACTCGCACAATGTAGAGCGGGCTCACGGCGTTCTACTAAGCATCTATGCTTTCGCATTAGAAACCATAATAAATACTCATATGTCCGGTGGTTTTTTTGATGATCACTACAGCGCTGGCGTGTGGCCTGGAGCGCACATTTGCTTTATGTGTTCCGTTTATCTTGGTCATTCTTCGCGAATTTTCTACGGAGAGATAATTTTTGCGCTTCTTTCCTAAAGCACGTTTGATTTCACGGGACTTTCGGTGATGTTATAATGTTGGCGTAGGTTTGGTTATTACTAGCCTATAACAGGTCCGCAGTAAAACTTCCATTTTGTCGTGTAATAGGGTTGCGCTATACGTGGAAAGGGGAAATATAACGAGCACTCACTGCAAGCACTGCCGAAACGTTGCGAGATGTTGAGCCAGTATATGTTTCATCTCCCTTCAGCAGCTGCATGCGATACAAGCGTTCGAATTCGTTAAAAGCATGTGTTTTTATGATATCGAAGAACGAACTGGTGCATCGAATTCAAGTAGCCAACAGCATGTCAGGAGTCATGCGCGGTGGAAGTTTGTGACTAGTAAGCTAATTTGGTTCTCTAGGTACTAGAGGCTTCTCAGCCATTTTAGAGGCGTCATACTATGCACGAACAAAGTTAACCAACTGTCCCGAAAATATTAAATGTGCCAGGGGTACAATTTGCAGGGAAAGGAGGTTTGAAAGTTCGGGGGTTAATGACAGGTTTTCGAATAAAGAATGGGAAAGCACGCGGAAATACCAAATGATGAGACGAGTTCAAATTTGGAGGCAACAGGGGACATACCCTCACATTTTACAACATAATGACAAAGTTTTAAGCTTACAGAAAAATGAAGAGTTTTCGGCTAGAAGACAATATGCAGACATCTAAATAATTGTTTATTACTGCGTAAGTGCTCTTACGCCGCTTGCCTTCATTTTGAGCTTTTTAAAAGCCAGATTGGGGAATGAGAAGCCGAATACGTTGGTTTTGTGTATTGTTACTGCGTTCTCTTTGGTTTGTTTTCGACAGTGATGTAGATTTACACTTATGTGCGATGAAATGCTTTATTTAACTTTGCCATTTATATTATTTTCTGCAGATGCAAGGCACAGTTGGTGCATATTATGATTTTGTTATTCGTGTTTTGCTTTGTTTTTCCGCGATATTTTATTTTTCCCTGCGGTGAGGATAGTGAATCAGATATATATAGTTTAAGTGCAGAGCACTTTAGGCGCTCGCCTTGTCGTCGTAGCTCACTCTCTGGACCCAAGTAGAGCAACAGGGCGTTCCGTTGTAGCGCTGTAGTCGCGGCGTACCCCAGAGGCTTGAAAAAGCAGCCGTTTTATGTAGTCATAAGCGTTCGAAACTCGTGAACCACTGACGCTTGCCCTACATCTCCCTGTTGTCTAGCGCAAAAAAACTATAGGTACATTTGAGACAAAATATACGTAATTAACAGGCAGTGTCCGCGTTCATTTAGTTAGGAACGCCAGTTGGGTTGGTTTTTACGACAGTAAGCGAGAAAAGCGACCACGCAAAAAAGAAAATCGCGCTTTCGAAATTACGCAGAAAGGCTCGACGCGAAAGAAGAAAATGGCGCTTTCGAAATGCCCCAGAAAGGGTCCAGCCGTGCAAGGAAAAAAATTTTACTTTTGGAATTACGCAGAACGGCTCCATCCGCGCAACAAAAAAATTACGCGTTCGAAATGACGCAAATCAGCTCCAGCAAACGAGATTAAACAATCACAAAAAGAAGAGAATTTTCGCTGGCGCATTTTGCTGCAGAGGGCGCGCAAGCACTGTGAAGGCGGGAAATTTGAATTGCATGGGGTGGTGGCAGTGAGCAGATGACGGCGGTAAAGCCCATTATGGCGAATCACTGCTCTGCACATATGACAGCTTTCACGTTCAGTAAAAGGGTTTTAAATTTAGATTTGGCCAGCTTTTCTTTACAATTTTTCAAAATTCCCTTCGACCAAGTGACTCCATTCACGCCGTTATTGCCATCAAGCCTGTTAACTTCGTCAATTACACCATTCTCTGCAAGTGCAGGGCATTAAAATGTTAGCGCTGGAGGAGTGGGGGTACTCACCAGAGAATGCTTGCGCACTAATAATAACTACAAGATGTCGATCTAATTAAAGGCGTTACCACATACGAGTATGGGGTTTACCTACGGTGCTTCCAAGAACCACATGTACTAAACAGTTCGAACCGCCAGAGAATTTGGCGGATAGCTTTACGCGAAAAAGGAAAGTATTTTGCACGCGCTTTAAACCACCGTTGTCCTCGAAGGCGAACAGTTGTCTCAGTTTAACATTGGATTGCATGGAAGGAATAGGGGGCCGCGGCGGCCGCTTTTCTCATGGCGGCGAAAAGCAAAAACTCCCGTGTGTTCGAGATTTCGGCGTACGATAAAGATCGCCAGGTGGTCATAATAAAACCGGAGCCCTCCTCTACGGCGCGCCTCATGAGGCGTCGGCGCGTTAAGCCCCACAGACAATCATGGAGATTAGGAGGAGGAAAGGAGGGAACTAAAGGACGTCGGCTTCGTCGGCAGCGAAGGAAAGAGTTGATAGCTAAAGCCCGTTCACACTGATCTTTCGTTTATAACTAACCAACCAACCAACCGACCAACCAAATAAATATATTATTTAATTATTTATTTATTTATACTGTAACCCTGACTTGAGGGTCATTACAGGGAGGAATACAAACAAGAAAACAATACACAATTACAAGACAGACATTAGGTTTCGTGTTGAACGCTCAAACACTTTGACATTTGAACTAACAGCATACTCTGGAAGTCTATTCCACACTTCTATGCTATAAGGGAAAAAAAAATTCTTACACCCATCTAGAGTCCTAGACGCACCCAGAAAGGCCTTATTGGGTGATTATGGTTCAACCGAGCTCCTCGTTTGGGTGCAGGTTGTACGTATGTGTCTTTATTTATTAAGTGCAATGCACTTCTTAAGCGACCCTGAACCTGCGTCCACCGGCGATGTCCGCGCACGTGGAGATGGGCGCGCGCAGCCTGGCCGCTGACATGGCACATACCCACGTGGGGGATTGGCCAGGAATCTCCTCGTCTTCCTTGTAAACGGGGGGAGATGGGCGCGCGCTGCCTCGCCGCTGACATGGCACATACCCACGTGGGGGATTGGCCAAGAATCGGGCGTGAGAAGGGCTAATGCACCCGCTTAAAGGAGTACTGACACGAAATTTCAAAGCTGAGATCCGCTCTAGCAATCAAGTACAACGACAACACAAATAGGTGTCTGTGAATAAATGCATCTTCCTTTCTTTGCAGTTGTGTGTGTGTGTGTGATCTCTCTTTCGCGAACATTACCGAACCGCGCAAATTCAACTCGTGCATTCGCACTTTCACATTCTTCCCCTCGGGGAAATGCGGGGAATTTTTTTCATTTCGCCTCTTATAATTTGAAACAGGAGTTTTAACCTTTGCTTTTCGCGGCGCACTTGCAGGGGTTCTAGGTTACATGATTTTAACAAATTTGTGACGGATTCTGTCCTCCGGTACCGCATAAATAAATAAATAAAAGCAGAGTGAACTCGAGGGATGGGGCTTCAATAAGCGCGAAACAAGCCTAAAAGCACCCACTTAGTCGCTGCGATACACTCGCTGCCAGCTTGGCGGTGTTTACATCCGCAAATAGCAACAGCCAGTGACTCCGAACGCGGCGACCTTTAAAAGCGTTGTTTTCCTAGCACCCTCTCGGCTCATTTGGAAAGCGTATCTTGCCCGCCCTAGCCGCAGGGCCGGTTCCGCCGCGCAGTAGGATATGTGCGCCGTGGTGGCGACCATGTCGTGGTGTTAGCGGCCCTACACTTCTCATTGTAGCGCGAGGAAAAGGAGCGGTATTTCGGCGAAATTTTCACACCGCTCTGTCAAAAGAGTGAGTGACAGAGGATCGGACAATGACAGAGCGCAGACAGCACCAGGTAACAGCTGCTTTCGCAGTGCTGGTGGACACGTGGCCGCGGAGGCAACAAGAGCCTGTCTGTGCCTTGACGAGTCTTGCGACTCCCACAACCGCTTGTATACGTCGCGGATTCGAGTTTGCAGACAATGTGGATGGGAAAAGAGGAAGGATTGTGGATAATGGTACGAATTGCCGCTGCTGGTGGAGGAGAAGGAGGAGGAATAAACTTTATTTATGCGAGCCTTAGGTGATGCTGTCTGGGCACCCGCCTTGTGGGGGGTTTCCTCTAGTCCGGGATACCCTGGCTTGGGCCACAAAAAGAGTGATAGGCAGCAAGTGCCTCTGCAAAAGCTATCAGACGTGACAAACTGAGACGGTTAGAACACAAAGTACGATTGGCACGGTGTGCGAATTATGTGCGAGAAGCTGCGCGTTGCGGTTTTACGAAGCCGGGCTAAAGTATTGGTAGGGAGAGGAATTAGATGTTAAAGCATTGTTAAAGATCCAGAAATAGTTCTTGAATTAATTTTTGTTGGGGATATGTGCGTGTACTAAAGCTACTTGGGAAAAACATTTGAAACTGTGACAGTGATGGCCGTCCTTGGTATGAATTTATGTTTTCTGAGCCTGCTACACAAGTCCCATAGGCTGTACATCGATGTCGGTTGCCTTTTACTCTGTCCTTAATGGGACACTGAAGTGAATTTGCCAAGCTCATGTTTTTGCTTGCACAGCGTAGACTGGCCCAAATAAACACACTTTTCATCGTCTCTTCAGGCGATAAGGCGGTATTTGTTTTATAAAGCCGGAAAGAATAAAAAACTAACATGCCCGCGCCTGCTGCACCGACTAACATCAGTGACGTCAGTAAAATGTGCCACGTAATTGGACGATATCCAAGATTTGCGTTCAAACAAGTTTTGGTTTCGGTTCTGGGAAACAGCATGCTTCGAATCCGAGGCTATCGTTGGATGGGCAATCTCGATATCTGAGTAATCGGCATACCGCACTTCTGCCCGTTTATCGGCTGCAAAATGCATCACATAAGCCTACCAGGACTGCTTGGAGTCGTAGCAATCACTGGCCGAGGACTACGCAGTGGATGAACGTCCTCCGCGTCACCACAGACGCTCGAATGCGAAGCGCCTTCCCCCATCTTTGGAGCTTGCCTGACTCATGCCTGTATCGTAAAAAGCGTGTTCGCACCAGGCCAAGGGTCTGCTGATTCTGGCCTGTGCCCACTGCCCGCAAGTAGTCGGTGCTTATGGCAACGGCACGACAACGAGAACTCGCTAGCGTGTCAATGTCACTCGCGTGCGTTCTCCGAACTCGCTCGTGGAGCAGTGAACGTTCAAGCGCAAAAATGGTGAATTCAGTATTAAAAACATCGGTCAAAAGAAAAAAAATCACATAAAAACAAAAGCACGCACTCTCTGGATTCCAACTTGCGTCTTGCAAAACATACCTAGCGCTCCAGACCACTCGGCTACGAGCGAACAGGGTCCAAAAAAATTAAAACGAGTGCAATGGACGAGGACACAGAAACACAGTAGACGAATGGACGAGGACACAGAAACACAGTAGACGAATGGACGAGGACACAGAAACACAGTAGACGAATGGACGAGGACACAGGAACACAGTAGACGCTCGTCCCGTCTACTGTGTTTCTGTGTCCTCGCCCATTGCGCTCGTTTTAATTTTTTTGAAGCCATGAACCAACACGCCCAACAAAGCATTTTATTGAGCGAACAGGGATAGCAGAGGAAATATGAAGTATATAATGCACAGCCAGTTTACATTTTTATTTAGTTTTAGCATTTTAAGCAGTTTAGATGACTCATTCCTCACACGATATTTTATGTCCAGCGACTGCATTTCTTCGGCGGAAAAACGTACGCAGATGCGTGGTCGCTGCTGACCCCTATGCTTGTTCACTCAGTGCAAGAAAGTGATTCTTCTATTCTCGTTTTACGCTGTACAGTAAAAGTTTCTTCAGTACGTATATTGAACTCTCTTACTCTTCTCCAGCCTTCAATTGGTCTTAAATTTCTTATTAGCGTAGCGGTCAACGAAGCATCGCATGTGCGCTTGTGCAGCGCTTCTGTGGAGCGACCTGGTCTTGGAGCTTGATACAGTGTACAAACTAACAAACTGAAGAAAGGCACATTCTTTCGTTCACAAACATGTCGTGGCTTAGGTTCAACTGAGCGAACGCATTGCGACGACCCGTCAGCGGCCGGCGGACTAAACGCTGGGCCGACTGACTCGGTCGTAGGGTCGGCGAGCCGTGCAGTGGCGGAGTCAAGCCA
Organism: Haemaphysalis longicornis; assembly: GCF_048455015.1. Lineage (NCBI taxonomy): Eukaryota > Metazoa > Arthropoda > Arachnida > Ixodida > Ixodidae > Haemaphysalis > Haemaphysalis longicornis. The sequence goes on from NW_027526266.1 coordinate 22,002,884, forward strand.
AGCCTCCTTTTTGTGATGTCCCATGAAACGCCTCAGAAAATAGGCTAGGATGAAGAGAGGAGGACAGCATTTTCAAATGATTTTTATGGTGTATAAATTCGCATAAACGCAGCGAGACTTGTGGAAGCATGCCCTACAGACTCCAGGCTACATGTGCGCTCGTAATCCCGCACTGTTTACAAATAACTTCAGTGTACATATAAGTACGTTCGAAATGCGTCACAGGCTTGGGTGAAATTACAAATGCGTGCTCTCGGCGTCTTTGGAGCATCAAACGAGTCGCAGTGTACACCCGCCCAATTTTTTACCAATATCACGGGAGCGGGTCGACTAGCGCAGCGGGATGGAGTGATACGGCAAACGCGGCGTGAGTGCACCGCACTAAGCAAAGGCCGCTGCTGTCGTCGTCTGCTAGGCTGTTCCAACAGCAGAGGACCGCCTCCGATTTTTGTTATTCGCTTATCACACTGCCTGTCATACTCGAAATTTTAAATGCAGAGCATTTCTTTAACTCACAATGTCACCCGTCCGTTGGCGATCGGCGTCCGCAGCCAGCCAGCACGTGCGCCCCTCCCCCGTTCCTCCTCGCTCTCAACAACAGGTGCGGGCGCGCATGCGCGTGCTCCGGCGCTGAAAGAGGCGTTGCAGCAGCAGGTACTACCTCCTCTCCCTCTACTGCGCGCGCTACGAATATAAAGCGGGTATCGGCGCGGCTCACTCCATTCTACTCCTGCGCTCTGTTCTGCTTAAAGAAAAGAAAGAAAAGAAAGAAAAGAATAATAATAAAGATCCAACCGATTGCCCCGCAGAGAGGGTGGGGTGCAAACGATGGCAATGAATAACACGTTACGTACTTACGTCTCTCGTCTCTCTCTCTCTCTCTCTCTCTCTCGTCTCGCAACCCAACTACCCAACCTCTACGACAACAACAACTACAACTACCACCTCCAACTACCACAACCTACGCCACGTGACCACCCCCAATGCTCTGCATTTACTCGTGTCCCCCGCGCGGGGGCATGCGACGGAGGTTTTTTTATTTAAGAACAGGCACGTTGCGCCAACTGAAAACAGTTATCAGCGTTGCTGAACGCAAGGTTCGTTCGGCAACGCTGATTACTGTTTTCTGTTGGCGCCACGAAACTGATCTTGAAGAAAGGTTTCGAGTATGGCTAGGCAGTGTCATAAGCGAATAACAAAAATCGGAGGCGGTCCTCTGCTGTTGGAACAGCCTAGCAGACGACGACAGCAGCGGCCTTTGCTTAGTGCGCATGCGGCCACTCTCGCCGAGTTTGCCGTATCACTCTATCACGCGGCGCTGATCGACCGAACGGTCGATGCTCCCGTGATATTGGTAAAAAATTGGGCGGGTGTACGTTGCAGTGCACGCAGTGTACGAGTCGCTGTATGTTTTGCAAGCCGCAATTTCGAATCCCGGAGAATGCGTCCTTCTATTTTTGTTTTTATGTGATTTTTCGTTGTTGGCCGATGTTTTTATACTGCATTCACAATTTTTGCGCTGTAAAGTGTCTTGAAGGGGCCCAAAGTACAGAAAATTTAACTGGAGGGTGTGGAGGCATGTTATGCGTCACATATGCGTGCGGGGAATGTGTACAGAGGAGTGGATTACGGGTTTTAAGGACTGCTTTCTTTTTTAAGGCACAGGTCGGGAACTTTTCAGTGGCGTCGCTAAGGAGGCTGGGGGCGGGGGGGGGGGGGGGGGGGCTGGGTTTCGGGTATCAACCCCTGGGTAAAGAGGGGGGGTGCCACTTGTGCCCCTACACTGTGTAATGCGGACGTCTTAAACTGGAAGACGACTGTAACGAAACCACAGCTTTGGCCTGTTCAAATTACGCCCCCACCAGTCTATTCAAGTTTGTGTTTCCTGGTGCACCGGAAGAAAGCGCGAGTAGAATTTCGGCATCCAGGAATATCGCGGCAGTCGACTACCGCGGTATTCTCGATGTAGTCGAGAAAATCGCGGTAGTCGATTGAGCGCTGGTCCAGTCTACTGTGTTTCTCTGTCCCGCTCCTTTGCGCTCTTTTTAATTTTTTTGGAGTCAAGAATGGGCGCGGCTTGAGGAGTTAATTGGCTGCAGGGTTAGCGGAAGCAAACAAGCTCTTTTTAATTTTTTTGGAGTCAAGAATGGGCGCGGCTTGAGGAGTTAATTGGCTGCAGGGTTAGCGGAAGCAAACAAGCTCTTTTTAATTTTTTTGGAGTCAAGAATGGGCGCGGCTTGAGGAGTTAATTGGCTGCAGGGTTAGCGGAAGCAAACAAGGAACGATTTCTGGAGAGGGGGTGCCGTCGACATGAGTCTGCGACGCTCGGAGGGGTGTGGCGAAGGAGCTTGTTTCTCAATGGGACGACAAGGCGCTTACAAAGCCCCTTCATCACGTCCAGGACCACTGTTGGGGCGGCGGACGAGAGCTGTGCAGTTCGAGGGGAGGGGAGGGGTGAAGGGGGAGGCATCAGGGCCAACGACACTCTGGTCATGTGTCCTCGGCGGCTTTCCACGTGGCTTTTTTTACGCACATGAGATGTTGTGTACGGGCTCATGGTGAATGTTTAGCATCTTCTGGAGTCTTCGAGGTGACGCAGTCGGAGACCGTGTACTCCGGTCCGCTTGTCATATTTTCAGAAGGAAACCAAGGTGAAAATGACTCGAAAAAAAGATATGGGGAAGATTTAATATTGAGGAAGCGGGGGCTGAGAATTAAAACAAAATGAATGTAAGTGTTAAACATGCAATAAAGGTTAAGCCTGTGTGGGGAGGAGGGGCGCAAGGGGAAGAGGGGGGAGGGGAGCTCAGGTGTCCAACAATGGGCGAGAGGAATGGGTCGTCGCGATTGTCCTTGGTTGCACCAGGTTCCTTCAGTGCTTGCACTAACCAACCAATTCCCGATCCAAGCAACCGCGAAGGTTCGGAAATCGGGTGTTGATAGCTCATATTTTTTTGTCGTTGACTTTCGTGCATCGTGCCCAGCGACTCAGCTAGCACATGGCGATTGCACGAAGATGGCGATATATGGAAGGGGCGTATTCCATGCGGCCCCGTGTAATTAAACTAAGAAAGCAACGGACGAGTGGCGTGTCGAAAACATGCAAGAAATGGAACAGTTACGTAGGCATTTGTTTTATTTACCGAACTGTTAATCTGTAAATCTACGTTTTTTTTTGTTTCATTCTCCTGTAAGTGTAAGTTAAAAGCGATATAAATGAGTATTTGCGACGCGCACGTAAATAAAGCGGATAGCCTTGTGTTCATTTTCTTTCTATTTTATCATGGTTTTCTTGTGGGCGTCCCATGGAGTTCTAACTAAAAAAATATTTGAAGCTGGTGACCTAATTATTTTGCTTCGGTAGAGGATCTTTTAAGGTGGAGTATGAGTAACAAAAAAAGGACAGGGCAACAAAATTAACTGCATAATAAAAAGCAAACACCTGGGGGCCTGCCGCCTGTGCGGGCCTCACGCCTGCCTCGTCGACTGCGCTCGGCCATCCTGCGCCTCCGCGTGGGGGGCGCGTGGACGGCGGAGCGAAAGCACCGACTGGGGCGGATGACCAGCCCCGCCTGCACTCACTGCCGAGCGCCCGTGCAGCCCCTGCCGCACGTACTGTACGAGTGCCCAAATATTGCGGCAGGGCGGGCAGAGCTGCTGGTCGTGCTTCAAGGAGTGCGGCCTAGAGCTGTGCACGGGCAGAAAATTTGGGCCCGAGCCCAGCCCGGGCCCGGTGCTTATCGCAGCAGGCCCGGCCCGACCCGATGAAGAAGGCCGACGGGCCGGCCCGGCCCGGCTGCGTGTTTCCAACTCAAATACCGTAGGGGCCCGCACCTGATTGGGGCACGTTTGGAAGCGAAAACTACCTAAAGGCGGTAAAATGCATCTTAAGTGAAATGATAACCTGCAAAACCAACATTAAACGGGCAAAACAACCCCAATTAAACATAACAGTCATGCACATATCCCTACCGCAGCTGTCCTTCTCTCAGCTACATACGAAAGAATTGAAACCGACATAAAGGTTACCGAACCGCCCAACCTAAAAAAAAAAGATGAACCAAAAACCCTCCAACCACGGAGAAATTCATGGTCATATTGAAAAATATTCAAGAAAAGTCGCCGAAACCACAATGGCCCAAACCACTGAAAAGTAAAAAAAAAGGAACTGGAGCTCACCTAACAGGAACAAAACCACCCGGCATTTTGTGTAGAATTTTATAATGTTCCATAAATGAATTAAAACAAGCAATTAAAAATAGAATGGCACCTTGGGCATTTGAACCTGATTCTTGCGATTGCTATACAGAAATGGAACCTGTATGCCAGGGGACCAGCCGGTTCGTGTTTGTTTAAACAGGGTGTGTACTTGCTTTGTTGTTTCGTCAGTATACATTTACTTTTCTCAAGAGTATATAGGGCTGTCGGACTCGGTCCCTTCTTTTTATCGAGACGCAAAGTACACGCGTGCATTTATGCACATTTTATCGTTGCCGCATCACTACGTTCTATACCGACTCATATCGCTTATCTATAACGTTTCAATCATATTAAATGTTCCTGTTTAGGTGGCTGTTGGCGCATTCAAACCACCCTAATCCCTTTTTGCGCTTTTCCTTTCGTCTTCGTCTGCCGGCCACGACGCCCGAGGGCAAAGGCCACCTCGTACCACCAGCTACGCTCGCCACGATGTTTTCCCGCCGAAACAAAGAGCAAAACTAAAGTTGAATTATCACCTCAGTCTTTGACAGCTTCGCTTTTGTTGGCTCAGAGAAGGAAACGCAACTCTGAATAGGGCACTGCTACAGAAAACAGATGGAGACGCAGGTTTCTCTGGCAGTGTTTGAAGTTCAAAGTGTTCCATCTTGAAAATTTGTTTTTGCCCGAACTTAGAGGTGGAAACTAGTCCCGCTGAATTGTCATTCGTTGTACTTGCCTAGGCGGTGTGTCGCTGAGCCGCATGTGTTGCTCAGTTCTTCCCAAGACATGCAGTTGCAGATCTCTCACACTAACCGGCTTGCCATACCCCCACATGTGCCTCAGGGCCTAACGATAAGTCCCGTGGACTCTAAAAAGAAACCTGACCCGTGCTTTTACCGTGTCAGCAACATGTAGTTTCTGTGATATCATAGAAAACCTAAGTATTTCTTCACTGTGCCGGGCCAGCCCGGGCCGTCAGGACGGCCCGGCCCGTCCGAAGCATTTAAATTTCGGCCCGAGTCCGGCCCGGGCACGGGCGATAAGTAAGTCGGGTTGCCCGAGCCTGGCCCATGGGCCGGGCCGGGCCGGGCCCGGGCTTTTGAGTAAGCTCGAGCCCGTGCACACTTCTAGTGCGGCCACTTGAGGAGCTGCTTGGCCCCCCTGGCAGTGCTCGGGAGCGGGACCAAGTGCTCGAGGCCCTGGGTACATACCTGGGGGCCTCGGAGCTACACTATGCACTCCACTACAACTCCGTTTAACTGCCCATATTGTAGTGGAGTGCTTCTGCTTCTCTACTTGTGTGTGCGTGTGTGTGTGTGTGTTTCCCCTTTTACATGTGTGTTAAACATTGTCCTCTGTAGTTTCACGTGTTGTCTATATCTGTAGTGTTTCTCTGCAATGCCAATTACCTCAATGTTCAACTCTTTTTTTCGTTTCTTCTTCTTTTGTGTTTCATATTTATCCTTGTGAACTTGCCCAGTGTGTTATATATATTATAATGTCAGCCTTCTCCCCTATCCTCTTATTTCTATGTATTATTTCCTTCCTATCCCCACCTACACCACGAGGCGTTCCGGTGTCCGCCCCCAGGCGTGAAAATTTACGTCTGTTGGTGGATCTTCCCTTTCCAATGAACAATACATACATACATACATACATACATACGTACATACGTACGTACATACATACATACATACATACATACATACATGCATGCATACATGCATACATACATACATACATACATACATACATACATACATACGTCACCCACTTTCTATCATAGGCATTCGATTGGCTGAGTGCTCCCATCCCAGAAGGTGGTCGGGGGACCACACGATACTTGAGGAGGGCAAGAGGGGCAGTTTCTGTGCTAGTGAAAGCGTTCTGCTGAGTGCTTTGCGAACATTACTAGAAAAAAAGATGTCAGAGACTGTGCGACAAAGGACAGAACGTCCGGTGTCATATACAAGATTTTTGAGCTGAGTTCCCCTCCCCATGCAATGCGGAGAGGAAAAATCTACTGGAACGAGTCAGGCAGCGCCACAATGACGTCCGGCTTCAGAACCATCGCCCAGTACAGTGACACATCAGACCGCAAAACAGACCGGTGAAACGTTCCCGAAGCGTGACCAACTGGAGAAAAAGATGCAAAGAACATAAATCTTTCCCTCCGAACCCTCCCACTTGTGTACACGCGGGCACCGCGCTCCACAGCGAGGTGCTTTGTGAGTGACCGGCGCTACAACGTGACCCCAGTAACCCCTGAAGAGGGAATCGAGCTGGTTCCCAAACGTCTTGTTCTTGGTTATTGCTTTTGGTTGGAGCAGGCGATATGATTTCCTCAGCTACTTGGAAAAGGTTGATTCATCTAGGAGTCGTCTTGAGCTAGTCGGCTGCACAACGGCATAAATGAAATCGTTGCGAGAAACGGTTGTGAGCCAGTGTGTGGCGCCGATGCACTCAGGCCCGTACGAATTTGATATTTTGCTCAAGAGTTCCTTCTTTATCGCTTCGTAACCTCCTTCGATTCGGATTTTGCTCCATTGGTTGGTGGCTGCTTCACTGGTAAGCCCGAACCTCACATTTTATACTGTGTTCATTTTCCCAAGACGCCAACGTCAATTAACTGATTTGTATGTGTAACGGAATATTTTATCAACGTTCGAAAGGAAGCGACGACATCGTCGCCGACAAACATCCACACGACCAGCCCGGCACTGGTCGCGTAGATGACTCGTGTCGTCCAGTCGTCTCTTTCCCCGCTAATCCCCTTTCTATCTGCTTCCATTCTCAGTAACCAAATAGCCATTGAAATAACGAGACCCGAAAATGTATCTATTTCAAACGTACTGAAATGCTCACCTAGAGACATTTCCAGCATGCAGTTGCTGCCACAGAGGCTGCCTTTAGTGACAAACCGGTAGGCGCAGGCGGTTTTTCCGAATTTTCGGGACGATTATTTTCACTCACATTTTATGCCACTTTTACTGCACAATATTTAGAAATAACCATTTTTTTGCCAGTCCGACTTTTGCTTATTTGCTGGGACAACGTCTATTTTTTCCCCCAGCCTTCTTTCACCAGGCTCCGCTTGTGGTCCTTCAAGCTTCATTTCTTAAAGGTGTGTTCGTCGACACACGATTTGTCTTGCATTTGCTGCCTTTAAACACCGCTGTCATTGCTGGCCACCCTCCTCCAGGCCCGCGTGACGTCTGCACGATTTCCGAACGCCTCTGGCGACCACCCTATAGTGTCGTTTTATGACGAGGCCTGAGACTCTATCACACCCCCGGTGCTCTTGCAAGCATCCATTCCGCATACCCCAGTAAGATGTGGTACTCTCACGCTGCCGCATAGCGGCGTTCACTTTTACCCTACCCCACTTTAGTTTGGCGCATTACACCCTGTGCTGTCGCAAGTAGCTCTTGGCCACTTCTTTCTCTGCAGCTAACGGTGTTTTCGTGCTCACGAGCGACGCACTACGGTGCTCTTTACAGTTAGAATTTTTATCCATGCCTAATTTACTGAAAGGTCGGTGTTGTGTATTCGAGATCTGCACCCGAGTCGGCGTCTGGGACTCTTTAAACCAAGCTCGTGTAGCTATTATGGTTTAGTTTGCCTTCTTATATAGGCAAACTAAACAATAATAGCTACCAGGCTATATAACACGCCTATAGCTATAACACACGGCTTCTTATCTTGCTGCTTACTTTCCTGGTATATTGCCCGATCTCATGAATAACTACACATCAATTATTATCCTGTGGCTTCATTTCGCGTCGCATGTTGCATATTATGCATGCTTGCATTGACATTTCGAAGCCCACGCATTCAGTATCTGTGAAAAGTTTTCGTACATTGGTATCTAAATGAAAGATACAAAATTTGTCGAGGCCAATCGCTCCTGTCGTGCGACGAGAGCGATGCCGAACGACAAGAGCGACTGAAATCGCTTGTGGTAGCTCCCGTCGCAAGCGTGAACCAGCCTTAATATGGTAACAATGAAATTCATTAATATTATAATTAATAACAATAACTCAAGTTTTATTATTAATAATTGTTTTGTATTTGTGAGAGGGTGACAAATTTTCTGGGCCCCGGGTGCAAGTTTCCCCAGCAACGCCACTGGAACTTTTGACTAGTTTAGTTTTCGAATATGGCCTGCGGAGCGTCAAGCAGGTGCGGCGGGGCGTCTATGCGCAGCAGCGCGTCGAGGGGTTTCTGTCATTTTTAGGGGCGAAGCTCCTAAAGCCATGGGTCTGTACATCCCTCGTGTCTCGTGGTACGTGACCGCCGCATGCTTTCGGAGATGTTGCAAAGTGGGCCGCGTTGCACGCGCAAGAAACGGCTGCAACCGGCAGCGCAAACTTGTCTGTGCGAGCTTGGCAGCGCGAGCTTGTCTGCGTTCGCCAACGGAGGCGCGAGCGCACGTGCACTGCGAGGGGGAGATCACGCAAGAGATCACGCCACGAACGCAGGCAGTCGTTCTCGGAGATCGAACGAGACGCAAGGACCTTTTCTAGCTTCCTCTCGTCTTGTTCGGGCAGAAGTTCGCCCTAAATAAAAGTTCTTTCTTTACCGTTGTGTCCCATCCTACGTGACAAATTGTGGTGGAGGTGTGGGGTAGTCCTCGATGGCGCGGGGTCTTTCACCAGGTCTGGGCCTGGGAGCATTGACTCCGAAAATAAAAGTTGATTTGTACAATGTACGGTCTTACGTCTTTCTTAATGATGTAATGGGCGAACTTTCACGGGACAGTTACGGTTACCGATGATCTCCCCCTCTCGAGCTTCGCCCCACTTATCATCATTCATTCCGTGGATATGGCGTGATTTTTTTCTTTTTTGCTGGCATCTGCGCTCCGCAATAACTTAGCGCCCCGGAACTTGCTGCATGCCCTAATCTGGGTGGCTTTGGCGGAGCGAGCCAGCATTTCAAGGACCGGTATTCACAAAGTTTGGATTTTGTCCTGGATAATTAGGAACCCGCCTCTATTTGCCAGATGAGGTGACGGAGAAAGGTTCATCATTCGTTTTTCGACGCCAAGTGGAGCCCGTGGAGAAACAGGAACACCTCGAAGTTTCTTGCTTCCCAAAAATGACATGTAAGCAAGAATTTTTCGGAAATTCCCTCGCTCACACAGTAAATGCTGGCTGCATGCACTAGTAATAATTAACGCGTATATACTTATGCTTTCGTGGAAGCCTAATTTAAATGAGACCTAGAATTTGTATCAGTTCATCACATCTAGTCGATGGTCACAAGCGGTTGGTAGAGAAAACAACTGACACCTGTCTAATAAATAAACACAATCCTGTCACGTTTTTGTGGGTCCCCTTTCCTCGTTTTAAAGCAAAGCTTTCCAGCTCTACCAGCCAACAGTTATTTCGCGGCATGCGGGACAAACACTCCCGATTTGGCAAAGGCGGCCCCGCGGGGGGGGGGCAGAGGGTTTCACTCACGGAGCACACTGTAGATGGCGCGGCGTTCGGGATGCAACCCCCGCGAATTAAAGGTAACGTCTGGAAAATTGTCTGGTTTGACTCTTTGTAGAGCCACGTGTGTGAATTAAAGTGACCTCGCATAGGCAATTGCTGTGGGTGTCGTTTAAACCTTTGCTTTTCAACCACCTTCACAGCGTGGATTGGAGCCAATTTGTTTAGTGGGCGGACACCGATTACAGTGGCGATACGTCATGGACCAGCAGGGGCCTCGATTGAAGTAAACTACCACTGGTAACGTCCTCCTCCAATATCATTGTTTGCTTGCAAGCAATGTGGCATTAGGCCTGTTAGACTAGCAACGTAAGAAAAGCCGTTAGGCTGCGATTTCTATACCGTATATAAGAAACAAGAAAGAAGAAAAAAGAAACAGAAATGCCGTTGTTGCATTGCTCTGGGTGATATTAGAACATATAAACAACATAAAAGAAACACTTCGACATACGTACAAGCACCCTAACATGCATGTTGCGTTCATTTCAATATTGCAAAATACATACCAAACACATTAACGCTCTAGAGGCAATTCCAAAGTACCAGCTGCCGCAGCCGCCACTCGGTCATGTTTTTCGCCGCTGGCATCGTGAAAAATGGGCGAGCGGCAGCTGCAAGGCCGGCCATTGCGACGGCGCGCCGACCAACCGAAAAAATAAAATGACGGCACGAGTACGAGCAATGTCACGCAACCCCTCGCTCTCCATTCCAGTAGTTGGCATGACGATCAATGCAGCATTTCCTCGAATGCCCCGAACTGTCAGGGGGAGATTTGTCGCTGCTGTCTGAATTATGTTGGAGGAACCGTGATGAATGCGACGAAGGCCCCACAACGCTTAAGGTACATAAACATAAAAATTATGGTTTGTCTCTCTCTCTCTTCCATCATCCAGCCGCCTGGGCAAAGTGAAAGACTCTTTGAAAAAAAAGTACACGTAGGCAAGGCCATTGAAAACTCGTGGCAAGGTTCATACATGTCGGCATTTTTCACCGCAAAAGAAACCTCCGGCATATTAGAGGCAAATGATGGAGGCTAAAAGCAAAAACGCCCGTGTGTACGAGATTTCGGCGCACGTTAAAGATCCCCAGGTGGTCAAAATTAATCCGGAGCCCTCCACTACGGCGCGCCTCATCGCCTGCGTTGCGTCGGCGCGTTAAATCCCACAATCAATCAATCAAATATTAGAGGCAAAATAAAAGTACATAAGCAAGAGTACCAACGTTCACTGGAGTGGTTTACAGTAGAAATTAACCAATAGGTGTTCAGAACGGTGTCAAAGAGACGCGAGACAAAAGCGAACAATAAAAAAAAACAATTTCGGATTGTGGCGCTCCAAACCAAACAAAAGATAAAGAATAAAAAATGGTCGCGTATCTGCTCCTTTCGTTGCAAATATCGACGAAAGGCGACAGTCGACCGGAGCCCCTGCCAAGTAAATGCTTCCCTTCTCTTTCCCCCTCACCTCACATGCTGTTCCTCTCCGGTCTCGTTCCTTCCAAGATAACACGCTAACGCTTTGCCCAAGTCAATTTAAATTTACAGCGTTCTTCTGCTCCCAGTCGGGTGTCTCGATGCCAGCGCTGCCGTACGTTGGAGACGCGCGTGAAAAGGGGCTCCCTACTACAACGTTTGTAGACCCACGTTGCCCTATACTCCACGAGCGCTTCAAGCGAAACGTGGAACCTCTTTACCGGAACCTTTTGTTGCTGTTGCCGCTTGATTTTTTGAATGCCGCCAGGAGCGCGGGCAGCAACAGGCGACGGTTTTCTGCGGTCGACGTAGTATTGCGTTTGCTATAGCGAAAGCCAAGCATCTTTTAATTTTTTTTAATAAAGGAATACTGCCATTATCACTTATGTATTGATTTTCTGCCTCATATTTGCGTAATGTCCTGTTCTTGTTCAATAATGGTGACAAGTATGAACATTGACACCGGTCTGTGTTTTTTGGCCCATTCGTTATTTGGCTGTGCGTATATAAGAATATTGCGGAGCTTCTGTTCTGTTTCACTTTGGCCGGGTGGCTGAATCCAGTCACAGACAGACAGACAGACAGACAGACAGACAGACAGACAGACAGACAGACAGACAGACAGACAGACAGACAGGCAGACAGACAGACAGACAGACAGACAGACAGACAGACAGACAGACAGACCAGGCAGACAGACAGACCAAAATTTAAGCGTGTAAGTAGCCCAAGAAAGTCTATCGCTCTGGCCAACTCATGACGGCCGAGTAGTTGGAACGCGGGGAAGACAACTTCATTTAAACAAACATCCATTGCGTTCATCACAGGGATAGCGAAATGGAAAATAAGGCGCCGAGGGGTGGAAAACGGGGAGGGATGAGAGGGCGTTACTAGGGAGGCAGAGGGCTACTGCCTTTCGGCAGAGTTGCACCGATGCAAGCAGATACGCGGGCAATTCTTTGAAAAAATTACACATTCGTGCAGTCGAGAGCGTGCAGGCACGTTGTACAAAGCGAGAAGGCTGTTCACGCATGTGTCGTTGTGACAACTGTACCACTCCTTTCTAAAGAAAGTTGAGAGAAAAGCGAAAGCTTTCTAACACCACAACTGCGCCAAAAGTGAGTCAAACCTTGGCTAAAAGTGCCTCCAACCTGCGCTGAAGTGCGTCCGATGGATCGTCAAACTTTGAAAGACCGAAATCGCAACCGAAGAACGAAGACATGCGACAACTTTGCGCGCTAAGTGAATTAATCTACGAACGATCTAAATGTATACCCAACGTGGTTTATGAGATGAAGGTGTTTGTACTATTGTCTTCTTCGTTATCGATGCCTCTATTGTCTTATCTACACCCATTTCTTATCGCCATTTTCAAGTGATCGTTTCGACACAATGCAAGACCGGTTTCACGCGGGCACAGCTTGTCCAGAGATGTTATCAGAGCTTTTCAGTCGATGAACCGGTCTATGAAGAAATACATCGGTTTTTTTGACAAAACGCAACCGGTCCCACTCAGGAAGTGTTCGCTTTAATAATGACCTAATCCGCCGTGATATTGCGGTTTTCTATTCGTATACAGGAAGCATGCTATGGGTGATGCATGTACATTTTAGGCATCACAAGGGTCTAGCTACAGTAGCAGCGCAAATACAGAGCTGATACCGAAGGGACCACATCTGGTGGGATTTCATTTTGTTCTGTATGGCTCCAAAGCGACAACGGAGTAAACGTGGCGATTTTTAAATCAGGTGTCCCCACAAATTCTTGCACTGAACTGCAGCACTCCGATTAGAAATAACGCAGGCAGCACCCACGTGTGCATAGTACGATGCGTAGTAAATGCAAGACCAATAGAAGACGTTAGAGAGTATCTCGTTACCTTTGACGCAGAAAAATTAAAACGTGCAGGTTTGCGTCGAGTTTTGAGAGAAATGAACCATCGTACAAAATGAAAGATCAAAATTTTCTAGTTCACCATTCATGGGGTATGCAAAAAAGTATAAGGCCAGAAAAATTGTCCTCAGATCTGCTCACTGTGTTGCAAATGTCGTTGAAAGCCCATAGTCTTCCACCGTTCCTCCTGCCTAATAAATGCCTCTTCCTTCCTGTGCCCACCCATCACGCTCTTCTTTTCCCGTTTCGCTCACCCACGATACACATGGTGAAAGCTTGCTCAAGCAAATTCACCTTTCCCGCGTTCCACTGCTTGCGCTCCTTCAGTTGGAAGCTTTCAAATGGAACCACGAGGGGTATACGATCGGACGTGAGCTTTTTGTATTTTTAGATTTTGAGGTTAAAACATCGTTTTCAACGCGAATGTTTTTCCCTACAGAAACTATCACGCGCATGCCTATTTTCAATTAGCAGAACACTGCCCAGTAGTACACATGTGTTGATATTTTGCTTCAAATATGCCTAATGTTTTCTTTTTGGTGAACAATGCTGACTCGAATGAGGTGTGGTATCATAGTTGGAGGTTTGGAGAGATTTTGACTATATAAAGTTCTCGTTTCAGAATCCCCTTATCTTGATTGATGCTTTGTAGGGTTTAACGCGCCGACGCGACGCAGACGATGAGGCTCGCCGTAGTGGAGGGCTCCGGATTAACTTTGACCGCCTGGGGATCTTTAACGTGCGCCGAAATCTCGTACACACGGGCGTTTTTGCTTTTCGCCTCCATCAGAAAAGCGGCCTCCGTGGTCGGGAATCGAACCGGCGACCTCGTGCTCAGCAGTGCAACGCCTCAGCCACTGAGCCACCGCGGCGGTTTTCACTTATCTTTTCGCCGGGTGGCTCAATCGAGGGACACACAGACATACAGACAGACCAATCATTTAAGGTTTAAGTAGCCGAAGAAAGACTATCGTATCTTAAATACACTACGGTACAGAGCACGTCCGGTTTGGAATTCTCGTCCGCAAAGTAGTGGCATATTCAAGTATGGCTTTCATTGGAGTAAACAAAGCAGCAATATTTGTGTCCGTTCTAAGTAGAAACGCCAAAGAAAATGAATGTAGACGACCATCGTTAAGCTTATAGTTCAAACACTCCTTTGTGGCGGCTGTAGATAGGCACAAGATCGCCCTGTATTGATATTTACGCTGACGGAACTGTTCGGACAGGGAGACCTTACACATTTCCTTAACAAGCTGCTTTCTGGTGTAAGGTTCAATATTTCTGCGCAGTTATTTGTCGATAGGCACACCGCCACTAATGGTGGTTCACTCACCGTATCGTGAATAGAGGCACTGGAAGCGTTACAGCGGTAGTGCGGCTGTCACTCGGCGTCTACGCTCCACCTGATCACAAGTGGCGGTGTCGTTTTGTGCGGCCTGGCATTTCCGTGTGTGTGAGCCGTCCAACTGTGAGCTTCTCTGCGCCGATATTTGAGCGCGGGATAGACGTGCGCCCAACCAGTGGAAGGGCTACCGGCACGGGCATTTGCACAGAAGAGACCAGCCGCGAGCGAAACCACTCTATCAGTACTGATAGCTTATCTGCGCGCAACAGACGATTCTTCGTTACGCGTTCTGTTGCTGGATTCTCCTGGCATACCTGGGGAGTGAGCGCACGGCGAGAGGAGAGCGCATACGTAGCTGTGCACCGCGGAACTGATTACGGCTGGGATACGGCGCTTATCGTACGAAGAGTTAGCGGCGGGGAAACGAAAGCGCAAGTGCAGCCCGATTCCAATCACTAATAAAAACAATTTTTCATCGCACAATATGATGTACGTCTGCTTCCGAGTAAAAAAATTCCGCGTCTCAGCTCGCTTGGCTACAAATGTCGTCAAAAAACGACTCTTCTGGCGCCCGTGGCTCATAACTGCCTCTCTCTCTCTCTCTCTCTCTCTCTCTCTCTCTCTCTCTCTCTCTCTCTCTCTCTCTCTCTCTCTCGCTCACGCTGTTTCCTCCTGTCTTGGTCATCCTAGGTGGAGACAGTGGATGTTTGGTGAATTCAATTTTCCCGCATTCACACTACTGCCGCGTCATCTGTTAGGACTTCCTTTTACTGTTGGGCTCGGCGCTCTTCCCATTTGTACAAAACTCGGGCGGGAGCCCGTTTTGTATTTCGAGCAAATAAATTGTTTTAGCGCGTTTTAGGGGCAAAGCACCTTTGGGGCTCGGGCTGTCGGACTCTCCTGTCGTCTCATGTAGTAACGGTGCTAACGAGACGCTCGTTTTCCAAGGTCTCGTGCTAGAACGTTACGCGTACAAAATAACACCAAGGGACACTCATTTCCCAATGCCTCGCGCTATTTCTTAGTATACCTTTTAGCATCCTGCGGCGTGTGACACGAAGGCAACATACGGCCAGTCTGCCTCTCATTTAATTGCTTAAATCCGGTTCAACACAAGAAACGGCGTCGCCGCCTCCGCAAGCGCGCGATTGCTGCTCCCATCAGCGCTTCTCCGGCGCCCAGTCCGCGCGCGCCGTGTGGCAAGAGAGAGAGACTCACAATACTTGAATACTCTTATGCACTGCATGCATCGCCCCTCCCCAGATTTCACGTTCGTAGAGATGTCCCGCGATTTTTTGATTTCGTATCGGAAAATCGAGCAGAGTTATATTTTCATTAAAAGAACGCTGCTAGCACCAGTTGTCTACTGATGCTTTGCCTGAAATACCTCTTTTGTTTTTTCTGAAAAATGTTCACAAGTACGGAGCACTGCCAGACTTAGTCATTTCGAATTGTGCTGCCAATATAAACAACTTGTTCTAAAATTAGTTTTACGTTTGTCCGGGCGGGTGAATCGAGCAACAGACAGACAGACGGATAGACGGGTAGAAAGGTTTCTTGAATAAGTAGCGCGAGAAAGACTATCATTAAAAAAATACCAGTATGCTTGTACGTAAGCCGAGATTCCTCCTCATCATCATAAACACAGCCCGCAGCCCTATAGCCACTAAAGCGGTAACGCAGTTGCCGCAAATTGGGAACTGTATCACTACGGGACGGCGTATAACGATCACGCTAAGTGGTTAGCCGTCCGGTTTCCCCATTTTAGACAGAGCGGAACGAGGAACCCGAAAGCTGCACCAGTGACTTTGACATGGAATGGCGGATGAATAAACACGTGGAATGACACTCAATTCGCGCTATTTGATATAGTGCTCAATCTCTTCTTGTAGGAAAGTAGTGTGTCATTCAGCATATTGAAGTGTTTAATCATTGATTGATTGTAGGGTTTAACACGCCGACGCAACGGAGGCGATGAGGCGCGCCGTAGTGGAGGGCTCCGGATTAATTTTGACCGCCTGGGCATCTTTAACGTGCGCCGAAATTTCGTACACACGGGCGTTTTTGCTTTTCGCCTCCATCAGAGAAGCGGCCGCCGCTGCGGGGAACCGAACCCGCGTCCTCGTGCTCAGCAGCGCAACGCCTTAGCCACTGAGCCACCGCGGCGGGTAGTGTTTAATCATGGTGTTTTGTTCCTGTAGAGGGATAATCGTGCGTCATACCCTTTTGGGAGAACAGCGCTTGTTCCCTAACAACTTGAAAAACAGTGATATGCTATCCCAGGTCTCGCCAACATGAATAAACAAGGCAAAGGCGACCAACAAACTAAAGACGGGAGCAACGGGAGAAGACGGGAGGGTGCGCAAAGTTTGAACAAAGTTTCCTCGTACAGTTCAGCATTTATACAGGTGACCCGTGGACGTGCATACTACAAATTGCTTTATAAAAAACGCATTTCAGCCCCATGTAAACGCACACATGTATGAGTAATGTCCCTTTTGTCCATTTGTTTTAAAGTAAGAAGCTTGAGCGTGTTCTGGACACGTGTAATGATCGCTTTTGGGCGAAATCTTCACGCAAGATAGCCTTGGCTTCAAGGTGCAGGCTGAAGAATGGGCAGAGAGGCGGGTGTAGTCCGTAATTTTGAACGGGAACTGTGCCAGCACCAACGGTAATTGATGCGCCGTCTAGTGTGCCCTAAGTCTAGTGTGCACCTTCTAGTGTGCACCTTTTTTCGGGTTAGATGTATGTGGTACGTGACAACAGCATTGCTGCCTGCGTGGGCGGACATTTGTCGGTGCCTATCGAACTGTTTTATGCCGAATACCACTTATTGCATCTCTTATTAACAGTGAAGCTGTTCTAGGGCTGGTCCTGACGACAGTGCCCGCTGGTATCGCGTCACGCTCTCTGTCTTCTTGAGCAGGTTTCTCCGCCGCGCAAAAACCGGTTCGCAGTATATAGATAAGAGAAAAAAAAAACGTTCCAGCACCTTCATATTCTCATATAAGACTGCTTATATTGACTCTCGAAAAATGTATTCACAGCCATGTATATGGGTCTTTAAAGACTGCTTATATTGACCCTCGAAAAATGTATTCACAGCCATGTATATGGGTTTTTGAAGGGGAAGCTTACTACAAGGTTGCTAATTATTTAGAATGGCGGGCCATGGCGACTGCGTCGAGAAATACTATACGTAAGAAGGAGCGTTCAACGTCTCAATCGACCTGGCGCAGACGCCAGTAGCTTCAAGCGCACGGAACGCGATACACGCAGACGTTAGGCGTACCCAGGCGCGTCCCCCTAACCCCCCCTATTTGCTGCCCCAACCGACTGTTCAGGAGCAGTTTAAAGAAGCGCACATTACATTGTGTAACTATACATAAGAGGTGAATTTTGTGTAGAACAATAATTATGATGTTGCCGCGGCACTTTTTGTAAAAAAAGATTATTGTAATTACCGTACAACGTTCCGGCTATATTCAAGCCGTCAGAGTCCCTGACCATAATTTATCCCGTCTCATAAAATCTGCACTTTGACGCTTCGTTATTATAGACTCTGCCCTTTGAGTCCAAATGTCTTTTATTTTGTATCGAGTTTGGTGCTTCATTTACGTTTTTGAAATGCAGAGAGTGTGTATGATCTGTCTTTAAATGTTATATTGTTAACCCATTGTAAATTGTCCGCTAGCTCATACAAACAAAGGGTCTCCATGAGTCTGTAATATTTCGGTTGTTATCTTGATGAGCAAGTCTTTGCGTCACCAGATGTTTGTATCGCTTTGACTGAGGGCGTTATGACTGCCTGCAGAGAGTGAGCGTGTTTCTGTTTATTTATTTATTTATTTATTCAGATATGAGAACCTTGCGGTCATTTCTCTAGCGTATTCATTCAACCTTAGAAAAGTACAAAACTTATGCAGCGTCGGCGTCGTTGGAAGAGCAATGGCCCTAAATATGGCGGACGGCCAAAGAAAATGAAATTAAATGAAAAAATTACGCCCATCTTCCCGCGAGGGAACCCTGGTGTGATGCGACGCATCGGGGGGTTCAATTGGTGTTTCCGTTGGGTTGATTCTCTAAATCGGGTGAAACGTGTTGTGACGCGGCGTCGAACGAAAGCGAGCCTCACTGAACCGCCGCAGCGCGCTACCCGCTTTATATTCACAGCGCCTGAAGGAGAGGAGACAGCGGAGGAGAGTCGCGCATGCGCGCACTTGCGTCACGGAAACGGAGCGAAGCGAGCGAAGCGCGCTCACGCAGCTGTTGTTTATGATAATGAGATGGAGTGAGAGTGTTGCGCACAGCTGTCGGAGAGAAGAGCGGAGGAGAGTCGCGCATGCGCAGGTGGCGTGCGGACGCCACCGACGCCGACGCAGGAGGGACATGCCTCAGAGCAAGAGATGCGTCGCATTTAAAAAATTAATGCCCTTCCCTTCTGTGAAGCAGGATGACCTGCGAAGCTGGGCTCAGTCCACGGTGTGCACGAAACAAAACATGTTTGTTTGTAATTTTCGATTGAGCATACTTTCTAACCAATTAACTGAATGACACTTGGAATGACCCGACCTTTACTCTAGCGGACAAACGTGGAGCTGTCTCTTTCCCTCCCGCGTTGTTCGGGTAACACACCAACCTAATGCGCTCGACCACTGAGGACACCGGGCAGGTCACATTGGGCCGCTTGATATCCACATTTCCCGCCAGCACAACGGACATGTAACCAGTAAGGGCATGAAGCCTACAGCTGAGCGTGCACGCGCCCACCCCTGCCTGCAGTGCCTGCATAAGTGTTATCGTTTCCTCCCGCACTCTTCCCGACTCACTGGTTATGCGTTTTACAATGTGGCCTAATTTGTCAAATATTTTCTGTACTTTGGCGATTCTCAGAACGGCTCTGACGCTTCAATGTAGGGCCGCGCGCCGTGGAGTTTTGCTTTTGTCTTATCTGGGAAGACATGCTCAAGTGCTTTGGGTGCTTTTTTGTCACCTTCGTTGCGTGGTGCCATCACTTCTTTTCCCTACGCACCTTGCAGCGATGACGCAGCCACAGAAAATTACAAAAGAAAATTAAAATCAGTGCAAATAAGTGCTATCTACTGGATTCTAATTAGTGACTGGGAGTCTTTGTAGTTCGTTTCTGCTCATACTCCAGAGCTCCCTTGGTTTTTGAGAGAGCGCCGATTATCTTCTGCCCTTGTTTTTGTTATGTGACGCAATGTTGATGCCGTCATCAGTTATGATGGGAGAGCCGCTTTGGTGTGATGGCCTCAGTTGTGGGCAGGGCTGGCGATGGTCTACCGAGCATGCCAAAACGACTCAGCGTAGAATGAATTTCACTGCGCAGGCGCTGCGTCTGATGAATTCGCGTATCTTTCCTTTTCCCTCGGCGTTACTATCACTGTCCTTCGTTAAATATTTGAGTTGGTGCTGAGCGTGTAGAAGATTCCGAAGAGCCTTCGCCCCTGCCTTCCTCACTTGTGGCTTCCGGATGGAATGGACGTATTACCGCGGATGCTTGATGAGTACGGCTGATAGCGGACGGCTGGCAGACGCGGGAAAATTGAGAAATGGGCCCTATTCTCCACTGCATAAATTCACACTGAATTCGCCATGTCTTTTGCGTAGGCAAATCGTAAGCAATCAGGGACCTGATGGACGTATAGCTATGACTACAGGCAGCGTAATTTGACGCTTCACTCATGAATATCACAAACGAGGTATCGAATATGGCAAACAAAAAATACAAAACACTTGGCACGTATTATAAAAATTAGGGCGCCAGCTGAGGCTTCCAAGCGAAGCTGGTCAAAATTGGCGTCAACCCCACAAAGCAAACGAGTAACGTTGATCCAAAGCGAACGAAAGCCGGGTGGTGAGCCAAAGGTCATCACACAATATTTTTTACCATATGTGTTTATTTTTTCAACACCGTTTGTGACATAGTAAAGCTCTCTGCTTCGATGAAAGCTTTGTTGCGTTTTCACCTCCCCGGCCGTCACCACCGCCACGCTATCGTCTGCTGCTATGTTAGAAGTTTATGGCGTGATCACAGAAAAAGACGGCCGTATGACGCGTAAGGGCAGCGAAACGCTGCGCCCGATTACGGCGGAGCATACCGATGCCGTCGATTCACTCATTCGTCAAGCTCAACTTCAATCAGCGCTGTAATTAACAAAAGAGTCACTTTTCTTTGTTATTTTAAATGCAGAGCATTTCTTAGCCTCGCCTGTTCCTGCGTCGGACGGCGTCCACAGCTCCGCGTCCGCAGCAGGTGCGCGCATGCGTCGTAGTCAGCCCGTTCGCTCCGTCGCGGTCTCTGCGTAACAGGTGCGTGATAGCAGCGCGGTGGCGGGTGGAAGGGCGCGCGCTGCTTGCGCATGCGAGCTCTCCCGCCGTACAGCTCTCCCTCTACTGCGCGCGCTGCAAATATAAAGTGGTTAGCGGACGCTCGTGCTTCAGTCACTGCGTTGCTCCTTCCTTTCTTGGTTGACGCTCGCTCCCACGTTTACTCGTGTCTGCTACTCGAGCATCACGAAAGAAGCGATGGAAGCAACACTGCCTTCAACCAGTACTGAGGCCCCGATGCTCTGCATTTACTCGTGTTCCCCTCGCAGGAAGGCGCGGGAATTTTTTCTCCTGAGTTCGCTCATGTGACGCAACAGCTTACTACGACGAGTGTGGACAAATGCCATGCATTGGGTTCCCTTTGTCATGGAGAGGCTTGTACTGCCCTCTTCTGTTGCGGTTACGCCAAACAAATAATTGCTATTTTATCGCCAAACATAGAAACAAGATGCGGGACGTTATTTTTAAGCGCCGTTATCTCTTACTTGGGAACTGTCAAAACTATTATTTATTTCGCTAGAAAACAGTTTTAAACCTGGCGTTGTGCGAAACTCGACGGCGCCGAAGGTCGGTGGAATTTTTTGCCCTATTTCACAACGACAGCAGCCGCCATTTTCAAGCTGTTACGTAACACTACGTCGCTTTTACGCAGGCTGAAGTTACCAATGTGTGACGTAAACCTTCCCGCCAACTGTTTTAAACGCGGAGCGTTTCTTAGTCGCACGATGTCCCTCGACCGTCGGCGGCGGCGTCCACACGCTCACTGCGCATGCGCGTCGCGGCGAGGCGCAGATGCGCGTCTCTCCCCCGTACCCTGCTCGCTCTCAACAACAGGTGCAGCGTTGTTGTCCGTCCACACCCCTCCCCCTACAGTATAAAAAAAATAATAGTTATCGGCGCCTGGTTTCGATCCCACGACCCTGTGGGCGGAACGCGAGCCCCATGGTGCTCTTCCCACTGCGCCACAAAAGCGGCACAGAATCAAAGGCTACGAACGCGCATTATATCCTTGACTCATTCAAACTACGTCAAGAAGCTGCTGATACACGGCAGCAGTTGCATCGATCTCGTCTTCACCAGTTGCTGCAACGCACGACCACTGCTTAAAGACCCCTTAACAGTACACTTTAGCGACCACAAAGCCATCGTTCTCAGCGTCCAATACAACCACAGCAACAAATAAATAAATAACGACTTACAACAACCTACTCCTTGCCTTCACTTTCTGCGTCACAAAAAAAGAAAAATTGGGCATATCTCTCGAGTCGCAAAATCACGAAAGTAATAATTAATATACGAAAGAAATAATAATAATTAATAGTAATAAGCAATAATAGTTAACACATTCACTACCACCCCACCACCATCCCCCAAACACTAACGTTAACGCAATACACCCACCCCCTACGCCACGCATTTACTCGAGTCCCCCCTCGTGAGGAGATGGGCCCAATTTTTTAATTATGGCAGGCCATCTCAGACAGTCACAGAGAGGGCGTGACATGTACAAGCTGTGTTGTTATTGAAAAGAAAGACAGGTTTACGTTTTCATGTCCGCCGCTATTCGTCTAGTGTTTAATTGCCGGCGAACAATTATGCTCTTTCAGTAGAGAGAAAGGAGGCGAACATTAGAAGGGTGCCAGTAAACGTTATGAAACGTCAAAATAATGAAAGCACGCCCAATCGCTTTGTCAACCGGAAGCATGTTTCCAAAATTGAAAGCCAATCACAAAAGACGTCCGGCAAATTCCCAGTTCACGGCTAATTTCGTGCGTCGAGAATAGGCCCATGAACCTGATAACGCTATCGGTTTAAAATAGCGCCCCGGATTGCCTCTGTGGCATTTCCGTTTCTGAAGTGCTCTAAAACTTGACGGCGTGGCCCACTGTGACGTACAATAAAACACCACGAATTAATGCAAAGCAGATGGGAGAGAGAAATGCCGCCTAATTTGTTTTTGCGCAAGCAAGATAACTACTGCCGCGAAACACGCATTGGATTTGTTTATTAGGGGCGAAGCTCCTAAAGCCATGGGTCTGTTCATCCCTTGTGTCTCGTGGTACGTGACCACCGCATGCTTTCGGAGATGTCGCAAAGTGGGCCGCGTTGCACGCGCAAGAACCGGCTGCAACCGGCAGCGCAAACTCGGCACCGGGAGCGCGAGCTTGTTTGTGTTCGCCAACGGAGGCGCGAACGCACGTGCACTGCGAGGGGGAGATCACGCAAGAGATCACGCCACGAACGCAGGCAGTCGTTCTCGGAGATCGAACGAGACGCAAGGACCTTTGCTCGTTTCCTCTCGTCTTGTTCGGGCACAAGTTCACCCTAAATAAAAGTTTTCTTTACCGTTGTGTCCCATCCTACGTGACCAATTGTGGTGGAGGTGCGGGGTAGTCCTCGATGGCGCGGGGTCTTTCACCAGGTCTGGGCCTGGGAGCATTGACTCCGAAAATAAAAGTTGATTTGTACAATGTACGCACACAGTCTTACGTCTTTCTTAATGATGTAATGGGCGAAATTTCACGGGAGAGTTACGGTTACCGATGATCTCCCCCTCTCGAGCTTCGCCCCACTTATCATCATTCATTCCGGGGATATGGCGTGATTTTTTTGTTTTGTTTTGTTACCTGTGTCCCAAGGGAAGTGAGGGTTGCATTCCTTCTTTCTGATGCCGGCCGGGTACGCTACGCTGCGATAGAAGCGGGAGCGCCATTGCGCATGCGTGGCGCGCCCTTGGCAGCGAACGGCATTGGCTGGAGTAGAGCTGATCGGGCCGCTGGTACCTCAGCGGACTTTCTTTGGTGAATTGAACAAAATTTCAGTCTTATGGAATGCTCGCAATTCATTTTCACTTCGAGCAGTGCAGTGCAATATTGTTTGATATGTTGATTGATTGCGATATTTAACGCGCCAAAGCTACACTGGGCGGAATTCTCAATTTCAAATTCCGTTTCAATGTCCGTTTCAAAGAGTTCTTTTCGAGCGAGCCCTGATTGGCTTACAGGAGGCGACCGTTTAGGCCGCAGAACATCCACTGGTCAGAAGCCTCGCAAACGTAACTACGTCAGGACTGAAACGAACGCGAAATGGACATTTTCGAATCGGGCACAACCCAGAAATCCGCCCCTGGGATGACGCGCACCGTAGTGTATGGCTCCGGATTAGTTTTGACCACCTGGGTGTGTTTAACGTGCGCCGAAAGCGCAACGCACGAGCATTTTCACATTTCGCCTCCATCAGGAAAGCAGTCACCGCGGCCGGGATCGAACTCGCGTCCTTGGGTTCAGCAACACGACGCTTTAGCTACCGAGCCACCGCGGTGGGCACTGCCAGATGTAGCCGTCCGTTGACACGACTCACAGTGCTCTGCAAGCCGCTCATTAGGGCAGGGCAAGGGATATTGACTTGCTACGAGATACTTATGGATCACTTACGTATGCGGGCAGTGTTGTGCAAAGTGGAGGCTTATCCATACATACTTTTATAGCGTAGCATTCCTAGCCGAGTGCCCTGACAGCCAGGACCTTGCAACGCCTTGAATTTCCACGTAAATGCAGATTTGGTGAAAGTAACCCCTACAATCGTTGTAATAGCGTATATGGAGATGGAGTTCAGACAGAATTCCGGACCCCCCCCCCCCCCACCATCCTTAAAGAAAAAGAAAATAGAAAAAGTAATATTTTCCCAAGAATGATCTGACGAAATTAGAAATATGCATCTGACATACCTCCCCCCCCCCAAAAAAAAAATATGCAAAGAAAGACGGCGAAAGAATGTTCAAAGTACGAATAAAATATGAGAAAACTGAGCTAATAGTGCAACGCCCTGCGTTTCTACAAAAATCAAAATTTGGCGGCAGTGACACCTTTAATCGTTATATTAGCGTAACGGGAGATCATTGGCCGGACGTAATTGTCAAAAACCGAGCAATAAGGAAGATTGAAAAAAAATGACATTTCCACAAAAAGGATATGGCAAAAACAAACGCGCATCTTCTCCCAAAACCGAAGGCTAAACAAGAAAACTCCGCAAAAGAACGTTAAAAGTACGAAGAAAAATGGCATAAACGGACCAACTCTGCAGTACGCCTTCCATCTTCGGAAAAGAAAATATCGCTATAATGGTATAAATTTACATCATTAGCAAAACTAAACACGAGAAAATAAAAAAAAAATGACGGAGCTTGCACAAAGTCTCGCAAGGCTTGAACCATAGCGAAGCTGGAGGATTTCTTTGTAAGCACTGAAGGACACACCACCACGCATTGCATTAGGTTTGAAATTGCTTATTTACATGTTCCATCGTCGCTGAGTCACTGTATTAGTAGCAGTCATCGCCAAATCCATTTATACTGTCGTCTTCCTCATGCATGAATGGCGGGCCCGAATCGTTTTGTACGCAGGCTTTTACATTTGTCCCAATGTGAAACGCGTCGCTACAACCGGTGGCCACCGGTTTCGGGAACTGGGCGTCTGTAGCACGAGCTGTGTCTTGTGCTCCCCCTTCCCCTTGAAGCGAGGACACACGCAAACTGTTTACTTGGATTTTTTGCGAGCGCCACGCGTAAGCCTGGACAACACCAGGCGTTCCTCGTAAGACGCGTGCTTACGCGCGCGGTAAACAGCGGGAGTAACTGTGAACTAGTATTATAATGACGCCGCACACCGCACGCGTTACGGCCAGCAAAAACAGCTTCGCTGTCAAAATCAGAAAATATTCCAATGTTTTTCGTTACTCATAGCCATATTTGGCGGTAAAAACTCGCGCTTTAGGCAAGCCTCAAAGGCATGCTACGCATTATTAGACAATTCTCTGAATTTCTGCAGATTTTTTTTTCGTATTGTCAATAATGCTGAACGCATCAAGCGTTCCGCTTGTCCCTGTCTGTGTATTTGTGTCTTTGACTGTGTGTTAGATTTCAGCGATTCCCACTTACACAGCTACCGATGCAAAACTGTCTTAACCCAGAAGCCTTTAAGTAAGGCTAGTTTGTTTTGACTTGACCCCATATTACCAGCGAAAAATACGCGCACATTTTTTGGGGTTGCACTTGACTATGACTGTACATTGGTTATCAGTATATTTCTTCATACTGCACTTTTGTCCTCGATTTTTAGTGTTATAATGTGTTACCTCATACCTGTCCCAAGAAAACTTTTCAATTGGAGTCTAGCGATTGTCCTGCGTGTTTCTTTCTTGGTCCGTGTCTTTTTCGCTGGTAATATGGTGTCTAACACAAAGGCTTTAATGAAGCGAGTGTACAGGTGTAGTGAGGAGATTAATGCCGTCATTAAGGCGTAACGTATGCCCAGCATGAGGACGACGCGTACCGTAATTACCCGATTCTAACGCGCACCTTTTTTCCGGAAAAATAGGCCGAAAAATCGCATGCGCGTTACAATCGAATACGAAACCGAAACTGCCAAAACAGCGGAAATTTCGTACCACCCATCGCCATCACCATCTCAAGATGGCGCCAAATACTTTAGCAACAATTTTTCTAACACAGGAAGCATAGCCGCCTAGGCTTTTCTATTGGCGTTCACACAAATCGTCAAATCGTTCCTCTTGCGCGCTTGATAACAGCAATGGCAGCAGCGGCTCTCACGCGTTCAAAACGAGAGGTCGGCTGAAGCGTGCGCCTCTGGAGAAGCTCGCGGGAAGGGCGTGCGAGGCGTGGGCCACGATCCCATCGACCATGGTTGAACGTTGGTTCAGAAGTGTGGCATCGCGAACGCTCTTGACGGCACTGAGGACGAGATAATGTGGTCAGCGGAAAGCGACGAGGAGTGAGATGAGTGAGATTACTTCGGGAAATAAATCGCCCATTTCTCTCGCATTCGTTTGTCTGGGTCACAAAGATCCGAGCGCGTTACAATCGGAGGTGCAAGTTTTTTCCGTTTTTTTTTTTTGCCAGGAAAATCGGGTGCGCGTTAGAATCGGTTAGAATCGGGTAAGTACGGTATATCCGTGTCTTTTTCTCCAGCTGCCGTCGCCAAAAGTTTCGCTGAACTTTCAGCAACGACCACGCCATTGCGGCATTTCGTTTTTATGTTTAATATATATATATATAAGGTTGGAAATGAGGGGCTCGTTAGGAAATACATAAAGAAATGCCGGCAGTCTAAAAGGCCAAAGAAGGCATAGGGGAATGGTTAGACAATTTTTTACTGTTAGTGACGTTACATTATTATTATTATTTTTATTAATACGTGAGAAAGAAAGAAAGAAAAACACGCGCCCAGAGTGGGGACCGAACCCACGCCTTTCGATCAGATCTCGAATGCCTTACCAATTCGGCTATCTGGGCGACTGTGTTCTCCGTCACTTTCTGGGGTATTTATATTTACCACAACTGTATCTGACGCTCGAGGGTGGTAGCCAGCGCCACTCAGACTACACGGGGAGAAGGGGACCTTCTTTTCAACCCCCAGGGCGTGACTCAAACGTCTACAGCCTGTCATGAGCGGGTCAACTGGCGGGGAACCCTCTTATGCTACCTTGGCATCAAGGCTGCCAGAACCGAGGCCCTCGCTAAGCTTTCGCACGATAATAAGGTTTGGAAATGAGGGGCTCGTTAGGAAATACAGAAAGAAATGCCGGCAGTCTACAAGGCCAAAGAAGGCATAGGGGAATCGTTAGACAATTTTTTACCGTTACTAACGGTAAAAAATTGTCTAACGATTCCCCTATGCCTTCTTTGGCCTTGTAGACTGCCGGCATTTCTTTCTGCATATATATATATATATATATATATATATATATATATATATATATATATATATATATATATATATATATATATATATATATATATATATATATATATATATATATATATATATATATATATACAGTTTAGTCTACTTATAACAATACCCAAGTGCCAAGAAAATCCCATCGTTATAACCGATGATTGTTATGTGCGGGTTGCTAAAAAAGACGTATCAGAGCTCAAAACATTTTATTTGCAGGCAAGCAAGGTAGTACTGCTACCTATTCGTGGAAAAGAAACCATACTCGGTCAGCTTTGGTTGCTGCACATGTAGCTGGCGCACATCTTTTTCAAGGGCATCTATAGGTGCTTCACATAGCTGAGCGAAGGGTCCTTGGTGGAAACGTCCCTGAGGGACTATCATGCGTTGGCCCTCCTGCGAAGGTCATACCGGAGTAGGCTGTGCAGCCGCGTCGTCAGAGTTGGCACTGAAACCGCTGTCCGCAGCACGTATCCGCGCAACCATCGCCTCTTCAGTGAGGCACTCAGACGATTCAAAAACACCGGCCGTGACGTCTCATCCGCGGAAAAACGGAGGTGGTTGAAGAGGCACCTAGTCAAATTCAAAGCAGCAGACACGGGGACGGGTCCAAAGCGGTGGCATCGGGAGGGATGTTTGGAAGGAGAACTGTTCCCCTCTTCCTATCGCTTCCCCGTAAGCTGCGCGCTTGACTCGTTTTCTGAGGGGTGGACGGGATGCGAGACGCATCGCTGCGCATGGTGTCGTAGTGTTTGGCGTGGAGAGCCAGCGGCACATTTCATTTTCGGTGCTTGCTGTAACCCGATTCAATCGTTATATCCGATATCGCGGCACTGGAGCATTGTGATAAGTGGACTCGACTATATATATATATATATATATATATATATATATATACACACAAAGTAGAAGTACGTTCTTCGGAGACTTTATTTCCAACGTTTCGACCTGAGACAGGTCTTCCTCAGGAATGAAGGTAAAATCGTACGGACTCAGAGTGGGGGCGGGCGCCGACGGCAGCGTGATGCATTTGTGCACGGAATTTGACTCGGTATATATTGTCGAGGACACTGGTATTCTGACGAAGTTAGCTTAAAGGGGCACAGGGATAAAGCCTGCACGAATAGAATGAAGCAGCTAGCGCGGAAGATAGCAACTGAGTCGCCTGTTCCTTCTTTAGCCCCGTCTTCCGCGCTTTCTGCAAACGTTGGAGTGTGATTGGGTATGTGCCATATCTAAAGGCGCCCCCACTCTGAGTCCGTACGATTTTACCTTCATTCCTGAGGAAGACCTGTCTCAGGTCGAAACGTTGGAAATAAAGTCTCCGAAGAGCGTACTTCTACTTTGTGCGTATTCCTGCAGCAACTAAGGACTCCACTTCACGACTATATATATATATATATATATATATATATATATATATATATATATATATATATATATATATATATATATATATAGTATAAGTAAAGAGTCGGATACACAGCAAGAACAATAACAAACAATGTTAACATTTTGAACACATTTCTTATATAGGTTTGCATAAAACTGTGAGAAAGAGCAGGAAATGTTTCGGAAATGGGGAGTGTGCATACAGTCAGGCTACGCCTATGTTACAACATCAACAAACAAACAAGAAAAATAAAAAGGGGGGGGGGGAAGCTCAGCAGTCACTGAATACCTCAGTGTATACCCTTTCTTTTCAAACCAGGGTTGTCCAGTTTCCCCCATTGTCTGAACTTGCAGCCCGCGCGGCATACGTTGACCCGTCATGGTGCAACCTTGAACGCTGCATTGTTAACACGACCCCTTTTTTTCTCTCTCTCGCTTCCCCCCCCCTTTTTATTTTTCTTGTTTGTTTGTTGATGTTGTAACATAGGCGTAGCCTGACTGTATGCACACTCCCCATTTCCGAAACATTTTCCGCCCCTTCTCACAGTTTTATGCAAACCTATATAAGAAATGTGTTCAAAATGTTTGCGACAGCAAAATCATGTAACTTTACTCTGATGAAGGTAAGTCCCGTTGCCGTTACGTAAGTAAACATTGTTTGTTATTGTTCTTGCTGTGTATCCGACTCTTTAGTTATACTATTTCTGCGCGCTTTGTGAGTTCATCTTTCTCTAGATTTATATATATATATATATATATATATATATATATATATATATATATATATATATATAAATATATATATATATATATATATATATATATATATATATATATAGATATATATTGCGTCGTCAGACTTTTGCGCCGTCGATCCGTGAGCTTAGAGCAAGAGCAATGGAACAGCGGACGACACACACGTGTGGCGCGGACCTCAAGGTGGGCCTTACTCAACGGGAGAGCGGCTGTAGAGAGGGGCAGACCAGGCATAGCCCTTTCCCGGTGGCTTCGTTGGTTGCCGTGGCGCTGTTCTCGCGCATTGTGTCTCCCCAAATCGCCCACCGTGAGGCTTCTCTGCGCACCCTGTCCCCAATGGTACACACTAAAATGGATATGTGACGCTGGTGCAGGCCGGAGTAAGTGGCTAAATAGGATATGATTTGCTTCGTGGACAACAAACAAATAACAAACAGCCGATGCCTGTGCTAAAAAGCCAGCAGACGTGGCCACTCACGAATGGATCTTCAATGCTTCTAAAGCAAACGCCTTTTAAAGCGGAAGCTTCTTGAGTGGGACCGATGGCGTCCTGTCAAAAAAACAATGCTATTCTCCATAAATCGTTTGGTCGACCGAAAAGCTCTAATCAGATCCCCGTACTCACGGCGCGAGCGTAAAACCTAGCTTCCATCGTGTAAAAAAAAACCGTTAATAGAAAATCGCGAAAAAGGAACACAGCTAGATAAAACAACACACGCATCGACCAATGGTATACCTTTTATCTTATAAACCACGTATCGGTATACATTTACTTCGTCTGTAGATGCGGTTACTTTGCGGGCGAAAATTCGTCGCACGGGCTCGTTCTTAATTTGCGATGTGGGTCTTTGAAGGTTTCAGAACCGTTTGGACACAGCTTCGGCTAAGGTGGGACGCACTTTTGTCAAAGGCTTTCACGAACGTTTGACGCAGTTTTGACGTGAATAAGTTTTCACGCTTCTCTCAACTTTTTTTTAGGAAGGGATGGCGAAGTTTTTTTCTGAGGTACGTGGGCTGTTTTGGACCACATGCCTGCTGCCCCTTTGCAGCCAATGGGGTTGTTTCTTGCCGCCGCCCTACGCCTACACCATTTTCTTGCTCCATGAGGCAGCTAAGAATTACCCATAAAATATAGCTTCACATGTTAGGAAAGTCAGAAACGAATTACTGAACGTTCTGAGATAGTTTCCCCAGAAGTCAAAACCGAAATTTCCTGCTCTTACTTCGGCCAATAGACGTACCCATAAAGTAGATATAAAATTGCCTACTTGAGTGCGGTAAAAAAGTAGGAGTTGTATCTGTATGCCCACAGAGGTCATTTGTTCCCAGATATGATAGCTCAGTGGCAAACCGTCCCTTCGAAGCATTGTACTACAGTTTAGACCAAACCGCCCTATGCCCACACGTGTTTCCTGGGCTTTACCAGCCACCTTGTCACAGAGTACTTTGGAACAGCGATACAGTGCTGCAAATGCCAGCGCCATGGACACATTGCCAAGTTTTTTCGCGTGCCCTTGCATTGCAGGGTGTGCTCTGTCCTCCATAGTGCCAAGGTTTGCCCATCAAGGAGACAGCTAAATGTGAGCCAACTCCGGCGCATCACATGCATCAACTTTCGCAGGATGCCCCCGCAAAAAGCTACTACAGCAGCGAAATAGCAAATAATAATACATGGAAAATCACCAACACCAAGGAGCAATAAGCCGAACAAAGGTAACGCTAGAGGCAATGCCTCCTTTCAACAGCAGCTGTCGCCATCGCGAAGAACATATGCCGAAGTCAATGGTACTCCTCAGAGAAGGCACCGTGGCCTGCACCTCGTTCAATAAATTTGGCACCTAACTTGCCTACAGTTACCTCATGCTCGGCCCCCTAAGGGGCCGAGCATGATGTCACATCAGCGCATGAGGCCACATCACATGAGGCCACATCAGCGACCCTTGGATACACATACCCGGTGGTCCCAAGGCGTATATGCACGACCGGAGAGGCTAGCAGTTTCACAGTCTGATGAAGAAATATTGGACAAGGCTCTTTTACAAATGCTCATTTTAGCGCTCCATTTCATCATCGGTCTTCTTCCACTAGCTAGTTCCCTTCCGGAAATCCAAGCTCGGCTGTCGCTAGCACAGGCCCGCTCTTTCGTTGCCCATCCGTGCCTCGAGTATTTCTAACACATACCAACGGACAGCTATTTTCCAATGGAACACTAATGGACTCTCCAACAAGACAAGCGCATTTCGTCAATTTGTGCATTATTATAACTTTCGAGTTTTAGCGGTGTGTGAAACACGAGTAACTGACCCGTTTCGCCTGGTTAACTATGTGCAGTATGCTGCTAACGAACTCCGAATGGGTTCAGCCGTGTTATGCTTTGTGTGCGCAAAGACTTACCCTCGTCTCTCGTGTTCTCATCGACCTCTTCATCACCGGAGTACGTTGTAGTGAAAGTGCGGTGTGCAGGCTTCATTTTCACTGTCGTTAGTGTCTGTCTAGAGCCACAAAGCACCGCGAGCTCATCTGTGCTTAATAACTTATGGAGAAGCCTGTGATCTCCATTTGTGGTATGCTGCGAGTTTAATGCCCATAGCCCATCACGGATGCGCTTTGAATGACGGCGCACCAACGTATCTTAGAGGAGTAGGTTACAGTAACGTGCTTGATTACACGTTATGCTATTCAGAAATTGCATAGGAGGCGCCATGATTTGTCGTACTGACACTCACGGCAGCGATCATCTCCCTGTCTTAATTCAACATTTACCAATTTGCTTGACTCACCAGGCAAGGATGGCATGCATTACAAAGCTGGGCGTTTTCCGCTTTCATAACGATGACTCCGAAGATACCGCTGGCAATATTGACACCTACGTACAAATGGTCAAATCAACTACGACAAAGGTTACCAAGTGGATTCCTGTTCCACGCACCAGTGCTAGCGTAAACGGAAAGTATGCACGACTGCGCGCAATTCGAAGTCGTGATGAGCGGCGTTTGCGGCTCTCAGGAAAGCTAGAAGGTTACCGCACTGCACAGAGAATAAAATGCAAATGCGTAAGGAACTGCAGTTTTTAGGTAAACGTAGGTGAAGGTCATTCTATCCCACTTTATGCGCGATGAAATCAACGAGCAAAGTGTTGGATACGATCCTCGCTCTTGTTGGATACGATCCTCGCTCTTCGATCCCCTCTGCCAGAAATAATGCCTTTTCAATGGTTAGTGTTATAGAGAGGATTGTCCCAAACAGTTGTTGTGGTCGAGGTCTGTGCAGGAATTACAAGGCCTTCAGAGGCAATGGCTTGTGATGAGTCTATCAAATCTCGCAGCACCGCTAGGTCATCCTTCCAAAAATACAGCACATCGTGCCACGCACACCTTGATGTAGAGTTCTCGTTGACTGAGCTCGAAGAAGAACTGCGAAGGAGTCGCCGCAGTGCTGCCGCTGGACCAGACAACGTCACCTACGCTCTCCTTTGCACGCTCGGTGCCCGCATGACCATCCATATGCAAAATTTATTCAATGAATTATGGAATGCTGAGGAGATCCCCGAGTACTGGAAGTTATCGAACATTCTGCCTCTACTCAAGCCAGGAACATCATCACGTGTGATCGACTCGTTTCAGCCTATAAGCTTGACCAGTTGCATAGCCAAGCTATATGAAAGGTTGATCTTTCATGAATGAATTTGCTTTTTAGAAACATCTCGTGCTTTTCCA
Organism: Haemaphysalis longicornis; assembly: GCF_048455015.1. Classification (NCBI taxonomy): domain Eukaryota; kingdom Metazoa; phylum Arthropoda; class Arachnida; order Ixodida; family Ixodidae; genus Haemaphysalis; species Haemaphysalis longicornis. Next base: position 22,036,264 of record NW_027526266.1, read on the forward strand.
TCATGTATGTCAGGATTCTGGCCACGTCGGTGCACTATGGACAGTGTCCTAGAACTGGTGACTTCTACTGAACAAGAGCGCTTTCAGGGAAGCATAACAATAGCTAATTTTTTGGATATTATTCAACCATTCGTAACCGCAAGTCATTTCCCTATTCTTGAAGGCCTTGTCGAAATTGAAATTTATGGCGAAAAAAACCTCGATGGGCCGAGAGCTTCTTGAAGAACAGACGACTATATATGGGCACCAGCCAAGGAGGCAGCCAACATCATGCAGTGTAACAAGGGGGTCTTCAGAGAAGCGTGCTGAGTCCACTGTTGTTTAATGTTGTAATGGCGAAGTTGCCAGCCTTGCTTTTACCGCAGTTGCACGTAACCATCTACGCTGATGACACTTTCATTTGGTGGAGCGGCGCCTGTTACTTGTCAACTTATGCTGAGCTCCAAGCCGGCATTGACAGCATTGAGAAGTTTCTACGTGCGCGAGGGATGCACGTCTGCAGTAAAATCAGCCGTTCTTGCTTCCACGCGCAAGAAGCTGCGTGGACTGCGGCTCACGATGGGTGGTCAGGAGATCCCTCGAGAAAAATGTCACAAGTTCTTTGTGGTATAAGTTTACACATCGCTCACATAGTGCCGGCATATTTATTGTTTGCAGGAAAGGGCATCACGTGTAGTCCACGTTTTGCGTTACTTCCCAAGCACCCGATGGCGCTGTTCACCGAATTATATGCTTCTACTGCGTATTACTCTTGTACGTCAGGCCGTAGCATATTCTATACCCGTTATTCGTGGTCCGTCAAATCGGCGAGAGCAGCGACTGCAAGCATTGGTAACCAGATGCTTCCGTCTCGGCCCCGAACTGTCCAGGGCGACGTCAGAAAATCTGACTCTCCTGAAAGCAAGAGAGCCACCTGCAAATGCTTTGAGAGTGCTGGAGGTGCGCTGCCATTACTCGCTTCTGACTAAGCAGCACGAGTCGCACCCTTTGGTTCCCCGCGATCAACAGCATTCAGCGTCCAAGTTTTATAAGGCCATATTTGCTGATATCGTGGCCCTGTCCCTTGTGTCTCAATGGCAACGTGGCATTGGGTTGCCTCCATGAACTGTTCCCTGCATTTAAACCAATGCTGATATCCCCCGGATGCCTAAAAATTATCTATAACTACAGTGGCAGCAATGCAGGTGACGCTCAATTGCACGCATGAACATTATTCTGATGATGTGCATATATCAAATCAAATGAAACTTTATTTACCTTGAGTGCACAAGAAGGAGACAGTCGCAAAAAGCTGCACTGAAAGGCAACTTGACAGGACGACTGTCCCCACATTGGACAACAACTAGGGGCACGAGTCTCTAGGGTCAACACATTGCCCTTGAAGAAGATGCGGTTTCACTTACAGTTCAAGAATATTTTACAGTTCAAGAAAAATATCAGTGTAGATTTATACAATAAAAATCAAAGAAATAGTTTAAACAAGCATGAAATCTGAGAGCAGAAACAGTCATAAACACGTGATAAGTATATTTACATTCAGCAAGCATGAGGGAAAAATATTAGATGTGAACAACACAAGCGTTAACAGAACATTAAATGTTTGCGTATTACAACACCACAGAAACACAGGAAGTAAGGTATACAAATTCAAATGCAACAGTAAAACATAGTAAATAGAATTAAAGAAATAATTCCCGTAAGTTTTGTTTAGAGATGCGTGACATATTTATTTCTACCGCATTCAGTTTATTTAAAAGGATTGCAAGGTTAACTGTCAATGACGGCAAACCATAATTGTTTTTGGGAGTGGGAGTGCGCCAGGCATTAGTGAAGCGCGTGTGGTACATAGTAGGATTTCTTCTTAATTCGGATAACTCAGCATAAAATGGGATATTGTTTTTAACTGCATTTGTATATATTTGCGTAAGTCTAAAATCATATAAGCGATTAATATAATGATTGTATAGTTATCAAACACTTCTTTCGTGTGAGAGGCAAACGAAGCATTTGCCACGATTCTGATGGGTTTCTTTTGTAATAGGAGCAACTTATTCAAATTCGTTTTTGTGTTGTGCCCCAAACTAGCTGGGCATAAGTTAGGTTTGGAAGAAACAAGGAATTATAGATTAAAAGCTTTATGCCTTCAGGCAATATGTGGCGGGTTCTATTTAGTACGCTGGTTATATTGCACATTTTTTTGTGCATTTCATTGACATGAATGTCCCAAGTTAAGTTACTTGAAAACTGTACTCCTAGAACACTCATGTTCTCAACTATAGCAATTGGTTCTGTGCCGAGCGCTATTTTGGATAGTGGTGCAATTTTATTTTTAGGCTTAAAAAGTATAGCTTTCGTTTTGTCGGGAATATTTCGAAGACAATTGTTATTGGTCCAATAAAAAAAAAGTCGGTAACATTTCTTGACAGATATTTTCGATATCGGGTGCCATTTTTCCTGCAATTCAAAGAGTAGTGTCGTCCGCATAGCATATGAGGGAAACTTCAGGACGTGTCGCAATGCAGTGCGCATAATTTACGTACAATGAAAATAATACGGGGCCGAGTATGCTCCCTTGGGGTACCCCCGTTTTAAACTGATGCATCGTGATATATACACACCGATGCATCGTCGACAACCATCTCGTCGTCGTCAGCTTTCACAATACCGAGCATCCACATTGATCAGGGGGTCAAGCTTTCGCACCCCACATCGTCGACGGCTACAGAGCTTTACGCTATATACCGTGCAGTCAAATGTATCGCTACCATGTCTTAACCGACGGAATGGGCACTATTCACCGACTCAAAAGCGGCTCTTCAAGCCCTAATCCACTGGCGGCTAACAACAATGACTTGGCAAGACGCACCTGCGATGTGATAGCAACTGAAATGGGAAGAACTAAGAGAATAATATTTCAGTGAATTCCCTGGCACATTGGAATAAGTGGAAATTCACGAGCTGACCAACTCGCAGCAACGGCTCATTAAAATTCCACGTGTAGCGTCGTGCCTTTTACCGGAGGTGATACTAAAAAAATTATTTAAAGCAACTGAGCACAGACATTACTTTGGAAACGAGGATGACCGATAAATACCGTTCGCCGCTGTTATATGAAGTGTACCCGTCCCTTGGCTTCCCGTGTGCGTCTCCTCTTGGTCGTTCGGTTGACACGTTATTACATCGCATTCGTCGTGACGTGACCTACACCAAGCAATTCCTTTATCGTATCTGCGCTTGTGGACACCAAACTGAAGACGCGTGTCATGTCCTGCTTTAGTGCCCTATATATGCGACCGAACGGAAAAAATTAAGTTGCAAGCTTAGTCTGCTATCTTGGACACCCCTACCTTTGCAGAGACTGTTTCGACTGCGGGACAATGGCGCGTAACCAAACCAAAGCCTTGCTTGCCTTAAGAGAGTTTTTAAAGTTACGGAGATGTGCGAACACTACTAAAGGCGTGCACATTAATCTGGATGAGCGTCGAAACACCCAATGGTGCTAGGTATATAGATGAGAGTATCAGTGTCGCGTCATGGCCATCTTGTAATGTTTGTATATAGATGTATATAGGCTGTTTGGGGGATCTTTCAACCGTTGCTCTTTCAGTATAGTTATTCTAACCTGGAGGTTCAATAAGACAACCTTTATACCTTTTAATTACTCCAGTGTTTGTAGTAGCCAGCTCCTTTTTTAGGTTGGAGCTGAACTCTCCAATTAATCATTACCTCTCTCTCTCTCTCTCTCTCTCTCTCTCTCTCTCTCTCTCTCTCTCTCTCTCTCTCAAATCGTTAATACAAATGAGACCGACAATGCGCACGACCTAAACGAAAATAAGCTATGAAAGCAATCACCTTTGTCACATTTGGATGAATTTATGCATCGCTTCCCGCACCTATTAGGTAGCGCGGTGGCATAGGGAGATTTTGATCTCAGTATAGGACTTCTTGGCTGATAACCTACGGCAAAACAGTGAAGAAAACGTACGGTCTGCGCAATCTGGCAGCCGTGGTCAATACACATCGATGCTTCCTGAAGAAATGTTTGCCATAGATATTTGTTGTCTACTCTTTGTCTTGGACAGGGCTTTTTTCAAGACTTGAAAACATGACGGAAGCGCTCACGTCTTTCAGCAAAAGGCCGGTACTGCAGGATACCGCATGAGTACAATCCCTTACGCCAGGAGGGTTAAAGACCAGAATATATCGTCCCCCCCCCCCCCCCCCCGCCACCACACACACAAAATCTACAGAGAACACGAATGCACCGCAAATTTTAGTTTTCACTTTATAAGTCAAGAACCCCGCTCGGGTTATCTAAAATATACTATTGTGAGGATTGATTTGCGTCAGGCGGCTCTCTCCACTCGGAGGGGGGAGTAAGTGTTACGAGTGATTTGCGCCCCATAGAGCGTTTGTAAATCCCCCCATCATCACCCAGTGGTGTCAAGGTGCTTCTGCTTCTCTTGCTGACAATCATAATCTCCTTGCGTGGTTGGTTGTTCTGCGGCCCGTTCGCTTAAATAAAGAGCTGCTCTGAATCCCTGGCTTTCATTACTTCTGCAAACTACCAAGTAAATACACCCCATGTTAAAGTTGCGATGCAGCCGAGTTAAGTTCTTGCTTGGAAAAAGTGGAATACCAAGCAACGCCGCCGGATGACTACAAAACATTGTTTTTAGGCGCCGTCTTTAAAATGCCGAACTCACCGACGCCTCCAAAGAATCATTTCCGAGTTTCTCAAGTAAGCAAGAAGATGCAAAACCTCTTTCAGCAATTCAAATTGCACCTACGATAATATATGTGCCCTTCATCTTGCTTTCATGCTCGGATGTGCTGGAACGCGTCACCCCTCACTCTGTCGTATGACTTTAAGCATTTGTAGCTGGCCAAACCCAACATCTAAAAAGGGAGAAGCGTGCCGTTGAACAATGTAAGATATATAGCCTCCGTGGTGCTCTTTTCAATTAATAAAGTAAACGCTGTGAATGAGAGACAAACGAGTTTCGGCGCGTGCCTCCCTTCTTGATGTGAATAGGCTGCTCTGACATGTACGACAGCTTCCAGGTGTCGTGCATGCACCTGGAGCATGCACGACACAGAGATGCACAAATGTAGTTTCTGTGGACCCTCAATACGCATCTGTACGTAGTTGAGTAAGCATCCTTGCTGTCGTTTCCAAAAGTGGCAGATGATGTTTTATCTAAATCTGTGCCGCAATTCTTCAATGGCGCGGACGCAAGATCAGAAACGATCTCACCTTCCATGGCCCATTTCAAGCCGTGGACTGTACGAACAGATAATGTGCGTGTGTCTCTTATTTAGCGATTCCATGGTACTAGTCGGCTGCGACAGGGTAATGTATATGACGTTACAGCTGTTTTGTTCGTGTAGTGCGCACTTATGCACCAGCTGCGACAACACCTACTTGATTAGAAAGCCCGTTCATAGGTCATGACGTTTTTCGGTCTTTTCCGCACAAGCGATTGCCTGCTCACGGTTTATGCTGGCACCGCGATAGTTGAGATTCATGACGTATCTTCTAGAGTTACACGCTGATATCAACCAGATCGCCTCCGACTAAGGCTATCTTGAGTCTTCATTCTTCCGCTATACTCGGCGCTTATCCCAAACCAGCTTCAGTACAGTTCCCCGCAAAGGAACCCAGATAGGCCTGGCAGCGCCGGTGTGCCTTCCGCACGTTAGACATCATTTTTTAATGTGGAAAAGGTACGTTAACATGAACAGAAAAAAAAACTAGCGAAGACTTTTTCACCACGTGTTTGCGCCATTCTGCTGCGCAGGACGCAATAGAAAGAGCGATAGCTCCGAACCTTCGGTTTCAGAATTTAGCGGCAAGATTATGTCTCGCATATGAGCGATAACCAATTAGGTTGCTTCAATGCTGCCCCGCTGAGAACGCATTGCCAAAAACAGCAGGAAAAAACGGGTTATAGAATTTGCCGGGGGAGTTTGGCAGCGTCAAGAGCCGAATTTTTTTTGGGGCAAGTTTTCATGTGGTGGTACTTCCCCAAAATAAACTTTTGATACCTCATGTTGGAAGCTAACTGCACCCATCGCCACGAAAACTTCCAGGCAAAATATAATCACACAATCTACCTGTGCGATTCGGGAAACCTGGTGAGAAAGAACCTAACACTGGTCGTGGTAATGGCTCCCGTTCCAGTTGTGGTACTACGAACATTTTGTGAACAGCCTAGCACGTACGCTCAAAAATGCAAGAGTTTTGGTGAGTCGAAGCAGGTGAGTAGGGCCGATAAGGCCTTTATCGAACCACCGTAGAGCCTTAAAGGAATAGAAAATCCCCAAAGGTCCCCAGAGAACTACTGCAGCGCTGATGTTGCATCCAATGGTACCTGAGAGCTGTTTTTTTTTGCTGACAAGAACTAGAGCAAGCAATAACACCAGGTGATGCATCACCACATAAACCTCGCTGTATACGCACAGTTGAAATTCTTGATGGCCAGGCCAGTCTTGTTTAACCGCACACGAGACTAACTGGATGCTTTGCTGGTATCGCAATGCTGAATATTCCGCAAAATGAAGGCCGCGTAACGAATAAGCTGCACAACATAAAAGAACGGCGCAGTGTTTACTTTTAACGCTGCAATTCGGCTACGTTTCCTATCAGTGAATCCCCAAAAAGTCGGCATGTAAACGAAAATTATCGTTGCATCACCGACATTCTCGGTATGCGATGGCGTTCTAATTGAAATAGGAGTGGGGTCTGTCATTGCGTAATATGCACCAGATAATGAAAGAATTAATACTGCGCCACACTTACAATATTCACTGGAGCTGTAGTAGGACAAAACATATTTCCGCCAAAATCTGAACTCGGGTCTGCAGTGACCTGTTTTTTTCGAGAGCTGCCACATTGTGACAATAATGGAGAAAAACACGTTGTACAAAGTACAGCAGCTTTACTGTATATGCAGGTACTGACAGTTGATAAAAATGCCCGTCTGCGCCAATTTGCTGCCCCCAGATGTTTCTCTGCGGGTGCACACGCGGCCTATGCAAACACTCCACAGGGCAGCTGTGAAATGCTGAGCTCCGGGGATAAAGTAACGCTCCGTTGGACACAAATATAACCACGGAATGTTCCAAGTAGAAGCTACCCACTAAGTTGGAATATTGCCATGAACATCGCAAACCATGAAAATCATAAAATCAGCAGCCCACCAAGTGTTATAAAACAGATCTATGGTAAACGTATATTGACGAATGAGCAATGTAAGCAGAAAAAGAACAATACACACGGTCACAAAGAACTGCTTGCTATAGGATGGTTTATTACCTCAAAGCAACTACTACGTACACATTAAAGAAAGTACAAATCAGAAATAAGGATACCACAATTACGGCACGTGGCATGGTTACTTTTGTTGACAAGACTTACAGATGCGCATGCGTGCTTCTCATCCTCATTGCCCTATCACTATAGTCACCCTCCTCCGTTTCAAGGGTCACGGAAGACTGGCTAGGGCACATGGCATTTTTAGGACGCCATATGCTTTGAATATTGTGCGCGCACTGTGTTCGTAACACGGGCGCAAAACGTCTGACAAAGCTTTGTGCTTAAGGGCACGTGCTGCAGCGCAATTTAATGTTAGATTTGGTTGACGGATTTATCGAAGTGGCACGTCCCCCAAGGCGTGCGTTAAATGGGTCATTAAGACAAAATACAGCTGTGCTCAGTTTAACAAAACTAGATTTTTGGTAACTATCTTAGCTTTATTCCAGCCAAGAAAGACGTTTCTTGGCACAAAAACGCAAGAAATGTTGAAATATCCAGTTTTCGCACTATGATGGGGTTTGGAGTGGAGTGACGTAAAAAATGCCAGCACCCAAATGTCGTTATCTGTGGGTTAGCTGCAGGTTATCATTCAAGTGATACTGCCAAATGGAAGAAAACGACCGAATTCAATCGTCCAGTCATACTTCATGGACGTGGCTTTGATCGACGGCTGCCAATGTCATATTATAAACAAAATTCTGTTATGTCAAAGACGTCGCTGAAAAGTGGCTCCGGAGTCGCTACTGCTTCATATGTTTTCTTCCGATTACTTGTTTGGTGTTCTGCGATGAAAATGTTATCATTCCTATCAGGATACAGCAGGTTCTTTTATAAACCGGACTTGAATTTTGATTTCATGGCCATCTGATGTCATCAGACCCCTTACTCGATGTCCACAGGACCGCACGATAAAGGTGAACGGTACGCCACCCTGCCACGTACACCCGCGTACTGGGGGGAGGGGGGGACCGGAGAATTAATAAAAGAGACAGCGCTGCACGGGCACGCGGGTACGGGCATAGCTTGCGCCTCGTGCTCGGGGTAGTTTGGTCCTGATCAGCACAGCGAACGGACGACCGGCTCTCTGGCTGCCTTCTTGAGTCGCACCCGCGACACGGTCTATAGCCGCGAATGCGGGGAATTGAGCATCCAAATTTCTGGCATTCTGACGTGTGATGAAATACCGAGAGGGGGGGGGGGGTTAGGCTACCCGATGGGGTGCATTCAAAAACGTTTTAGCAAAGAGTAAACATGATTCTGCATACAAGTACAGCGCAAGCGGTATCGCAGCCAGCCGTCATTCGGAACATGCCAAACGACGTAGGGCATGTCCTAGTCCTATTGTGTATATTTTTGAGCTTCACAGAGGCTTGCTTTGTGCTTTTGGAAAGAAGAGCAGCCCAGCAAGTCTAGAAGTGCATCGTCATTCCACAGGGCACAGGATGCTGTCAGGAAACGTAGCACGCATCATTTGCGTGCCCATTTTTGCACCATATAACCCGTGTATATGCGGCGACTTGGGACGTCCCCACAAACAAGGCAGCCGGTCTAAACCGGGGAAACCGCCGGTACTTTGCCGGGACCGCTTTCGGGAAATATAACCCGCCTGGTGCTACAGTATCCGGATGATCGCCTACCGATACAATACTTACAAAGCATGATCACAGAACATGTGCACGGCATTAAGTACGTTCTGTGAGTTCATCATCATCATTATCATCATCATCAGCCTATGTACGCCCACTGTAGGGCAAAGGCCTCTCCCACTATTCTCCAATTACTCCGGTGCTGTGCTAACTGCGACCAATTTATTCCCGCAAACTTCTTGATCTAATCTTGCCATCTAACTTTCAGCCGCCCCCTGCAGCGCTTGCCTTCTCTACGGATCCACTCGGTTACCCTCAATGACCAACCGTTACCTTGCCTTCGCATTACATGCCCTGCCCACGTCCATTTCTTTTTCTTAATTTCTACTAATATCTCCTTAACAACCGTTTGTTCCCTGCCCCACTCCGCTCTCTTCTTGTCCCTTAATGTTACACCTATCATCTTCCGTTCCATTGCGCGCTGAGTCGTCCTCAATTCGCCCTGAGTCGTCCGCTGTGCGTTAGTACCGAAGTAAAACGACTCTAATGAAGGCAAGTCCACAAGGCGAAATGGAAGCATGCGACTTTATTGGAGTTGTTTTCTATGCGTGGACGATTTTTCATTCATGTTATTTATCGAATTTGTGGAAGCGAGTCGAGCAGCTCACCCACCGCTACCGTTACAATGGCCATCGCCATCGGGACCTGATGCGCATAAGGCATCAATACAAACTGATTAATTCGTATCAGAAGGAATTAATGAATGATCATTGGAATGACTTGTGCTCCTCACTTAGCAAGGAACGTGGCCTCTCCAAGCTGTGGCGAATTTACAGAGGCCTCGCCGGGAAATCGAAAAAACCCCAACCACTGTTCTCCACCCTTGCACTGACGGACGATCCAGCCACAGTAGAGCACCAACTTATTACTACCTTCTTCCCCGAGGCATCACTCACCCAGCCCCCCGCACTACCGGTCATCCAGGTCCCCAATTCACGCGAGGACCTAGACTCTCCGTTCACCCTGGCAGAACTCCGGGCGGCCATAATGCAGGGAAAACTACGTTCTGCACCTGGCCATGACGGCATCACCTGGCAACAAATCAGGAACATGGACGATTTTACCCTGACTCGACTACTAGCCCACGTGAACAAGCTATGGGAGATGAGTGAGGTCCCTGATTACCTGAAACTCACCCTTGTCCATCCCATTCCCAAACCAAACCAAAGACCCAAATGTTATCACAAACTTGCGGCCAATTTCACTTACTCCTACTCTGTGTAAACTAATCGAACGTTTCATCCATGCCCGGCTACAATACTACCTCGAATACGCTCAACCCTGGTTTCACCCCTCCCAAACCGGATTTCGCCCTCATCTCGGTGCACACGACTGTCTGTGGCTTCTACGTCGTGTTATCAACCGCTCGGCAAGGAGTTGTGGCCTACCAGACTACGTTTTAGCCGTCGACATCCGCAAGGCCTTCGACAGAGTCAGTCAAACCGCAATTCTAGAGGAATTAGCCCAAGCGTATCCCAGCCAAAAAACTCAAGACTGGGTGCGCCACTTTCTCCAGAGTAGACCCATAAAACTTAACGGTTCCCATCCGGTCTGGTCGCCCCGTACTTACTTTCTGGACAGAGGAGTTCCTCAAGGGTCTATACTCGGACCAGTCCTCTTTAATCTGGTGATGACCCGTATGGCTCGTCAACTCGAGCGAGACACATCCGCCCGTTTCGCCATCTACGCGGATGATATTACGATATGGACAGAAGGTAATGACTTCGAAAACACAGACAGTATGATTACTGAACTTCAGGCGGCTGTCGCAAGCCTTGAGAACCATCTGCCTCAACTCGGGCTTGAGATGGCGCCTGAAAAAACTGAACTCCTCCTTGTTCACGGAACCAAGTCCTCGCCTGATACGGAACCAACCGCCCTCCACATCGCAAATAACACTATCCGTGCCACTTGCGGCCACATAAGGCTGCTTGGCATCCCGCTGGGCAGTCACAACAGTCCAAAGATCTGGCTAACCAAATTAAAAAAGCAATGGAAACCGATGCTTCACCTTATTAAGCGCCTCTCTAACAAGTACGGCGGTGCACAACAAAGTTCATGCGTTGCTTTGGCTCGTGCTGTGGCCATCGGTGCCCTCGCATATGGTGCCCCTGTATATGACTTCAGCAAGACTAATCTCAAATTCCTCCACACCCTTCACGGAGCCACACTCCGAACCATAACCGGCTTACCTCGGCATACACGAATTACGGCACTGGAACAAGCTGCTCCACTTCCCCCCATCGATCTGATAATGAAGGAAACTCGAATGCAAGCGGACTTCAAGCGGACTTCAAGCCAGTCCCTGCAAGGACTGGCGCTCTCAGATTGGGACAACCAACGGCCCATCCAGGTGCACAACCTTCTAAGCCCAATGGCTCCATGGACTCTCCCGGATGTCGCCCCTAATGCACCATCGAAACCAGTCCCGCGCGGTCACTTCATGCTGCGCAAACAGCGCCTAGAAAAGCTCAAGCGGTCCCGTTTGCCCGGAGAGATTGACATCTATACGGATGCCAGCGTCAGGGACCACATCGTCGGTCTGGCTTGGCACTGCTCGGAGAACCCAGATCTCAGCGGCACAGCAAGCCTCAACCTTGTCCACATCACGCCGTTGGAGGCTGAGCTCCACGCTGTCATCGGTACCCTCAACCACATAAGCTTCGACGTCTCGCAGATGCCCCCATCCCACATTCGAATCCTCACGGACTCCTTCGGCGTAGTTCAAGAACTCAGACGCCCATCCTCTCTCAACCCCCTCACACAACAAACCCTGACCCATGTTGCCCTACTCCGTCGCAACGGGGTATCTGTACGGATTGATTGGGTTCCCGGCCACTGACAGCTTATACGGGTAACGAGGCCGCCCATTCTGCGGCACAGGAGAGTGTTATCATTACACCTCCGCTGGTTCCCTGCACGCCGACTCCGTCACCACTACCTCCTTCCCTGCAGTTACTTCGACATAAACGCGACAAGAGGAACCGCTACATCGCTGCCACCCCACAAGGGTACTTAACCGGCATTCCTCCCCTGCCACGAGCCAGTGAGGTATTTCTCAACAAGCTCCTAGCAAATGCCGCCTACACCCCGCACATAATCCGAAAATGGCTCTCACCCAATCTGCCTCTCAAATGTACATTCTGCAATACCCTCACATATGCAGACCTCAACCATCTCCTTCAGGATTGCTCCTTCTTCTCGCAACATCGCTCAGACATCATTACATCTTTCCACGCGCCCACAAGCACCCCAGAAGACTATCATACTATGGAGAAACCTCTACTGCACAAAATAGGGCTGTTTTCTATCCAAAGTGGCCTAGCACGGGCAGTGTAGCTGGGGTCGACTCTGGTCCCTGCAAGCTGCCACGTCCCTGTAAAAGACGCTGCATTCCCATCCTCTTACTCCCCCTTCCTCTTCCCTAAACCGGCCTCTGGCCCTCCTTACCAATAAAGGTGCTACCACTACTACTGCCCTCTGCGAGTTTATTTGAACCGGGACAACATATATCATCGAGGGTTGGGATTGCGCATATTTCGTGAGTGAGAACTTTTCATGAACCCGTTTTATATTTCCGTGGATTAAGAGCAATAACAACACCCAGGTGTTTCAAAGCCCATTAAGTGCTGACACATGTCCAAAATAGAAAAAAAAACGCAAAGACTACAATTCCGAAAACTGGTGAGATAGAAAATACTGCATTAAAATTTTTAGTTTAAAAGTTAGATAAATTACAACGACTTGTTCAAAATACGGAGTTCCGGAGCTCTACTTTTTATGGCTAGTAGAGTCCTAGCTACAAAATACTGCTTTGCTGAGACATATGCACCGTCAAAACAGACGTCAACTGCATCGGCGTTTTAACTCTGAAGTCTGCAGCCCCTCGTCATTAAGACGGCATGTGAGCTCGAGTGCGAGTGGCAAAATGTCTCGCAGCTACATTCGGTGCTCAACATCTAGATTCGCACGCACACAACCAAATTTTATGTAGTAAGCGTGCCCTAATTACACAATTTCAGTGGTCGTTCCCGCTATTTTAAATGCTACCGTAGACCGCTGTATGATTTTTAATGTACTTGCTGAAATAATGTATTCGAATTACATCGTTTGAACTGCAAATTGCCTGAAGGATTCGGTGAGAGAATTCTTCACCATTGATGTCTACAGCGCCCATAATGTGGGCCTTATGCGTTCCCGTCGTATTATTTCAAACATACTTGAACTTGTGAACTTTTGGAGGCCCTTGAGCATCCATTCCATCGGAATTGCATGCGCGTGTGGTGCAATAGCCGAATACCAAATACATAAGTTGCAATGATGGCTGTTACAAATGAATGTTGGGCTGTAAAAGAAAGCTCAGCAACTCACGTGAATGAGGCGCCTCGTGCTGAAACGTTATTTTGGCGCACACAGCCGCTGCCTGTCCGCTAGTAACCGCTTGTGTACAGCTGGGCTCATCAGCCCCTCTTAAATGTGACGGTAGCGCCCCCATCAACACCGACTAATCGGTCACGTTTCGTGTTCGCCAGGCAGTAAATCACGCAAACGGTGATGTAATCTGCCATCACTTATCCTAATGTACATATGACGTGGCGCCAGCTGATTCTCTTGTGTTGCGATCAACTTGTAATATCTACAACTAAGTAGTCCACGACTGACAGAAGGCTTAGATACAATAGAATATGTCAGCAGAGTCATGAACAGGGAATTGCGGCTTATGCAACGCTGTATCTTTGAGCGCGCATAATCGTCAGTGGCGCCGTCTGACGGCCAGCCAGCAGCTACTTTACGGCAGGAACGGCGCCTAAAATTTTACCCCAAACACCCAACCACCTGGGTATGCTTGTGTTTGCGTAGCTGTGCAAAATTAGCTTAGATTATGTCCTTTAATGCGCCAAAGCTGCACCTGGACTACGGCGGCTGGCCGCAAATAGTTGATTGATTGATTGATTGATTGGTTGATTGATTGATTGTAGGGTTTAACGCGCCGACGCAACGCAGGTGATGAGGCGCGCAGTAGTGAAGGGCTCCGGATTGATTTTGACCACCTAGCGGTCTTTAACGTGCGCCGAAATCTCGTGCGCACGGGCGTTTCTGCTTTTCGCCTCCATCAGAAAAGTCGCCGCCAGAGCCCCTCAAGGCTGCGAGGACCATTGGTTATACTAACTCAATGAAGCCTAACACGTAATCTCTTCTTTTACGCGATTATAAAATTTCCCTCAAGCGACAGTCAACACTTCAGTACGTCACATAATTACTGCACCGGAACCCGACCGTACGTTCCCACACAGGAGTTCCGTATTCTTCATGGAGGCAAAGCACGAAAAAGCATCGCTAGAAATTGACGATGTGCCTTCCATCGGAATCGAACCCGCGACCTCGTGCTCAGCAGTGCAATGCCTTAGCCACTGAGCCACCGCGGCGGGTCAGCCGCAAATAAATTTCGCCCGCCTCGCGATCTTTTACCGTTCGCCGAAATGGTGCACACACGCGCGTTTTTACTTTTCGCCTGCATTTGAAAAGCATCCACCGCAACCGGGATCGATGCGAGTGTAGCTTGGACCAGCAGCCCGACGCCGTAGCCACTGAGATACTACGGCAAGTCTCTGTGCGAAATTCAGATAGGCCTCCGATGGGTGACGGACACGACGACCACCTTTTAGGTGCCTTCACATTGTGCGTGAGCGTGACGGCACTTTCCTGCAAGTGCCAACTAAAAATAGCCGGGAGGCTTGTGCTCGGCATGCAAGAGCGCGTGCATTTTGTTTGCAAATCGAGTCACGGAACCTTCGGACAAGTTTTTTATCTTCCTGTTGGTTTCTTTGTGTATTCAAGCTTTTGTTTACTTTGGAGCTGATGGTAAAAGCTCGTTCCTTTTCGCCACACGCACAAACCGACAGCCGGTGAGTGCTATTGGAGCGATAATACTTTATTTGTTCTTCTTACCGCGTTTGCCGCGTCGTGCAGTAGGTGTAGCGTTCGTTTGTCTTAGATAATCGCCCGTGAATCATTTGTTTCCAGTTGGCCCCCGGCCCAGCAGTTGTAACACGCGTACGCCGACAAGACCTTCGAGGAGAGCCTCGGCTTATAGGAAGCAGAGGCCGTCTAGTATGCCGGTCATGTCGTCGAGTTCTAATTCAGAGACTGAAAAGGCCCGTGCCGCTCTACTGGTTTCGTTTTACACTGACGTACACTCCCCAGTTACCGACATTAGTCAAAAATCAATTTACAATACACTTAGGGGGATAGAGCAAACTGGTCATGTCAAGCAGGGTACCATTACAGGCATCTGAAGATCAGAAGGCACTGCCTACCCACTGAAAACCAATAGGGTATTTTGCAGTAATAATGTATATTCCCACACCTGTGATTTTTGTTACTTTGACACCGCAGTATTTGCAGAAAAGAACCATTAAGGGGCAGTTGTTCTTGCTACGGATCTGAGCTAACGGCTGCAAAATCTTTTGGTTCACAGTTACTATCGGCGGAGACGACACTTGAGTTATTGTACGGCTTAAACTTGGAAAGGTAGTATTCTTGTGTTTTTTATTTATTTCCTAAAAAGTGATAAATTACTTTTTCAATTTTCCCGTGCCTGCTAGCCTTAGAGTGTTTTACTATATACACTAGAGAAAAATATGACGCTAGCGTCTGTGCGGCTCACATGAAGGCCATCTGTGTAGTCATGGGCCGCCATTATACCTTGCGCTTGCATTAGTTTCATGGTTACTGAAACGTTCCAGCGGCCGTATATTCGAATACAGTGCCAAAGAAAACACAAAGAATGGTGTGCTATTATACAGGTGGAAAATAATACAGGCTGTTTTAAAGTTAAGGAAAAAGGATGTAAAGCGTGTTTTTGTCAAAATGGTTGCGCAAGACGAGTTGGTAGTCAACAACAATGTTAATATTTGGTTGCGGAAACTCATTAGAGACTCTGAGTTTATTAATTTTACCATTATTTGAAATAGTAAGTTGTTTGAAGAGCCTCAAAATGTTTTTGAGCGTGCTTATGAAAATGTCGCCTTCGTGGCGAACCGGTGCACCGACCGTGCACTACAGTTTAACAACACTTGTTCCTGAGCCAGTTGGTTCAGAGATGAAGAAAAAGTAAAACGTAACGAATTTGTTATCTGCACTGTAAGTCTTCGTCAAGCTCTTAGAGGAAGCGGGCACACGCATGGAAACGAAAATTCAACTGTGGAAGAATAAATGGAAAACAAAACACTACAAATAAACCCTGCCCTTGCCAAAGCAAGTACAAAAATTCAACCCCGTTCCAACCAGTGTGAAATCTAGTGAAACAGCGGTGCCGTGGTTCTCTTGTGTGGGATCGAACGTAGGCGGACGACCGCCAGAGATCGGCAGCGCCGCATCCGCGCAAATTCTACGGTTCGAGCGAAGAAATCGGCAATTAAGAGTCAGCGGTAGGAGGCTCCCTCCTCCAGTGAACAGGAAAGCAACCCACCCCTGCGAAACCCCTGCGCCCTCGTCGGCCGTTCCAAGACCTAACGATAGGGGCCGCCGGCGGGTCTAGAAACCTACTCTTACCCCTGCATGACGAATGACCTAGAGTAGAATGAGATAGAGTAGAGTAGAGTAACAGCTCCCTGTTAGATCAACAAACCAAGCCTTCTCAATTTTATGCATTACTGAACATACAGTAGAAGTAGAACCGACGGTAAATTCTATAAAAGGAGTAAACGTTTTAAAACCGCTCCGCCGCCATCAGGCCATCGCAGTGAAGTATAGCAAGCTTTGAACGGCGGAGAGCTTTTGACCGCTGCTTTAATGATCACTGTAGAATTCATGTGTCCGGTATGCTGTGGGTATAGTGTTTTGCCCGAATACGCGCTGAGTTGGCATTTTGTTTTGATTTTTTTGTTTGTAACTTCTGTTGACGCTTATGTTGACCCTCACAACGTGGTATTACATTGCCTTACATTACATTCTACATTAATCGCATAGCGCATTCTGTTGTGTAAACCTGTTATCGAGGTTTCCTAAGTCGCAGGCCAGTAATAATTTACAAAGTCCACCTTAAGCCATCTAGTACCAGAGAGAAAAGTTGCGCCATGAATGCGCAATGCAGGAGCATTGTGGCGGTCCTGAGGTGACTTCCCTCCGGCCTCAAATTTTCTAAGTTTAATTGAAATTGAATTTCTTTACCTTAATTCTATATTCCCCTCCGGAAAGTTCAAGTACTGCTTTGTCGATAGAAGTACTTCTCTAGTCGATAGACCAATGTAGGTAAGGGAACTCGGCAGAACGGATCCGTAACCTTGGGAAAAGGATTGGCTCTGAGGGCTGAACCGGTCGGGCTGGGGTCCAGAAGCAGGAACGGCACTGCACCGGGACTGGGTGAGGCTCACCACCGTAAAAAGCGGTGCGGCCGAGCCCGGACCAGCGTCGGGACCTTCCTGTGGAAAGCCACAGCTGTGCTTGTTTCCATGGGCTTCGCGCCTGGAGGTTCCTGCTTCGGCCGGCAGAAAACAGCCGACTCAGAACAACTAAGACATCAGGTCAGGACTTTCGTACTCAATGGACCAATTTAATGCTGTGGCATTCAAACTAAAGCAGAATTTGGGCGACAACTTCCAAATGAGCAGCTCATAACCCGGTTAGATCACGTGTCTGGTTTGCGACGCGCTAATTGCAAGTGCTGCGCCTGAACGCATGCCTGGCAGCTTTGAGTGCAGAAGATGAAGAAGAAGAAGAAAGACGTGGCGCCGCGGAACCTGCTCGTCGCACTGGTGTTCCCCATTGCTGAATCCCTGGTGGAGCCGGCCAACCCGGCATACGACAAATTAGGTGAGGAACTTACGCCGGGCCTTCTTCATAAGACTGGGGAAGCTTTCGCACACTTTCTGTACTCTACCGTTTGTGATAAGTACCAAAGGTCCGGAGGCGTCTCTGCCTATTACATGTTACGATAAATTTCTCTGTACGCTGAAGGTTTCGAAAACTAATGATGTACTTGAAGAACAAATATATGGAGCTTAGCACAGGTCTTGGTTATGCTACACGGTCATTTATGCAGCTGCAAAGGTATCTAGTTCGCACGACGTGGAACTTTTGATTTTAACGTTGATCCCGTGATCCTCAGGAAACTGACTGAGCTGCTATATCAAGATCCTACTAATCCCTTCGTGCGGACCAACCACCGGTTTTCGAACACTTGGGTTATAGGTATAACCAGCCGATTGGTGCTAAATGATAAGGGGATTGCTGTGGGGACCAATTGGTTCTTGTGGCCTGCACAGCCCGAACAATTTTATTTTTTGGGTTTTCTTTTAACTGGCCACGTCATTTAAAGCGTGTTTTTTGTCGTTTTCTGTATAGTAACAGCTAGCCTAGCCGATATTCTTAATTAAAAGACAGCTGGGTTTTTTCGCTTTTGTGCTTACACCTTCCGTGAAACATGGCTTGGAATTTTTGGCCCTGACTAATGGCGGCACCTGGGAGCCATGACAGCTGTTCTGGGGACTTCATATATAAACCTTGTGTTTAAGAAGCGATCTGTTTTTTGACCGCCAGAGTCAGTCATCTGGCAGAGACGGGAAAATTTCTTCGTGTTGAAGTAATTCGAGAAAGGTAGTGCGGGCTCTCAAGCTCACGGTGCACCTTCACCGCAGTGTGTCTGAACGAGCACTGCGACAACAAGGAGAACCAGCGGGAGCTGTGGAACGCGACGCAGATAAAGTCGGCGGCCATCATGACCGCCACGCAGTTCCGGGACGTCAGCGGTCGCCACGAGTACGGGTGCACCATGAAGCTGTTCACCAAGTACGCCACGGGCCTGATCGTCTCCTTCGTAGAGATGAACCTGCGCTCGGGGGCGCTGAACGGCTCCTGCATCGACTACGTCTCCGTTAGTTCGCTTCCCTACCTTTGCAAATCGATTGTAACGTGGTGGCAGGTGAAGTGACACGAGCCGTGATGGGGGGCAATGCGATCTATTTAGAAAGGGTTCTTGGTAGCTCGAGGAAGGCTGAGTAACAAATTTTGTCGTCATTGTTAGGAATGTCTCAGCTTGGCGCTAGAAAATCTATTTTTCTTGGTAGCCATTTCACTGAAGGATACCGTCCTTGTCGAGGCCGCTGGAAATGGGTGGGTGCGCTGAGGACGCCACATGAGGGGATAAAGGGGGTGGAGATGTGCTTGGAGCCACAGGTGGTGATGATGGACTCGCTGAGCACTGGCCCCCAAAACGCGATGCGCACCAATGCAACGAGAAACGTCCAAGGCACGGATACACTTCGGTGCACAAGGCAGGTAACCACGCCGTCATAGGGCCACGTCAAGGCTGGTCATGTCGGCTGCTCTAGGCTGCTCTTGAATGGTGTCAGCGGGTCATAGGCTGGGAGCATGGGTCTTCGGAACAGGCGGATTCATAGCGCACAGGGCCAGGAGCGGGGAGATGCGATCCAAGTGATGTCGGGCGACTGATTTCTGTATCGAGATTGGGCGAAGCTAGAGGGCCAGGAACGAGATGTAACAGCCAACCTTCACCATACTTGTTACGTGAAAGCCGGGCAAGTGACATGAGCCATTATAGAAGCGGATGCAAGTGGCCACGACAGCCTGAGAAAGGCTGGGTGCTACACACTCCGTCAACGGTGGCTACGCGACGCTGTCGACTGATTTTTCTTCTAGTTGGAATATCCCTGGATGTACCAAATCAACCCTCCGATATATTGTATCCTAGTTGTTCAAGCCAAACACTGGGCATAAGAATTTGTTCCCACCTCAGTTACGACTTTCTGTAGACGAGTCGGCACTGAGCTTCACCGTGGTGCTGCAAAACATGGCACCTGGTCAATCAAAACCGGTAAGAGCATTGAAAACACGGAGCTACGTCGTTTCCTTCATAGCATGCGCGGTGCGGTGGTTAGGACCACCCCTTTTCTTCCAGGCCTAATACTCCCCAAGTTACCGTGGAGAAATGTAAGGAGAATAAGGGCGGTCCATTTGCTTAAATGTATAAGCTATTCCAGGTATTCGCGAGTCGTGCGGTAGAGTATGGACCGCTGGTTGTGTTATGTTTGTGGGCAACTTTCTAAATTTTTGAAGGGAAACCCGCGGACAGGAAAGCGGCTCTCTGGAGCTGTGCAACACTCCATCGGCACACTCGGCACACTCGGCACACATCGGCACACTCGGCACACATCGGCACTGTACGGCACACTCCATCGTATTGAATAAACGACGGTCACGTGACAAATCAGGGGAAAGAAAATTCACCGCACGTTTTTTAACCTCAATGATTACATATATCACCGGGAAGGCGTGCATTTGCCACATCGGGAATGAAACAGCGAAGCCGATGTATTGCGAGTAAGGGCGTCTAAGGGCAACGCTGCAGGCTTTATTGTGATACCGTAATTTTATAAAGCCGAGTTTTTGGGTAGGGTTGCGCTCATTTTTTATATGCACGATTGAAAACTCCTTGTGACATTTCCAACCTGCCGCGAATGCTGTGAACGAAATGTTTCGTAGTAAAAACTGTTCCCACAACTAATATTTGAGCACTGACTGCTTATAGGCGAACGTAATACTACTCCGAGTTTCTTGTACTTGTCATAATTATTTGCCATCCTAGTCAAGTTGTGAACATTACACAGTTCCCGTATACAGGAAAAAAAAGTCGGCATCAACGGAGGATAATCGTTAGAGGAAACCGCTGTAACCCTCCTTTGAAACTATCATGCTACAAAATACGCGGCAGTTACCCGCCAATAGGACTCAAGATCACCGCGAGTAACATTAACTATTCGCAATTACGTACTCAATTCTGAATTTGCAAATGGTGAAGAATTTCCATCCGCTGCCATGCATGGGCAGCGGATGCATGGGCAGCGGATGCTGCCATGCATGCGCTGCCATGCAGGAGAAAAACGAACAGGTGCATGTTTGTCTTATTGGATAGAATTGGATTGGATAGATTGGTGTGTGTGTGTCCTTGTAAGTTTTATTGCGTATTCACGAAGCCATTGTAATTGGAATTACCAAAATATCGGCAAATGAACCGGCGTTCGTTGACTCACCATGATCGTAATGCAGATTCGCTGGTTTATACCGATTCATTGGTCATTAAGGTTCACAGAATGAAATCGGTCATAATGAGTTCTTAAGAGTCCATTGAGGTGAAGGTATACCACTGGCAGGCTGTAAGATTTACAAAAGCAACCTTTTTATTCTCGAAAAACGCTCCGCGTATTCCAGTCCTGACTTCTTACAAGTCATAAAAAGCCAGAAATCAGCCGCTGTTTCGGGGTCCAGTAAAGAGCTTAAATACCAGGAAGGTAGCGCAGCCCTTCAGAATCGAATGGATTCTTAACATAGCAGGGTCCCCGGCTCGCAGGTGGAGACCAAGTACGGCACCGCCGCAGAACAGGACCGCTGTGGATACCTGCAGGATGATCAGCACTCTTTCTTCCACATGGCGCTAATAGCGACGCTGAGACTGCACACGCCCCCGCCGCTGCCATCCTTCTTCAAAGAATACACCTTACCCATGGTCGTGGCCTCGTTCTCCCAAGGCCAGCTTCACCCACGTCAAGTGTTTGGGCTGTGCAGGGAAGCCTGGCGACAGTAATACCACATAAAAATATGAATAAAGTATGGAATGGCAAGAGAAGCACTGGCTCAATTTTCTCCTTTTTCCCTTGTTGGTAGCCTTAGAATAATTTCGGAGCAGGGGTGCTATTCCAGAAGGTCTGAGATTGAGCGAAACTCGGGTGACATGAATTCTGGCGACGCCCCCGTAACATGATGGTAACATTTCGAGGAGGAGTTTAAATGCTTTAAAAATGCAATTCATGCTATTATCTGATTATTGAAGTGACGTAACAGGGCTGCACACTCCGAGGAGGCGCGGCTACGGTGTGGCGCATTTTTGAGTGGGTTCTCTCTCTCCACTGTGGCACTGGTGGCTACTCAGGGCAGGCAAATCCAACTAAGTGAATTCATCGCACTTTTACTTTATTAATCTGTCTTTCACTACAAAATTTTCATTTATTTTCACAGCAAAGCTGTATACCTCTACCCCCAACGGTTTCCTCTCCGTGGGAAAAAGGCCAAGGCGGAAAGGCCTAAGACGCCGGGCGCATGCGTCAGGCTAATCAGTCATACAGTATATAGCTCAGAATTTGCTTGAGGAAACCACAAAACAAGCATCGAAACCTCATTATGTATGGTAAGACACTTGTAAACCAGGAGACCTCCCACGAAGTGTTCCCGGTAAAGATTGTTTGCAGATTATTTTTGGAGGCTAGGAAGGACTAGTCTCACTAAATAGGGAAGTTCTTACACCAAGGAGCCTTGAGCATGCATAAGGATAGTCAGGACCCAGCCTTTGCCGCCTGAGAAGCCCAGCGTAGTGTCTGTAGATAAGTTAGTAGTGTACCGACACTGAGGCCCGCTGGTCAGCAACGGCGGCTATTTTGTCATTCATCAGTGTTGCGCATCTATGGCCCCGCCGTTAACTTCGACCTGGTCACTTGTTAACAACTCTACCGACGATATATGTATGCAGCAAAGCTGCATATTTTAAGAGACTTCTGGTGCTCAAATGCTGTTAGACCTTTTATCTATGATCCGCATTCGGAGCGACGTCGGCCACGCGCAGCCGCAGAGCAGGGAGGACAAGCTAAGGCTACCAGAATTGACCGAATAAAACCCATAAACAACGAAATGGCCGTTGCCATGAACCATCGCAGTGTAAACAAATGTCACGTAATGCAGACTGACCAATGATCAATGTGGAGGCACGGAACAATAGGAGAAATAGTGCCCACGCTCTGTACCTTTATCTTGTGACACTAGCCGAGCGCAAGCGCCAAGCCCGCCGAGACGACGGGAGACATTTCAACCCACGTCCATCACCGTTTGTAGGGGTTTACAACAGCTTTGCTGGGCATCAACTTTTGCAAGGCGAGATGGCGACCAATTTTTTATTTCAGGCGTTCATATGAGCTTTTTGTTGGAAAATGTTCGAGCTAAGAAGCAGTTTTTACCATCGGCGCCAGACAATGCAATCACGTGACTATAGTCGGCTGGCCAAAAGCGAAAGCGGGTGAAGGAAGCGCGCTACACAGAAAATAATCGCTGCTCCGTATTACGTTATCTAATCCCTCCGCCCGGTTTTCTACGCAAAATGTCCTCGGGGAACGCAAGCCTGCTTACAAGCTTTGAAGGTCAGACCTTGGCGATAGTTATTAACAACTTCTTTAATGATACATTGTACTTGCGTCTGTTTCCTCGCTTTCATTTCTTTGTCTTTTGAAATGAATTACTTCGACCGGCCTCTTTTCTGCTATATCATGTTTGTGTTGGTTTCCTCTCTTTCAGGTCGTAGTGAATTACCTCCGCAAGAAGAGAGAGAGATAAAAACTTTTATTGACACCACTGTCCTAAGGGGCCGCCATAGCCACCACGGCTTGTGCTCGGGTGACCAGTGGGCACTGAGAGTCTTCGTCCGAGCGGCTCAGGACCTCCGTCCAGTGGTCAGGGGAAGTTAAGGTTGGGTGGGGATTAGAGGGGCAGGCCCACATGTGGTGTTGTACTGTGAGTTTTCTTTCAATTTTTTCAAGACTTTATTTTCCTTTGAGAGGAGGGGGCTGGAGCTATAAGCTGTGAATGCAGCTTGACAAAGGCTCCAGCCCCGTATACAATGGCATCAGTGTCGGCGCGACACTCGTCATAAGTAAAACCTAATTGAAGTAACCATATACAACAAAAACACTCAACATAAACAAAACAATTCATTATACATATCGTAAGCAGAACTGCATAAAACTGTTTTTAGGACAATATATAATGTTGCTGACAAAATCTGAAAGGCGTATTAAAGGCGTATTAAACACTCTTGCTGTTAACCAAAAGCTCAGGGCCTTTTTGTGCAACAAAAGGTATTGAGCATCAGAATAAAAATGATTCTGGAAAATACAAGGAACACACTGATGTCAATAGAACATGTGAGTTCAAACAGTGCTACGCAATTGCTGGCAATGCAATCTAATATGCGAGTTGGGATGGGGAGTTACGTGAAAATTTTCTGAGTGCAGCCTGTTAAGCAGGATCGGCAGACTATAGGTTAGCGATTATGTGTCATAAGTTGTTCGGGGAGTAGGAACAAACCATTTCTCTGCATGTCTTGTCGGAAGAGTTGAACTTTTTCCGGCCAATTTGGACAAACATCTATGAAGTTATCATTTTTATTTGTGAACGATCTATACCTTATTAGTACCTGGTAATTATATAGTGCAAACACAGGAAGAATGTCATTATTTATAAGAAGGTGGCTGGTAGACGAAAGCAAGGGTATATTTGAAACGTCCCGAATAGCTCTCTTTT
This sequence comes from Haemaphysalis longicornis, assembly GCF_048455015.1. Taxonomy (NCBI): domain Eukaryota; kingdom Metazoa; phylum Arthropoda; class Arachnida; order Ixodida; family Ixodidae; genus Haemaphysalis; species Haemaphysalis longicornis. The sequence continues at coordinate 22,060,588 of NW_027526266.1, forward strand.
GAAGCAGGTGTAGTTTTTTTAAGTTAGTGATTCCTGTCGTACCCCAAACTAAGCTGCAGTATTGCAGAATGGAGTATACCAGTGCATTGTAGAGCAGTAGTTTGATTTTATCGGGAAGAATATGCCGCATTCTATTCATTACACCAACCGCTCAAAACATTTTACATTGTATATAGTCAACATGATCATTCCAAATTAGATTCGTAGAAAAAATAACACCAAGTGTCTTTACGTTGTCAACAATTTCTATTATTTTGCTGCCTAAACAAATGTTGATGTCTCTCAGTGCTTTCCCCCTGGGCAGGTATAACACCACTTTGGTTTTATTGCTATATATTCTTAAGCCATTTGGATCTCCACAGTTCTTCAGTTCAACTAATGCATCTTTTACTTTTCCCTCTACCTCTGTCTCAGATACGCCAGTAACGAAAACAGTTGTGTCATAAGCATAAGAAACCATTTCTGCATTTTTAACACCTTGTACTATATGATTAATTTAGCGCCACAATGGGGGAAGAGCGGAAAGGGGTAGGCGGATAGGTAAATGTGATGTAGGAGGGCTCGGTTGGGGAGCGATTCCGTTTGGAGGAGGCGCCACAGCCGTTCCTCCGAGGGGGTAGGGATGGGTGATCCGGGGGCAACGTGTTGCGGGAGAGGCGGTAGTAGTCAGGCACCTCCCTATAAGTGGTGAGGGAGTCTCTGGCAGAGTAAACTTCTTGACGGGAAGTCGTCTCGTCAGGCGCAAGGGTGACGAGTGCTCATGCCGCCTTACGAGCCCACTCCGCGCCGTCTAGTCCCGGGTGTGCCGGTCACAAGAGGAGCTCCGTAGGATGCTGGGGGGCTTAATTTTGAAGAATAATTTTGCAGGCTAGCATGAAGATAGTGCCGCTAGCAAAGTTTTTGATGGCCGTTTCTGAATCAGATAATATTAGATCAGGGGGAGGCCGGTGTGCGAGAGCCAGGGCTTTGGCCACCTCTTCCGCAACATGTGGGGTTGTGGTGGGAATAGTGAGAGACGTCAGAGGAGTAATAGTAGGAGAGGAGACGACAGCTACAGTGAAGGCCGGCTTGTGCCTGTGTGCTGCAGCATCTACGTAGAAGGTGTTTGGCGAGGGGGGAAAGCGGAAACGAGGGCACACGCTCGAGCAGCTCGTCGGGCAGTATGATGAGTAGGGTTCATGTTACGGGGGAGTGGACGGATTGTTATGCAATCTCTGTAATCAAATAAAATGCGAGCCGTGCAGATATGGGAGGGAGTATGTAATGCGGCTCAGTAGAAATGCCTGGATAAATCAGCGGCGGTCCTTTTCCGCCGGGCCGTGGCCCCTAGCAGTTACGCGCCTCAGGAGGCCTATGATATGCGTTACATGTGAGGAAAGTGTGTGTAAGACCGATGTGTTGCGGCGATTGGATTGGATGACTAGGCCGAGTATTTTTATGCGATTCACAGTTGGTATAGGAGCATTATCCAGATATACATGCAAGGCTGGGTGCTGTTTTAGGGGTAGTGGCGTGTGGTGCTAGCATGAGGAGTTCGGATTTTGATGACGAGCATGTTAAACCAGGTTCCTGAGCTGCCTGTTGTACCGCTGAGACTCCTGCTTGAAGTGTTGCTTTTATAACCGCGTGGCTGCCCCCAGTTACCCAAAGGGTGATGTCATCAGCGTACATACTATAGCACAGCCGAGGGATATTATCCAGGATGGAAGGAAGATGGGAGACAGCGAGATTAAAGAGGAGGAGCAATAGGACTGAACCTTGTGGAGTGCCGATGGACGCACTGTTAAAAAAATACCCATCAATTTACGGGACATGTTCATGCTAACCTTGTTGCCACAACATGTGCCGTACTACAAAATTATGGCACATGTTCTGTAGCATCAGGTGATGGGACGTGTTCCGTGGTTGTAGATTATGGAACAAATTCCATATTACCTGAATACAGGAAATGTTCCGTACAAATGGGAAGCAGTACAAGTCCCGTGTAGCTAGGCTACAGAACATCACCCATATTTATAGCGAACAGAGAATGTTCTATACAACATAACTACAGGAAATGTACCGTACAACATGTTTACAGAACATTTCCTATTCTTTCTAAATGCAGGAATTGTGTTGCAATGTCTTTTTATGGCACATGTGTGGTAATGAAGTAAACATGCACACTTACCGTAAACTGTTAAAATGGTAAATGTATTGTGTGCTACAATAGAGCTTTTGTAACGTAACACACACTTGCAGCATGCGTGCAGCCAGAGAATATGCTGGAATTCAAAGCACTTTTATTCAATCTGAATTGTTTTGCGTTAAGGAACCTTTAAAAAAGCTGCAAGCTCAAGACGATTGCGTCAGTGAAATTGTAGCAACAAAAGCAGCTACAAAACAGTCTTGAGCCTTTTCTTAAAGCTCCTGAATGCAAAACTATTCAGACTGAATAAAAACGCATAGCATCCTAGCAAGTTCTCTGGCTGTGCGTATGCTGCAAGTGTGTGTTACGTTACAAAAGCTCTATTGTAGCACACAGTACATTTATCACCTTAACAGTTCATAGAAAGTCAATATCACGCACTCTGTCAAGTACCAAATTTTCATGCTCTCCTGGAATTGGCTTAAGTTGGAAGATAGGCTACAAGCTACATTCAGCCTACAAGATAGGCTGAATGCTGCATTTGTATAGATGTTTTCAAAGTTTCTTACATGAAGATAATCCGCATTGAATTTTCATTGCTGCTATTTTTTAATCAGCGGTACAAACTGACATTAAAAATAAAACAAACTAGCATGAATAACCCATAGCCCATTGCTGCTACTGAACAAAAAACGTTTACAGTGAAAATTCAAGCAAAAAAACAAAAACTGGCTTAAGGCACATGTTACATTTACACTAAGAGGAAGCAAAAACTGCCAAACGTTGCCGACAAGAGTGTCCTCACGGCACTGCGCCACAACTGTGGCCTCACCATGAGTGAATTAAAACACTTCTGTAAGGCTGGAATGTTTATTTCGACTACATGTGCTACATGGTACAAGACTACTAAAAAAATAGGCATTACGAAACCAAAGGAATGAACGAAGTAAAAAAATAAAACGGTTGTGCAAAACTTAAAGTTGAGGACTTCAAAACAGGGCTGCACAATCGAACCACTTGCTCCGGAATGTCTCCAATTTTTCGAGAGCGGTCCGGACTTTGGGGTGAATGGTAGTGATTTTTCGAGATGACTGCCGGGTGCCCTCTTCTGGGTTCATGCCTGCAAGTTTCCTGAAAGATAAGACGTAATATTATGTTGCACAATTTTTTAGCCCATAACCAGTTTCTGCGGACATACATGTTTGTATCCTCACTAAAAGTGCAGATTCAGTAAATGCCACCATGCAAACTGAATGATTTTGATTGTCCTAAAGCTACCCATTTGCCCCTATACTGAACCGGGGGTGGATCGAGGATAAAGAAGGGTATTATCTATCTCGTTGTGGTCCTGCACGACCGAAATACCAGATGTGAAGACCAGATGTGAATGTGCCTGAATGTGTCTTGGGTCATTTCAGATAAGATCGAACAAAGCATGGCTGTTCGACCTCTTCAATTCGCTTGAAATTTGTTTACCTAATTACCGCATGCATGTAATGTGCGGATTCACAAATATTTTCCGTGGAAATAATTTTGGCCGACAAAAAAAATTGGAACGCACCGCGTGGACCCCGGCCGCTACCTACCCCTGCGCCGCAGCCAAATTCAGCGACGCCTACCAAAAAATATACTTATCAGGCGGGAATGGTAATTTTTATTCCTAATGTACACCTGGTGTACATTTCCCCCCACAATATCGTTGGCTAGAAAAACATATTTCTAATAAAATGACAAATCTTGCTCAGAGCGCATTTTGTTCTGTACTTTGTGAGCCAGTATTATCGTAAGTAAGGGAGCTAGAGCCTTCAAATTTTAGTGAGGGCTGCTCCTGGCAAGCACAAATAAGGCCCGTAGATATAGTGTCTGTGCAAGCTACAGTTAAAAAGCAACTGGCGCGCAACATTGAAGAAAAAACGATACTACTCCAAGTTCAGGGGCTTATTCAAAAAAACACTTCTTCGATTTTGCTGAAATTCTCTTCAATGATCATTAAAAACATGTTGCATCATTTTCTTCCTGACGCGCCTACAGCGCGAGAACAAAGCCTCATTGTCCAGGTCTTCACAAGGTGCTGAGACACGAAACAGTGAGAGCAATTTCCACGGAATGTGCAGCTATTTTAAAATTTTTTGCACCAAAGGAAAACGATTACTCACGGAGAATTCAGAAGTGAAACTGAAATTTTTGTGTAAATTTTGGGACGAAAATAAACAATCTGCGCACCACTAAACTTGTACAGTTTGGAGAAAGAACTTGTAGTTTGAAGAAAAAACGGAACTCCAGGCTCACACGTATTTTTTATAAAACGCTTCCAGTTTTATAAAGCTTTCCACAGATATTTTCCTATAAACTTACTTCTGTGAGCCCTACAAATATCGTGCGTCATTGCACAGCGCGGATACAGCGCACCTTTCCTGCGGTTGCGAAACCGCTGGTGGTAAAACGCGAAATTTTAAGTTCTTCAGCTCTAATTTTAGAGCTTCCTCTAGATCTCCCCAATCGCGGTAACTCTTTGTCTTCATTATCAACGCTCTTTTCTTGTGCGCACTGCTGCCATGATGCGCTACATTTGGTTCATAAGATCAGCTATTTGACAAGGTGCACGCAGTCCTGTTTTTTAACTTGCCTGTACGTAACTTTCGTTCGCCTGAAATCAGAGGTTCAACGGAAGCCCGTCCGGTCGGCAGCACACATGGCAAGTATTAAAAAAGGGCATCGGCCACACACGACCCCGGCGCGGGTAACGCCTCCAGGTAGTGCGCCCCTCCTCGGTCCTTCTCCGGACACACTGGTTCAATTACTGAATTAGCGGCCAAACTGGCTCACGCAAGTAAATTTAAACGAAACTATCTGTGAAAAGCTTCATAAAACTCGAAGAAGCTTTTTTTTAATGCGTGTGAACCTTGAGTTCCTTCATTTTTTCTTTAAGCAGTACACGTTTAGCAGTGCGCAGACTTTATTTTCATTCCAAATATTCACACAAAAATTTCAGTTTCACTTCTGAATTCTCCGTAATACTATCTATAAGTAATCATTTGCCTTTGGTACAAAAAATGATAAAATGTCTGCTCATTCGGTGGAAGTTGCTCTCACTGTTTCGTGTCTCAGAATCTTGTGAAGACCTGGCCGACCAGGCTTTTTTCTCGCGCTGTAGGCGCGTCAAGAACAAAATGATGCAACATGTTTTTAATTATCGTTGAAGTACATACACAGGTGAACATATGGGGAGGATTTCAACAATCGTGAAACCTTTTTTTAGATAAGCCTCTGAACTTGGAGTGTTTTCGTTTTTTTTAAACTCGTGCGTCAGTTGCTTTTTAACCGTAGCTTGCACAGACACAATATTTACGGCGCTTATTTGTGGTTGCCAGGAGCAGCCCTCAATACAATTCGAACGCTATAGCTCCAGCACTTACGATAATACTGGTTTCCAAAGTACAGAACAAAATGGTTTCTGAGCAAGATTTGAAAGTTTATTAGAAAAATATGCTTTTCTAGCCAACCATATTTTGGGGGCGAAATGTACACCAGGTGTAGATTAAGCATAAAAATTACAATTCTCGCCTGATGTGCATATTTTTGGTAGACATCACTAAATTTGGCCACGGCGCAGGGGCAGGTAGCAGCCGGGGTCCACGCGGGTGCTTTCCAAATTTTTTTTCATTCGGCCACAATTTTTTCCACCGAGAATATTTGTGAATCCGCACATTATATACATGCGGGAATGAGGTAAAAAATTTCAAGCGGATTGAAGAGGTCGACAGCCATGCTTTGTTCGATCTTATCTGAAATGACTCCCTTGTTATTGATATTGTATAACCCAAGTCATGAATTAAAAATCGGCACTCGGTGTACAGACCACCCCGCCAGACTTTCCAGACGTCAGAGTTTCTGCTCTACCCAAACTTAAAGTTTGTGTTATCACTCTTGGACCATCATATTGGGATTAAAGCCCAACATATAACACCCAAGTGGCCCAGTTAGTAATCCAGGTGTACACGTCTCTACAAGTGTAATTGCATGGGGTACCCTGCACAGAACTATCGTGCAGTCAGATGACGTGTTTGCAAACACAACAACCTGTTTTGGGGACTTAAAAATGATCACTAGCTTTCGAACCAAATAATGTAGCTTCTGAATGACTTGTCCAAGTGGTATGATGCACAAGAGACGCTCTGCGTGCGTTTCTCTTGCTGGGCATGATGCAAAGTTGCCTTCACGTGACTTCTCATTTGCGCATTGCACCGAGTAAATTTGTCTTCGTTTACCAGCACGCTGTTGCGGAATTACTGTAGAATGTTATTGTATGCTTTGCATGGTGCTGCAATAAAGCACACCAAAGATCACAGCTGACTGGCACAGCCACCGTACCAGTGTTGTTCATATCTAACGGTGGCACTATGTTCTGCGGCCAAGAATGGCTTGAACTTCATGCATCATGGTGCCCTGTGGGGTTGCTATGTTATTACATAGCTACCAAAGCTGGTTCAGGAATCAGGCTCAAGCTTTCAGTGGCAGCATAGAGTTTGTCAGAAAAATATACTTCAGGGGAAACAGGTGCTTCCAATTGCATAAGCTTGAACACTTGTTACTGTGCAGCCTACTGATAACAATATAGATTCTGAAAAAATGACTTATAACCAATCATCCCAGCACATCTCGACTCTCATAACAAGATGCTGCCCAACATTTTTATAGCACCTGACTCAAATTTTCCACTTGCGGTGAAAAATAAAAATTGCGCAGCATACGGTTTGAAAAATAACGCCTGCATTATATTCCGGTTGACGATAGCCTGAGCGTTCGGTGTCAGTTCGTTTCACTTCTGCCATGTGCACAACATACAGATTCTGTGCATACACTGTTCACGTAGCATGACCATGTGAATACTTTCCGTCCATAATTTCGCTGCACCAAGCACGCAATTGCCAAGCACTAACGGAAACACGGACTAGTTTTTAACCCCTTCAGCATTATTTTAAAGTGTTTTAAATATGGCGTAGAAGTTGTATGCACGAGAATTCCTTTGTCATCCTTGGTTAACCAACACACATTATGCTTGCTGCATCTCTTTTGTAGCAGGCAAACTGCATTATATGCGCACAACTTATTGGACATCTTATTGGGCAATGGTACGGGGAGTTCGAGCAGCAGTATTTCCCAGTTTAACGGAACTGTAGGCGCTTCGTAAATTTCAGCCAGTAGAATTGGTTTGGAAAGCTTGTTAAAAATCAATTGAGACTGTGAACTGCACAATGAACCAGGAGAACGTGTGAACAGTGTACCCCAGAATACATCCATAGTGTACCCTTAGCCTCTGCGATAGGGTACATCCAATGTTCCTTAGACACAACAGAGGGTAAATTTAGTCCCTTCAATAAAATTTTCTGTGAGTGGAATTAACTCAGAAAGAGCTGTAGAAGTATTCACAGCTTTTTTCTGGTTTTAAGTTCACCTGTGAACCTACCAAAATTCTAACCTGAATCCCAGACAATGAATTTACATTCTCACCACTACGCTTGCTGCATCGTAAAAAAATTAGCACAAAAAGGAAAAGGAGTTTTGTTGTACATAAAAAACACCTGTCAATGTCATGCATAAGCGAATTCCTGACAAAAACATGCCGCCAAACAGTTTGTGTGAATTGATAAAAAGGAACAAAATAGCACAAGTAACAGTAAAACAGCTCGAAGAAGCCAAAGAATTAGCAAAAAAAGTGTAACAAGATGTAAGAAACAGTGCGTGACTGCTAGTTCTGCTACATGTAAACTGATTTGCGTAACTTTAAAAATTCTGAACCAAATGTCATGTTCCCGATTTTTTCTACCCCTTATTCCTTGAAAGAGCTGCAAGTCTGCCAACAACCACAGAGCATAACAAAGAGAAAGAGAAGCAGACTGTGGTTTTGTGCCCCCACAAAGCTCGACTGCAGGGTGAACAATCTTGCCATTCTATAAAAACATTTGGGGAAATGGACATCCACCCATAATAATCGATTGACACCCATACCTACGCGCATAGCAGACGGAACCAAACAGCCTTGCTCACTGTTCGCGGTGCATATCCACATCAAGTTTTTAAGATGCTATGATACGCACAAGAAATAAAACCAAGTTCGTGATTTCAAGTACTGAGAAGCACCTAGAGACAATCCTTGATGATATGAATGAAGCCAATTGAGGACGTCACTTTTCCTGCATTACTTTTTACTTTATTATTGCTTTTTGCTTGATGTGATTCCTCCTGTTTCTTAGAATCACACCAACTGTGTACATTTTTGGCAGGCTTCACAATGTACAAAGAACAAGTTTTGGAAAAATACCCAGTACTACCTGAAATCATATTTTTACTAATTGTTGTGGCATGTGTGAGGGTGTGGCTTGGTCTGTGCATGCCAATAAGGGTGATGAAGTATTTACCTCCACAACACAGAAGAGCGACGCAATTTTCTCTTTGAAAAACAGGCACATCAGGGGAAAGAGACCGATGAGCAGCGCCCGTGGACGACTTTGTTCTCGTGCTGCCCTGTCTGTCTGAAGGAGCCACTGCAGTGATTCCTCCGTTTTGACATGGTGTCGGAAAAATGCATGAAGCAGCTCATGATCTTCCACGCTCGATTCCGAGAACAGTCCCTGCAGTCTCGTGCCAGTCAGTCTGGAAAAAGAACGAACAAAAAAATGCCAGCACGATCATCAGCAGCCAGCAGGATAAACAAGAACTTTATTTAATGGGCAGCCGGGGCAGCTATAGAGGTAGAGGACTGTGCGCTTGCATTATTGTAAAATGGACAGTTAAATGGCTATTCTTTAATGTGAAGCATAAAATGGCTGGCATGTCATTGTGTAACTGAATTGTGCTTAATTTTTCGTCATCTTTCCGTCATTACAAAAAATTTTAAATTGCAATGCCACAATTGCCCACAAACACTAACACAAGCATGAAGATTCACACTGCAAGCATCCAACAAGCGAGGTTTTGTGCAAGAAGCCTGATGGTAACAACCAGGGCTCACAGAAAACAAGTAGTGTCTGTGACACCAGTGTCGTTTGACAGCAGCACGAAGGCTTTGACAAAATGTGTAGAAAGGCTCTGAAGTTGTACTATACACCACTGCAATTAGATGAAACCAACACCTTAGGTTCACAAGCCTTATCAAGCCAGAGCCCAACATTTTATGACCAGCTGGATGAGAGATGAAGCAGCCCTAACAGTGTTAACTATCAGGTAACTAGAAGCACTTTGTATGCCATCCACCGCTAACTTTCAAAATCTTTAACAACAATTCTACCATTTTATTCTCATTAGCTGGGACAGCGTGTGTAAAAAAGCATTTTTTTTGTAACGAATTCGAATATTGTTCTATCATCAACCATACACTGCAGTGTGGCTTTACTTTGGTGCTTACGTAATATACGTAATACTAATGGCAATCATGAGCTTCGGTTAGACGTAACTTTTCTGAATAAATGTGTTTTCTCAGTCCCATCAGATTGGTATTAATGAGTGTAGAAACAATTACTGCAAGCACAATTCATGAAGTACCTTTCGAAGTGTACAAGGAAGTGGTGCTGCGTAAATAGAAGGGGCCACTCTTTTTGCACATCGCTGGCCTTCGTGCCATTTGTGTTGATATTAAGCCGCACCGATGCATAGAACGTTGTGAACAGGTGTTCCTGAAGACGTAGATCCTGCTCCTCCTCTGATTTTAGGCTTTCATCCATGAGAACTTTGGATCCACTACTAACTGAAAGGCAAACATGGAAGAAAATACACCAAAAAAAGTAGCTGTAGTCAAACTTCATTTGTAGCACCAAGGCACTACCGTGCACCATCGAAGCAACCACGATGGATTCCGGTATGCCCGACATAAACTTAGATACTACGCTTTCTCGGTGGAGCTTAAATCGAAAAAAAAAAATCGCTCCGCTAATTTTGTTAAGTGGTGATTTGACTATGTCATATCACCTTCTCACAGCTTTCTAGAAAATCTACTCGGAACGCGAGCTAGGCGGTATATAGCTCAAGGCTTATAGTGTGCTTTGCTTCCTGGTTTCGCTGTGGTGAATTCGTTTGCAAGGAACTTTTTTTTTTTACCTCACACAGATACACATGGGCTGCTGCTGGGTAATACTGCCAGCGGTGCCGATAGCCACACGGCGGAACAATAGAGCGTCAATTTTGCAATGTACATCAGAAGCATGTACCGCAAAGGCCAATATCGCATCAACCCTAACACCTTCTTTTGAATGCACAGATACATTTAAATTCTTTTTTTCCACAAACAGTGCAAGAATAGAACTTCCTAAAAGACTCTGTATAAGGATTCACTTTGGTTGTTTTGCTAACTGTGTTTTGTTTGGGTCTGTAAACCTGTTCTTGTGTGTCGAATTCTTTCCTTTTTCCTGTTTCATTTCTGCCTTACTTTAGTGCCTGTATATGTACTTTTTACTTGTACCATACGTGCCAACCTGCTTGGACCTGCGAAGGTCCGCAGTATGCAATAAATGAAATGAAATGAATGGAGAATCGCTTTCCCGCTCGCAGAAAATTCCCTGCGCCACGCCGTGTTTAAAGGTGCAACGCCAGTCGCGCGCTAAATAAAGGCCGGCAATTCCCGGCGTCAGAAGCACGTACACGCCTCCTAAACTTCATAAGTTCATAAACGGGAAGCATTAGCATTTCAAGCGTGTTTTGCCCATGACGATGTTGAGGACAACGATACACTTCACGTACGCTAAAAACAACCTATACACTAAAAACAACCAATTTAATCCGACTGCGAGCAACGTTATACAAGGGCATCGCAATACAGGAGGCGATGACAAGGGGTACACCTTCGTGGGGTGCTCAGATGGCTACTGCCCGGCGCTCCGCTTCCCGCCGCCCGCGAAAGCCCGAGGATCGGTTTTCAACTTCAAGCCGCGCGGCGAACATTCGTAGGCCGCAACCGCTGAATAAAGCACTGCATGTGCCTGGGGCAGCTGGTATGTATGTAATTTTATTCTGCGCTTTCAGGTGAACACATTTCTACCACGATCGGTCCAGCATTGAAACTGGCCGTCCTCCATGTCTTTCTTTTTTTTTTTTTTTTTGTCCAATCCCTGAGGCAATGAAATGACCTTGCGAACCACTCACTTATATTTTTGGTTTTTTTTTTTGCCCTCGGACAACAACGTAAAGTAAGTTGGTTTGTCTGCACGACGCAAACGCTTTGCGGGAAAGCTCTGCGCGGCACACTCCTGGCGTGCAGCGACTTTACACAAAAGCCAAAAATTGCACTGACAGCGCCACTAGAGTTATCAACTCCCTGCTTCATGTGCTAGAAACTTCTTATAATATATAAGACGCTATCTATAACTCAAAATCACTGCAGCAAAAAAGCCTTCGCCCGCCCGGCTACTACTGTTTGATGCCACACTGCGCCTCTTCGATTATCAACCTTCGACTCGCCGCGGACTCCCCGAGGAGCAATCCGGCATTCGTTTTTCCCATATACCACAATGGTTTCGAGAATCCTCGGAATACCCGTGCACTACCCGCGGCGAGATCGAGACTAAACAGATGAGTCCCGCTATCAAGACTGAATAAGTGCCGCAGGTAAGCGTTCGCTCGCCCGGCGCGACGCTATCAGTGGAATATCACGCTCCCACATCGCGAACAAACAAACCCTTGCGCAGTACATTCACCATCCCCATGTCACCTCACTCTCGCTCACTCTTCTCCCCCCAAACGGCTGCCTTCAAGCATGCGGTGTAAATACGTTTTAATCGCACTTGCAAAACAGAAACCACGTTAGGCTTAAGGTAATTCGGCGCCGCATCAGCGACGCACAAGAAGCGGATAGCGCATCGTATACCTCAGTTATGAATGGCTGAATGGTACATACCTTGCAAAATGATCTTGTGTGGCGCAAAATCCATACAAAGCTGGGCTGCCAGACGCAGTCTTCGGTACTTGAAATGACGGTCGGAGTGTAGACCGCTCTGACGACGCGGGAACCTACGTTGGCGGGAACCCCAGCAGACCGCCGCTCCCGGCATCCGCGCCGCGATAAAGTGTCGTGTTCCGCACTGCGTGCGCGGCTCATGTGGCGATGACGTCCGCGGAAAAATAAAGGCCGATAAAATGCGAGACGTTATTGAGACCTCGGATCAGCCGCAGTGTGTGTGACCCCTGCGTCAAAAACACTCGGGTAAAGTGCGTCTCCAGGCGTAGTTCCCCACACATATCGGATGTTGTTACGTAAATAAAAAATTTGCAGTGCTACGGTACAGTTCCTGTTACTTGGATGGAACAGCAAAGTGGGTGTAATATCAACGAACATTATTGTTCTATTGCCGTTTCCACGTAAATTGATGGTTTTAGGTGGGGGATTGGAGATCACTGAATTTGTAGCGTGTGGTGCGATTTGAGAGGAACACCTTTACATAATTGTATGTACGATCACCAGGAGCAATGCTGGCAAGGCCTCGAAGTATGGCTTGATCAGTTACCTGATCAACTGCTTTTTTTATGTCTAGGGCTAAGATGGCCGAACAGTCGTGTTTGGTGGGTTGCTGGAGGAGACCCGTGTAGAAGCGCAGGTGTACGTCATTAGCCGCAACGCCTGCACGGAATCCATACATGTGTGGAGAAAGTAATTGTCCTCAATATAGTTATTGAGCCTGGCAAGTACTGTTGGACCTCTGGGTCCTCCAGCTGCGGCGCGATGCTCAGAAAGCGGAGTGACACGTCGTGATACGATGAGGCTTTAATGTGAACCAAAAGAAGAAGTGGAGCGAGCCGACGCAGCCACGAGAGCATGCGGCAGCTCGTGAAGAGCATGATGAAAATGATGATGATCGGCGTCGTATGCTAGAAGTGGTGAAGACGAGGAAGTCACAACAGTCTCCCCCGCCGACAGATGACGCTAGGTGGATTCGGAACGGTAAAGTCGGGGTTCGGGGCGCTTGAGTGGAATACCGCAAGGAAAACGTAGATTGTTGGACCTGAAGACTCTGTCCCGTCCGCCGATCTCAACTCTTCAGTTCATGCCAAGGTCTACAGATGTCTTGGACGAGTTTTTTCGAGTAGCATTCTATCCTTCATTGAGTCCGCATTTTTTGGGAGACGTTTCAGGTGAAATTTACGAGCTTCGTTCCTCTTCGTTCCTCGTTCCAGAGCGCTTTCTCCGCCATCGGTGTTTATACCGCCTAACCTGCTGCTTCTTGCAATTTTTCCAGGGTGTTTTACTAGGCAGAGGCGATTTGTGAGGATAGGAGAAGGAACGCTTTCTAAAGCAGATAAATTTGCTGTAGACGGAAAACTTTTCTTGCACTTGTCGGACCTTCTGTGAGGGCGTGATTTTGCTGCCTTTTCTTTGTGTTTTCCTCCGTGGACATCTTGGCGCTTCTGTTTTTGTTCTGTTTTGTTCTTCTATTTTGTTCCGTGTCTGCAGCGCAACAATTTTCGCTTGATGTCTCACTTTTGGCTCGGAATGGCGTCTTCTGGCTCGTACCTTGTTTTGGCATTGGTGTCCTTTCGACTCGGTCTGCTTTACAGACGTTGGCTGACGAAGGTGTCCTGCATCCTTTGAATCCTGTTCCCGGTAGTACTGGATTATCTGGGGCGTGAAGGGAAAGATGTCCGACTCTTTGTTGCAGTTAAGTCCTACCACTTTTGAGGTTCCAGAAGGCGAGCAAATTGATTTTTCCGCTGAAGCCATTCTTTCTTCCGAGGCGGCAAGTACAACAGCTTCGTTGCTAGCCAATATACGTGTGCTAGTTAAAGCTTCTCGGAAGATCTCATTCTGGTGCATCTCCATTGCTTCTTCAGGAGGGAACTCGAATCCAATGAGGGGATCGTCCACACATATAGAGCCCGGTGGCAGTCGCGCTGTCGGTGGGTCGCAGTTTTCCGGAGTCTGCCGAAGCATGACAGAGCCTGCTTGCTTGGATGTGCTCTTGCCTGTTGGTATTGAAAGAACGGTCGCCGAGCGTGGCGTCGAAGACCGCCATTTCTGAATCTTAAAACGTAGACTAGCCGTCAAGGTGACAACCTTGTCGCGATACTGTCCGGCGTCTAACGTCTCACTCTCTACCAAGTCGTCTGGTGTCTCCTCGAAAACCGCGTCATCCACGTTCTCAATCTGTGCATAAAATGCGCCGATTCGGTCGATCAGTACACTTACTGCCGATGGTGTCGCCTCTCGATGTCCTTTTATATGGCCTTCCGCGTCCGCTAGTAGGCCATCCAGTTGCGCCCGTAGACTGAGGCGTCGTCGAAGTTGCCGCTCCATTCGGTCGCACGCAGATGAGAACCCTCGCCAAGATCGCAGGCGCCGCGTCGTTTCCTCAGCTTTCGCGGCTCCGTGCGTCGATGTGCTTGGCGTCGGCTAGAAGTCCCGGGTTTCGGCACCATGTGTTGGACCTCTGGGTCCTCCAGCTGCGGCGCGATGCTCAGAAAGCGGAGCGACACGTCGTCATACGATGAGACTTTAATGTGAACCAAAAGAAGAAGTGGAGCGAGCCGACGCAGCCACGAGAGCATGCGGCAGCTCGTGAAGAGCATGATGAAAATGATGATGATCGGCGTCGTATGCTAGAAGTGGTGAAGACGAGGAAGTCACAACAAGTACTATTCTCTCCATCAGTTTTCCCAAGAAGGAACTTAGCGATATAGGCAGAAGGTTACTGTGGGAGAGGGGTTTCTCTGGTTTAGGAATGACAGTGACATCTGCGTGAGTAAGCTCGGGGGAGGGTTCCTGCTTCCCAGTAAGCGTTAAACAGATCGGTGAGATATTTTATTGAAGGCTCATCTTAATGACGGAGCATTTTATTGGTAATGCGGTCACCACCGGGAGCTGACTGCAGTCGGAGGTCATTTAGGAGTGCCCTCACTTCCGCTTCAAGGATTGGTAGATCAAGGGGTTCGTTCGGGGGGCCGATGTATTGAGGCAGTGGCTCAGATTAGCCTGCTGGGACGTACTGCTGGGTTAGTGCATGGGGCAGGTGGGATGGGAGTCGGTTAACTGGTGGGCTAGTTTGGTTATACGAGTAGATTGGATAGTTCGAGAGGAAGTGGGATCCATCAGGTGTCTTAGGAGAGCCCACGTGCGCTTCATGCTGAGACCGTTTCGAATGCTATCGCATACAGTGTCCCAGGCTGCCTGGACTAGTGTTTGGGAGTGGTTTTCTATAGCCTTTACGAGGTGGGCAATGCGGGTTTTGAGTAGCCTGTTATAGCGTTGCTTACGCCAACGACGTTTAAGTCTGCCAAGAGGTTCCCACAGGTGGTGTAGTCTGGTGTCTACATGGGGAGATGGTATGGCTGACTCTAGGGGACGTTGGTGCGTGTGAACATCGTGGAAAAGTTGTGTCCACTGCGCTCGGGGTGTAAGTGTTTCGTCACTGGAGTTAGCAGAAGCACGAAATTCCCGGAGGGCAGCCCGATAGGTTATATGAGTTTGGAGTTTGCATGGGGGGTTAGGGGGTTGGTTAGAAGCTTGTAACTGTATAATGCGGTGATTGCTGCCTAGTGTATGGTCTAGACACGGCCAGGTGGTTGGCCCTGTGTGATAGGTGATCGTGAGGTCCGGTGTAGTGTCTCTTTGGACACTATTTCCTTCTCGAGTTGGCTGATCAGGGGGTGTCTCAGAGTGAAATGCTGAGTTTTGAGGAGCTCCCAGGGGTACCTTCCTTTCTTAGTAACGCGTGGATTGCCCCAGTTCGTGTGGGGAGCGTTGAAGTCCCCAGTAACAATGAGGGGGTGATGCTCAGCATGGGCTTTGGCGGCTACAAAGAAGGGTTTGAAGTTTGGATGATTTTCGAAGGGTTTACTATAGATGTTGAGTATGTAAATTTGCGTGGAGTGCTGTTGGCGGGGAAGATAGTTAAGAAGTCGTGAGAGATATGGCTGTCAACAAGGCTGTCCCGTTGTGCTGAGATGTTGCGCTGTACGAGAATGGCTGTGTCAGTGGTATGTTGATAAGTGGTATACCCACGACACTTTAATGGACCGGTGAGGTCTTGTATGGGGATGATGTGTGGTTGTTCATTTTGGGACTCGAGGAGGAATTCGGGGGGGGGGGGCGGCTCTCTTTCTGCCGAAACCACGACAGTTCCACTGCCAAACCAAAATCACTTTACGGAGAGCCATTATCAGTTATGTCAAAAGTAGGAGCAAGTGGAAGGAGCAAGGGCATTCGTCTGTGCAGCTGTTGCATGGAAGTGCATGAACACCTCTTGTTTTATGGATTCCATGTGATATTTCATTGCACCTTGGCTCTGCAAGACGCTTTGGATAAGTTGACCTTGCTCTATATGAAGCTGCGCGGGACGCGTGAGCCTCTTCGTTTTGAGGACATATTAGAGCACCTCCGTTCCCGACCGAGGTCGGGGTTGGGCACGGCGCGCATGGCCTGCATTTCTTGCAGTACAGCAGGGGGAAGTTGGGAGGCGGGTGCTGATGGGATGGGGGTTTGTTGAGCCTCTATTCCCAGGGGATCGTATTTGCAGCGTGGTCAGGGGGGGGGGGCATTTCGCTTTGGAGGGGGTTCTGCATTGGGCTGGGGAGTGCGAAGTTGGGCCAGGGTTTGTCGTAGGGAGGCATTTTCAGCTCTCATTGCCGTGAGCACGGCGCGCATGGCCTGCATTTCTTGCAGTACAGCAGGGGGAAGTTGGGAGGCGGGTGCTGATGGGATGGGGGGTTGTTGAGTGACCACTGGATTGGAGGTCCTTGGGCCGCTCATCTGTGATAGGTTGGTTGGCTGGTGGGATGGTCCTGGCTGATGCATCCTAGGTCCGTTTGAGGTAGAGTTGGGAGCGTGGCTCTACAACGATGGGTGGTTCTGGCTGCTGCTGAGGGTTGGTTTGGGTATGGTGTTGATTTGGCGGAGAGCGCTGTCGATGGGTGTTCACGGGGGTCGTGGCATGTTGAGGGTGACTCGAGGAGGGTTGACCTTTCTGGTGTTTGTTCTTCGGGGTTTTTCGTTGCAACATCTGTGCATACGTTGGTTTGGGTCTTGGAAGAAAACGTCGAGGAGAGTCCGGAGAGCCCGTGACGTGTGCTCCATCGCAGACAATGCATTTGGGAAGCACATGTGTGTGTTTTAATAGTGTCAGGAGTACCGCACGTCGGGCACCGGTTGGGGGGTTTCGCTGCGGGCAGGCACCCTGCCTGTGTCCAGTGCTCCAGCACAGGGTACAATGTTCCACTTTCGGGAGCAGTGGCTTGCATCGGTCGGTCGTCATTCTGTACCTGACCCAGTACGCCAGCCTGGGTCTATCGAACAAGATATGAATAAGACAGGTGGTGTCCATGAGGCGTGCGTCTAGCACCTTGAGGTGGGGGTTGTAATGTATGAGCTGTTCGGTGATCTCGTCGGACGTCTCTTGGGTGTGGAGATCAAAGACGATACCTGAAGATGTGTTTGATGGGGCCGGAAAGGTGCAGTCAGCCAGCTGAAGACTTTGGAGAGCTGCTTATCATGTTGCTCTCTCCTCCGACGGGGTGCTGACGACCATGAAGATGGCTTTTTTGTGAAGTCGCAGCTGGTCCGTGTCATTCATGTCCAAGCCAGCTTGTGTTTGAATGGCGGTGGCGATGGTTCGGCCGGACGTGTCGGAGATATTAAGACCTCCACGAGGTCGGAAAGCCACTTTAATATCCGTGGCCGGGAGTGGAGTTAGGGGCGGTAGTTTGCGGGCGTGTCTTGTTTTTCCACGTGTGTTGCTTTGATGTACCGGGTTAGAAGAAGGCGAGGTGCCGATCGCCGGCGCGGCTTCGTGGGCTTGGTGTCGTCTTCGGATAAGGGTCCATTTGCTGGCGTTGTACCATTCCGGGGGTATTTCGGTGCCTTCAACTTCAACGGTCATCGCCGTGGATGTCATGGTCGGGAGGGCAAGGCTGCTGTGAACGCACGGCAACAGGCTTGTGAACGCAGCACCGGTCGCTGCGGCGGCGGCGTCGGTGTGGGCGAGCTGGAGCAATGTAGCGAGCTTGTCGAGGTAGCCACCCCGTCACCACGGATAACCCTACATTTAGGGCTAGCGTGGTGGTCGCCGCTTCGAATTTTCTCAGAATCGAAGAATAAAACGTAGGGGCTTGCCTGCTGGAAATTTGTTGTCCCGGTAATCGTGTCGATGAGGTCTATCGGCTGGTGGAAAGAAACACACTAAACACATCGGCTGGTGGCGGAAACACACTAAACTGTTTTACACCCTTTTTGGCCGAAAAAGGTGTCTGTGGTTTGTATACTAGTTAGGCGGCGTGCGTTGCGGAATTATGCATTTTCAGCCAATATATTCTATGTCGTATGCTTTAACGAGCATGAATGGCGATTACAGGTGCTCTGGATATTATTGTTCTCAAATACTTCCAAACTGTCTTTCCCCTGGAGTTTTTGTAGAAAATGACTAATCTGTGGAGCAGTGGATGATGATCATCAGAAACACGGGATAATAGGAAGCATTATTCTGTGGACCAGACCACAGATACAACGTTCAGAGTTATTCTGAGGACCGTATCAGGGCGCAATTGACGCTTATTCGTCTAAAGGAACTTAAGAGATGCTAATCCACACATATTTACATAAATTATGTGCGACATTGAGTTAAGTAAACAGGTTATAGAGAAAAGAAAAAAACCTACAGACTGCTGGTACTCGAATAGAGGGCGTCAGCGCCAAAAGCACAAGTCTCTTCCACTGCGTCACGGTGGCCGAAAAACGCAGTCCTTTGAGCACTAGCTCAAAAGAGAACATAAACTCGTGGTCTGGACGGTAGATTAAAGCTGAACATTATCTCATGCTCTGGTCCACAGAATAGGCAGTGCTGTTTTTGTACTTATGCGCAGGATGTCTGTATCGAATGAGCTAAAACATTGTGAATTAAGTGCATTCATATCGCTAGGTAAGTTGCTACCGTGCTTGGAAACATGCGTTTGTTCGACCCGAAATCTCATCAAACGATTCATGTTTTTTCTAACATATGTCGGTTAAAATGACACTAAAGTTACTTTGTAAAACTTCTGCTTTGGTTTGCATTGCGTGAACTCGTTCAAATAAACTCACTTTTTATCTTTTATTCGATCTGTAAAGAAGCATTTTGTTTAGAAAGCCCGAAAGAAGCAGAAATACCACGTGACATTTGCGGCGACCGCAAGAACTACAGCGTAGTGACGCGTATTCCTCTTGCAATGTGCTTGCACGATGCTCAAGATATTGTTGTTCGATCCAGTTTCAGTTTCGGTTTCAGTTCCGTGCAACAACATGGTCGGCGTCCGATGTTATCATTGTTTAGGCATACCCGATATCTTTTTTGGAATCGGCATACCGCGCTTCTGCCATCTTGTCGGCTGTATAATTTGTCAGATAAGCTTGCAAGCACCACTTATATCGTAACGTTCATTACTCCAGCCAAACGTAGTAGCTGAACGCCCTCCACGTCATCGGAGGCTCTCCACTGCGAGGTGATTCGCCCCACTTTTGGAATTTGCCTGGCTGGTCCCTTTGTCGTAAGTGGTATAGTCGTACCAGGCCGACAGGAGGCTGATTCGGCACTATTCCCTGAAGCAGTCGGTACTTATGCCAACAACTAGAAGTCGCCAGCGCATCAGCGTCAGTCTGAACCAGCAAGGTGGCGAGTTGAGCTAGTTGGTGTACTTGCATCTTTAGGAACAGCGCGAAAAGAACGTAGTCTGCCAACTCGCTCGTCGAGCGATGGAGCTCGCAGGGCAAGGTGGTGACTGCAGAAACCATTACCCAAGAGAACAGAAAAAAAAACTTCGAAGGAAAAAAAATTGGCGCAGCTTGTGCTGGTGCCGCAAGGCTGGAGAAACAGCAGAGCTGTGAGTCGACGTAGCTTCTTCCTATTCTGACAGCGGATCGCAGGAGAGGGAGAAGCCGGACAAGTACCTTCTTTGGAATCCTGTCTTTGCAACGCGTACAATTTCTTGTTAAACCTCGAACTGCTACTGCAATATTCACTAAAGTGAAGGATGTGTCCGCTTCAGGGGTGGGAGCATCGGCGTATGGCTGAAGGGACGTGATCGTGCTAGTTCCAACTTGCCACGGTTTCTTGATTTCCTCGAGGAGATCTTCTTCCGTGCCGTCCTAGCTGTGGATGAGACGGTTTAGTTCACGGGCTGTTGCTGATTTGCTTTCCTTAGTACCCATTAGAGATCAAAGGAGACGTCACGTGCGTCGAGTGCCGCGTGTGCCTTGCAGCGTCGTACGTCGCAGCGTCGCAGTCAATTTCGTTGACAAAGTTTACAAAACAAACGAGTGCACTCTTAAAACAGCCTTCCCATGTCTTAGGGACTGTTGCTGCCAGGTATGGCGTTCATTGGTCCTTCCATCCTAGAAAAAACTTCCTCGTTTATTCCCGCCAGGGTGAACAAAGCGAGCGCGGAAAACCGCAGGCGCAGCGTGGCCAGAAAAAAAAAACGTTTTTTTTTGTTTAGTACCTGCTAGGGGTTGTCTATTGCCTACCCCTATTAGCTGGCTCAGTGTATATTGGCAAGACCGGCCGACGACTTGAAAAGCGCCTGCCGAAGCGCAGGAATAGTCTCAAGACGGACAAAAGGGATCATCTGGCCACGCACTGTGGCAAAAGTGCGGATGCGACCCGTGCATCGACCACACTGAGGTGGCTTTCCAACGCAGAGACCGGCTCACCTGCGAGATAGTAGAGGAGTACGACATCGCGAGGAACCGCATGCTTATCAGCCATCCCTCTGCCAGGCTGGCTTCTAGAGAGTTTGGCTTTATGGCCAGTGCCGTTTCATTATGTCCGCACACGTGCACCACTTTGGTTTTACGTCCTCGACAAGAGCTGGCGTGCCCATCTGGAGCTACGCCATGAGCACGCCTGTTCCAAGCAGCGTGCAGGAATGGGCATCCCCATTCTATCCCAATTCCATTCCGAGGAATTACACCTTGTCGCGATTCCATTCCTTTCGATTACTGGGAATGACAGAAGTTGACCCATTCTCACTCCTAGAATGGACGGGGAGTTGAATCCTATTCCTTTAATTCCTCAATGCGACAACTGCCTCAGGTGTTCTCTCGAGTTGCTGAGGAACGCAACATGAATCTGACGTTATGATACGGGTTGAAAGCTGCAAAAGTGTGCAAAATGTGTCACTTGTCAGCGAAGTTGGGAGGTGATAGCAGCTTGGATACATATCTCGCGCAGAACAACTACCCAATACAAAAAATTAGCGTCCCTTCCTAAAGAAAGTAGAGAAAAGCGCGAAAGCTAAAAATCCATCCAACTTTCGCTGTAAGTGCGTCTAAACGAACGGCAAACCTTCAAACACCCAAGCCGCAAGCGAAAAAATAACCCATGCGATGATATTGCGCGTACTAAGTAAACACAACTACCCACGATATACACCGTTAGGTGGTTTATGCGATAAAGGTGTACTATTGTACTTCTTCTTCATGACATCCGCGTTGTTGTCTTATTTTTTTGTGATTTTCAAGTCAGTGTTTGACAAAATGGAAGCCCAGTTTCAGAGAGTGAGGGGGACAGAGAGAGAGGCAGAGAACGAGAGATAGGGGTGAGATGGAGAGAGAGATAGAGACAATTTCCAGTCCCCGGTTTCACACACGCGCCGTCTGTGTAGAGACCTTATCAGAGTTTTTCGGTCGAGCAACCGGTCTGATGAGTAATACGGTATCTTAGTTCTTTTACAGAATATGATCGCGGTATCACTAAAAAGCTTTCGCTTTAAAGGGGCCCTGCAGCACTTACCATCGACTACTAGGAATGTATTTGCGGGTAAAGTCTATTGTTGCAGCAATCTCCTCCTGCAAGAATGATGAAAATCCGTTCTCTGCCACCGAAACTCTTCTCGATGAGAAATCGCGCATAATCGTTCCCTCTCAACTCGACCGCGGACAACGCGACGAAAGCTGCGACTCTCTCCCGGAGAGATGGGCGGCTCGCAGCGTTCTCTTCCACCGCCTTCGATATATCACAGGCCTGGCAGCTTTCTCCTTTTCTTTACAAAGTAGAGGGGTCAATTTCAGGTCAAAAAAGCAGGCATGGCTGCCTCCTCGCAAGCGCGCGCTCGGGCTAGTAAGGCGTTTTCGAAGCAATAAACGTTTGTTGTCAAGTGGTCTGGTTGAAAGGAAAGTATTGAGCTCCTAACTCAAACTCCGTGCGCACTCAAAACACAAAAGAAACGTCAAAACTGTGCGTACAGGTTCAGGCATAGAAGAGGTTCGTACACAGCGCTGATGACAGCGGATCGTCACAGGAAATGCGGGAAATAAGCTGTGAAGTTGACCAGTGACAGCCGATGGAAAGCCACGGCCTCAATGACGTCGTTCAGGCCATGCGAGGGGTGCATAATGTGAACTGAAGAGAGCGCGGTTGGTTTTTCCGCGTCTTTCACAGCGATTTGCGCGCTCATCCCTTCACGTGCACGTGTAATATTTGGCTCAGGTATTCCTGGCAGTGTAAACTAAACGTCGCGCAGGTTTACTTGCACTGCTCAAAGAGTGTTGCAGTGTCCCTTTAAAAAGGAGAAATGTCACACACTGCCCCTGTTTGCATAGTAAGTAGCGGTATCCCGCTACTTATTATAGTATTTGCATGTTGGTAAGTTTTAACGGTTTGTTCTGCGCGACGCAAGATGAAGGAGCTATTACGTTGGTGTCTGGTTTTTCCGTTTTGTTGCACAGTCTGTGGCGTGCAAACTTGCTATCTACTTTGCGTGCCGTTATATCAGCGTAATTAGTATGCTGTGGATAGCTCACAGGCATGTCGAGCGGAGCTTTCTCACAAGTACACGCATTCGAAATGCTCACTTGAATTATATTTCAAGTGAATTTACAGTATTCAGCACTAATGCTGCTGTACCAATTCGAGAGACGGAAGGGCAGCGGCACGGAACATCGTTAAGTTTTTGCATTCACCGTAGGAAAGTCGCCACCGTTTCCACATTGACCTCCACTGCGCTTGTTTATTGCCATGGCACTACCTCAGCCCAATCCGTTCAATACAAGACTTTAGTTATTACCCGCTCATTTAGAGTGACAGAACTATATCGCGACGGGAGCCCTGTCAAAACAAAGTATGGTCAGACAGTTTGTTTCCATGAACGCCAAACCAATGTGCACCAGGACCTGATCAAACTTTTAAAATGAGACCTTCCTACTTAAATAGTGGCGACGCTCCAACTTTCAAGTCGGCGACTAAGGCTTGAGTATTCAGGTACGTTTGTGCTCAGGCGCAAGGGAGACGTACACAGAAGCACAGCGACCAAACCACAAACAAGTTTGGCACAACTGGAGAAGAGGGCCGCACATTCTGGTCGAAGCAAAGCAGTTGTACGGAACGGCGTTCCAAGCAACGGCGTTCCTGGAGCTAGTTCCTTCTTGGAGGAACAGAGGAACGTCACCGTTCCCTTACGGGTTGGTGGAACTGTAACGGTAACTTGTAAGGTTTCTGTAGGAATGGAAGGAACGGCGTTCCTTCTGCAAACGTTACTTCGCTAGGAATGGGCTGTATTTGATGCCAAGGCTCGAGCACAAAAATACGCAAGCCGCTATTGCGTTTCCCTTCCTATATGTTGGCCAATTTACCCGCCCTTCCGCGGAGCGTGCTTCCTCGAATGTCAAAGGCAGAACAATAACCACGCAGCGGGCCGCAGCTTGTGCTTGCTTTCATGCCGGTTGAGCTTACGGGGCGTTCGAAGGGTGAATAGCGCAGCCGAGAAAATGCTTTTCACCTTTCATATTTTGTGTGGGGAGGCCAAGAAGCGCGTCTGGCGGATAGAATTGTTCCCTGCCGGGGAAAGGTTTTTAAGTCCGAGCAGAGCGAGGTACCTTGTGAAGCCACCATATATTGTCAAGGGTAATTAACGCATTAGTGCGCGCAAGCCGCTGGTGCTTTGTTGTCGAGGGTGTTGCTCTCGCTGTGAGGTCATTCGAAGCGTCACGGGGTCACTGGAAATACTTCGGAATTGCAGGTTTGGACCGCTCAA
Source organism: Haemaphysalis longicornis (assembly GCF_048455015.1). Classification (NCBI taxonomy): domain Eukaryota; kingdom Metazoa; phylum Arthropoda; class Arachnida; order Ixodida; family Ixodidae; genus Haemaphysalis; species Haemaphysalis longicornis. Next base: position 22,084,691 of record NW_027526266.1, read on the forward strand.
AGGAAAGCGCGAGCTCGTTGTCGCCAGTTGCTTAATCTCAACGTCTAAGCTATTATGGATCCCAGACTGTTCTATGCGAGAAAAGGCCACCAATGGCATAAAGACAGTGCTGGCTGCGGTGACCGAGCCCTGCAGCGCAGATTTTGCCACCTCGTCCGCGCCCGAGGATTTCTTTTCGTTTGGGCAGTAAACCATTCCATCCGAGGCACAGGATGAGCTGTCGCGGTACCTCCTGGTACTAGTTGACTACCCGCTGTCGCAGATGAACTTCGAGGGACTGAACCAACTTTTCGTTAAGTACAACACACCAGTAACCTCAAGCGCTTCCGTGGAACGGCTCTTCAACATTGCCAACGAAGTGTTGACGAAAAATTGTCTGCCTGACTCCAACATAGAGATGCAACTCTTGCATAATTAAAACAAGGAACTCTACTTAGTTGCGACTATGCATTAGGGCATTTTTTTCCAACTCATTGTTTTTATATTTCTTTCGTTCATTCTATATTTTTTTATCTTCTGCCATATCCTGCAACTTCATTATGTACTTAACTTTTTTCTGCTTGAAGAACCAAAGAATCTGTCGCTTCAGTACCACGGCACATGTTTTCTTGTTTTCTCATTACTTTTTATTTATTTGTGCTTACTCTTTTGTTCCGTTGTTTCACGGTTTGTGTCCGACTATATTTTTTTGAGTACAAATGTTTTTTACGTGCGTGATTAGGCTCCGTGTTATTTGCCACCCTTTTCTCTTATGCGTATTTCTAACCATCGCAACTGATTCGCGCTTCGCGTCCACATACTTGGCTACCTCTGGTTGTTTCCTTTATCAACTAACCTGATTTTGTTCCGCATACTTTCTAATTCTTGTGCGTAGACTTCGTGTGTGACTACGCTTTGGGTTTTTTTTTTCTGGTTATCGTCTTCCGACCTAAACTTGCATTGCGAACCTCGTAGTCATTACTTGTTCTGCTGTGTTTTGTTACTCGCAAATTTGTGCTGTATGATCAGCAAAGCTTCACTTTTGTAACTCCCTTACTAAATTTCCAGCAAACGGGCCTGTACGGTATTTTGATTGTAGTGTTTAACGCGCCGACGCAACGCAGGGTATGAGGCGCGCCGTAGTAGAGTGCTCCGGAATAATTTTGACCACCTGGGGATCTTTAACGTGCGCCAAAATCTTGTACACACGGGTGTTTTAAAGGTATTTTAAATAAACTGTAACATTATATCAGCATTCAATAAAGGCCTATGTATTATTCCTTTCGACGCGGGTTCTAACGAAAGTAAGACATTTAATTACGTTCCTGCACGTGAGTAACTTTCTATTTGCATATCTGAAGCGCAGTAAACTTACTGCGCATTTTTAATACTGAAGTGAGAAGTGTCATATGTGTTGCACCTATAATAAACGAGCACCAAAATCGCAGTTAGACATGTCGGGAGTTTGTCCGGTGCTCCCTGAAAAAAATCGTCTAGGAGCGTTTCTTTGGAATCGTTTTACCTCCGGATAAACTGCTGCCGGCGGCGTTCATATTACTAGAGTATGTGTAGTTCGATGTGAGTTTTAAATTTCTCACTTTATTTCGCCTGAGTAGTCCGACACCATATTTTAATTTAAAATTGAAATGTAACGTTAATGTAACGACATGTTCCAATGTTCTAAGTGCAACTGGAACGCGTTCCTTTCGCAATAAAGGAACTTGTAACGGAAACTCGTTTCAAAATTGGGAAGGACCGAGGAACGGGCTTTCGTTCCTGTTTTGGAGGAACGTGTGCAACACTGAAGCAAAGCAAGGTGTCGCACTGCTGAGAGCTGCCAAAGCACCCGCAAAAAATGGTACTATTGGAGACTGAACTGTTAGAAAGAAACGCCTTTTGGCAGCTGTATGTTCTGCATTTTCTTATATATTATCTAGTGTTATCGTATATCCCAGCTGCCCACTACCGTAGCCGCCGAAACAGGGCGTGGAGGTCAGAAACAAATCGGAAGCTCGCTTCTTACGCTGATGGCCGGTACCGGGCACGCAAACCCCTCACCCACAATTTTATTTTTCTGCCTTGGTTTGATTTGCTGGAGCCCTGGGGCCCCGCTGCAACACACAGACTGACGGTCAATAGGTTGGCGCCGTATTACCGCGACATGCCTACCGAGTCGGCTTACAAACTGCAGTACAAGGCTATTCATTGCTCGCCGGATACCGAGGGTGGGAGGAGAACGCCAAGCAGACTCGTTGTTGCAAGTTTCATGCGCGACCGCTTTATATTGTTGGCTGCAAGATTTCGCAGCATCAGCTTGCGGTGAGACACACCACCGCCTCGTATGCGCGCCGTTCGTATCCCCCGCCCCCCCATTCCCCGTTCCGCTTTTCGATGTTATTCCCCGCCTGCTGGCCTGGCCACACAGCGCCTGCTACTGAGAGATACGTAGGTCTTCCATTTGCGCCACGGACAGTTGTACAGAGAAAGCTACGCCTCAAAAAGCCTGCCGAAGCACGAAGAGCTGACCTAACGGCGCCACCGCCCAGACGCGCTTCAGCCACTCGAAGTTCATTTTCACACTCGTTGCGGCAGGCTGCGCGGATTCAGTTACTCGAGATGAAGGGCATGAGTTCTCGTTTTAGTCGCCGGTGCTCCCTTTGAGATACACCGACGCAGTCGTCACTGTAGACTAATTTTTAAGTAGCCTGAAGGGGCCAGGATTATTGACGCCGTCGTCTAAAAGTCTCCATTCCATTCACATTCTATTCTGGGCAAATGGCGCTTCATTCCATTCCCATTCCATTCCGGCATCTCGAAAAGGTGGAATGAATGCGGAGTTATTCCAATTCCGGAGTGGTAACTCCGCAACACTGGTTCCAAGTAGTCTTTCTTATCTTATTTTATTTATTTATTTATTTATTCATTTATTTATTTATTTAAGGAAATACTGCGGAAGGTTTTTCACCATCCTAGCAGGAGAGGGTTACATCAGGTTCTTAACACAGAGGTCAAAACTAGAAGACGTCGGAGCATGCACGCAGTCGGAAGGCAGTGAATTCCAGTCGTCAACGGTTCATACACAAAAAAAAAAGAGTACTTGAACGTGTTATTTTTAGGAGCATATGTTCTTACACTTTTTGAATGATTTAAGCTTGCTGAGCGCTGGGGAGGTGTCAGAATATACAATTGTTTATTTAAACCGGATTCGTTGTTGTATAGTTTATAAAAGAAGGTTAACCTTGAAATTCTTAGCCTACATTCGAGTGGTTCCAGCCCACATTTATTTAACATTTCAGAAACTGAGGATAGGCGCCTAAAATCTGAAAAAATAAACCGTGCGCTTAGCCGCTGATTCCATTCCACTTTATCTATGTCTTGCTTTAAGTATGGGTCCCACGCAAGGGATGCGTATCCACCACTGGTCGAACTAGGGTTTTATAGGCTGCAAGTTTCACTTTCCAATCGCATGATCCCAACTTCCTTGTTAAGAAGCATAGCATCTCGTATGCCTTGGCGCAAACGTTGTCGATGTGAGCGTCCCAGCTAAGTTTTGTGTTAATAGTCAATACCGAATATTTTACGCTTTTCGAAAATTCAATACATTGGTCACGGACATGTTATTTATATTCAAGAGGGGTTTTCTTGTGCGTTATTGTAAGAGCGCAAGTTTTTGAGTAGTTGATAACCATCTGCCACCTCTCACACCAGTCAGCAATTTTACACAAGTTTTGGTTAAGCAATGATTGATCCAAGTGACTACTGACAGTTGCACAAATAACACAGTCATCTGCAAACATTTTCACAGTCACTCCCGCGTCAATATCGTCACAGATATCATTTACATAGATCACGAACAAGAGTGGTCCTAAGACCGACCCTTGAGGCACTCCTGACAATACATCATGGCTTTGTGACTGACAGCCGCTAATTTCTACAAACTGCGTTCTGTTTTTTCAGATACGCAGACATTCAGCCCACAAGGCGGGGAGCAATCCCTACACGCTGCATTTTTCTTATCAGTAGATAGCGGTACCCTATCAAAGCCTTTTGATAGGTCCAAAAATATTGCGTCTATTTGTTTTCTATCAGCATTAGCGAAGTCGTGTATGACTGATACGAGCTGGGGCGTCGTTGATAGCTTTTTTCTAAACCCACGCTGGAAGCTCCCTAATATGTTTTTTTGATTCCAAGAACGAAGTTATCTGGCTGGAGAGGGTGTGCTCAAGTAGTTTACAGCAACTAATGATTAATGATATTGGCCTTAAGTTCGAAGCCAACAGTTTGCTTCCATCCTTGTGTAGTGGGACAATTTTTCCACACAACGAATCAGGATGTAGGCATCCGCCGTCCAATGATTATTGAACAAAATATATAAGTAATGCAAAATCATGCCTGCATAACGCTTCAAAAAGGCAGTGGGGATACCGTCAGGGCAAGGAGACTTCTTTGTACCAAGTTTTAAAAGAAGAAGACGAATACCATTTACTTTAAATCTATATTCGGCATTACGTTAGGCGAGAGTGGAGATGGTTCTATCGGATTGTCGGTTACACACGGTTGACTAAACACACTGTGAAATGTTCCGTTTAGGTCATTAGCGATTGCGTGAGGATCAGTAACCGCGCAGCCGTCAACGTGAAGCTTTTCAACATAGTTTTTGTTTCCGGACAAGTATCCCCCAAAAAATTTGAAGTGTGTTTTCCATGAAGTTAACAAGTGTTGTTCCAAAAAAATAATCTCGAGTGGTCCGTGTTTTGTGCTCCAATGTTACTGAGAGGGAAGATATGGCATGGTTATCTTTACGCGCTGCTTTACGTTTTCTTGATGTTGTTCTTTTCAATTGTATTATGTCGCGTGTTATCCAGGGGTTGCACCGTTTCTTTTTCTGAAATTTTGGTACGAATTTATGAAGACATGATGCAGTATTGTTTTTATACGTATTCCACAGACTTGAATAGCTTCGTCAACCGCAGCCGAAAAGGTAAAGACAGTCTTGCTCGCTCAATTCTTTTTGACAGGGCAGAAATTCGCGGTAACTAAAACCAGCTTGTGATCATAGATTCCATCATGAACACTTTAGTGTCATCTGGAACGTTTCCAAGAAATAGAACATCTAGTACACTTTCAGTGCTTTCGGCGACTCTGTTAGCCTCTTCAAGAAGTTGAACGAGATTAAAGTTCAGCATCAATTCTAACAACAAGTTACAGCTCGCTACGTCTGTTGAACCTGGGTGAAGAGTGTGCCAATGAATCGATGGTAGGTTGAAGACCCTCGCTAATATAGCTTTTTGATTAGGTTTGTATTTCTGCTGCATGTAAGACTGAATGTTTTCCAAAAATGACTCAGGCGAAGAAAGGGGCCGGTAGACTACACCTACGAGAGCCGAGAGCCCACGAAAATCAATTTGACACCATACACTCTTATTGTCGATTATTTCGCCCGTAGTTACGCAAGTGATTTCCTGTTTGACTACCAAAGCAACGCCTCCTCCTCGGCAGCCTCGATCACGTCTAACCATTTTATGAGTTGGGGGAAATATTTCAGAATATATAATGCCCGGAGTTAGCCAGGTCTCTGTAATTGCTATGATTTGGGGATCATAGGTAAATATGATTTCTTCAAGCTCATGAAATTTATTGACAATGCTCGTAGAATAAACAAGAACAACTCGCAATTGTTTGTGATTGAATCATTCATCGTGGGTACGTTTCTGGCGGATACATTTCAGACAATCCTTCTGCTCATCCCTTTCGTATATATCGTCGTCCACTCTACGCTTATCGTAACCAAGCGATACTTTGCGACCTTGTGCCTTAAAATCACTAGAATGAGACCACCGTTTGCTGCGCTTTGCTAGAGTGACCTTGCGGAAGTCATGGTTTACCGAGATTGTTGTTCCTTTCAGTTTGTGACAGTTCTTTAAGAGTTTAAGCTTCTCGTTGTAGTAAAAAAAATTACCGGTCGTACTTTATCGTGGATTTTTTTCCCAACCACATGTACTCTTTCCACAGAGTTAACAACCACTCCGAGTTTATGCCCTCTCAGTTCCTAGATTGTCTGTTTTCTTAGTTCTGCAGCTTTTTCACGATCCGCTTCGGGAAAACCAAAAATAACAAGATTGTGGCGTCTACTTCTATCCTCTAAATCACCCAGACACCTTTGATGAAGTTGAAGATTTCCTTTCAACGCTATAACTTCCTCTGCACGGCCTTCATCTGTACTTTCTGTTCTTTTATCGCTGCCATAACATCGCCAATTCCAGCGTTAACCGCAGATTCAAGCTTATCGTGAGCAGGGGCTAAATTATCGATTTTTGTTTTTAATTCTTCCTGATAAGCAAGCATAGTGTTCATTTCTATGAAATCGTCTATATCAGGCCCAGGATTCTGCTAACATCCCCCGCAAGAAGGATCAAAATGACCGTCCATGCGTCCACAAGAACACATGCACCAGTCGCCGGGCACGCCAGAACCACAGTTCTTATACAATCGCTACGAATGCTGGTATAAGAGTATTTGCCACCATCCTGGGCGAAAAATACAGAGGGGCTTAGCGAGGTTGCCATTGCGGTCCCGCCGTGCCCTCTGAAGAAGTCGTTGATGCGGTTGTTTTTATATGCTTGAGCAGGGGCGTTGTTTCGAAGAAGTTGGATGCCGGTGACGCCATGCGCTGCGTCCAAGAGAATGGCCAGTCGGAATTCACTGTCAATAGATCCAGACTGCTGACATCATTCTTCGGCCTGAATGACACGTGCTGAGCAAGGGCGCACAGCGTAACCTGGGCGACAAATACAGAGGGGTTTAGCGATGCTGCCATTGCGGTCCCGCCGTGCCCATCTTGTATTTGCTTGCTGGTACGTGCAAAGGAATGCGCACTGAGTGAATAGTAATTTTCATGCATCTATATCTGTTCTTCCCTTGGACTAAAACTCCATTTTCCAGTCAGCGCGGTCCTTGCTTCACTCCTTTTTAAAGTATGTCATGTTGTGCTGTTTGAATTATTAAGGTTTTTCATTCACCTGGCGTCCTAGCCAGGCTAACATTGCCAGTCACTTCAAAGCCGGCCCCCTCCCTCCCTCTTTCTGTCTCCCTCCCTACCAACCTCTTTCTCTGTTTCTCTCTCTCTCTCTCTCTCTCTCTCTCTCTCTCTCTCTCTCTCTCTCTCTCTATGTGTGCAGTGGCTTAGGTCTTGCCACCATTTCCCCTTGTAAATGTTTCGTGGGGCTAGCCAAACCTTTGGCTGTGATAAATGTTGTGCTGGTGTGGGCGTTCAACAGCCGTGCTATCGGCCCGCACTCGCGGACGTGTATTGGCCTGCGCAACAGTTTTAAGTGCACAGCACTTCAGGCGCTCGCGTTCTCGTCGCAGCTCCCTCGCTGGACCCAAGTAGAGCAACAGGGCGTTCCGTTGTAGCGCTGTCGTCGCGGCGCACCCCAGAGTCTTCGAAACCCAAGCGGATGATATAGTCATAACCGTTCGAAACTCGTGAACCACTGGCGCTTACTGGCGTTGTTTAGCGCGAAGAAAACTGTAGGTACAATTGACGCAAATAGAAAAAAATGCTGTGTTTGATATGACGCAGAAATGCTCCACGCGCAAAAAAGAAAATGGCGCGTTCGAAATGGCGCAGAAACCACGCAAAAAAATTACGCGTTGGAAATGCAGCTCCAGCTTACGAAATTAAGGCAAGCAAAAAAAAAAAAAAAAGAACAGGACTCCCGCTGGTGCAGCTTCTGGCAAGAAGCGCTCGAGCACAGTGAAGACGGGAAATTTGAATTGCATGGGGCGGTAGCAGTGATCGGATAACGGTGCTGCAGCCCATTATGGCGAATGACTGCTCTGCACTTCCGACAGCTTTCTCATTGAGTGAAACGGCTTTAATTTTTTCTTATTGTCAAGCGCGGAAACGTGTGGCTGTGTTGCAGAGTTGCCACATTCATGTACGCGTTGGGTTGTAAATCTCTTACATTAAACACAGTTTTGACTTGTTGACATTATTCAAAGCGTTAGTGTATTTTGGCCGATGTGCATGCGAAAACTATAAACCGCCTATTGGGCAAAAAAGCCGGTGTCAGGCGTCTGTGGCAGCGGAAATGCTGCATATTTGCTACGATGCGACAGGAAAAATCCACAAAGATGTATTGAACAATGCTTCTTCTGTTTGAGCACTCAGCGACTTCAGCCCTCGTGGCGCCGAGCTTCGAAGTATCGTCAAGCCTCATGCAGCGGCATAGCAGTCACCAGGGAGCCATGGCGCTCGCCAGGGCTCATGGATGCGTCCAGAATACCGACAAAACCTATCCGGCATGCCGACAATATTGTTTTCCTTTGGGCAACTCGTAAGAAATGCTTAGGCTTTCTCAGAGGTTTTTTTTCTCAGCCTGCTAGGGCAATTCTTCGGCTACTATAGACAAGATATAAAATGTATGAAGCTAGCCTGGGCATTCTCCGTTTCTCTCAGCAATGTTTGCTCCGAACGCCTTAGGAATGATGCCGGTTTCCTCAGCCGTACCTAAAATGGACGAAGCGCAGCAGATTTCCTCGTGAAGTTACACCCATGGGTTTTATACAATGGGCGCCGTCACTCGCTGTGTAATGTGTATTTTAAGTCATTGCACGCAAACCCTTCTGAATATAGGCATCGTGTATTCTCATGGCAACCGTGAGGATGACGTCTTCAGATGTTTCTATACGGCGAACAATTATTTGCGAGCCCATGAACAGTAAGAGTTTCCGTCTTGGAGTTCGCAAGCAACTGTTGTGGTGCTTTCTCTCCCGTCCCATGGTCACTGCATGTCACATGTGAGCACACTGGGTGCCCCTTTCTGTCTTGCGAAAGTGATGGGAGAGGTGATGTACCATCAGGAACGATGGTACATGTCATTCTGTAGAACAATGCATTGCTGTAGAACAAGTCCCCCGTACACTTGACCCCATTTGAGAATCGCCTTGCTCTATGTGTCGCTGTTTGGGTCCACTTCGAGGCTTAATTTCTGTTCGGCAATGCTGGATAATGCAAAATCCTTTTGCTGTGGTTTCTACAAAATAATGTCGGCAACAGGTCGCTGCTTCTTCAATGGTAGTGACGCAGCCTCATATTATGGAATAGTTTGGTTATTCTTCAAACCTCCTCAAAGCTCCTACTGCGGTTACAACGTCGCTTGAATTGCAGGGGCGGGGTTGGAAATCCTGTGATCAAAAGGCATGCCAGCTCTGGAAGCTCTTGTGGCATACAAAGCTGCTACAGTAATTGCGGAACGCCCTGTGATGAACCCGCCGAGCATGAGCAAATATTTGTGGCGAACACGAAGGTCGAATGGAATTATTAAACGCGAACTGGGGTTTTTTGTTGGAGACAGCAATGCTAATTACGATAGCGCTGCACCCTCTTCTGCATGGCCAAATACACATATGGAGGTGCACATTCCACTCTCCTTACGTGTAGGTTGGCGGAACACGCGTTGGCGTTGCGTTACCTACAGCAGACTTTACACTGGAGTGCGGTAAGCCTAACTCTACCAGGAGGACGAAAGCGACGGGAAGCGCGAAGAGTGAAGTGAAAAGGGATGCATAAAGATACAACGCAGCTAGAAGTTTAACCACAAAGACACCTGTGCGGCTCCTACGCAGTTCGGCAGGGCTCATCGAATTTCTTCACACCGAGACACTGATTACATTTGGGCTGAACATGTGGAGTTTCTATGCTTAAGGGTGATGCCCTTTTACAGAGAACAGTGCGAGCTATTGCAACATAGCTCTAAGCTCGACAGGCTAAAGTCTAAACTCTATGTTTACCGCAAGAAACAGGGAATATGATTGGACTTGTACAAAGTTAAATAGCATACGCCAAGGGGGTACAAGTCAGCCAATATATTGCCAGGATTTCTCGCAAAGTATCTCAAGTCACATCAAGGGGGACAGTTCGAAAGCAGGATGACGGTAAGAACTGCATTCGCACCGTATTTGAGCATTCGCTGTCCGATTGAAGACGCTAGGCGGCGAGTTCAAGAGCGGTCTCAGTTGCAAGGCTTTCCGCGGAAAAGCCAGGAGCCGAAGCAGTGAGCGATAACCATGAGGATGACGGCGAAGCTGAGCAGCACCCTGGGCGGTATTATCCTCTTCCGGCGCCCTGGGTCGGCCCTAGAGCCGTTTCGCCACTTCTCTTCCGCCAGCTCGGCCACCAGTGTAGCGCCATCCAGCAACAACAGCGCCTGGTCAAACGTTGTCTGCGTCGACGCGCTCGGGCCGGAGTCGGTACGGCTGAGATCAGCCTGTGTGGAAGAGTCGCGCACCTCCGGCGCGATTCCAGCTTCCTTACGGCTAGGTGAACCCAGCGACATCTTCGGCATCGTGCCGAGCTTCAATTTGCAAACTTCGCTGATATGAGCAATCCGTCCTTTCACGCTCGTTCTACCCTGCGCATGGTAAGATTAAGCCTGATTTCCTTGGCAAGAACGCTGGTATGTGGGTGAGAGAATTTCGTGGGAAACTTACAAAAATTTCTTGGAGTCGGTGCACTTGTGATGCTGGATTATGAAGAGCCCTTATTCTTCTTCCTCTTCTTCTCTCATTCATTGACACAAACCCACTGAGAGTTTGTTACCAGTATATCTTGAAGGTATGTACACTGTATTGCGATAAAAAAAGCGAATATCTGCGTACCGGTGGCTGGAGTTGAACAAAAAAACTGAAGCCCTTAAACCAAGTGCTCTGTTGCTCGCGGGCAGGCGCTTCGGTTATCGGAGTTGCGGCAGCTTTGATGACCATTCATAAATGCAGGGCTCAGTATAGGCGGTATTCAATGAAAAGTTTAGCGGGCGATTTCTCCGCCTGGCAGCACTGAAAACCGCCATGTCGGTGGCCACCGTGCCAGCGCATGCACTTTGCGCCCGCATCTCCAAGAAAAAAAAAACACCAGCGTACATCGTTTGCTGCGTTCCAGCCAGATTATCGGTAGTGGGGTAAACAGATATAATATTAATCGAACTCACATTAAGTGGTCGCACTCTACCTACCCTCGAGCCCTTCGAATCCACGGAGGATGAAACGGCGGCTATGAACGGCCGCGGTTGCCCGACGCTGCAGTTGGCTGCCGCCGCGGATGTCGACGCAAGTACACCCGCACCGCATACACGACTTTATGTCTGGTAAGTGCCCTCTAATGCGTAGTTGAGTACAAAAACCGAATAATTTCTTTGGAGAAACGGTTCACGCGTACACCGATTTAGCGCTGGCTTTCTCGCGCGCTAAATGTTTCACACCCAGCAACACAACTCACGGCTGACGTTAGAGCGCGGCGGCTGGCAATCAGCTGATCTGCGGCGGCTACTTCCTACGCGTGTGCGATAGGTAGATCGTACTCTGCTGCTTTCAACAGCACTTGGCGCCGAGGTATTACAAAATCCTCCCTGTTCTGTGGTATTACTTTGAGTTCAGTTAGTAACAGTTTGTAAATGATGAAGTTCCTGCTGTCAAACGGACCATTGCGCTCACGTTGCAACCTCTGTGCCACCACCGACTCGCACTCGCTCGTAGGTGTGCGCGGAGGACGGGGTTGAATTGCAGATAAGGTTGTCACACTCATGAGCGGAATCATGACTTTTCGCGTAACCAACGTTACCGCGGTACAACTGACTATCGAATCACTCGCACACGCCTTGCACGGAAACACAAGGTCATGTCGCGGCCCGTGGCCTGCCTGGCCGTCATAAAGGCATGGAGGAGAAGAGGGGGGCCTGATCTGGGGGCCGTGCGCACAACGTCGCCTTGGCAACAGACGCCTGCTCACAGATATGGCCGCGCACTCGCATGGTTACCTGCATGCATTCCACGCTATTGAATACCGGCTATACATATATCATTTTTTTACGTTGCTAAACCGCATTCAAAATTAGAATTTCTTTGACACCGTTCTGCTTACTCATTGGCTGCCATAGACTTCGGCGACACACTGTAGAGCACACAGAGAAAAATTTAACGAACGTAGAGTACGCTTAGCGTATGTCAATAGTTCGCAAAAAAACAAAAAACAAAAAAATCACGCCATATCCACGGAATGAATGATGATAAGTGGGGCGAAGCTCGAGAGGGGGAGATCGGTAACCGTAACTCTCCCGTGAAAGTTCGCCCATTACATCATTAAGAAAGACGTAAGACTGTGTGCGTACATTGTACAAATCAACTTTTATTTTCGGAGTCAATGCTCCCAGGCCCAGACCTGGTGAAAGACCCCGCGCCATCGAGGACTACTCCGCACCTCTACCACAATTTTTCACGTAGGATGGGACACAACGGTAAAGAAAGAACTTTTATTTAGGGCGAACTTGTGCCCGAACAAGACGAGAGGAAACGAGCAAAGGTCCTTGAGTCTCGTTCGATCTCCGAGAACGACTGCCTGCGTTCGTGGCGTGATCTCTTGCGTGATCTCCCCCTCGTATTGCACGTGCGCTCGCGCCTCCGTTGGCGAACACAGACAAGCTCGCGCTCACGGTGCCGAGTTTGCGCTTCCGGTTGCAGCCGGTTCTTGCGCGTGCAACGCGGCCCACTTTGCGACATCTCCGAAAGCATGCGGCGGTCACGTACCACGAGACACAAGGGATGGACAGACCCATGACTTAAGGAGCTTCGCCCCTAAAAATAAAATGGCAGTCATTAAAACGACACCGGTTAAACTTCACGTTTAAACAGAGCCACAGCCTCCGACCGCATTTAAGGCTAGGGGGAAATGATGCCGGAAGTTAGCGAGAGGCTGTGAAGTACGGGTGAGCTTTTCTTCGTTCACACCTTCGCAAATAATGTTTGCCATTTTCTTTCTACATTGTCAAATACACGATATTCGCTGTTGATCTGCGCACTGCCGACGCAACTAACAACTAAACGAATATATTTCAGTGTGCGTTTCGGTTTGCGGGTTCTGCGTGACAAAGCATGACGTAGTAGCCTCTCATCTGCCTTGGAGTAAGTTCTTACCGGGTAAACCTGTTTGATAGTAATGGCGGTGGCTCCATGACTCAGCCCTGCCATGTGGCGCCCGCGCGGGGCATTCACCGCACAGTGACCCACCATGCGTCAGTTGTAGTTTGCGTGCTGCATTCAGCTTTAAAAAAAAAGAAAACAAGGTGTAGATTTTGCGTTTCATAAAATTAGTAACATTCCGTTAGTCAGCTAGTATTACCCTGCCACCGGGGCCGCAAGGGTCATTTCTTTGGCTGCCAAGCATGGGCGTCCGCAGTATTTTGTCTTGAGGGGTGCAAACTCGTTGCACTGCCGAAGAAGCGGAGGGAGAGGGGGTGTAATTATATAAGTAACATTCCACAGCATCCAATAGAACAACAAAAAAACTCGTTTGTGTTATTAGGTTTTTAAAACTAGGAAAATTTTGAGTATGAAGTTTCAAGATGTATATAAACACTTCTACAGCACGAGAAACGACTGAAGCATGCGTTACAGGAACAATAAAAAGAATATTTTCGGTCGAGGGCACAGGTTTTTTAAACACATGTCTTGCACTGATTAGACAATCACGTAAAATGAAATGATGTATAGAGGGAGCATTGCGAAAAATTGGTATTTGCTATGTGAACACCTTTTCTTACGGTCACTCACACAGAAATGTAAACACCATGCGTCATCAGGCACGCGCATCACAAGGTGGCTTTCTCTGTCGACGCCCTTACCCTCTCCTTTTCAATTTTTTGCACGATGCCACAGAAGAATTTCAATACAAGACAGGCGGTCGTCAGACATCGTTAAACGAAGCCACGCTTTAACACTCCGAGTCACGTTAAACGAACACTCGGTCAGTAAAACTTGTCGCGGGGAGTATGGTGGCCGTTTGCAGAGCGCAATGCATATCGGGATGTAATTGATTGTGGGTATTAACGCGCCGAAGGTGGGGTGCGAGTCTCGCTGGAGTGGCAGACTCCTAATTAATATTGATCAGCTGGGGTTCCTTAACGTGCACTTAAATCCCAACAAACGGACGTTTTCGCTTCTCGTCGCCTCCACCAGAAAAGAGGCCATTGTGGCCGGAATCGAACGCTCGCACTTGGGCTAGGCAGGAAAACGCCATATAACCACTGACCCACCGCGGCCAATTGATATGAAATTCCATCTACTCGGCGAATGCCAGGAAATTGGCGGTGGATTTAATAAAGTCCGTGTTCTTTCACTAGAGACGCCAAAGTTAAGCTTCTCAGTCAAAGTTGGTGAAATGCTGTAGCGTTGCTTAACTGGCTCGCAGAGATTTGTTTTTCTATCTTGCTCGTTCCTTGGACTCTTTCAGGTGCTGAAATAAAAGTAAACATAATGCGTATGTGTCTCCAAAATTTCCATATTGTGGTCATAGCGGAGATTCCGGGTGAGAGATTAAGATGCTGCCAGTATTCTTCCGCAGTTCTGGAGTGTTTTTCCGGCCCGTATTTGGCGTTTAATGATTCGCAGAACACGTAATTTTGAGCAAAGTTTTCACTTTGTTCATGCATTATTGTTGTTCGCGTGCAGTTTGGCACATTGACGAATATATTGCAGCTAAATGCTCCTGCATAGCCGGCCCGGGCAGACTATCCAAGTATGCTGCGGCGCTGGCGTTTGGCAGTTGATGAAGAAACGACGTTGTGAACGAGCGAAAGACAAATTTTGGGCGTACTTTTTTGCTATTTCTCCCCCGCGCAAAAAAAGGGCTAAGGGACATCATTCTTTAGACTTAAACGTGATTATTTCACAAAAAAACATTTACAACAGCCACCGAAAATTTTCGCCAGAATAAAAACCTATAGACAGTAAAACGTATTACTTGAAGTGTAAAAGTACTGCTGTATGCCTGCCATAAGACGTGGTTTCTGGCTTGCTGGTTTATGTTTTTCCAAACGAACAAGTAAATAACTACTGTGTGGCTCAAGGACGGCAGACAGAAGGCTGCTAAAATCCGGCATTCAGTTTCACAGCTGAACGCTGCCTCGCATTTTACCTAAACCTGCCACCTCCACTTGAACAAACCGAAACTGCGTGGCTTGAGCTACCCTGAAACAGCTCTCACAAGTTTTAGGACCAAACAAAGCTCACTGCATAAAAAGAACTTCGCAGAAAGTTTAAGAATTCTATATTAATCCGTATATATTTGATGTGGTTTTTCTGTTTCATCAACCTTGCGTTTTCTGGAGGCATTGAATGACTGAACCCAGAGATCTAATCACATGGCAGCGCGGTATCGCAATACACGTAGAATTCTTCCATTCATTCTCAGTTTCGCTTTTTTCGACAAGCATGAAAGCACGCAACGTGTAATTAAGAATAACAGCGAGTTAGTAATTATTTTTAATATATTGCTATCAAAGCAAAGCTTCCTACCTCTACCAGCCAATGGGTATTTCGTGGCGTACGGGACAATAAACTCCCAACGTAGTGGAGGCCGTGGCTACGGGGTGAGGGGGAAGCTCGGGTTTCACTCGCGGAGCACACGGTAGATGGCGCGGCGAATTTACCCAGCGTTGCCCGCGCCGAAGTGCCTGCTCGCCGGCGTGCGCTTCGGCGGTACGGCTTTTTCGTCTGCTTTAGCGACGGTTGTTTTGGGCCTGTTTTGGTGCAGCTTCGCGTCCATTGCACGTTTCTTTCGCACGGTTTGATTAACGTGTTCAACAGCACCTCCTGGGTAAACCGGACGCGACGGAAATGGTCGTACGTCAAAGATACGTTAAGGATTGGTTTGCGGGGCGGGAAAACAAAATGTAGAGACAACATACACCCATCTGCCCGCTAGAGAAACGCTACCTTCTGCACATCGGTTGCCACGAATGGGACTCGTTTTTTAAATTAGGGAATACCAATTTGGTTGTGTTTTAAAAGGTAATAAAAAGGGGGAAAGGAGCAACTGATTCTGAAAAAAGATGCCGAGCGGAACGCGTTCAGCTCCCCGCTAGCAGACGACGCTCGCTTTCCTAGCGCAACTCGCAACCGCAGCGCCGCGGTGGCGAGAGTCGCGGCCGGCCGCCTTCTTTCCACGGCCACGGCGGGGAGATACGGAACTGAAGCTAAAGCGTGGCAAACTGTTCGCATGGCGACGCAGTGAAACATCCCCCTCGAGAGGGGCACGATCAAATGCAGATCATTTCCGGGGGCGCACGACGTTAAGTAGTTTGCGTTACGTTAATGTCGTTGCACTTGTGGCAACTGCTGACGAGAGAGCGCTCGTCAGCAGTAAAATTGGCAGCCTCGGCGCACGTTGAGTCTGAGAGAGGGGAGAGAGTGCCCTTGAAACGTGCCTGGGCGCGCTATCGAATGTTGATCGCGCCGATAGCGAAATGTCTGAGCCGGGCATGTCGAGGCGAGCAATGCGGACAACTACGGACCCCAAGAACGGGTGACATCGTGAGTTAAAAAATTCACCCCACCTCCCCGAAGGGAATCGTGAGGAAATGCGAATGCAGCGAGAGGTGTAATGCTCGAACTGGATTGTATTACACTTCTTGCTCGAGGTACCGTTGCCGGCAGACATTCCATTTATATATACTTGTGACCGAGCGAACGGGAGAGTGGGGCGAGCGTCGAGAGGAGAAGCACCCAAGCACCGCGCCTACCCTCGCCTACACTCTCCCACACACGCGGGAGCTCCGGCGAGCTCCCGCGATGCGAGCGCCCTCACACGCCCGAGCGCGCTCCTCGTGTCCACTCACTCGCCGCTGATCCACCCGCACCACCTGCTCCAGTTGCCAGGGGAGAGGACGAGCGCGCGCGCTCGCAGCTGTTGCTATGGGAGAGGGGGTGAGAGCGGAGAGATAACACCTGCGGGCGCGTGGACGCCGCACCGCGCCTGACATGGCTCGACTAAGAAATGCATTCGCATTTAAAAAATAGGGATTATAAAAGTGCCCTCAGCTTTCTCGCAATACTTGAAGGTACTAAACTAACTAGATTGAATCGGCATAAATGGGAATCCGTCAGCTCACATGCCGAATTGTTCGGGTGTCTGCGCTTGTGTCACGCACATCACGATGGCTAGGTTCTGCTGTCTCACCCTTCGAAAGACGCCCCTCTTCGTTTTCCTTCTGCTGACGCACCGCCGGGTTGCAGTGGCGGCGTTCGACGCTCTAGCCCGCTGTGGCCGACGCAGATGCGCTCGGGATGCCGCCGCGCGAATTCCAGGTAACGGCTGGCAGAATCTCTAGTTTCACTGTTTGTAGAGCCACGTGTGTGAATTCAAGTGGCGTCGCATGGGCAATTGTTGTGGATGCTGTTTAAACGTTTGCTTTCTAATAATCTTCACAGCGTGAATTGCAGCCAATTTTTTTTGTGTGTTTCATGCAGCGCACGAAGGTTTCCAGATTTAGCAGATTCGGCTGTCACTATCCAAATTCGGTGAATTTTGTTCGGTTTTGTCATATTTTTGTATTCCTTGCAAAGATTTACTATACTCTTCTGACGATAAATGTATTGGAAAGGATTTACTTCCTTTGCGTGAGGTACTTAGGGGAGAACGCTTACGTACTAAAAAATAGATGTTGACGTGAGAACTTCACCATATTTTTCAGTGCCTTGGCTGCAGGCGTTTAGCACGATGGTTGCAAAATGGGAATGTCAAATTTTGCAGATGTTGTACAATGGGGATGAGAGGGGGGGGGGGGTTATAGCTTTTCTGTTGGTTGGTTGAATTAATTTGACTCTTAATAAAATGACCGGCACAAACGCTGGAGCTGCGGTTCAGCTGTCAGGCTCCCATGCTATGACTTACGGAAACGGCAGGCACAAAGCTTAAAGTTACACAAAAAATTGTACTTGCCGCGTTGTTTCCACAGCCACACGGTAATCGAACTCTTGCGAAAGTGTCTTTTTCCTGAGAGCACACGTGTCCAGATCCCATCGTTAAGGTTGGTGTGGAAACATACTGACTGAAAATAGTAGAAATAATTTAAACTGGTCGCGATGAAGACTAGTACTCAAAATTTTATTCGTACTCAAATCGGGTGCAGCCAGGCCTACAGCACCGAAAAAAAAACGCCTATATCAATTAAGCCAATACCTAACCTTAAAACCTTTCGACGAGTTTTCTTAGCCATTAGTGCATCTAAGAACTCAACACATCTGCTCAGAATTAGTTTCGGTGCACATATCTGCTCATAACACTACCTAAACATGAGTGCACCGCAGCAAGCACACAAAAAAAATTTTTAGGGCGCAGCCCTTTGGCGGCCGTTTCTGGGCTCAGCAGCGTCACCGTCCTAACTGAGTGAATGATGACAAGACGACGGGTGGAAGAAATGCTGTGCCCGAGGACGCGCGTTCGATTCCCGCCAGCGGTAGCCGTTTTCCTGATGGAAGAAACATCCCCCTCGCGAGGGGCACGATCAAATGCAGAGCATTTCCGGGGGCGCACGACGTTAAGAAGTTTGCGTTACGTTAATGTTGTTGCACTTGTGGCAACTGCTGACGAGAGAGCGCGGCGATGAGTGCGTTCCAGCGTCGTCAACAACCCGCCTTTATCACGCCACGATTGCGCCACGCGCGCGCGATGCTGAAGTCACGATCACGCCGCAGATGTTGTTGATCCCGCGACGCGCGCGCCCCCACCTGTTGGGTGCGAACCGATCACGGAGAGAGCGCGCGATGCGAGCGGAGAGTAGGCGAGGAGGAGCGGGGCTGACGAGATAGCGCGGCGATGAGCGCGTTCCAGCCTCGCCGACAACCGCCTTTATCACGCCACGATCGCGCCGACAAGGCGCACCTGCGAGCGATTCTGACAACTACGGACGCCAAGAACGGGTGACATCGTGAGTAAAAGAAATGCTCTGCATTTGAAACGAAACAAAACAATTGGCTGCAATCCACGCTGTGAAGGTGGTTGGAAAGCAAAGCTGTAAACGACCCCCCCAACAATTCCAAATGCATCATCACTTGAATTCACCCACGTGCTTCTAGATAGAGTGAAACCAGATATTCTGCTAGCGGTTACCTGGGATTCACGGGGGCGCCGTCCCGAACGCAGCAGCGTCGGCCACGGCCAGGCTCGAGCGGCGGACGCCGTCGCTGTAGCCCGGCCGTGCGTCGGAAGAAAGAAAACAGACAGAAGCGTGTTTCCAAGAGTGAGACAGCGGGACCTAGGCATCCCGATGTGCTAGCTCGCGGCTACACTACTGCGCGACACAAGCGCAGTCACCGAAACATTCTGAAATGTGAGCTTATAATATAGTAATTCCCATTTAGGCAGATTTACAGTAAATATAGTTTCGTAAATTTGAGAATTGCGAGAAAGCTGATGGACCTTTTATAATCGCTATTATCAGAACCAGTTGCCCGATTCGTCTTTTGTAATACCTGTTAAAACACAACCGGACTGGTACACTCTTAGCCAAAAAGGACTAACAGTTCGTCCTTTCGGGGACTAACAGCCTCTGCCACAATCATTAGTCCCTTTGGGGACTAACTGCGAGGGGACGAACGGTTAGTCCCCAATCCGGATGGTCCGTTCCGATGCTCCCTAAGGACGAACTGCTGAGTCGCAGAAAAAAGAAAAAAACGTTAGCACCACCACGAATCGAACCACCGACCCCCGGAAATAGATGCAATGAACTCGACGCGCTACCGCTGGACCATGCCGCCAGGTGGAAGGTGCTGTAGATAATATTCGAGTGTACAGCGTTTAATTCTGTGCATAATGCGGCAGACCCATACCAACTCGAGTCCGAATTTCTATCCGTGCAAGTGAACGTGACCGCGATTTGCGCTTTGCGCTTAGCGCTTTGCTAACTTTAGGTACTATTGCTCAGTTTGATTGTAAGTACAGCCTCACAACCATAGTTTTTTCTCGTAAATAATCATGAACTCGTCGTCGCCTAGTTGGGGTAGGAGCTGGGCGATCGGACGACTCATTTGTTTCTGCACAAATAGCGCAAACTAGGTGTATTCTTAGCGTTCGATACATATGTTAACTGCTCTATGTAACGTGTGTGAAACGTGTCGTCTGTTTGAGTGTTAGAATAGGGAAGCAGACCATTCTTCAAGTTCGCGTAGCTAGACGATTGCAACTGGTAAATGCAAGCGGGTTTTACAGCAGTTGTAGCAATTTCATAGCTTTGGTGCACAAGGCAATTAGGTACCGAGCGCAAAAGATAACTTCGAGACGGTTACCTGTAGCGACCATTTTTATTTTGCAGTTGTCATCAGCAACTACTACGTTTTTTCTCGTCTGTTAAACATTTACATATTCATTACGCTTAGGAATCCACGTTTGCTATTGTCACTAATTTTTGTGTTACTGTTAACGCGCTTGAAAGCTTTCATTGAACGTTATTACCGCGCACGAATCGTATGCAACACAGCGTATCAACATAACCTCACCGAGAAGCGTCTGGTAATCGCGCTTCGCCGCTCGTTGCCATTACCCGGCGGTCTATTAACCCTAGGCGATTTTCGTATAATTAACATCGATATTTTGTCATGTGGCACCATCTAAAGGACCTGCTGACTGCAATGACGTGTTTTGGAAATCTAAAACTGTTCACAGACATATGCGCGAAAGGGCAATTGCGACGACGCCATGAGGGGATTAACGACGCAGCAAAGAGACTAACTGCATGCGTTTCGTCTTCCGTTAGCGATCGGCGGGGACGAACAGTTAGTCCGCATTTGTGCACACGGCATCTACTCTGCCGCAGATACTCCCCTTGAAGATGAACGGTTGCCCCTGAAGACTAACGGCTGTATTTTAGTCCCTATTTTAGTCCTTTTTGCCTAAGAGTGTACTAAGCAATATAAAACGCAGCCCCATTCGTAACAAGCAGTGCGCTAAACGTGGCGTTTCTCTAGCGGCCAGGTGTCTGTAAGTGATCTCGACATTTTATTTTCCCGCCATGCAAAGCAATCCTTAGCGTATCTTCGCCGTACGACCACGTAATTTCATCGGGTCGAGGTCACCCAGGATGTGCGGTTAAACAAGTTAATGAAGCCGTGCGAAGTAAGCGCACAATGGACGCGAAGCTGCGCCTACACAGGCCCAACACTGTCGCTAAAGCAGACGACAAAGCCGACGGAATGGTCACGCCGACGCTCCCACCGGGGTGAGCACGGAGAACGCTGGGCAACAGCGCACTATCGCCGCGCCATCTACACTGTGGTCCGAGAGTTAAAAGCGCCCCCGCCTCCCCAGCCACATTGGGAGTTTCTCGCCCCGCACGCCACGAGGGAACCGTTGGTTGGTACATTTAAAAAGCTTTGCTTAAAAAAATGGCTGCGGCTTAGCTCAGCTAACCTTGGGTATGCAAAGCAAAAGCTTGGATTAGTCTGGTTGAGCCTTGGTTTCGCTTGGTTAAGCTTTGATTTAGCTGTATTGCCGACCACGTCTCAAAGCCGTTCGGTTAAGTGCAACCCTCACAGAAGGAGGCCAGGCGTACGCGGCGTAATTCATGGCGATGCACCGTTCCTCTTCGCCGGGCGCCAGGCGAGTCCCATTGCCCGAAACGACCCAGTCCCGCATGAATGGGAGTCTGATGGGTTGTCGCCTGCCTCGGTCGCAGCGGCGGCGGCGACCACTGCAGCGCCGACAGCGGGCCCGGCGAATCACGCGATCCGCTTCGAGGGGTGTGTCGCCGGTGGTGTGTCTCCGGTCCAAGTCACCTTCCGCGTCCTCCATGAAATTGCTGGACGAAAGTACTAAGGCTTTGCTTTAAAGCAACGGAAGCCTGCGTATACGCCCAATGCGCTGGCCCTTTCCTGTAACGAGGAGGCGGCGAGTGGTGACGCCACCCCTCCAGCATTCCGGTTTTTATAGGGGCAGAACAAACTAACCCAATAATTTATCCAATAAGCCTCTATATCCCACGTAAGGGGTCAACTTCATAGGCCATGTTAAAGCCAGGGCTACGCGGAACGCCACCCATCCAGCTTTCCGGTTTTTATAGGGGTAGAACAAACTAACTCAATAATTTATTCATAAGCTTATATATCCCGCGTAAGGGGCCAACTATATTAAAGCCAGCGCTACGCGGAACAAGGATATTGTATGAAATAGTAAGAAAAAAGCGCAACAAATTGGCGATGAATCAGGTTTGATGAGTCTTTATTTTTTCAAAAAGCTACTGTACCCAAAATTTTTGAACGCAGAGGACTGGGGCCAGACTTTTCGTTCCGATGGAGTTCACCTGCGATGGATGATTTGATGACGAAGCCATGTGGACAATGGAGGCGCTTTTGCTCTGGTGGAGGCCGCTCAGGTGACGCAATGATGATTGAAATATTTTTGAATTCTGGATCGTTGAGAAGCTCGAAATGCTTTCGTTTCTTTATCAAACAAGGCGCCGCATTAAAATCAGCATCGGGTTTTACTTTAAAGAGGCTTCTGGAGTCAATATGGGTTTGCAAAAAGCTCAAATGAATGCGCTTCGCGCTCGTCTAAAGGTTGATTGGTTCAATGACATCTGGCTTAATTCCTCTATACCACCGGAATGGAAGAAGTCCTGGGTAATACCAATTCCTAAGCCTGGGAAGCAACCAGAAAAGTTGGAAAACCTGCGCCCCATTTTACTTACTTCAAACGTCTTCAAAGTGATGGAGCGCATTGTTCTTAAAAGGATTTGATGGCACCTGGAAAGTACTACCCTGCTTGGGGACACGCAAACTGGCTTTCGCCGAGGCCTTTGCGCATAAGACTACCTGCTCCTACTCCATTCGACGCTAAAAGTAGCTCGTGCGTCAGTTGACCCCAGGATCATAGTAGCAATTGATGTACGGAAAGCTTTTGACTCCGTTCCTCATGACTCTATCGTGGAAGGAGCGCGACGCCGAGGCTTATCAGGAAAGACCATAAAGTTCATACACTCTTTCGTGAAAGAGCGAAGCGTCCGCGTCAAGGTGGGCCAGGCCTTTGGAGACAAAACAGGAAACCGAATACGCGTACCTCAATGGCGAGTGCTGTCTTCAACACATTTTATTATGGTCATGGCGGCCCTTCCAGCTATTATGGGCAAGATTAAGGTATATCTTACACCATTTACGCCAACGACATCACCATCTGGTCGACGGGTGGCTCACTCGGCGAACAAGAGCAGGCTCTGTAACAAGGACTGAACACAATAACTGACTTTCTGGAGGAGTGGGTCTCTCGGCTTCACCAGAAAAGACAGTCGTTGTAGTTGTAGCAAATGCCCCCTTCACAAGCAGCTAGTGAAGGACCACATCACCCTTTGTATTAACGGAGTGAGACTGCAGTAGAAACTTTATGGACAATCCTCGCTGCACAGATGATGATAATTTCATCGGCGCCTGTCATCACGCGGGAGCAGCTCTCGTCCGAGCTGCTTCGTCTTCGTCCATCCGCCTTCTTCTAAAATAGAACACCATCGCATCACCGGGACGTCTCGGCCCTTGGTCTTATTATTCTACATTTTGGTGCCGAAACCCGGGAAGAAGGCCCTGTGTGATTCGGAGTCATCCGAAATTTGGCCTATGAGAAGGAGGACTCCTTTGATGCCGACGACGTACCGGTGTGATGGACTGAACCAGCCGACCGACGTGATAGCCACATGACACGACGATGCAACCTCACCTCCGATGAGACTGCCCGATGGGTCCAGAAACTAGTTTTGTTAACATTGAGGGGCATGATATTGCTCATCGATCGATGCAAGATGCACCAGAGGAACGGAGTATTCCTCTGTCTATGACGCGGCTTCATGAACTTAATGCAAGAAGAGAACAAAAGCGGTTGATCACTCGAAGGCTATGCAGAGGCGCGGAAGCAGCACGAGAATTCTCCGTAACAAACAGTGATGTGGACGATGTGGCGAAGAGTTGTCTTCACGAGTTACGCAAAACTGAAGTACAACTGAGAACATTAAACGAGGAAATTGAACTGCTATTCGACATTGATCACCTAGACAAAGAACCTGCTACAAATATTGACTATGAAGACGAAATTAGGCATGTTATGATCCAATTATACTACCCATTACGTAGTCATAGGCGTTCGAAACTCGCGTAACGCTGGCGCTTGTCATACATTTTCCCGTTGTTTAGAGCAAAAAAAAAAACAAAAAAACTATAGGTACATTTGAGGAAAAAATTCCCTCGCACTTCCCCGAGGGGGAGAGTGTGTAAGTGCGAATGCACGGTTGTTGATTGCGCGATTACGGTGGATATCGTGATCTTGGAGTGGAGAGGAGGCGCCCAACACCCGCAGTCACTGAGCGGAGAGAGGACGAGGAGAGTAGCGCCCGCCGTTACGGCGAGGGCAACACGAGCGCCCTCACGCGTCGGAATGCGGAGCGCCCGCTACGCGAGCGAGAGCTCTCCCGCCCGAAGTGGAGAGGAGGCGCCCAACACCCGCAGTCACTGAGCGGAGAGAGGAGGAGGAGAGTAGCGCGCGCCCATCTCCCCCCGTTGCTAGGGAAGACGAGGAGGAAGACGAGGAGCGCGCGCACCCGCAGCTGTTGCTATGCAGACGACGGCGACGGACGATTCAGGCTGGCTTAAGAAGAGCATTCGCACTTAAAATATACGGAATTAACCGGCAGCGCCCGCGTTCCTTTAGTTAAGGACGCCCATTGGCTTGGTTTTTACGATAGTAAACGTAAAATGTGGCAGTGCAACGCCGGCATTTACGGGGGAAAAGCACAAAGAGAACAGAACTCCCGTTTCAGGCAGGGGGCGCGCGAGCACTGCGAAGGCGGGAAATTTGAATTGCATGGGGTGGTAGCAGTAAGCGGATAACGGCGGTACAGCCCATTATGGCGAGTCACTGCTTTGCACTTCCGACAGATTTCACATTGAGTGGAACGGCTTTAATTTTTTTAGTACAAGTTACGAAGTGCTCCAGCGCGAGGCATAAAGGAGTGTCGCGGTGTTTTTTTTTGTGTACGCGTTACGTTCTAGCGCGAGACGTAAACGAGTTTTTCGGTGTTTTAGCAGCGTGACTACATGAGACGAAGGACAATTACGACGATGACGACAGGAGACGCCGACAGCCCGGGCCACTGACGGACTTCGCCCCTAAACGAAACAAGCACGAATGGAGCAGCGGGCTGGGGAAAAGCGGGGAAGGGGGACGTGGGAAGTACGTGGCTTGGGGTGCGGGGGGCGGGTGGGGGGGGTGGGGGGGGCAGGGGACAGTGCAAATTTTTCACCCCCTGACGATGTCCATATTGTCAAGCATAGTTAGTCACGATTGTTTCATTTTCAAGTATATGACGTCGTCGATAGTGCAGATGTTCCCTCAACCGAACGGTGTTGTGGAAAAGGCGCAGCACGAACAGCTGGTGTAGTACTCCCTAAAATGAATGTTTCATGAATGATACATCAACCTCGCTTAGGACGTGGATACAAATCTTCCAAATTTAAACATGATGCCATTTCTTTCTACGGGGTGGCGCATAGGCTGTGCGCGCACCACGTTATCGGTAAAATAATTCCACACAAATTTAAAGTTCTTCAGTTTGTTCGCGTTTATTTCCGGTTCTTGACGATATTTCACCTTTCCTATTGTAATTTTTTTCATTTTTCACTACCACCTCAGCATTGACGGCTGACTTTTCCCATTTTTAACAGGCAGTACTCGCACCGAGCGGCCGTCTGCGCGCTAGAAAAGAGAAAAGAAGACGCAGTAGAAGCCCCATTTTAGAGTTTGGGTGCGTGTTATTTGCTGGGTCCGCGGCGTATAAGTTTCATCGTCTGGTTATTCTGGAGCGCCAGGCTCTTCGCTGCTGCTTAGGGTTGCCTAAGAATGCAGCAAATGCAGTAGTCTACTTGGAAGCGCGCGTTCCTCCTCTGCTTAATAGGTTCCGGACACTGACTGTTGAAACTTTTCTGAGTGGTTATAGCTCTGAGGTGAACAGGGAGCAGTTTATCTTTATTGCAGAACCAGGTGCGTTTATGGTGCACCAATGGCCCAGGTCTTCATGTCCACAAAGCACTTGGTACAGAGCCTCCTTTCTCCGTTGGGTGTAGCAATAAATCACGTTATTCCATATAGAGACAGGAGTTCTCCTCTTTCTATCAATTTCCAGAACATTTTCCCCAAAAATGCTAAACTTTTACCAGCACGACTGCTCAATCGTCTTCTCGAAGGTTATTTGGCCTCCATGCAGCCAGGTGCTATAATATATACAGATGCCTCTCAACGAGAAGAAAAATCCGGTGTAGGAATATTTTCCCTTTCCCTTAACTGGTCCTTTTCGGTTCGTCTGGTTGATTTTATCCCGATATTCTTCGCGGAATTCCTGGCAATTGTCCTGGCGCTACGAAAGCTGGATGTGTCAATTACATGTCCAATGATAATTTCCGATTCTTTTTCTGTATGCCTCGCCCTTTTTTCCCCTAAAGACACTCCTCTTCTGCGGACGTTTCGGTCACTCCTGCCACCTCACTTCACTGAAATTAACCTTCTTTGGGTTCCTGGTCATGCGGGGATCACATTCAACGAGACAGCCGACTCTCTAGCAAGGATATCACTTTCTGGTCCTGTAGTAGACGTCGTAGAGCCGACACCTTTAATAACAGCAGCTAGGTACCGTAGGATGCTGAAACTCCGAGAACAGCAAGAATCGGTTTTACTGTCATTAAGTGAATTTAATCATCTTAAATTCTCATGGAAACCTGAATGGTGCCCTTCACGCAACTTAGAGGTGGTTATCACAGCCTTACGTTATCGAGTACCCCAGTTAAATAGGTACTTGCACAGGTCTCGTCTGGCGCCAACAGCTCTGTGCAGCTATTGCAACGAAGACGAGTCTGTCGAACACTACCGGTTGACATGCCGACGTTTTTCCCGACTGAGACGTCAGTCCCTGGAGGTGCCGCTTTGCAGTTTGGGGATACCACTAACAGGGCCGGCTATACTATCCTTCGGGGCATCCGAAATGGGGTTTTGCCGTCGGGATGTATGCTCCGCTCTCCTGCGCTACATTGAAAATTCTAAACGATTCTCTTTATGATTGAGATTGGTCATCCTCGCTTTAATTTTCCAGTTTTTTTTTCTTCTCAAAACCAACTGATCTAAATTATCCTTCCTAGGCGTGTCGTGAATTGATAAGAGTACCATTCATTTTTACAATCCTCTGTTGTTTGGCCGATCCCCTGATTGGGTATGCGCCATTAATTATCAGGATCAACAACAACAACAACAACAGCACTGCAATCAGGCATTCAAGGCCAATAATTGCTTGTCCCCGGCCCTTTTTTCCTGTGAGGACATGGCGTCTACGTCTTCCAGAGCAGCGTCGCCTGCCGCTGAGGCGTCAGTTTCCCCACAGGCGTCACCCGCCACCGGCACACCCCGCCAACACGCACTACCCGAACCCAAGATAGCGTCCCGGGACAACAGGACGAAGACTCAGCCCAGCCGAACGTGCTGCCCGGTTTCCTCAAGGCGAATTCCCTGCGGCCCTGACGGGCTACGTGTACGTCATCCTCGGCCACGGGCGCTACCAGCTTTTCATCGCCTGTTCCTTCGTGCTGTCCGGCTGCATGTTTCTCGCGCACGTCCTCGCCTACCAGCTCATTGGTCGGCTCGTGGGGCACTGGTGCAGGCCTCCCGACAACCTCCGGTTATTGATGCCGGAAGTCTGGAGGAACGTAGCCATCCCTCTGCTACCGTACGGGACATTCAGCGGATGCACTGTCTACGACCCCCCTGTGGAGGTGAGGACGCTGGCCAATATTTTGGGTAGCAAAAGTAACAAGCTTTGAGCTCAAGTCCAGCTCAGATCAGTTGTTCCGACGTAAGATCAACCTCAACCCTAAGATTGAATTAAAATATCGTTAAGATAAATTATTTTAAAATCATTTCAGCAGAACCTTTTTCATCTTAGCCTTACTGCAGTGTTGTTTCGACTCAAACTAGACCTCACTTCTACATCACGTACAATCCAGTTCACCGTCAAGCTAAAAGTTTTCTTCGACATTGCAATCTTATTTGTCCATAATGATAACACCTGCCGATCATAGGCTGCCAACCACTCCATCGGTGACGAATTGACAACAAAAATCCGAGGTAAATCACTCCTGTGTCTTGCTGAAAGTTCCCCAGGTAGTACCGGAAAATGTTTTGTCAAATGAAATTGAAGGGTATAAGAAGCGAGTTTAAAGGCACAAAAATTAGCCAGCTTTACGTTGAAACGGTCAAGGTGCTTAGCTTAAAAACAGTAAAGTTAAAAATCCCTCAAGCACTTCGATTTATTTTTGGATACAACAGAATTACGTCCATCTGTATGCCGCTGAAGGCTCCGTGGAGTGCTGAATGGCCGTAAACACTTTCGGGTTTTTTGGGTGATATTTCGTGCAGTTTTAGGAATTCTTTCGTCAAACTTTCTTTTCAGGTTTGCTGCGTTAGTTTGCTGACTGACGACCGGAATCATTTGGACCGTACTGGTTACAAATCAAAAGTATTTTGTTTTGACGAGGTGCGTTTGGTAACGTCTATGGGGAGATCAAACCCGCCAATGTATTTTTCTATCAAACAAAGTCTTAAGAGGGGGTGTATATTCTTGGCCTTGCAACTACCCTGGAGAACTATCCCGGAGAAGGGGCGATCGCAGCATATCTAGCTTCGCGGCTCGTGAAGTACGTTGCGACGACGCGTGAGCTGCTTACGGGTCTTTTGTTTGCGGAATGAGATTTAGGGAATTGGTCAGGAAGAACCCGGGCATCAGCGCGTACCGCGTATGCGACTGGTTGTGGTGCTGGTGCCGACGACGCAGAAGGTTTAAGCTAAGTATTTGTTTGACACACACTGCCGCGCAGAGAGGCTGCCGTGCTTGTCGCTTTTGCCGGCAGGAGAGAAAACGCACCATGTGGAGCCCGTGGCTGCATGTTGGTATAGCTATGCTAATCAGCGAAATAAATGTTCGATTGCTTTATTGACTCGCGGTTCCATACTGCAGCGTCTACACCAATAAGTGCTGGAGAGGCACGCATTCGTGCTCTAAATCACTGTCCGACACCCCAACGTCGGTGCGTGCAAATACGTGCATATGTTGAGGCACGTTCGAGCAGAGGCCTGTCGTTGGCTTGGTGGTCTTAGAACGTCAGCAGGTAACCGCAGCTAAAGGAAGGTTGTGTACAATTAGAACTACTTCAGGAGGGGGGGGGGGGGGGGGGGTACCAGTTTACGACGTCAGAGCTAAAACTTTGGCGTTAGGCCCAGTGTCTTTTTTTGTGGCCTAACGTTAGGGAACCTTCAAAAGCAGCCGCACCACATGACAACCAACATCATACTTCGTGTATGTTGAGCTGCGGGTATTAGTACACGACGTCAAATCTTGAACTGTGACGTCAGGCCCAACGCCGGGCTCGCCTTTCGCAGGCCTGTGTTGCCCGCCCCACTGATGCGCATTGACGTTCATGGAAGACACATAAAATATACGAGACTTGAAGCAGGGTTGCGCCAACTCCATAGTTGTGCCAGTTACGATTAGGCAGGAGGAGTGTCTCCGTCACGTCTTGTCTGCTGGTGCCGCTGGAAGTACTTCGTTAGAGATATTCGGTTCACGTGAGCCGCCGTTTAACGGTGCCGGTCGAGAACGCAACAACGGTGCCCAAACATTAACGTTGTCATCGGATATCATTTTTAGGGCATTGCGATCTGCGTCCTACGGTGAGGGCCGGGTTTCGTCCAATCGTCTGAACAATTGTTGCAGAACGAACTATCTTTCTCGTGCGTCGTACTTTATTTTATCCACAATCATTTCAAAGAAAAAAAGACAAATGTGTAAGCGTTCCATCTGTAGCCTTATATGCCAAAACATTCGCCTATATGGAAATTTCTATGCGAATGATGGCAGTGCTGTCATGATAATATCATTAGTTTTTTTGCGGCGCCCGGCGTTTCCGCTTCATGGTTTCGTTGCCATGAAACCTGCTGTACTTGTAAAGTATAGTCACAACAGCAATAAACTAGTTCAGACTTCAGAGCCTGCGTGTCTCGTCTTGCCTTCGTTTTTGTTTGTTGCGCGGAAAATTAGAGAATTATGAACTCATGGCTTTTTCTATGTGTAACGCAGGCCAAAGCCGCAGGACGTCGTGAAGTGCCTTGCATGGGACTATGGCGACGAAGGATACCCCTGCAGTGTAGTGATCATAAAGGAACCTAATGTGCGAACGTGAATGGCTCGACAAGTTTTCTTGGATTCTCTACATGGTCGGCCCAGTTTTCTCCGCGGCAGTCGCCGGAGTGCTGGCTGACCACTTTGGCCGGAGGCCCGTCCTCGTAACGCTGATATGGGCCTTCTCGTTCGCGAGCACGGTCTCAGCTGTGGCGAACTCCTTCTTCATGTTTTTGATTGCGCGACTTGTCATCTCGGCCACTTCCGCGGCCTTTGCCCTGCTGTTCATCTTGCTCTATGAGGAAACTGACAACGAGCACCGTGCCATCCTCGCCTTCGTCAGCTCAGCCGTCGTACTTACCCTAATGCCGCCCGCCGTCCACGTCGTATCATGGCTGCAACCTTCCTGGTATCTGGCCCAGATATTCCTTGTGGCGCCCACTGTTTTACTGGCCGTGTTGAGTTCGCTGATTCAGGAGTCTCCTATTTGGCTGCTTGCTTCGGGGATGACTCAACAAGCTGAACAGAATATTCTGAGAACGGCCAGGAAGAATGGCACGGACCTGGTGAGGGCCAAAGTGTTTTTCAGAGCACTGAAAGCCCACATAAAGACATACAAAGAGGCTGCTTCTAAGCCGGCATCATGGTCAAAAACAACTGCACTATCCTTTCTTTTTAGTGGCGAAAGCGCCCTCTCGGCAGCCCTGGCCTAGTTTACGTTGACGCTGGCCTGATACGTTTTATTTTTGCCGACTAGTACAAAACCATGGTTTGAGGTAGCCACCTATATCGTGCTTGAGACATTATTTTACTTCGTGATTTGTTGGTACATGCGGCGGAAAGGCTACCGCCCTGCCCTTTGGCTGAGCATGATCCTGCGGAGTGTTTTTTGGGTTCTCTTGCCCGCGTTGAATTTCGAATACTATCCCAGGGTCGTTTCCCACTTGAGAATGCTCGCTCAGCAAGTGACCCACTCGGCCATGACGGTCAACCATTGCTACACTGCGAAGCCTTCCCCGCTGCGGTCCCAGCAAAGGGCTTTTTTCTTTTCTGCCTTCATCGGCAGGTCGGGATGGCTAGTAACGCTGACGCGACTGAACTCTGGCAAAACAAATAATATGCTCGCCCACACGGCATTTGCCTTGCTTGCGCTAGTGACAGCGGTCGGTGTCCAGTGGCTGTCGGAACTCGTCTTCTTCAAGAAAAAGAGAAGTAATCAGGCGGCAACCCCGGAAGTGATGAGCGAGATGCAGAGGAAGGAAATATTAACGGATTCGCTTTCACAGAGAAAAAAGCCGACACGTCCAGGGCAAAATGTGTAAATCCTGACTCCCTATCAGTCATGGAGGCGAAGTCAAGAAAGGGTATCGGAAGACTCACGGTGGGGAAGTGAAAACTGAAATGCTCTCACTGCATACAGTCCCGCCGAACACTGTGTTGTTAATGTGCACGCCAATTTTGTAGCCCCATGGAGTTACCCGACTTCCGTTTTAGAGAAAATGATTTGGCAGAACTAAAAGAACTTTTTATGAACGTTGCTTCTTTGAGACTACACATCCAAAAGCATGCTTAGAATACTCCGCAAGAAGGTTTCACCACACAGTTGGCCGATACGAGTTCATATATGTTGGCTCAAATTTAGAAGAAAATATCTCGCCGTGTAGACTTAGTGTCATCCTCGTTTGTTTGGTGATTAGTAGCAGAAATTAAGTCATTCGAACACGCAGTTGAATTTGTACCCTTATATATTGCCACGAACCATGTATTGTTTATTTATTGTTTGTTTTTACTGCCGGGCCTAGCCCGGTTATTTTTTGTTTTTACTGCCGGGCCTAGCCCGGCTGTTTATCTGCGTTCCAAGCTAAGCGCGGCTTCCATTCTTTATTTTTATGCCGCATGGGCTTATCACATTCAGATAAGCAGACTGTTTCGCCCTAACGTCGCTAGCCCAGAATAATCTTCTGTGATCTACAATGTTCTGGATGTGAATCGACGGTTCCAGAAACACTTGCGCCGAAAGATATAAACCTGCAGAGCAGACGCCGCGGCATTCGAATCGCCGGAGCTCGCCTGCACGCGTCACTTTGTTGACTGCCGCTTCGCCGCCTCTGTATTCTTTGAGTTGTTAGGGGAGCACAAGTTCGCTCCAATAAACTTGTTTTCGTTGAAGACAACTGCGTCGTCTCTGGCTTCGTGACAATATTGT
The DNA here is from genome assembly GCF_048455015.1 of Haemaphysalis longicornis. Lineage (NCBI taxonomy): Eukaryota > Metazoa > Arthropoda > Arachnida > Ixodida > Ixodidae > Haemaphysalis > Haemaphysalis longicornis. The sequence continues at coordinate 22,116,896 of NW_027526266.1, forward strand.
TACGATTGTCCCTAGAGAAATCAAGCATTGCCAGAATGGCAGAAAGCTAAGTCAGCAGATGATATCAAGAAGTTTGCTGGGATAAATTGGTCGCAGCAAAGCACCGGGATAATCGGAGAACTATGCATGGGAGAGGCCTTAGCCTTGTAGTGGAAGTAGAGAGGCTGACGAAGATGATGATAATGATAATGGTGATGATGATAATATTACTGCTGTATTTGCGGATGAGCCGGCAGTATCGTAATGTCTTTTCGCGTGTGAATAAAAGTGCAGGATTTTTATGCAACATGGAGGTAAGCGAAAAACTAAACGTTGCATTGATGAAAATGTCTTTTTTGCCTCTTAGACTGCATTTGTGCGCCGTTGTGTACATAAAATAGTACTACTCTCTTTTGTATCATGTAAAAGCCTTATGCAAAAACTGCTCTGAAAACTACAAATGCCAGCAGTTTGAAAGTATTCGCGATACCAAAAAGATCTATATTCTCCGGAAAGTCCGCGTATACATGATGTGCGCAAACTTTGATAATTACGGAAAATTTCTGGAAAATTGAGTTTTCTCGCGGGAAATATATTACCCATACAGGAGGCATACGCGGTACCCAGTTGGGGCAAGTACCCACATAGATGACGCCCAAAACCATACATCCCCGCGCTTGTACGGGGGGCATGGCGAAGTTACTACTGAGAAGTATTCGTAATATAAATACTGTCAATGAATACCGGGACGAAATTCATTAAAAGATGGTTGAAACTTTCGCGTAATTCACACAAATTGATATTTCCAGAGTTCAAAGTTTTGCCAGTATTAGTTTTTAGCTGACCTACAACAAAATATCTCTTCATGGGTTGGCGTGGCCGCGGCAAAGCCCGAAACAATCCAAGCATAAATTGTCCGCCCGCGGTCTTTCTGTTTGATGTGAACCAGGGTACGCTGAGGAATTTCCCTCTTGATTCTGACGGCATTCGGTTGCTATGTGTAGAATACGATGATGGTGTACTGTATTATTTGCTGATTCTTTGGGTCTTGCAATGGCGTATGGAGGTCTCGCATGGCTTTACGCAACAGAGATGTCGATGCCAGGCCGGTTAGGCTGTAGTTCCGCGAGAAAGTCAGAACAATCGTAGAAATGCGGAAGGCCCAGGCGTGCGTACGTGACTGGCTGCCGGAGGTGAAAAAAAAAATTGTACCATACTGGCGCCAAGGCGTTTGTTAGTAGTGGTTTGGGCGCTCGTACAAAGCTTTAGGCACACTTCATGTAGATGGGCTAATAGGCAAATACCTTCGCAAAACATTCAACAGATGCCGCAATAAGCGTTACCATATCGCGACGGAAAACTGACGAAACGTTCTTCTAAAACTCACGTCGTGGTGCGGACCCAGCCTGCGGCACAAATTAAGCCTTGCATGCTATTACAAAGTGAACTAAGAGATAGTGCCACACTGTTATGCTGAGTGCATCGAAGCGACTAAAACCCAACTATCCATAACGAGAATGGAAATCAAAAGAGCGCACCTGTCGTCGTTCGCACTGCGGTTGCGCTGTCGGCTAGACGTTTTGAAGGTAAAGTAAAAGGACGCGCGGCACATTCACATTGTTTAACCACCATCGCACATCTCGTGTGGCACCAAGATTAGATTGGCAAGTAACGGAAGTGTAGGCGGGCAAGTTGTTTCGTCGTACGGGCCGAGTGCGCGACCAGTGGTGAGGTCGCGATGGTTCCGTCGGTAGGTTTTAGTTTTCCTGCTAGACCACTCCGCTGCCTTGCTCACTTCTGGCAACCGTTGACGCCACTCCTAAGCCCACAGTTGAACTTTCGAAGTTCGGCAGTTGAACTTTCGTCTGAACACAACTCGCTATTTGCCTTAACTGTCCCTTTAAGGTACATTTCTTATTATCCCGCGTGTTATCCCGGCCGTACCATGTATCAACCAGGTCTCAACTACTCAAGGCTTCCACAATGGACCAAGATGGCGCAACATTTGGCAATATTTTGTTCCAAGATATATGTACAAGCCCGGTACTTTCGGTTCGATGCAAAGCGTTAATTAAACGCGCCGGTATGTGGCGCTCCGCATCTGAACCGCTCTCAGCGGTTCCACACCTCTTTTATTTATGGAAAGAATGCGCATAATTGAGGGTAGAAAACGTCTTCCATTTTAAAAAATTACATGTCTTCAAAAAAAAAGGGCATTGCTGGGGTAGAACGCAGGGTGTTCGTTCCAAATACACGGCTCTGCCTTTGGCTACTTAGCCAGCAGTGCGGCGATCTTTTAGCAGGAGTTAAAATAAATAAATAGGAGGAGTCGTACTCCAAGCAGAGTAGATGGTGCTGGGTGAGCACAGGAATGCCGGCTTGTACCTCAAGGGAAATGAATGTCGCTGACATTTGACCTAGACAAGACTTAGCTCCCTCTTCATAAAGGGATAAAACGCTGCAGAAGGATGGCCATGAATAGTTTGAGGAGGGTACCTATGCCACTCCATAGTCTGCTTCATCTGTGCACCGGGGCGTGCCTTACACGACGCAGAATTGTAAATAAATATTCAGTTTGTTCTCTCAGTTGATACCTTCACTTGGAGGTCCAAGAGTCACGTTTTCGACGCTAATGCTGACAAGAGGAGGACACAACTTACCTGACCTGCTAACCCTACTCCACAAAGATCACAGTCCGTGGTCTGTCTTGCTAGCCTGGAGCCCAATGACATTTCTGAGCATGGATTATAGACTAAATAGGGGTAACACTAGCTAAAAACCAACACAAAACAAGCTCGGAAAATTGCCTTCGAATGCATAAGAACTCTTACGCCATTTGTCTGTTTCAGCAACCATACGTATCTCTGGTGGCGTTGATGTAACACGCCGACCAAAACAGCGGCTTTCTTTGTTACTGCGTTGTTTTGTTAATCACGTGTTTACACTGAATCAGATTGGCCTTCGTGCCTGCGTAAGTTTTGAAGCGGAGCATTACTGTTTTCAGTGATGGCGTCTGTAACGCGAAATCATCCTGCAGGAAAGCCAACTTTTTCTGACGATGATGAATGATCGTGGTTGAAGTGAAAGATAAAATTCATTGACGATTATTATACTTCCTATCGCGAAATTTTGGCGCTGCATGAGCTGCGGCTTTTTCGGTCGCGGCGGATATCTGCTTCGTCTCAGGAAGTAATCACATGATCAGTGAATTCACGGCGGCGCGAGCTACTCTGCTATTATCTCGCAGCGCATCACCGCCGCCGGCCAGCGTGCTGTTTTGTTGCAAATCGTGTTTGAAACTCCCGCGCAAATGTCACGTGGTTTGGATTAGCCACACACGGAGAGCAGCGAACATGTCGTCGCAAATCGTGTGTAAACCTCGAGCGCAAATGTGACGTGGTTTGTAGAGGCGAATGGAACGGCATTTGAGGAAAGTGTCAGGGGGAGGACGCGCCTTTGCGGAGACTAGTGGAACAAGAGTGAGGGCGACACAGTGAGAGAGATGACGCCATGGGTGCGCATGCCGTCCTCCGCCTCACCCTTCGCCACACACTCTCTATTTTCTTTCTGCCGCCTCACTCGGTTACGCGGACATAAACGGACGCCGACCTCGCGGAACACATGTAACGGCTGCTAAAGGGCTGCGGATTTAAAGGCTTCAGTGGCCGGAATCGCACCTGGGTCTCTGGCTTTATCAGGCCGGCGTCTATCCGATTGCTGCATTTCGACATGGTCGAAACAGTTCAAACTTTGACAACCAAAGAGTCGGTCACGAGAATGCTTCGCTTTCAACCACCGTCGTCATTAGACGCATTGGTGCATGATTTGTTACCAGTTCCTTGAATTTTTTATTACAGAGTACACACAAGGGCGGGGCACAAGATAGAGCTCTGATTTCGTAATTTCATTTTTTTTCTTTCGTACAATGTTCGCATTCGGGCATTTTCTTAATCAGGCGAGGACGATAGATTGAAAAATCTTTGCGAGCAATCAATAGCCAAATTTCCACATTTGGCTATCAGTACACGAAATGCCAGATTTCCCTACCACTACTCAAATCGACACCTAAGTGGGTTTGACTCGGCTATCACAAGATAGATGTCGCTGGAAATCTTTGAGAGATTCCTTCGTCCTGCAGTGGAGACAACCAGGCTGATGATGATGATCCGGAGTGGACCCCTTTTCCCCACTGATTATAATTTTCTTTGTTGTTTTGTTTTTTTCCTGTAACGACGGAAATTTGCACTATTACAAATGATGCCTCAGTACACTGTTTGCTTTGTGGTAGCCGGCAAGAAGTGTTCCCGCACAAACGAATTTCATAAAAGGTGAACGGAATCTCACGTCGCTTGAAAAACAAATACCTCGCAGCTGCCAGACCTAGCCAACACATCAGAACCATAGACCACACTATCAACAACGGATCCTAAACCAGATCCCCAACCACAAAACAGGCGGAAATCTGCAAAACAACACCAAAAACGGTCTTTCCACCCTAATACACTCAGGATCTACACGACGCATCTAAAACAGAATCCAGCACAACTGCGGCGTGGCATATACCGGCATTTAACTTCAATAGCGTTCATTCATTGCCACCAGATACCACCATTAAACGGGCAGAACAAGAAAGTGTGATCCTCTCACTTCTTCACATTGTTCATAACATATCATCTTTTTCCATGTGCAAACTCATACACATTCACACAGATACTCGGGAAGCTTTCCTGGAATGCGACATCAACTATCATACAGCCTACGAGTTCAGAAGATCCAAGAAATCAAGACCATCCTTCATCAACAGAACATCGTCATAACCATCACGTGGGCGCCCTGCCATGCCGGAATCCCCGGAAATGAGGCAGCCCATTTGGCGGCACGTGCATCGTTCACAACCTTGCCCCAAGCCAGCTGGACGCCTTCGGACTGCGACTATGACCCTGAGGAGCACCGGACCACCATCAAACAGCAACGGAAAGACTTTCTGGCCTCCCTGGTCAACCACACTCCCATTCCCAAGTCATATTCTCGCTCTCAACAAGTCCGTGTAAGACAGCTAATGACACTTACGAACCTTTCCCTGCAAAACGACAACAGTTTTTTCATTCGTCACCTAGTCAAGGCATGTGTATCCCCTGTGAAATTTCGGACACCACTGAACACAATATATGGGCATGCCCTCGATTTCAAACTGAAAGACAGATTCTCCTAGACACGTTTCGCGCTAACTTACGACCGAATTCCTTAAATGATCATCTGCGTCCCTGCTAGCCACCTAAATTAGCGAAGGCAGTGTGGGACACTCTCCTGCATTTCATATCCCAACCCACTATTTTTCCCTGGCTATTTCCCCCCCATACCCGTCGTGAGGCTTAACTTATCGCTACCCCTGAGGGGTGTGATGCACTAGCAAGAGAACCCCGGGTGTTCTTTCTACATTTAAACCAACGTTAAAACAAACACTTACTGATTTATTGCTTGTGCACGTCATAAATACTTCTCCCATCCATTAGAAATATCTTAAAAAGTTAAAGGAGCCATGAAGAGAAAATACAACTTCGTTTAATTTGAAAGAACTAGGATTTAGTATCTCCCTCAGCTCCATTACAGCCACAAAAGATGTTTTTTAACAAAAAAAGCAAGAAGTACTATTTAAAAACTTTCAAATTTTGCGCCACAGTGACGTGTTATGAGCAAGAATGACGTCATACGGGCCAACAATGAAACATAACTTTCAGTGCGTTAACTGCACGTTAGCATTCAAGTGATGCGGTCAAATCGAACTAGAGGCCTCATTACAGACGTCCAGTCATGTATCGTCGTGACAGGCCAGTTAGGCGGCCGCCAATCGCACAAACAAGGTTCCGTGACGTCATAGAAAAGTTGCGAGAAATTGGCTAGGGGGTCGCGACTGCTTCACAGGTTTTATTTAATATCTACGTTATTTTTCGAAGATTGCGATGATATTGGTATTATTGTTATCGGGACTAAGCAGTCTTTCTAATAAACCCAACTTGTATTTTGTCTTCATGGCTCCTTTAAACGCTGAGGGTGTGATTACAGGAAGAAGAGAATTGATAAACGTATTTTGTACCTGTGCGGTGTTGGCAGCGCGTAATTGTTTCAGTTTGCTTATGTGAAAATTGCAAGTCTGTCCCGAAATTCGACACGAGCTACGCGTGTGGAGAGATACGGGCTTGGGTACTAATACAAATGCGTCATACCTGTCTTGAAACGAAGAGCGCACTCATTCGTGCTGAAACACGCTCTTGACACGCTGAACTGGGAAGATTTCTTATACTTATAGCGCCCATACAATAATGCAAAGGCGTTTTCAACCAATCGAAATCAGTCCTGAATGCTGCGGACTTTACATCGGACCCAATTCACTTTGCAAACCACGGATTACCTCAAAATGCACTCCTGGGTTTATGAAATGGAGACACACGAGAGTCTTCTGTCTCTGTATTCTGCATTAAAATGGTAAAAAAGTTCATTTCGGGCGGGAAAGTTTTTGTGCGTCGAAATAATTCATTCACACAAGGGAAGAATTAGCACTCGCAAACGCTTTCTATTCAACAGTAAATGAGCGCACACGTAAAGACATGAATCCTACAGGGGATGAAAATTGCACCGTCGCGAGGGAGGCTTGGCTCGCACGTGTGGCGCAGCACATGAAACAGATCAGCCACAAACTCTAATTACGCCAGGACTTGTTTCTTCCGCGGCACTGCTGTAGGGGCTGCGTTGTCACTTCGCGGATGGCGGCGGCTCCAACGCGTTTCCCGCGTGCGCGGACGACTCCCGACATAGTTCGGGGCAGTACGCTCATCACGACGCATGCACTTGACACTTGGGCGAACTTTTTAAAGTAAGTGAGCAAAGCTCACTCTGCTCCCAACATTATCGGGTCAGTGTCCGTGTCCTCTTCGTCATCTTGCGGGCTCTCATAAAACCTAGTCCAGGGACTGTCGTTGGCATCAGCAACCTTGAGCTTGTTTCGAAACATGGCGCTTTCCACCACTTTCCGCACGTTCTCTGGCCGGTTGGTGACGATGCCGTCGACCCCATGCCTGCAGAATAAATGAACCTTGCATTTAAAAACTTGCTCACACTTTGCCAGGATTGACTGCCTCTGCATCGTACACGGCAAGACGACAGCGCGGCGCATGCTGGTAGTTCTGACCTGCAGATTTGAATTTAAGCAAAAGCACACCTCCTACCAAGACCGATGCTTTCTGCATTGAATTCGATAGAAATAGAAATGAATATGAAAAATACCACGTGACGGCGCTCCCGTTCACTTCATAAACCAGCGCCCTCAAAGAAGCTGATTGAAAGCCACTGCTGCGCTTGCCCCACGCCTGAACGGACAGCGCATCGCCTTGACAGCGCCATGAATGGAAAGTGCAATAACAGAAATTTTCGCGGGGCACACGTGGCAGATAAGGCACTAACTCGGTTGTGATTCCTTCTTTGTTTTCGTTATTTCATTCTGGCTTACTCAGAGGCAGCCTGTTCGAGGGAGCTGCTTTATGATGCGGGCTAGAGTTCCTGTATCTGCTTTCCCTAGGGGAGCAGATTTCGCATTCCGCCATCTTAAGTTCTAAACTCGTGCGTGAAACCCACCTGTCGCGCATGTAGGAGCCACCGCCGTGCCAGTGCCAGCCACGGGGAGGAGTCGGCGCATGCGTGTGCCAACAGCTGCGGGAGAGCGCGACTGCGCGGATTATAGATTGCCGACTGCTTGTCAGCTGAGCGGCCGTCACCGCAACCGTCACCGGCCACTTGGGCAGAGCTGACTGAAAACGGTATCTTGTATGAAGCGGGCTTCGCTGTAGTATGGTGGAACCCGCGGCATGTAGCTATCAGACGCGCAAACCTTGCGCTACGTGATGTAGAGGAACTCTAATGCGGGCGGGAGTGCCGTCACGTGTGGAAAGTGTTTTATGCCGGGGTACACAAACCTCCCCGACGTGATATCTATCAGGGAATTTACATCACCTGAAAAAGTTCAATTGACGCGGCCGTGCGAGGATTCGAGCCTATGATGTGCCTGGCCGCAACGGGAGGTGTGAAACGCTCTGCCAAGTGAGCCATGAATAGCTGCCAAGTGAGCCATGAACCCGGATAGCTGTGCGAACGCGCCTTATGTCTCCATACCTCTAACTTCTTTATTCAGACGGTGCGGCCGTCTAGGAGAGGTGAAGCGAAGTAGTGCGTCATGATTCTAATGAGCTCCGATGGTTCGTGCCTGGATAGGGCAGCGTATATCAGCGGAAGCTACTGTATTTATCCGCCCTCCGCGTATGTAGACCGCCGCTGAGCTTGTGGAACGCCGCTGCCGCGTTCCACAAGATCAGCTTGTCGCAACGCTAGCGTCTGGCGTACGCGCCACGGATCGGGACCAATGTGGTCGCACCTTTGCATAGCGACCCGCCAGCTGGATGTCGCTCGCCAAGAACACCGACAACACTGCTTACGACCGCAAATCATGCTCCTTTCCCTGTAGCGGACCGTGGCTTCACCAGACGGTTTTCTGACAACCCGTTCGGTTCCGTTCCCACGGTTTGCGAGTGGCTGGTGTTTCAATCGGATTTATACAATGCTCCGGCGCGTGGAATCCCGTGTCTAATGTTGGTGCGTCTAACGGTGCCATACCGATGAAGTATAACTTGCGATGTGCGAGTTCATATAAATGAAAAATAAACATTCAAATGCTCCTGGAAGGCGCATTTCACTTTAGTGCTTTAAAGATTCCCACGAAAGAAGGATCAACCACATTTTTATATTTCCCAGGGTTTCTTTTTCTGTCAAAATAGAGGAGTGCGCAGTTAGTCCATCGCTGAAAATACCGCAGTTAGATATGCCTCTCGTGGGTACCTACAAGTGCCTGATTGACACTTTAACGGTTGGGAAAGTACTGCTCGACTTAAATCAGGAATTACAATTAATTAATTAAATCTCATTAACGAAAAAATTACTGTCCACTACTCTACTTACTGGAAACATTATGCACTAGGTTTTTTTGAGTAACGCCATTGGTATTTTTTTATGATTGGTGATTGATAGCTGGGACACCTTGAATATAATAGTAAAACCTTGTTACTCGCTGTAGAAAGGTACGCCAGAGACACGAATGGCTTCGTGATATTGCAACAATTGTTTAAAGCAGTTCAAATTTCTCCCTATAAACTGCGGCAGAAGTGAAAAAAAAAAACGCAACTAACGAATCGACATTTTGAATACAGCGATATCGTTGTAATAAGATATTGCTTTACATACAGCAACATCAAGTGATGATGGCATGGCGGCACAGAGTGGAGTTAGCAGTTCTTACCTGATGCTTTTTCTTATAAAGTACGGCAGGTCTATGGTCCAGTGGTACACCTTGTCCATGTAGCCCTTCTTGGTGTCGCGCCACTTGATGGCCTTGAGAAGCCTGTCGACAGGCATGATGAAGCGCATACAGTTGGTCAGGCCATCACCCTGCCAGCGGTTCTCCCGAATTCCGAGTCGCCTGTACATCCGGCTGATCAGGTTCAGGGGGTCGTTCATGCCAACATCAAAGCCTAGGGAAGACACAGCAGGCTAACGATTAATATTAAGCACGTGGATCAATCAATCAATCAATCAATCAATCAATCAATCAATCAATCAATCAATCAATCAATCAATCAATCAATCAATCAATCAATCAATCAATCAATCAATCGTTCAATCGTTCAATCAATCAATCAATCAATCAATCAATCAATCAATCATCAAATGCATGAAAGTGGTAGCACGGTTATTCAAGTGAACTTGTGAAAAAATGTTCCAAAAGCCAGGGGACATGTCTTAGAGCAGTACATACAGCAAATTTTAAAGCTGAGGTAACTATGTATCCAGAAATAACGCGCACGACGTTTCAACCGCAACTGCTCGGTTTAACGCAGTTCAAGTCAATTTCAGTATTTGGAAGCCTAAAAAAAATCAGAACGGACACCATTTTGGCATCGGCACCAGTATGACGCCACCTGCTCCTCGCTCCGAACAGCCGATGTGAGGGTCCTTTTGAGGTAGCCAAAGCGCTAGTTGTTGTTGGTGCGCGCTGCCTTGCGCATCCCATCATAGTTTTGGGAGGGACGCGAGGCGGCGGTATTTTTTTAGCGGTGAACTAATAGCTGCGAATGATCATGATAATGAACTAAGTTTGGCTGCCACATCCACATTCCCACCCACAATTTATGGATGCCCACTTGAGCTGATTGGACAATGATGGTGGTATGTGCCGGAGAAAACGTCAACACTTCCCGTTTATTGCTATATCAGCACACCAACCCTTGAACGTGCCAACTCGGGCAATCGGCCAGCGGTAATTTAAGCAGCTTTTAGGGGCTCATGGCTGATCCAGATATTCCGGCTGGAAGCGACGGTCAGATACTCATAGAAACCTGCTCTCATATTTCAACCAGAAATATTGCCCGCGCAACCTTTGGAGCCCGTGTCCAAAGAATTACTCGGCTTCGTGTAGGGTTACAGACTTGTCTTGCCCTGGTGTGTTTTTACTTGATTTACTAATGTGATCCAATAGAGCTCCTCAAGCTCCTAAGGCGCTATGACCCATGCCACCAAGCTAAAAGGGCACTCTGTGGGAGGAGTTTTTTGTAGGGGGGATCTCAGGTTGGATTGTATGTTTGTCACATCTAGAGGGCGTCTTCGCTCTTGAGTATTGGCAGCAGTGTGCGCATTTTCGTGTGTCTGAAAAACAGTCTATGTAGTATGGTGCTCGCGCACATTTTTCTTTACAAATGCGTTGCTGACAAATGACGCTAAAATTCGGACCAATGAACTAGCCACAGCTAGGCTTTGAAAGCAACCCTGTGTACAGCCTATGACACAGTCGAGTTATAATTGAACCCACAAAAAGGAAAAAAAAAAAAAACCTCCGTCGCATGCCCCCGCGCGAGGGACACGAGTACATGCAGAGCATTGGGGGTGGTCACGTGGCGTAGGTTGTGGTAGTTGGCGGTGGTAGTTGTAGTTGTTGTTGTCGTAGGGGTTGGGTAGTTGGGTTGCGAGACGAGAGAGATAGAGAGAGAGAGAGAGAAAGAGAGAGAGAGAGAGAGAGAGAGAGAGAGAGAGAGAGAGAGAGAGAGAGAGAGAGAGAGAGAGAGAGAGAGAGAGAGAGAGAGAGAGAGAGAGAGAGAGAGAGGCGTAAGTACGTAACGTGTTATTTATTGCCATCGTTTACACCCCACCCTCTCTGCGGGGCAATCGGTTGGATCTTTGTTATTATTCTTTTCTTTCTTTTCTTTCAGCAGAACAGAGCGCAGGAGTAGAATGGAGTGAGCCGCGCCGATACCCGCTTTATATTCGTAGCGCGCGCAGTAGAGGGAGAGGATGTAGCACCTGCTGCTGCAACGCCTCTTTCAGCGCCGGAGCACGCGCATGCGCGCCCCCACCTGTTGTTGAGAACGAGGAGGAGCGGGGGAGGGGCGCACGTGCTGGCTGGCTGCGGACGCCGATCGCCAACGGACGGGTGACATTGTGAGTTAAAGAAATGCTCTGCATTTAAAAACAGAAGGACCCTCCGCGAGAGGAACCAGCATTTTTCGCGCTTAGAGTTGAACTTAATTTTTGCCGTCACTGCCTCTACAACTATTTTCTTATTACACCCACGGAACTTAATTGAGACATCCGGAGTCCACCACATCCTTCACTTTCCTACTCCTTTAAAGCCATTCGTTACTTACCCAAATTTCGAAAACCTGCCATCTGTCTTATACACACCAAAATTCGCCAAAGTGTTGCGTGCCGGACGTATTCGTACTCTGTGTAAAAAAATGCGTGTTAGCACTACTACCAACTTACAACCTGACTCAGTGGCTCAGACACTGTGCTTTTAAGCATGAAGACGCGGACTCTACTTCCGGCCAGGGCGGCCGCTTTTCTGAGAGACGCGAAAAGCAAGAACACCCGTGTGCTGAGATTTTGCTGCATCTTAAAGATCCCCAGGTGGTAATAAGAATTTCTGAGCCCTCCACTACGGCGCGCCTTGTTGCAAAGGGTGGGCAAAATCACCGAAGATATCAAAAAAGAAATCCCAAAAGCCTGCGCCCACGCACAAAATTTCAATGGCGAAACTGTGTTGGGAGGTCGTTTATGGACACAAAGTGGGGTTTTAATATCATTGTGGTGTCGTGGTCGACATCGGCGGCATGGCATTTCAGTGAACTTGTGTTGAGCCAGGCCGGAGCAAACTAGTCGTTTTAGTCGACGTTTTCGTACGCCACTCTGCAAGCGCGACTTATCCTCTCTTCTAGCGGATGCTTTGCACGCGGAGCTTAGCGAAACCCGGCCTCTCCCTCGGCCGTGTGAACTATTTTCGGCAGGGCCATGTGCAGTGAGTGATCACCTACGGCAGTTTCAGCATTCAAGTAGCGGCTCTTCTATGGTACAAAGGGCATGCGCACGACGATGAGAAGACGAACGAACGAGGGACGTACGCTGTGACGTGTCGTTCTCGTTCCGAGAAAGTCTTGCCACGATTCGCTGAACGCTGGAGGTTTTTTTTTTTTTTTGGCCAATATTGGCGACACGGCCCATACCGTATTTACATGATCCTAGCGCGACCCTTTGTTCTGCTGAAACTGGCATTAAAAATGTGCGCGTTATAATCAAACACCAGAGCGAAATCGCCTGTAAAGTGGCTAGCAGCATTGCCATAGACGCCAATAATTCCCAAAATTCAATATAATTCAATCCAGAACATGCCTCCAACACCATGTGAGTAAAGTATGAAGGCTATGTGAGTATGTGAGTAAAGGCTATGTTTAGACTAACGACGCAAAAGCCACATCGGGATCTATGGGCGTAAAATAACAGCATGTCATGCAGTTCGGTTGGCTGACGCGTGAAGTGACGTCATTCTTTAAAGTTATTATGACAGTTGCGGCAACAGTCTAAACCTGGCAGGACAGTGCGCGTCAAGCGCATCTAGGGCAAGCGAGTGCGCGGCTAGGAGCACGCTGGCGATATCTGCTGGTAACTTCCGGGTTCGAGATAGCTTCTTAGCGCTTCGATTGCGCGTGCGTGGATCTCGAGCAGGCCTGTCCGCTTTTGGCATGAGCCACTCAAACTTGCATGTCCCCCAACCAGCAAGAGGTGCTTCTGTTCAGCAGTGTCTAGGGTGCCTCAATGCCAGCGTCGGCGGGCAAGCGTGAAGCGAAGCACCGTAGCAGTGTCAGCCGTAATCTGAGACAAAGGGGATAAGTGCGTGATTTGTCGCGATGCATTCGCACAAAGTGACCTCACGGGTAGCAAACGAAAAGTATAGAGTAAGAATGCACTGTAGCGCTTTCGGTCAAACCTGTCGTGCGATGGGCAAGCAAACACTCTGCTCCTCATTAACGTACGTTAGCCACGCGCATTCTCCTGTGCAGTCATTCCGAGAAACTAGTGACGGGTGGACTAGTACTATCACAGTAAATGAAAACAAGACGAATGGGGAGTTCCTTTGGTGCATGTTATGCTGAATTCTTCAGCAGTACAGCGTTTACTCCGAACTGCGGAGTGTATGAAACAGTATACTCTTAAACACCCCGTCAACCAAGAAATGGTGTAAATGCCAAGCGGTTACATACCATTGCCCCGACAGAGGACGGAGTTAAGCACATAACCTCCAACAAAACCCCGGCGGAGGAGATTTATGCCTGGAAAAGCTCCGTCTATGAGCGGAGTTAACGAAAGAGCCTCCCGCGGGATCTCGGCGCAAACGAGAGGGCAGTGGTTAACATGGCTGCTGCAGGGATACAGCGAGCTCCTATATAGGAAACGTGACCTGTGCAGTGAATTTTCCAAAAATCGACGGCCTTGACGTTTAAAAGGCGCACAAGAAAGACATGTATCAGCAAGAGCAGCCAAAACTGTTCCCGACGCATTGTATGGCGCACGCGTTCGCTTCACGGTTGTGGAATCTGGTGGTGTGTGCGTGCGGGAGTGCGAACAGGATACTTCAAGTGCTGATCGCATCAACAACAAGTGCAGGACTCGTGGACGCATAAAAAGTGTTGAACTAAATCTTCCTGCACAGCAAGGCACCTGTCGAAAACAGTAGGGACGCTTCTTGGCCTATACTTCGTTCTCCGGTAGGCGCATACGCGATATAATCAGCTAACGCCGTGATGTTGGTCGAAGCCTGGAATTTTATTTTGGTTATAGATGCAACCATGGCGGACTGTGACACGCCGGAAGTGGCGTGAAGTTGAACGTGTTTATGTCTCGCTGCAATCACCTTCTAAAAGCGACCAGCCTAATGTCTTCATTCTTGATACACAAATATTCAGGAGCTGCGCTTTTCTTAAAACAAGAGTAGATTCAGTGAAAGAGAAGCTTGTCTTTTGTGCAATAGCCGCATCGTTTGCAGTGTCCCGTTTATAAGTTTTTCTTGTAAACAGAACATGATTGTACAAAGTAGCTGCGCCTGTTTCTTTGTTTTCTTAGCCTAAAGTCCTCCCTCGTCCTTTACATATATGAGCTTCCAGTGCCACAAAAGCTCTAAATGCGGCATAAATCCGCCGCGCACGTGCTGCTTCAAGCAGACGTCGCTCGCTCCCCCGCCCATCACGAGGGGACAAAATCGCCCCATCGTTGGGAAACGTTCACGAACGTCATACCGTGCACACCGAGGCACTGCCACTTGCTTCCGCCGCTTATGGAAAGAGATTAAAAATAGGCATATACGCACACATAGCAAATCGACTGGCACCGAAAACATGTGCAGTTTTCGAATGTCATCATCTTGCATATATTCTCTTAGCTGAATTTCTATTTGTTGTCTTCGGATTTTGTGATATCTTTGCATTTTCGTCATGCCTGAATACTCTGCTTATTTTTTTTTTCTCTTTGTGAGTCCTGGGTTTTTTTTTATTGAAGACGTCGTATGTGGATGACGACGTTTCCGTAGACGTTTTTTCCGAGGTGCACCTGGCCATAGCAATCAAACTTGGTAATAGTGACACTCGCCAAATATGGTGCTGATTTCCCATATAATTTCTGTTTTAAATAGACCACACGGTTTAAAGAAGGAACAGGTCTTACTTCGGCATTAAAATGTCTGGACACTTTCTTAGAATTCGCGCCAAGTGGGCGAGTGGAAATGGTACAGGTGTGATGGGCTTCTTCGGAGGCACGTATGAAATATTTTGGGGTTTTCAACAAGCCCAAGATACTATGACTATTAGACGCGCCATGGTGGAGGGATTTTGACTACCTGGGGTATGTTACGTTACCAAAATATCGACGCACGAGAATTTTCGTTTCTCGCATTCATCAGAAAAACGTCCGCAGTGGTCGCTATCGAACCACCATCCTTGGGCTCCCTAGTACAACTCCAGTTGACCACCGTGTGGCTGGTAGCCGCATATAGTTTCCTCCATGTTTCATGTGAGTTCAACTGATCAGTATTTGGTTTGAGTTTGATGTGATTTATTTCTCCATGGGACTTAGTCTCTATTATTGTATTTATTTGTGTTACACCGGTATGTTTAAGTATCAGCAGATGTGTTCTTCAACACAAATATTTTCTTCCATCATGAAGTTGACTTGCTGCTATTGGGAGAATGAAACAAATGTCTGTTTTGTACTTTGAAAGTCTCAGTACTGCACTGCTCAGCGGAACTCTCAAAAACAAAAAAATAGTTCACTAGACACTCCAACACTCCAAAACAGTCTTTATTCATGGTGGAGCTTGGGGTGACATGAAATGCTCCACCGGGCGCATAAACCCGCCCTTAAACAAGGGTTCTGAATAACATGAAATACTCCGCTAAATGCCAGGAAAAATTCTCTTCCTTAGGGGAGTAATAGACAGCACGAAATACTCTGCAAAATTCTCCAAATGCTCCCCTCCGCAGCGGAGTAATAAAAAGCAAAAAAGAAATGCTCCACTAAATACCGGATAAAGCTCTCTTTATTAGGGGAGTTTATAAAATACACCTTCTTAGCAGAGTAAATAAAACTTCGTATACGGAGTGCGCTAGAGGATAAGCCATTTACGCCCTATCCCGAGTACTTCCGTTTAGAGTATAGTTGCGGCGGAGTCTCGGGGTGTTCTGCACTTCTCGCCGCTCATGCTTACATTCGGCATGTAGGGATAGAGCAATCGCATGTTCTTTGCGGTTTCTCTAATCGTTCTAAAAGGAACCTTCTGTTTACAGTTGGCCGCGATGTGCCCTTCCTTTTTGCAGTTTTAGCCAATTAGTGGCATCCGCGAACCAAATACATATGCGGCATCAGCGCTGTCGATGCTTGGCATCACTGTTCGATTTTCGCGACTCATCTATACCTTCCCCACAGTTCCTTTCGTAGGAGGTAAGTCTTTTTGGAAACTGCGACGCGTTATCTGCTTCCCATCATAAGGCTTCTTTCTAGAAACGTCTTTACTTTCCTCTTTTTGAACGTGCACCGTCTTACTATGCAACTTTGGACGAGTGGAGAACTCCTCGGCTAACTCTGGTGCTTTGTAGAGCTTTACTGTTTGGAGCCTATCCCGCAGACACAGAGTGACGTCACTTAAAACGAAGCATCATTCGATTGGTCACTATTTCTGAAGGCTATGCAAGATTGGGATCCATTTGGCCAAAACGGGGGAACATCAATCTAAATGTCGCACTTATGTGAGCGTGTGTACCCGCAGAGTGTGCTGTTTGCGAACAATACCATTGCCGCCTTGTGAGTTGCGGCCAAAACATGCATTGATACGAAATGACTGTAAGCGCATCTCGAGTGCCAATGCCGCCGACTTTCTCGTACACTTGGCGCATTTGGAAATTTCAGTGAGTTCTGCACCCGTGAAGAGGATATCGGCAATGTTCTTGATTAGTTTCGGAATGTCGAAAACGCGATCTTCAAGATGCTAAAAAAGCTGAACCCTAATTTACGATAAATAATTTGGCGGGATGACTTTCATTGGTGATGACGAAGGCGTGGAATCGACGATAACGGAGTACAAGACGCAGTTCTATGTTGCGCATCTTTTATTGACATCCATGCTGTGCCCTGTGCATCTATCTAGTGAGGCATTGTTTCGCAAAAACAAGCCCATTCTCAGAGAAAGCGCGTTTGTTTTTACCATGACTCTCCTTCTTCGCATTGGACGATAACCCTTTTTTTGTTATCTGAACTCTTTTTTACTTGTATTATTTGTGTAAATTGATCCGCAGTGATGTTGCTGGGTGTCGTGTTCAGCAGCCTTACAAGCCTAGTCAGGCGATCACATGTATCGCCTTTCACCCATGGCTGCTGCATTGCGCTGTACTTTGTTGTTATTGAACCAATTGAATAAATTCAATTGAAAAAAATTTGTGACTGCTTCGAAGGAAAGTGTCATCCCAATGCCACAGGAGTGGGCAGAACTGATGTCGTACTATAAGTTTTCCGTAGACCAGCGGCGCTGATAGTACTACTCACCTAGTTTTTCTAAGACGCGTGGGTCTCCCTTCTGTCGAAAGTACGCGACGGCACCCCTGATTACGTCTCTGTCTCTGGCGTACCCAATGGACATGAGCACGTTGATCCTGTCCTCGTGAGGCACTGCGTGACAAAGAGAAAATAAAATTGAGCGCATTACAATCACATAAGGTCATCTAAACATGCCAAAATTAAATGAAAGGAGATCCTTGGTTTTAGTTGGACGATAATTAAAGCAAAATTAAAGGGCGAGGAATGGCTTGATTTGGAAGATTGCGACCTTTGATCGCCAGACACATAAATAAAGCTCCACCTATACTCCACCACGGACATTACAGTTTTGTTCACCGTTTTTAAAACCCGATTTTTTAATAATGCAAAAGCCAGTAATCCCTCGGAAACTCGAAGTTGAAAATTTCGAGATTAGTGGTGTTCCCAGTTAGGCCAAATGGCGAAAATGTGTGGCGAAGTCACTGAAATAAGAGCTAATGCTGCTAAGAGAAGCTCGACTCTACAGGGTAGCTTGCGTAATAAAGGCAAAATAGTTCGCGGAAAAACAAACTTTTGTTGCTTAAGAAAGAACTGCGTTATGCTTGCCGGTTTTGCGTATGCATATTTTCATAGAAGCGCGACTCCATCTGCTCGAGGCATCGCATGAATAGATACCGCTACATTCTAACTAGTTGCGAAGCAGGCGGAGCCTGTTTGTTGTTTCTTCTGTTGTATCGACTTCTGGGGGCTTCCCCTCGTCCGTATGATCAGCTGCACCATCCACAACAATCTCAACGATGTAGGCGTCGGAAGACATTCCGGTAACGCTGACATCGTCCTCGTACAGCGCGCACTGCGCGTAAAATTGCCCCCTCACGACCGCGTTCGGTACGTATTGTCAGCTAAGCATTCGAACGGACGCCTTATCAGCTGTTTTTTGTTTCGTCCCCGGTCAGCATTTCGAGATATCCGTGATTCCCCCACCCTGCCCTTCAAAAAAAAAATGTTTCGAGATAAAGCGGGGCAAATAAATCGCGCTTATTTCAGGCAAATGCACAGCGAGAAAAAGGTTTGACAATGATATTTTGAGATATCCGAGTTCGTATTAGCGAATGATTACTGTAGTTACTAAAACTTTTTTCGGAGCTCACATGTCTCAGTAAGAAGACTACGCTTATCAAATCAACAATTAGCGGCCTAAAATGGCGCGACGAAAACTGAATGAACAAAAAGAGGCATTAGAC
The DNA here is from genome assembly GCF_048455015.1 of Haemaphysalis longicornis. Taxonomy (NCBI): domain Eukaryota; kingdom Metazoa; phylum Arthropoda; class Arachnida; order Ixodida; family Ixodidae; genus Haemaphysalis; species Haemaphysalis longicornis. Next base: position 22,135,564 of record NW_027526266.1, read on the forward strand.
AGCGCTTGGACGCAGTGGCATGCGTCCTGTAGATAAACAAAACACTTCCGCTTACCGTCTTTCCACAGGTGGTACATCAACTTCTGCGCAAGGCTAACTCCAGCTGTAACCTTCACACCGTCTGGAAGTCTAGTTGTCTTTAAGTCCAAAAACAGAAGTATCATCTTCCCCTTGTATTTGGAGTGAGCTGTAACAATGCACGGATGTCGGCTATGAAATAAAGGGCATGTATCGTCCACACTTGTAGACCCGATACAAATCATTTCCGTAGGTTCACTGATAACACAACAGACGCTTGTGTCGCAGCGGTTTGGTCCGCGCTTGCGCGCACACTGCAAATGGAGGCCTTGTGTTCAGTGTGAAGAACAACAAAACACTTATGTAGCTGGTCCTTCGCGAGCGGACCGCCACTTTCCATGTCGTACTTTGGTGCATAGTTGAGTAGAAATGAGAATTTTATGTGCTTATCCCCTCATACAGAACACCCTGAGCCATTCCCGGCTCCTGCACTTTCAGAAAACTAACCTATTACAGTAAAGCGCCTCTCTTACTAAAACTAACGCCGACACCAAAGCGCCGGCAAGGATAGTACCTAAAACCCGTCTACGCGTGGTGACAAACAAAGGGACTTCATCAATACACTGCCGTAATGTAATGGCAAACACTGTGTTGAAGGTACTTAACATATGAAAGAATAAGAATCCCCAGACGTGAAAAAAACAAAACAAAAAGAAAACAAGCGCATGCTTTTTATATTATGTGGTCCTCCAAACGAAAGTATTGATCACGTCATTCTAGAATGTCCCCGTCATGACGCTGCGCGACAGCGTTTTATTAAAAGTGTCCTCATGTTTTAGACAATAGGCTGTTTAGCCTTGCCAAAGTCCTCGGCCCATGGAGAAAAGCGAACCAGCGACGGCGTTCATTTCTTGCCCTTAAACTTTTTATATAGTCTAGTCCCATTGTGGCACCTTACTAGTTTTGAAATGGAGTTGCCTCTTTTGCGTTCATGCCCTTCTTGGAGCTTACAAACATTAATAGTTTTTATTACATTTTATTGTATCTGTCATTGTGAAATATCTTTTCCTTGTCAATCTGCATTGTATATCGTGTCTTATTTTGTGTGTATTTTGTATTTGGCATCTATCTGTGCTCTGCTGTTGCTTCGAAAGGGACTCACTCTGACCTGTTTCTTCCTCTTGCCTTCCGCTCTTGTATCCATTTACGTGCTTCAAGGGTCAAATTGTTGCGTTCAGTGCGATGTGCGCCCTTCCATGCAGCTCGTTGTCCTCTCTAAGACTTTCCAACTCGGTGAGTTTTGCAATGACTTTATCAGAATCATTCCTCTTTATAGAACCGTTCAATGACTATGGGAGCATTGCAGTCTTATAAAGAAACATTCACTTTATGTGAGAAGGAGTAGCCGGCACTCATATATGGCGCCAACCTCTCCTTTTTTAGTTATGTAATAAAGAAGAAGAAAAAAGGAGCAACAAAGGACGTGCTCCGCGTCTGCGCAGTGTGGGAGCGCAGTGCCGTCGGCCTGGCCTCCTCCCTCTAGTCGATCTTTGAGCATCAGAGATTAGGCGCAGTATTAAAGAGGGCAGCCATTTTAAAGTAATGCTTTTAACCTCTACCCCTCAAGGGTTCTTTCGCGACCGTTGGTGTCAACAAAAAACTCCCGCGAACAAGTAAAAGAATTTCCTGGCACCATCAGGAATAGAACCTGAAACTAACAGAGTAACGAAGCGAGAGCCCGTTATCTTATATATTTAGCTACGAGCCCACGCGGAGACGGGTAAGACAAGGGGTGCACTCACCAAGCACATCTAGGGGTTTAAACCGTGCATTCTTGCTGAATACCACGTGATATCGATTTAAAGAAGCTCACACCAACCCATGGCATCTCACTTCTAGTACGCCAGTGTGCTAAAGCCTGTGGCTTCCAGTGTTCCCGTAAAAAATCTAAGGTCCTTGTCGTCCGCTCTCACGCAAACGACACCTCAAGGAACCCATTAAAATACTTCTTGATGGCCAAACCATCACTCCAAGCCCCACCATCAAGATCCTGGGCCTAAATCTTCAGGCGAACACCAAGAGTGACGTATCCTTTCAGCGCCAAACACAGCATCAATAAAATCATACACATGATCAGGCGAGTTGCCACCAAGAAGCGATGCCTCAAAGAATTCGTTACCTTTGAATTAGTTTAACCTTTTCTCCTCTCAAAAATCACTTAAGTCAACCGCCTGTCTTCTTCTCGGCAAGGAGGACATAAAGATGCTTTAAATAATGATTAGAAGGGCGGTTGAGCAAGTCTTCCCATGAGTGCGTCCACAGAGAGGCTGCTTAGCAGGGGGCTCTACAACACGGTGGAAGAGCTGATAGAGGGCCATCTTTCTATCCAGAAGCTCCGAATGAGCAGAACTGCGCCAGGTCGTCGCATCCTTCACCAGAATTGCTGGGCAGTAGAGAATGTCACTCCGCTTGGTGTACTCCTGGACTTTTGGCGACAAGAACTACGGATGATCCCTTGGCTTATAAATATGAGCCCGTTACACATCGAGGGTCCCCGACAAGCACCGGCTCAAGCGCTCAACACCACCCTCGGTGGGGATCATGCAGTTATCTACACAGACGCCTCACAACATCGAGGGCAGCAGAACGCCATCATCATGGCTTCCTACAGAACCAACCTCCTTGCTTGTGCCTCCCTCAATACCGAAAACAAGACGGCAGCAGAAGAGGCAGCCGTCGCTTTGGCTCTCACGGGTTCGTAAGGTAGTCACCGATTCCCAACAAGCCTACCGGAATTACCAGTCGTGTTTGCTGTCTCGGCCTGCACGTCGTGTGCTAAAAACCCCCACCCCAAATGGTTCCATTCAGCTAATCTGGACACCCGCCCACACTTCCATGAAGGGCAATGAATACGCCCACCAAGGCTGCACTTTTACCCCCCGCGTTACGGCGCTGCACGAGGACAGTCACCCGCTTGTCTCGTTGAGAAACATAACCCAGCATTATCGCCTCCTGAGACAGACCCTACCTTCGCCTTACCCTGACCTTTCCATAGAACAACTAACTACCCTACGGCTTTTACAATCCGGCTCCTTCCCGGCTCCGTCTTCACTTAATGCACCTGAATCGCTACGGCGCTGAATGTAAATTTTGCTCAGAAGTAGGAACATTCTGCCACATAATCGGGGTCTGCGACTTTAGCCCTGAGAACCCTCCTCTCTTTCCGTCAACTACCCAACGAGAGCAATGGGAGATGCTGCTGTCCAGCCCCTCTCTGCCTACCCACCTTCAGCTGTTGTACAGAGCACAGGCCGCGCGGACTGAATATGGGCTACAGTGAAGGAACCACTCTTCTGGGACGCACTCTGGGACGCACTATGGGCCGTTCAGACATCTGAATAGAAGTGTAGCGCCACCATCATCATCTTCTTAAGCACCACCATCATCATCAGCAGATTGGCCAGCTGGCACAGCGGAACACAGTCAGCACTCGGCTCACCTCTGGAACGGCCCCCTCTTTTCTACTCGCTTCGTTCCAACCATGGCGCAGCCAGCGCAACCGTAATAAACGTGGGCTCGGCCGCACCACCTCATTGGCCGCCTACAATTTGGTGACCCGGACAAGCGGCTTCGCCATGGCTTCGAAACGCTGCTTCCCCAGCCACAACGCGGACGACGGCACGCGAAGAACGTTCCCCGCTCTCCCAGACCTTCCCTTGCTGATCCAGTTTGACTCCATCTCAAACCACGCGGCATGGTTCGTCATCCTGGAGAGCCATTTTTACGTACATGACATCTGCTCCCCGGAAATCAGGTACCTCGTGACATTACAAAAGCTACCTGCTGACCTCTTGGAGCAGATCCAGCTGCCGGCCCCAGGCCCCAGTGCGTATGACAAATTAAAAGACACTGTCCTCAACCACTACGGCATGAAAACCCGGCACCTCTCGGGAACGGCACTCTGGTTCTACTCGCTTGATTCCGACCATGGCGCAGCCGGCGCAACCGCAATAAACGTGGGATCGACCGCTCCGCCTCATCGGCCGCCTACAATGGGAGCCCTGTAGCGCCACCATCATCATCTTCTTAAGCACCACCATCATCATCAGCAAATTGGCCAGCTGGCACAGCGGAACACAGTCAGCACTCGGCTCACCTCTGGAACGGCCCCCTCTTATCTACTCGCTTCGTTCCGAGCATGGCGCAACCAGCGCAACCGTAATAAACGTGGGCTCGGCCGCACCACCTCATCGGCCGCCTACAGAAGTATTTCCTCCTCCTCCTCCTCCACCACCTCCTCCTCCTCCTCCTCCTTCTTATCTGCCGCTGATCTCGTCGGCTTCGCCCGCGACGGCAGAGACGGAGAATTGAAATTGTCTAACACCCGGTTTGAGCTTTAATTTTATATAAAACAAAGAGTTTCCACTCATGCGCTACACCAATACAACTTAACCAACCACCGTTCATGCTTCATGCGTTAATTTAACCTTACCAAGAATATCTCTTTGAAGTAATAGAGGGTGTGGTTAGTGCATTTCACTTCTCTCTGGTTTCACTATTTGTAGAGCGACGTGATTGAATTTAACGGACATCGCGTGGGTAATCGTTGTGGGTGCCGTTTACAGCTTTGCTTTCCAGCCACATTCATAGGCTGGATTGGCGCTAATTTTTGGGGGGCTACGCAACCGTGGAAATTGTGGTCTCTCTATCTGTCTGTCGAATTACGAGTCCGCCGTCTAAGAGCAAACAACGCTCGATAGCAAACTAAGTTAGATAAAACCGTTCGAAAGAACTAAAACGGTTGCCATGGCTTACACAATTGACCTTTTGCGTTTTTATTATTTAAGTTTTGTCGCAAGCCGTCTTTTTCTTGCAGTGGATTTTCTTCGCCATCCAATTCTTTGCCATCAAATTTTCTGATGTCATCCCACATCGAGTAATTCGTCTCTACTTGTAGTCGCGTCTCTCGATCGGCTTTCGACGCAACCTATCCACTCAAGAGGCCCTCGTTCAGTATCATTGTAATTTCTACAGAGACCGTCCAAAACGAGACCACACCTGTATAACTCTCACTACACCTCAAAAAAGCCTTTGACAATGCCCTACACCATGCATAACATCCCTCAGGCACTTCTACCACTTATCTATAACTTTCTATAGCCATCCGTTTGGCCATGTCTAATCTGATGATTTCCACATGCCAGATCGCGGAGCACCACATGGACCGGTCCTCTCACCCAAACGCTTTAACCTCGTCCTGGTCCCACTTTGCCGCTCACTCCTGACAATCCCACACAACGGAGTTCACTGTGCGCAGATGACATTACCCTGTGGGTCCACTCTGGGTCATACCATCACATTGAAACAGCACTCCGACACGGCCTCAACCAAGTTATAGGCCACATCGAACCTTTGGCGCTCCAGTGCGCCGCACAAAAATCCGCTCTCCTCACTTTTACGCCCGCTCGCAACAAACTCCCTCCAAACCCACACATCCAGCTTTTTATAAACTTGGAGCCACTACCCCACAAATAGCACCTTAGTCATACGCCTCATCCTCACACACAAGAAATCACCCACACCCACCCTCCAGCCGGTAAAACATACGTTACCCAAACCACGCATCTTATTATTCGGATCGCCACCGAACACCATCGCAGCACGGAAAAGGACCGCCTCTGTCTCGTGCACAGTGTTCTACTCAACTTGTACCACCTACGCTACCTGAAGGTTACATCCACCCGAATCGACTCCTTTGATGCCCTCCTCCATAGGAGGACGTATATAGGCATGCACTCCTGCTTCCCCCTTACGTACCAACGCATCGCGTACTCGACCATACGCAAAGACCATACGCCAACACCTAACGAGACGCCCATTACATCTCCCAACGCACGCGCCTCGCTTCCTGTTCTGTAGGGCACTGCATTCTTAATTCTCTAAACATACTCCCACCCACCATCCAAATCCCCCACTATCCATTCCACTTAACATCCGTAACAGCATCCAAATCCATCCCATTTCTTGCTACATGCAACCAACTTCCCACGTGGCCCTGCATTTAGCACGAGCGAACATCCACGTCGAACTATACCCACCATCGCTTCACACTAGAAACTCATGCCACCCCCTTCCCTCAGAAACATGCACACTGTAGCTGTTGTTGGCCAACATACACCACCAAACGTCACGGCGGCTACCATCCTAACTACCAACACAACCACGGCGGAGGCAGTAGCCATTGCCTTCGCTCTCACCCAGTGGCCCACCATTGAATTCGTTCTACCTGGCTCTCATCAGGCCATCCGCCATTATATTCCTGGTAACATCTCTCCGATGGCACTGCAAAGTCTCTCCAAAAATCCTCCATCTGACTTCATGATCCTGTTGGGGACGCCAGCCCACGCAGGCGTAGGCGCTAATGAAGTGGTGCACGCACGGGCTCGCCAACGTTTTGACCGGGTCGCCATTTTAGCCACGCCTACAAGCGGTGCCCTTGCAGGCAAGCCAACCTCCCTCCTGCACTACAGGGATATTGCTCTCCACTACCGCCTCCGCCGCCGCCGATATCCACTCCCGCAAACACGTCTCCTCGGGGCAGGCCACATGATGCATATCTATACAAACACACACCTTCCCACACAGAACACAATTATTACACAGTCATCCACACCTCTTTACTGCCCCTACCAGCCCAGCCTGCAGAGCACTCGACACTCACTACCGTTCCCTCTGCAAATGTCCTGTAGATCCATACACACCCGTTCCCCCCTCAGCTCTGGGAGCAGATGTTGCGCGACCCAGTGGAGTCGGGTCAAGTCTTGACCAGATCCTGAGCCCTGGCGGCTGTGGCGGCCCTCTAGGCCTCCTCCATCCTCAGTAACTGATCTCGAAGGGCGAAATACCGTCTTCCTTCCTTTTCGGAAACCAACCACTCTGTTTTCCTGATATTATACCGGTTGTCCGTTCTCCGCTTTCGATGCCCAGCCTAAGTGCACTTGTTCTGCTTTATTTGAGCAGTGTTGTCTTCAAACCGAATTTGTTCTCCGATAAAAGGCGGTTGCTTCTTATCCGTAAGCGTTACTCTTGTCATCCTTCTCTGCAAGGCTCGTTTGGCTGACCTTATTTCTTTTTCAAATTGCTTAATAAGGCGCCAAGAGTCGGTCCCGTAAGTGATGTGTTGCTATATGCCTAAGCTATGACAGCTTTCATTCATGGGTGTGGGTTCGTTTACCCAGTATTTTGTTCCCTGATATTGACACTTTATGGAACCACATTTTCGGCTATGGTCTCAATAAAACCACAGAAAACGACGCGTTCTTTATGGGTGGGAGTTTGACAATCTTCTACATAGCAACAATTTATACATAAATTGAGTGGAGAAACATATTTTCGCACATAGGAAGCAGTAGCGTGCAGCATGCAGAAACATACGGTTATAGTGTTTTCTTGCATTCTCTGCCAAATTTCGCCTTATATCTCAGGGCAAGTCCCGAACAATCTTTCAGAAATACTTGTTCATTTCGATTATGCAAAACTGTTTTCCCGAATCACCCGGGCTAACTGGACTTGACTTACGTATCATATGAAGCGCGACACCAAGCATTGGTTTCTTGAGATGTGAAATATTCGTTTTTTATACGGATATCAGATCCCCATCCCGAAACAGAAAGCCCATGACCGCTGGTCAAACGAAGCGTACAGGATGCTGCTTCGAAAGATTTCAGTAGCTCTCAATGTAAAACACGAAAAGGCGGGAACAGTTTTTTGTGTGCTACGTATGTTTAGTTTATTGCATCTTAATCTTCGGGTAAAGTAGCATTTGCTACCAGAAGAGTATTTTAAAGCCCTTTCACTACTGTGAAATTGGAGGACCAGTGAAGGTGTACACGTTGACTTGAGTTATGTATGGAATAACAATTTTTATTGAATAAACGCTGTTGCAGTTAACACAAGATAGTTTTGTGTTATTCGTTTCGGCAGAGTTACAATTAAACAAGTGTTACAGCCATTTTCTGTAGCAATACTCCCTCTGCAGACGCCAAGTACTTACAGCAGACTGGCATTCTGTAACGCTTACATCTTCACTGCGGACTTATTACGACAAGAGTTGTCTTAGTGGCCAATTTGGGTACAATTGTTGTCAACATACCAATAGTAGAGACCTACAGAGCATTCTATGCTACCTCTGGAACGAGCGCATAGGTCTGTAGCGAGTGCGTGCAATTTTTTTTCGTCAAGACCCGATAAACGCGGGCAATTTTGGGCAGAACCTAGCGTAAGACATGATCGCTGTAATAACAGTAATACGACAGATATGCCTGAAGTCAACTCACGGAAGCTGCTGACATTCCGAATGTGCTCCAGAAAGCTGGCCATTTTCTCTCGCTTGAAGCATCCCCTGAAGCAGTCGCATGGAGTACCATGAAAGGTGCCCAGGACAGTGCCATTCTTGTCGAACTCAATATCAGATTCCAGGGCGTTGGAGCCCCTCGCCAAGTACTCGTCCACCTCTTCAATAGAGTTCACCATGTGGCCAATGATAAAGAAAGGCCGCCGGTGATGACCGTGGCCCTCTTTCTTCACGCCGTCGCTGCCTGCGTCGATGGGTGGGCTTTTGCAACCTTTGTCATCGCCGTGTTGGATGCCCAGACCTGGCACGAGCTCCTTTAAATAAAAAAAAAACAGTTAGCTTTGTCCTGCTTCAAACGCTTAGCCCCTTTCAAAATTGGCTCCTGTAACTGACTTTTAGGTAAGGTCAAATTACTCTGGTTGAAGTGCACAGAGTTTGAAGGCACCTTTCAAGGCATGTTTCAAGACGGCTTTGCTCAGTCATGCTTCGACCTAATTTGGTGTATTCCTTTTTATGTGGGGCACATTTCCTCAGAAAAAAAAAACTTTACAGGCACAGTTAATATATAGTTACGACTAGACATGGGAGTGTCGCTGTAAACAGGCAAAATACATTAGAAAAAATTCAGTGCCCTTACACTCTGTCAAGAAGGATGATCATCGAAGCTTTGGTGGGTAATGCTAGAGTTGTCTCTGCATCTAATTTTCAAATGGTTTGTTTTCGGATAGTACCGGGAAAATATCAGTTACAGCTGTTTTCTGTAACCATGCTGCCTCCGTACATGGCCTCGTATTGACAGCAGACCGTAATTCTGCAACCTTACTAAGTTCGTTGTGAACTAACTCATCATGAGAAGTAAATGAAACATGGCGTAATAATAGAGTCGCATTAGTGGCTAATTTCGTATTTGTTTCTGAATACCTTAGATGGCACACGAATTAGCGCCGTTTGCTGTAATCATATTCCCTCCACTGTTGGCCATTCTTCACTGGGCAACACACTATGTATAAAAGCCATCACACAACGACTAAGTTTACACCCATCCCCTTCAAGTCGGCGTCACCTGTAAGGACAAATGCATTGCTCGCAAGACACTTTTCCTTTCGCCATATAAGCCTTTATTGAGAATATGAAGGCTTTTAGAGCTATTGCATTTTGTTATGATTGTCATCTATACCGGGAACCAGTTTTTGCGGGGCGGAGAAACCAGCTCGAGAAAAGCGTGAAACAATACCAGCAGAGACTGTCGCCACGGCTAGCGCTAGGACAGCTCCGCTGGTAAAAGAATCAACACGTCCATTGTTATAGCAGCAATATATTATTACCAATTTTAAACCGAATACACAATGGAATCCCGTTAAGGAGAGCTCGAATGGACCAGGAAAATTCCTTCGCATTATAAGAAATGTGCCTTAAACGGAGGTATTCTGCATCGTGGGCGTGACAACAGATCAAAAGTGCTGTCCGTCTTAGCCGTAGATTTCGTCTTCAACGTAGTCTACTCCAAATAAAAACGGTTGAATAAAATTATAAAGAGATCTGACATAAACCAATGATATTCTAACAGGCCCTTTGGGAGAGAGCTTGAAGACGATCAGGACGACGTACTTTCCAGCACTTATACGGTTCGCTTGTTAATAGCGAAGAAATCGCTATGCGTTCGGCTAGGGCAGCTGTGTTTTGTGACCCTACTGCGGAGTTTCCCACCTTCGCAGTTTGTGAATACATCTCCACCCTGGTAACAGTCGTTACCTGGTAACAGTCTTGGTAGGGGTGCCAAGTCTAGATCACATACGGGTGTACATGTTTCCTAGTGGGCGCTGCTAAGTGACCATTTGTGTTAGCTAGCAACACGTTTTAACATGCATCCACGTGCCTCTGATGGTCTACTTGAGCGACCTGGATAGCCGCATCTCGATGTACTGGTTTCCTTTAAGGATAGCGAATGTGAACCCCGTAGGCTACGTTTTTAAAGCAAACCTTTCTACCTCTACCAGCCAATGGTTCCTTCGCAGCGTGCGGAACAGTAAACTCCCAACGCAGCGGAATCGGCGGGGAGAGGGCGGGGGTGTAGTTTTCACTCATTGAGTACACTGTAGATGGCGCGGCGAAGTTTGCCAGCATTGTGCGCGCGGAGGTGCCCGCTCGCCGGCGGGCGCGTCGGCAGTACGGCTTTCGCGTATGCTTAGCCAAGGTTGTTTTGGGCCTGCTTTGACTCATCTTCACGTCCATTGCGCGCTTCCTTCGCACGGATTGATTAACTTGTTCGAAACCACCTCTTGGATAATCCGGACCCGATGGAAGTAAGTGGTCATACGGCGAAGCTACGTTAAGGATTGGTTTGAATGGCGGGAAAACAAAATGTAGAGACCACAACAGACATCTGGCCGCTACAGAAACGCTACCTTTTGCGCACTGCTGGCCACGAGTGGGAGCGTTTTCTAAATTGATGACTACCACATCGGCTGTGTTATAAGAGAGATTTGAAAAGACGGAAGGACCAACAGGTCCTCATAAATAGCGATTATAAAAGTTCCCCCAGCTTTCTCGCAATTCCCAAACTTACTAAACTAAAAAGTTTAAATCGGTACAAATGGGAGCCACTAAGCTCACATGCCGAATTGTTTCGGTGCCTACGCTTGTGTCGCGCGGTGGTGTAGCCCTCAGCTAGCACATCAGGATGGCTAGGTTTCGCTGTCGCACTCTTCGAAAGACGTTCTTCTCCGTTTGTTGTTTCACCCGACTCACGGTCATGCTACAGCGGGTGCGTCCACTGCTCTAGCCCGGCCGTGGCCGACGCTGCTGCTGCGTTCGCGATGCCACCCCCGGGAAATCCATCTAACGGGTGGCAGAATCACTGGTTTCACTCTTTGTAGAGTCCCGTGTGTAAATTCAAGTGACGTCGCATGGGCAATAGTTGTGGGTGTCGTTTAAATCTTTGCTTTCCAACCTCCTTGGCAGCGTGGATAGGAGCCAATTTTTTTATGCCTTTAGTTGTTGATTGTATTTGATGGATAATATTTTTTGTCACGCTTATTTATTAAAAGTGATGGGTTCGTGAGGCTTGGGAAGTAAAGTGGTATCTGGGTGGCGCCACTGAGGCGGTATACTGTGCCGTTAGTCCAGTGGTGGTCGTAACAGGCAAGGAGGGATTCTAAGTGGTCGTCGTCAAGGTTACGAAGTAGCTTGTACGTTATTAAATCGTGTCCGGGTGCTGTTGTGCGGGTTAGCCGGGTGAGTGCTTGCGTGAGCTCGTCCATGGTAAAAGGGCCATCGAGCTGAGGATTGGGAGTGCCAGCGTCCTAGGAGTCCACTACCACCACGACGGCTCCGGGGCCGCGTACCTCCCCAAACTTATACAGACAGTCTCCCAACTTACACACTTAATTCAACGAATATGCTCTCGCCGACACGGACTCAAGAAAACAGATAACTGTCGGATCATTCAAGCAATGCTGATCAGCCGCATCACCTACGGGGCACCCTATCTTACCTTAAAACCACAAGAACATGCCAAGATTGATGTCATAATACGCAAATCTTATAAGACGGCCCTCAGCCTGCCTACCTTCACTTCTACCGACCGCTCATTGAAACTGGGTCTACATAACATCCTCTCAAAAATTATTGAGGCCATTCTCCAAAACCAACTACAGCGCCTACAACTCACACCCACCGGTCGTCATCTGCTGAAAACGCTAGGCCGGAAGGTGGTACAAACTCTGGACTCGCCACAACGCATACCTCCATCAATGCGACACCACATCCATGTCCTCCCCATTCCGCGTCATAAGCACCCTACATACAACGCCGGCCGTCGTCAGCATCGTACACGCCTCCTCGTAAGAAAATACGGCAGCGACCCGACCACCCTCTATACGGACGCCTCTCCCTATCCTCAACGACCAGCTCACGTCGCCACTGTTGCCCGCTTCGACAATGCCTTCCTCACCTCGGCAACTGTCTGCACAGCGTCTACTATCACGGCCGAAGAAGCTGTCATTGCCCTTGCAATGACCCAAGCCATGAGTCCCAGCATAACAATACTGCCTGACTCACAAGCTGCCAGCCGTCGTTTTGCGCTTGGACGAGTCTCGGCTCTTACCCTGGCCATTCTTTCTCAATGCCCCACCCTCCCTCATGCCCGCATAGTGTGGGCTCAAATGACCTCGTGTTGCGCGGACTAGGAAACGCCTAAGCGAATGCCGTAGCGCTCGCTCGAGGCCGCTTCATCCTCCACGGAATTTCAGAGTAGGCGTTCCGTCAGCTGTGCAACGACGCTTGGTAATGAAGAGGGCGTTTTAACGACACCCTCGTCATTTTTGCTCATTCTGGCACCTTGTCTGGCACACAAATGACATCGATGTCGACCACTGGATCAGTTTGTTTGACCGTGCGAACGCTCACGACACGTGAGATTTTACTGCCAAGCTATAACATTTGATCTTTTACCTTAAGTGCACGATACGCCTGTGGGTCTATCCGTACTAGGAAGAGTTGACAACCTGGGAAGTGTGCACAAAGAAGCGGCGGAACGTGTTCGTCCAGACACTATGTAGCCAACTTGCTCCTCAAAGGAGCTTGTGTCGCGCGGCCATTCCTGTCTGAGAGACGGCGTGTTATACCAATTGGCGGCTGTGCCCCTCCCTCGAGCTGTTGCAACTCGTCGTCTTCCTTTGCATTGGCGATTGTTTCGTCAAGAGCTGCTTACGCTCTCACTGAGTGATGTAATCAGGGGGCAAGCTCACGGTTTACACCTCGGGGGAGGGCTGCTTCAACTAGTCGGCAGAGGGTGTTCGGTAATTGCTAGTACTGATGACGGCACGGGGCGTACAAATGCGGTTTGTTTCTTTGTTTATTTAGGCAGAGTACAAGTAAACCGTGCAAAGTAGAATAATTCGGCGAGGCCATTATAGTGTTAGTACCGAGGGCGATTTTCTGGGTTGATAGGCACGAAAGATGTTGCATAAACTAAACTACCTGCGTGTCAAGGAACTACGGCCCAGACGGAGTAACCGTACGTCTTTATTCCTAGACGAAACAACTTGTGGTGGTGATGACGATGTTGTCCGAGTGACAGTTCCTGATATTTGGACATCTTCTTTTTGAACTAGTACCACCCAAAAGACATCCTATGGTTTCTACCTCACGTCAGACGGTCGGTAGGAGGCTTGGCTGCAAAAAAGTGCCTGCTATCTCGAAGACCATGCCTCACATGGTGAATGCTAAGAGCTTTATAATTCGCACTAGTCATTTAGTACGCAGCGTGAGATGACCTCAGCTCACTGCGATCAGCCTGCCGAGGTTGAGCAACAGTACTGAATCCGTCAGCCTCACTTGAAAATTGTTTCTTCTTTCAATATCATCATCAGCAGCAGCATCACGATTGTTTCAACGTTAGACGTGGCAAACACTAAGCGGTCATCAGCAAAATTTTGGTTTCACAAACGGCACCGGGTTTTGCGCTTCGTGATCCCACACAAAACCGCCAAGTTTCCCATGCCTTCGTTGTAGTCTTCCTTAAAACAGTGTTTAATTTTTACGCGAATCACAGAAGTCAGCTAGCCAAACACAGCGGATGTGGGAGCATGTGTACACCAAGGTGTAAGTTAAAGGGGCCGTGCTCATGAAGACAAAGGACAAGTTAGTTCATTCGAAAGATTGTGTCCATAGAATCATACTGACACAACTTTTAGGGCTAATTTCGCTCAAATAAGCTGCATAATTTAGAAAAAAATGGAATGGCCACGCGACCCACTAGCTCATTTCCCGCAACAGAACCTATGGTGTCATACCAGCCAGCTCTGCGATTGGCGGAGTCCCGGAAAAGCAAACGCAAGTTAGGCGGGGCTCATAATCCTGCAGCGCGAGCTATTTTCGCTTAAACATGATGCATATATTTATTTTAAAGACGCAAGAATGGCGGAGAAAACATAGTAGTTACGAAAGTGCACGGAAAGAGAGAAGTACCAGAGCGCGCTGTTCTTGGTACTGCGCACGCTAGGCGTGTTATAGCTGCGCAGCAGTATTGCACTTTCGGGTTGTCTGACACGACACCGGCCGATTGTCATGTGACATCGTCTTACGTTACCATGTTTGCTGAGTTATACCCCATGTTTCACAAAACGAGTACTTTCTACCGTAACAAAAAATTGGCTCCAATCCGTTCTGTGAAGGTTGTTGGAAAGCAAAGCTTTAAACGACACTTACAACAATTGGCCCTGCGACGTTACTTGAATTCACACACGTGGCTTTACAAAGAGTAAAACCAGAGATTCTGCCAGCCGTTACCTGGAATTCGCGGGGGCGGCTTCCCGAACACAGCAGCAGCGTCGGCCACGGCCGGGCTTAGAGCGGCGGAAGCCGCCGCTGTATCCCGGCCATGAGTCAGGAGAAAGAAAACAGAGAGGAGCGTCTTTCGAAGGGTGAGACAGCGGAACCTAGACATTCTGATGTGCTAGCTTGGGGCTAAACCACCATGCGTCACAAGCGCAGACATCGAAACATCACGGCATGTGAGCCTTGTGATTCCCATTTATACCGATTTAAACTAGTTAGTTTAGTACGTTTGAGAATTGCGAGAAAGCTGACGAAGCTTTATTAATCGCTATTTATCAGAATTATCCAGTTCCTGCCTTCGCCTTTTGTAATACCTCTTAAAACACAACCCAATTGCTAATAAACAATCAAGAAAACGGAATCCCATTCGTGGCAAGCAGTTCGCAAAAGGTAGCGTTTCTCTTGCGGCCAGATGTCTGTATGTGGTTTGTACATTTTGTTTTACCGCTCTGCAAACCAATCCTAAACGTGTGTTTGCCCTACGACTACTTCATTCCAGCGGGTTGCGCGTTACCCTTGAGGTGCTGTCGAACACGTTAATCAAGCCGTGCGAAGGCACCGCGCAGTGGACCAAAGCTGCACCAAATTATGCCCATAACAACTGTCGCTAAAGCAGACTACAATGCCGTGCCGCCGACACGCCCGCCGATAAGAAGAGGCACTTGCGCGCGGCAAGGCTGGTTAACCATTCGCCGCGCCATGTCCAGTGTACGCCATGAGGAATCCGCCCACCCATTCTCCCCTCCACCGCGCCTACGGCGCGTTGGGAGTTTGTTGTCCCGCACGCCACAAAAGAACCGTTGGCTGGTATAGCTATAAAGCTTTGGTTTAAAACAAGCCAGGCACAAATACGGTCAAAAACAAACGACGGGAAAAGACCAGTTACGGTATGGTGCCGCCATCTAGGAGGATTGGCCATAAACGAGGCTTTGTAGTCCTCTGAAAGCCTAGTGCCGCTTTCGGGTTCGCTTGAAGACCTGTTTTTGTAACATCCTCGCAAACGACCTCAGGAAACACACGACTGGGCGGGAGAATCAAAATTTTAACGTAAAGTGAATAATTATTAGTGACTAAAGCATAGTTTGCACGCGGGAAAGCGCTGGGGGACTATAAAACACCAAATCTTACGAATAAAATAATATTGTACTTTGTCTGCATGGCACCTTTAAGGAAACAGAAAAGCCGGTGATCTTTATCCAAACGGCCGCACTTTTGGAGGCGACTAGTTAACTCCCTGGATGGAAGTGCCTAATTACCTCTCCAGCAACACCACAAGGTTCAGTTCTTTCTCCACTCCTTTTCAATCTCGCCCTCCTAGATTTGCCCCAGAAACTTGACGCCATCCCTCACATACATCACGCACTTTACGCAGACGACATCACCATATGGACAGACCCAGACTCCATGGGAAACTTCCAAGACAAGCTTCAGCAGGCTACCGACGTTGTTCACAACTATTTCTCCTCCGTGGGACTTCAAAGACCCCCCCCCCAAAAAAAAAAAAAAAAATCTGAGCTGGTAGTAGTCCATAAACATCCACCTGCTCTACAGAAAAAACCAGCCTGCATCCACCTCGACGGCCATACTATACGGCCCGGATCCTCCCTTAAGATTTTAGGCCTCACCATCCAGGCCAATACACGCAACAATGAAACTTTGTCTACGCTCTCCAAGGCTTTTAACCAAGTTTCCCACATGATTCGACGCGTTTCTAACCCCCGCCGTGGCATGAAAGAAAAAGGCATGGTTCGACTGGTCCAGTCTCTCCTTATCTCACGTGTCACGAATTTCGCACCGTACCTTATCCTCACCAAAAGTGACACGGGCACCATTGACCGGCTTATACGGAAAACATTCAAACAAGTGCTTAATCTTTCCATGAACACCTCCACCGCGCATCTTTTACAACTCGGCCTCCAGAACACGGTGTCAGAACATATTGAAGGCCATTTATATTGCCAACGTCACCGTCTCACCCAAACACCTGCGGGCTTAGCCCTCCTGAAAAGTCCTCACGTCCCATGCCAATCCACTACCTCTCAGCCCTTCCTCATAACTGGAGAAGTGTTATTCTGGTTCGCCCCTTTCCAAAAAATATGCACCCGGACCTACAACTCGGCCGCTGAAAAGCGCGAAGTCAAGCGCACGAGACCATCTGTGGAAAGCGTGCAGATGTCTCTTACACGGAAGCTAGCACCTACACCAACGGACAGCATCAGGTAGCCGTAGTCACCACCAAGACCACCGTCGAAGCTTCTGCAACAAGCGTGACATCGTCAACATCAATAGCCAAAGAGTGCGCAATCGCACTAGCCCTCATTCATACGAAGAACCCCGTAATAATCACAGATTCTTAAGCAGCCTGCAGAAGCTTTCTAGCCGCAACAGGGGCCGCTCAAATTTGAAACTACTGTCTCAGCATCAACCCTACCGGAAAGGCACCCTCATTTGGACTTCTGGCCATTCCTCGCTGACGGGCAATAACTTTGCTCACTAGCAAGCCTGCGCCCTGTCCCTCCAGGCTACTGAGGATATCGAACCGTCCGTCACTCTAATGACTTTTCAAGACATTACTCAATATTACCGGTCCGAACGACTGCACTTCCCTCCTCCATATCCTAAAATCTGTGAAGAATTGACTGATTGTGGTGTTTAACGCGCCGACGCAACGCAGGCGATGAGGCGCGCCGTAGTGGAGGGCTCCGGATTAATTTTGACCACCTGGGGATCTTTAACGTGCACCGAAATCTCGCACACACGGGCGTTTTTGCTTTTCGCCTCCATCAGAAAAGCGGCCGCCGCGGCCGGGAATCGAACCCGCGACCTCGTGCTCAGCAGCGCAACACCTTAGCCACTGAGCCACCGCGGCGGGTAAAATCTGAAAAGAAGAAGAATCCCTACCTCGCCGACTGCAGAGCAATACCTTCCTTCACCTAGCCCGCCTCCATCGCATGTTTCCAAAGCAATTTCCGGCCGAATGCAAGTTCTGCATACAATCTGGTACTCTTCCCCACATCATATTAGAGTTCAAGCACAACCCAACCTCCTCCCTCTTCCATCCTCCTTTCCCACCCCTGAGCTGTGGGAGAACCTGGTGACCAGCAGCTATCTGGACGTCCACACACTTTTGGCCTCCAGAGCGAAGGCTGCCGGCTCATCGCATGGCTTCCTGGAATAAGGAACCACTTCCACTTCACCGGCTCAATGAAGTGTTTTTCACTCACTCACTCACGCAACACCATTGCTTCTTTCGGTGGGAGCATTTTTTACGAATTTCTACCCTTTTTCAATAAAAATACACGTTAAATATTTCCCATGGTAGGTAATTGTCTTAAAGTTAGCGGAAAAATTTCACCACGTACTACATGACGAATACATCTGTTCACATGGGTCGCGTAACAACCTGGATCAAAGCATTTACTGAGACTTGTCGCATTTATTATAGTGATACCCACGTTAACATATTAACATATATTCGTTTCTCCTCTATAAACGGAAGTCACGAGTAATTTTCCTACATGTGCAGTCTAGTTCATAGATGCAGCTATTTTTATATCTTCATTCAATGGTGAATTTTAGATAACTCTCGCTCCACCTTATCGGTGTCTTAGGAGGCATTAGTGTTGTCATTTGTAGAGGTGCTGTTTAGTCTTGTGACGGGTCCTGCAAACTTATGTTTCGACCTGATGTAAATTATCTTTCAATACAAAGCAACCATTCCTAATCTAAAGAAAAGGGACACGCGTATTTACGTAGAAATTTCTTTTCCCGGGGGCTCTCAAAACGCCTGTCTAAAATAATCTGCAGCCCCCACTATACGACAAGTGTGCAGTCTTAGTAATCCGCCCATTTTCCTACAGGTAAACCGTAACGACTCTTAAGGTTTGTCGTTCACAAAAACGCTGGGGTTTAGTATCTTTAATTCAACGTAACCAACTTTAGTTTTTTGGAAGTCGGTCTCAAAAAGTTATGCGGAAATTGGCAACTTGTCATTAAACAGATCTATGAGATATATGAAATCGGAAAAATCCAGTGCCGCAATAAGACATGGTTTAGCCATTCATACCAAGCACGTCACCGCACTCTAGTCAAATTCCGGTCCAACCGCTGCCGTTCGCAAGCATTTACACTTTGAAGAAAGGTTTTTGGAAAGTGCTTTTGTCAAAATAAACCAGGCCTGTTTACTTGAACCTTACAAGGATGTTTTGCATTTTCTATATATAGTATTGACCAACCTGCCCTACGGAGGAGTCTGGGTTTGGGGGAAATATAATTAAATAATCTTAAACCCTGCCGTTAACCATACCTTACCGGAGTGTACTTGTCCGCATATTTTTAGTGCAAGACATTAAAGGAACACATAAGAATCTTCAAACCAGGTACGAAGCTGATACAACGTGTTCTATACCTTGAGGAGTCCAGCCGCTTTCTTAATTTTGCTTTCCACCACACGAAGGACAGGAGATGTGAGAACACCAACGGGATCTGTAATCTAAACTAAATGATGTCGTTAGGTGTGCGTAATAGTCATCAGAAGAAAAAAAATTGGCTCCAATTCACACTTGAAGGTGGTTGGAAAGCATAGCTTTAAACGACACCCATAACAATTGCCCATGTGATGTCACTTAAATTCACACATTTGGCTCTACAAAGAGGGCAACAAGAGAGTCTCGCAGCCGTTACTTGGAATTCGCGGGGGCGGCGTCTCGAACGCAGCAGCGTCTGCGACGGCCAGGCTAGACCAGTGGACGCCGCCGCCGTAGCGCAGCCGTGCGTCGGCAAAAAAGAAAACGGAGATGACTGTCTTTCCAAGGGTGAGGCAGCGGAACCTCGCAATCCTGATGTGATAACTCGGGGCTACACCACTGCGCGACACATGCGTAGACGCCGAAAGAATTCGGCATGTGAGCTTAGTGATTCCCATTTATAACGGTTTAGACTGGTTGGTTTAGAAGCTTGAGGATTTCGAGAAAGCTGAGGGAACTTTTATAATCGCTATTTATCAAGACCAGTTGCACTTTGTGTCTTTTGTAATACCTCCTAAAATACAACCGAATTGGTATTCATCAATCCAGAAAACGGAACCCCATTAGTGGCAAGCAGTTCGCGAAAGGTAGCGTTTCTCTAGCGGCCAAATGTCTGTGTGTGGTCTCTACATTTTGTTTTACCGTCCTTCAAACCAATCCTTAACGTTTCTTTGCCGTATGACCACATCATTCCGTCGGATCCTGGTTACCCCGGAGGTGCTGTCGAACAAGTTAATCAAGCCGTGCGAAGGAACCGCGTAAAGGAAGCGAAGCAGCGCCAAATCAGGCCTAAAACAACCGTCTCTATAGCATACAAGAAAGATCGCTGACGCACCCGCCGGCGAGTAGGCAGCTCCACGTGGGGAACGCTGGGTAAATTCACCGCGACACTTACAGCGTGCTCCGTGATTTAAACCCACCGCCGCCCCCCGCCTCCCCCCTCCGCTGACTCCACCGCGTTGGGAGTATATTGCCCCGCACGCCTCGAAATAACCATGTGCCGGTAGAGGTAGAACACTTTGGCTTTAAAAAGTCCCGGGCCATCTCCAGTAACGTGTAACCTCGGGAAGAGCGAAGCCTGTATTGTAAATGTGTATTCAACAACTGCAAGCCTCCCTCTTTCCAGACGGCGCGCTCTCATCGGGCGGCGGAGAAGTGCCGGTGGGAGGAACAATCGCGCGCTTGCTGAGGCGGTGGCGCCCTCTCTTGCGTTGAACCGGATTTAAGGAATTAAATGAGAGTCAGACTCGCCGCAAGTTGTCTTCGTATCTAGCTTGTTTTCTAGCGCGAGGCGTTGGAAAAAGAGTGTCCCGGTGTTTTGCTACAATAACTACATCAGGCGGCTGAAGACGCGGACAGCCGGAGCACCTAAGGGGCTGCGCCCCTAATAACACGTGTTTCATTGAGCTTAAGTTACTTAAAGTGATGTCGTTTGAGAAGGCTGTTTTTTGTCATATTTAGCAATATATTCTTACTCTCAACTAAGAGTGATTCTTTAGGGAAAGTGCACCATAACTTTGTTAGAACTTCATTAGGCGCTGTTGAAATCACGGGGTTTGAGAGTCCTGGTTATCCGCATAATATTGTGACTTCATGAACTGTTTGCCGTTCACGCAGGCGTGGTATTCTTTTTTAAAGAAAAGAAGGAACACGTCTGCCCGATACTGGGTTCGTTGTGCCTTCTAATGGGATGATATTTTGCGCCCGTGATGCAATTAGTTGCAAGCTGCCCTAATACTCGTAGAGTGAATGATCCGGCACAGGGTGAGCGCGGTAATTTCTTGTTGCGAAACCATGTTTTCTTATATGGCCTTACCGAGGACGTGTTAAATACCAAATGCATAGTTTAGATGCTGAGAATGGCTGCAGTGAAGGAATTAGAGTAATGTTCGTGAAATCGCTGATTGCCTTTGTATACTAACCAGTGTTTCTACAGAACGGGACATTTAACCGTTCGCGAAACCCTCCCCCAAAACTGGCTTAGTAACGAAACTGGCTAGAGCTGCGTGTACTTCACCAAATCGTGCACCTTCAAGCCTTGAAAAGAGCCGAAGTTTGGAAGCGTACTGGTATTGGGTCAAACTCTCGCTCTTTTTGTGCGGCGTAATAATGCCCGAATAAGGATGCACCGAAAGTAATGTTGGAAGTCACCGAGAGATGTCGAGGTGGTCCTGCTGGCAGGCAGAACCTACATGAGTACAACACATAACTTTGCTTCATTCAAGAAGCAGCCGAGGCGCAATGGGGATTATGTGTAGCTGAACCCAAACGTAAATAACAAAGACGAGTTGAGTGAATATTCACACGTGGAAAGTGGCGCCGGTGGCAAACCCTAGTGTAATTTGCCGCGCTCTCAAATTTTTGCTAGCAGGCATGCCGAATCCTGCAAGTGTCACTTGAATCACAGTGACGCCAAACTGTACCCTCACTCGGACTGAGGGCTGTTAAAATCTAAAGAAATATCAGTAACTCAGTCACCTGGTTTCCAATCGACACCGTGAGAATTCAGTTGTACTCGAATAGACGGTTAGGTTTAGATAGGGTTGGGCTACGCGTTAATTCCCTGAAGCGCACGTGGAACTCATGGCCATTCCTTTTTGCTACGCTGCATGCCAGCTGGTTTAGGAAAAGTACGGACTTTCTATTTCTTAGAAAAGTTTGTCATTACGGAATAAAGTGTCCGTGTATGTGATAAGCTTTTTGAGAGAGGAGATTAGCGCATGACCACTCAAATGTGCATCAATCTGTAAAATAGAACCGTCATCTACCGCCGAAGCAAATTGCACTGATGCAGACCAATCTAACGAATAAAGTAAACTTGTATTTTGCCTTCGCTTTCAATGTCTAGTCTAGGCTGTTCAAAATCTCCCAAGTTTTACACACACGTCAAATAAAAAATACTGTAATGTGCATTTAGTCGACAAAGTCGTTGCTTTGTGCTACTTGTTCCGGCTATATTGAATATTTATTCTCAAATAATTCGACGTTGCGCGCCGTACCCTGCCCGTGTCAAAAGTATGTCTCCGCAATTCGATAGAACCGCAGCTGTCTTCCTACACCATATTTGTTTCGCATAACCCCGCTTCGCATAGCCACGCCTGGTAGTTAATTATCTGCCTCGGTCACCTTGTCACCTCAGTGATAGGGCAATGTTTCTTGCGTTTCCTGGAAGTTAAAAAAAAACTACACAGTGCTCTTAAAGGAGCTATGAAGACAAAATGCAAGTTGGGTTTATTAGAAAGACTGCTTAGTCCCGATAACAATGACACCAATATCATCGCAATCTTCGAGCAAATAACGGAGATATTAAAGAAAACGTCTGAAGCAGTCGCGACCCCCTAGCCAATGTCCCCGCAACTTTTCTATGACGTCACACAGCCTTGTTTGTGCGATTGGCGGCCGCCTAACTGACCTGTCGCGACGACACATGACTGGACGTCTGTAATGGGGCCTCTAGCTGCATTTGACCGCATCACTTGAATACTAACGTGCAGTGAACGCACTGAAAATTATGTTTTATTGTTCGCCCGTATGACGTCATTCTTGCTATAACACGCCACTGTGGCACAAAATTTGAAAGTTTTTAAATACTTCTTTCTTTTTTGCGTTAAAAACACCTTTTGTGGGCTGTAATGCAGCTGAGTAAGATACTGAATCCTAGTTCTTTCAAATTAAACGAAGTTGTATTTCATCTTCATAGCTCCTTTAATAATGCAGAAAAGCTTTCAGTTTCTTACTGATATCGAGTCTAGCCCACCATAAAGGCGGGGCAGAAAAACCAACTTTCCCTGTCGATGATGATTACGGTGGGTGAAGAGAAGCGAAAATAAAACGCTTCCCATGGTAGGAATCGAACATGGGCCCCTCGCGTTATGAAGCCGAGGGATATGCGATTGTCCATTTCCGTCAAGGTGCGAAGTTCTTTGGATTTGGAGAGGGGTGCATAGACGGGCAAAAGTAGACAGATAATGCACCCCTCGATCTCAGGAAGACGATTTTTGAACTCCCCGGAAAGCCACGAAATGGCGGTATCACTAAAGCAGTAGAGAGCACAATTGGCGGTGAGCTCGACCACGGGCGGCGCTGCGAAGCGCGCCTCCGTGACGTCGGCTTAGGGACTCTCGCATTTGTCGTCTACTTCACTCGGGCTCGCTCTCCCTGCTGTTTCTTTGCGCTCGGTTGGCGTCTGGTGCTTGTTCGCACCAGATTTTGCGTGTGCGTAACTTTTTATCATAGTAAAACACTTGAAATCGCATACACCAGCTGAAGGCGCTATTTAAAGTATAATTTTTGATACCGCTGCGAAAGAAACATTGCCGGCGCCACCCCAGTTTTTGCGACGCCGGCCCTGTGCGGAGCGCGAAGAGTCGGAGTAAGCGTCAGTGTTCAGAAATCTTTAGAACAAAGGGAGCCGCCAGCTGCTAATAACCGACAACAACGAAAATGCAAGACCAAAACAAATACCAGGCCTTCGGGGCTGTCGGATTTGCCAGAAGGCATTACGATTCCCGGTAGTCATATGAACGAAAAAAGTTTTTGCGACCTCACCGAACGATCGAAAGTATTATATCTCATCACTTTACGTTGTAATAGCATGAAAGTATGCCGACATGCACTATGGGCCGCAAAACCTTTAGGTTGAGTTACAGATAACCTAGTGTCACTAAATAACCTTATTTAGTGACACTAAGATAACCCACTGTGTGTTGGTTTTATACTAGGCTTCTAACCATTATGGAGGTTTATTGAGCAAAACGAGTAACGTCTATGGTAAAGATACATTATAACATTATGTTTGTTCAGACCAGGAGGGAAATTTGGTACATTTCTCACAGCCTTATCTCCCCAATATTCAGATATGCGACATTGGGAAACTGCGCTCAAGAGGAGGAGGAGGTGGAGGGGAAACTTAATTTACCAGTAAAATCGAACTAATTAGTGGGCCGGGTCCTCAGTCCAGGACAAGAGAGTAAGAGTAATTTTCTTCGATTCATGGAACGCCATCCTGAGTAGACTAGGATTAGTTTCTTTGGAAGGGGTAACAAGAAATAAAGAAATCTCTGGAAATATTCGTCGGTTTCGATTCTTGCAATATATGCACGTATACCATTCATTGCGTTGGTTACCTAGTATATCACACCTTTAACACCGTAATCATGTCATAATTGTTTGGGTTGAAAGTCAGCAGTCAGCTCGTTATGATAACGATGGTTACGGTAGAAATTCGGAGCTCAAAAGCCGCTTTTGAGTACTCTGGACAACGTACATTGTCTGGAGCGCGATCGCGGTGGCGTAGCACAAACCTTTTCATTTTATTTGCATGTGAATAAACAACGCACGGAGAGAATATGCATCTTCTCGCACGCAGCCATAACGAAAGCGAATTTGTGAAGAAGGAAATGTATGCCATACAGCCTGAAAAAAATATCCACATGACCTTTGTGATCCTCCCCAGCATCCCAAAACCTACTAATAAACGTTTGTGACGGTGCGGAAAAAATAATGCGCTGAGCACAGTAAAAAAACAAAAAAAAACATCACTGATACAAGTCAAAAACGAAAGAAATAGGCAGCCGCTTTATTTCCTGCAATGCAATGCGCGTGTAGGGGCCCTCTGCTTGGCACGTAGCATTAGACGGTTCAGTCTTCATAAGAGCATCCCAAAAATATTGTATCGAAACCTACGAATTTTGAATAATTATCGAGGTGCTCTGAGCGCTGAACCTCACATATAAGCTAGAAATGACAAATTGCACACGATCTTCTGACCGTTGCTCAGAAGAAAGTTATTCTCTCTCTCCTCGTGTGTTGCAAACTTGCGGAGGATACAGCTTGAAATTATTCATGTGTCAGAGGCTGGTAAAAATACCTGAATTACTAGAAATGCGCTTTTTGATGCACTAAAGCTTCAAAGCGGATGATTCGTAGCACAGGCGCTGCTGCCCCTCACAAGCGGAGTGTAGCAGACGACAGCGGAGCGAGTCCCTAAGCTGACGTCAGAGCCAGGGGGCGCCACTCAAACATCTCACCGCCAATTGCCGCGCAGTAAACCATAGCGTTCAAAATACCTTAGTGGGGTGGCGTCATATGCTACGCTCGCTTGTGGGGTGGCTAATTTGGTGTAGGACTTGATTTTGGAAGGTTTAGCGTTTCACCATTATCGTCGTTTCTAGAGGGGTGGTTCATTTATTCAACTCCGTCTTTTTTTTCAAGCCATCCCGGTTTACTTGTGTGCGTACGAAGGACGCCGGATTTTCGACTAAATGTGGTGAAGCAGTGCTTCCATACTGAATATTTTCCCACAGCGTTCCTATAAAATCCGTGTTTTTGTTTGAAAAAAATGAAATGGGGCGGCGAAGTGTTCATCATCGAACTCTCTCTGAGTGAAGGTCGGCGGGTAAGCGCTGGGTTTATACCTCGAGTGAGGGCTGCTTCAGCTAGTGGGTCGAGAGTGTTCGCTAATTGCTCGTACTGATGACTCCACGGGGTTGACGAATGCGGTCGATCGGTGAGGCCATATCGGTGATGGTCCGGATGATATTTTTTTAGGGTGGACAGGCAGGAAAGATGTCGCAGAAACTACCGCCTGTCAAGGAACTACCGCTCTGACGGAGTAACCGTGCGCCCTTATTTTTCGACGAAACAACTACTGGTGGTGATGACGATGTCGTGCGACATGATCCTGCCTGCTTTTACGACATCTTCTTTTTGCACAAATACCACTCAAAAGACGTCCTACGATTTCTACCACAATTCAGATGGTCGGCAGGAGGCTTGGCTGAAAAAGAGAGCGCCTGCTATATCGAAATATTATGCCTCGCATGCTGAATACCCAGAGCTTTACACTCCGCAGCAGTCAAGCAGTACATGGAGTGAGATAACTTCAGCTCATTGTGAGCAGCCTTCTGAGGTTGAGCGACAACCGTAAATCCGTCAGCCTCACTTAAAATTAATTGTCCTTTGAATTTTACATGCGAGAAACAGTATACTATCATGAGCACTCTTTTGATTTTATAAACGGCGCCCTTTTTTTTTGCGCTTCGTGATACAGCATTTTTCCACCGCGTTTCTAATAATTTGCATTGGAGCCCTCCCCGAAACAATGCGATTTTTTAACAGGAATCACAGACGAAATCTATAGCAAAGCACAGCGGACGTAGGAGCGCGTGTGCTCCGCGGTGTACCTTAAGGAACAAAAAACTTGGTGACGCTCATCGAAATGGCCACACTTGGAGGCGACAGTTTTTTCTCTGGATGGAGGCGTTTAATCATTTCTCCGTCAACACCATCGGTTTCTGCACTGGGAGCACTTTTGCGCGGTTTTCTACCGTTCTTAAACAACAGAACATTAAATTCTGTCTTATGGTAGATAATTGTCTCAATGTCAGCGGTAAAATTTCACCACGAAGTAGATGACCAATACAGCTTTAGGTCCCGTGACAACCTGGCTCAGAGCATTTACTCAGACATGTATTTTTTGTAGGGATCCCCACGTTAAGCACGTATAGGTTTGTCAGTTACAAACGGAGGCCACCAGTCATTTACGTACATAAGCAATGCAGTTCACAAGGTGAGTAGTTCTTATGTCTTCATTCAATACTGCTTTTCAGGTAATTCTTGCACCCATCCACGGGTCTCATCAATCGTCCCTAGTATGTCATTTGTTGAGGTTCTGTTGAGTCTTGTGACGGGTTATGGAAACTTTTGTTTCAAGCTCAAGCAAATTGTCTTTCAATACAAAAGCAACCATTTCCGCATATGTTAAAGACAACGGGAATGCGTAATTGGGTAAAACGTTCACCAAACCTGTTTTTCGAATGGCCTCTCTAAAATAATCTGCAGCACTCTCCTTCACGGCAAGTTACTGGCCAAGTCTATAATCAGCACATTGTCCTCCAGTTAAAACGTAACGCCTCTTGGGGTTTCTCCTCTACAGAATCATTAGGGTTCAGACTTATTCATTCTAGATTACCATTTTTGGTGTTTGGAAGTCGTTCTGAGAAATCTATGCGGAAGTTAGCCACTTGCTGATGCTGATTACTCCGATCATCTACCTAAAATCAGAATAATTCAGTGCCGCAATCAGACATCCTTAGCCATTTATACCAAGGACGTTACAGGACTGCAGTCCCTATCCTGTCTAACCGGTGTGATTCCCGGTCCCTCAACGTTCGGACCAACTCTATTTAAAAACAATCTCGCCGGAATAAACTTGGCATCTAGTGCGGACATTAATGTACATTTTTGGGATTTTCTGTATATCTTGACCTACCTGCCCTCTGGAAGCCTTTGGGTTTGGGGTTAATATAATTAAATGAAGTAAAACTCCCCCGAAAACCATACTCTATCGGGGCTGTCGTTTCCTGCGTATTTTTCGTGCAACACCATAAAGGAACACATAACAATCTTACAACCAAATGCAGAGCTGACACAATGTCTTCTATACCTTGAGGAGCCCAGCCGCTTTCTTAAGTCCGCTTTCCACCACACGAAGGACTGGAGAATCGATAGCACCAGCGGGATCTGTAACCTAAAAAATGGCGCTGTTAGGTGTGCGGAATAGGCATCTGAAGAATAATAGGTGTTTTAATAAGCCTAAGTCTCCTAAACGAATATCGTTTGGAAAGCATTTTTGGACAAATATAAACATGCATTCTCACTCCCACATAAGAGTGATTGTTTATGGACAATGCAAAGTAGGTTTGTTAAAATCCCATTAAGCGCTTTTGAAGTCGTGTATGTGGAAAGTCCGGATTGTCGGTAAAATATTTTGACGTCATGTACTTTTCACCCGCCTCTTTGATGAACTGTTTGCTGCGTACGCAGGCGCGGTATTTTTTCCAAGAAAAGAAGGAACACGTGTGCCCGATATTGGGCGGTTCGTGATATTAAAGCGGATGATATTTTACGCAAGTGATACAGTTTCTTGGAAGCTGACATAATACTGGTTTTTGGAGTGATCAGCATAGGTTGGAGGATCTGGAAACAATGCGGTCATTCCTAATCGCGAAACCATGTTAGCGTATATGGCCTTACTGAAGACGTGTTTAAAGACTATCGTGAAGCCTGGGGAGGAGCAACGCGTGCAGTCTACATATGTATTCTTGGTGCCTTGGTGTTTTTGCCAGCCCAGAGAAAAACCGTTTGGGGTAGAGGTATAGAGCTTTGCAGTTTACGTCTCTTGTCTGAAGCACAAAGCTCTCTAGCACGAGGTGGAAATGAAGTGTCACGGTGTCTTTCAGTAGATGGGACGAAGCGCTCCAGCGTGAAGCTGAAACGAGTTTCTAGGTGTTTTACAACCGTGACTACATAAGACGACGATTACAACGAGGACGACAGGAGACGGCAACAGCCCTAGCCCCTATGGGGCTTCGCACCTCATTCGCAATGCCTAGTTTAGAGACTAAAAATGACCACAGTGAATAAATTTGAGCAATGTTCGTGAAATGGCCGAATGTCTTTCTAACATAACAAGTGTTGCTAACCCAACGGGACATCTCAGCGTCGGCGAAACCGCTCCGCTGCATCCTGCGGTGTAACGGGACTGTCAAGAGCTCTCTGTACTTGAGCAGTTGTGCACCTTCGAGTCTCTAGAAGAAACATTACTTTCTATGCCTAGTCAAGGCTGTACAAAATCCCCAAAGTTTCACAGACGAATGGAATTAAAAATCACCGTAATGGACATTGTGTCGACAAAGTCATTGTATCGTGCTCGTCATTGCTGGCATATTGGATATGCGTTGTAATCTTAATCTGCGTTACGCGTGGTACTTTGTCCATGTCCAAAGTATGCCTCTGCTGTGCCATGGAACCTCTGCGGTATTTCTCTGCTATATTATTTAGTGCACCGCTTCGCATAGCTATGCTCCGTAGTTATCGGCCTTTGTCACCATGTCACCTCACCCGCAGGGCAATGTTTTTTTGGTGTTTCCTCGAAGTTTTGTAAATAAACTCCATATTGCTTCTCCTGTTAAAGCGAAGCTTTCAGCCTCTTGCTGATGTCGTGTATAGTCCACTGAAAAGGTACTACCGCAAAACTAACTTTCCCTGTCGATGATGATGATCGTGGGTGAAGTGACGAAAAATTGAAAAGCTTCCAGTGGAAGGAATCTAACCTGGGTTCCCGCGTTATGGAGCCGACGTATATCCGATTGCGCAATGCCGGCAACGTTCGAAGTAGTTCTAATATGTACAAGGGTGCATAGACATGCAAACTTCGACTGAAAATGCACACCTCAGTCTCACGACGAGGATGGTTGAACTCTGGGGAAAGCTACGGGATTCTCGTATCAGTAAAGCAGCAGAAAGCCCAATCGCAGCGCAGTGAACCGTCCGGATAAGAAATACCTTATGGAGTCGAAGTGATGTTGTCCGCTCGCTTCTGGTTTGTCTCGTTTGGTGCAGGACTTGATTGTGGAGAGCTTCATGTTCCACCATCGTTGTCGTTTCTAGAGGTGTATTTCATTTTTCATTCAACTCCGTCTTCGTTATCAATCTATCACGGCGCCGTTGTGTGTGTGCCGAGGGCACAGATTTTCGACCAAAATGCGGTCAAATAATGGTTCGCAAAGAATATTTTCCCACAGTGCCCCCATAAAATCCGTGTTTTACTTTAAATGACGTTGACGTGAGCGGGCAAGTGTTCATCATCAGAATATTGTTGAGTGATGTAGTCGGCGGGGAGCCCAGGGTTTACACCTCGAGTGAGGACAGGTTCGGCTAGCTGCTCGAGGGCGTCCGCTAAATGCTAGTTCTGATGAGGCTACTGGGTTTACGAAAGCGGTTGATCGGTGAGTCCATATCGATGATGGTCCGGAGGACGTTTTTTTCGAGTGGATAGGTACGAAATATGCCACAGAAACTACTGCGTGTCAAGGCACTACCGCCCTGATGGAGTAATCGTGCGTCTTTATTCTTCGACGAAACAACTACTGGTGGTGATGACGATGTCATGCCATATGACCCTGTATGCTTTTACGACATCTTACTTTGCCCCAAATATTACCCGAAAGACGTCCTGCGACTTGTACCACAATTCAGATGGTCGGGAGGAGGCGGGGTTACAAAAGAGTGCCTGCTATCTCAAAACATTATGCCTCGCGTGCTGAATACTCGAAGCTTCATTCTCCGCACCAGTCAAGTAGTACATGGAGTTAGATGAGCACAGGTCATTGCGATCAAACTACGGACTCTGAGTGAGAACCATGAATCCGTCTGCCTCACTCGGAAATTGATTCTTTTTTCAATGTTACACGCGCGTAGCAGTACACGGTCATATAGAAAATTTTGATTTCACAAACGACGCCATTTTTTGCGCTTCGTGATCCCGAACAAAACTACCCAGTTTCACATGCTTTGCTTTGTAGTCTTCCCCGAAACAATGCAATTATTACCGGAATCCCAGAGACATTCATAGCAAAGCACAGCGGACGTAGGAGCGTGTGTGCCCAACCATGTACCCTAAGGAACCAGAAAGCTTGGTGACCGTCATCCAAATGGCCATACTTGGAGGCGACAATTATTTCTCTGGATGGACGCGTTTAATAATTTCTCCATTAACACCATCGCTTCCTACGCTGGGAGTAGTTTTAAGCGGGTTTTTATCGTGTTTAAACAAGAAAACATGTTAAACTCTGTCCTATCGTAGGCAACTGTCTGAATGTTAGCTGCGAAATTTCACCACGTAGTAGATGACGAATACATCTCTAGGTCCCATGACAACCTTGCTGAGAGCATTTTTTCAGATTTGTCGTATTTATTACAGGGATCTGCACATTAGGCACGTAAAGGTTTCTAATGTACAAACGGATGTGACCAGTCATTTCCGTACATAAACAATGCAGTTCACAAGGTGAGTTGTTCTTATGTCTTCATTCAATGCTGCTTTTTAGATATTTCTCGCTCCCATCCACGGGTTTCTTCAATCATCCCTAGTATGTCATTTGTAGAGGTTCTGTTGAGTCTTGCGACGGGTTATGGAAACTTATGTTTCAAGCTCAAGAAAATTGTCTTTCAGTACAAAAGCAACCATTTCCGCATATGTTAGAGACAACGGGAATGCGTAATAGGGTAACATTTTCACCAAACATGTTTTTCGAAAGCCTTCTCTAAAGTAACTAGCAGCACTCTCCTTCAGGGCAAGTTACTTCAGTACATTGTCCTTCAGTTAAAACGTAACGCCTCTTGGGGTTTCTCTTCTACAGAATCATTAGGGTTCAGATTATTTCACTCTAGATTTCCAGCTTTGGTGTTTGGAAGTCGTTCTGAAAAATGTATGCCGAAGTTAGCCACTTGCTGATTCTGATTACTCCGGTCATCTACCTAACATCGGAATAATTCAGTGCCGCAATCAGACATGTTTAGCCATTTATACTAAGGACGTTACACAGACTGTAGTTTCTATCCGGTCTAACCGGTGCGATTACCGAACCCTCAACGTTCGGAACAACTATATTTAAAAACAATTCCATCGGAATCATCTTAGCATCTAACGCGGACGTTAATGTACATGATTGAAATTTTCTGTATATCTTGATCCACCTGCCCTCTGGAAGCCTCTGGGTTTGGGTTTAATATAATTAAATGAAGTAAAACTCCCCCGGAAACCATAGTGTACCGGGGCTGTCGTTTCCTGCGTATGTTTCGTGCAACACAATAAAGGAACACATAACAATCTTAAAACCAAATGCAGAGCTGACACAATGTCTTCTATACCTTGAGGAGCCCAGCTGCTTTCTTAATTCCGCTTTCCACCACTCGAAGGACTGGAGAATCGATAGCACCAGCGGGATCTGTAACCTAAAAAATGGCGCTGTTAGGTGTGCGGAATAGGCATCTGAAGAATAATAGG
Source organism: Haemaphysalis longicornis (assembly GCF_048455015.1). Lineage (NCBI taxonomy): Eukaryota > Metazoa > Arthropoda > Arachnida > Ixodida > Ixodidae > Haemaphysalis > Haemaphysalis longicornis. The sequence continues at coordinate 22,167,650 of NW_027526266.1, forward strand.
TGTTTTAATAAGCCTAAGTCTCCTAAACGAATATCGTTTGGAAAGCATTTTTGGACAAATATAAACATGCATTCTCACTCCCACATAAGAGTGATTGTTTATGGAGAATGCAAAGTAGGTTTGTTAAAATCCCATTAAGCGCTGTTGAAGTCGTGTACGTGGAAAGTCCCGGCTGTAGGCAAAATATTTTGACGTCATATACTTTTCACCCGCCTCTTTGATGAACTGTTTGCTGCGTACGCAGGCGCGGTATTTTTTCCAGGAAACGAAGGAACACATCTGCCCGATATTTGGCGGTTCGTGAATTTCAAGAGGTTGATATTTTACGCAAGTGGTGCAGTTCCTTGCAAGATGACATAATACTGGTGAGTGAGTGATAAGCACAACGTGAAGAATCTGGAAACAATACGGTCATTCCTTATCACGATACCATGTTAGCGTATATGGCCTTACTGAAGACGTGTTAAACACCAACGTGAAGCCTGGGGAGGAGCAACGCGGGCAGTCTACACATGTATTCTTTGCGCCTTGGTGTTTTTGCCAGCCCACAGGAAAACGGTTTGGGGTAGAGGTATAGAGCTTTGCAGTTTACGTCTCTTGTTTGAAGCACGAAGCTCTCTAGCACGAGGCGGAAATGAAGTGTCACGGTGTCTTTCAGTAGATGTGGCGAAGCGCTCCAGCGTGAAGCTGAAACGAGTTTCTCAGTGTTTTACTACAGCGACTACATGAGACGACGATTACAACGACGACGACCGGAGACGGCAACAGCCCTAGACTTTATGGGGCTTTGCACCTAATACATATTGCATAGTTTAGAGACTTAGAATGACCATAGTGAATAAATTTGAGCAATGTTCGTGAAATAGCCGAACGTCTTCCTAACATAACAAGTGTTGCTAACCGAACGGGGTATCTCAGCGTCGGCGAAACCACTCCGCTGCATCTCGCGGTGTAACGGGACTGTCAAGAGCTCCCGGCACTTGAGCAGTTGTGCACTTTTGAGTCTCTAGGACAAACATTACTTTCTATGCCTATTCAAGGCTGTTCAAAATCCCCAAAGCTTCACTCACGAATCGAATTAAAAATCACTGTAATGGACATTGTGTCGAAAAAGTCATTGCTTCGTGCTGGTCATTGCTGGCATATTGTATATTCATTGTAATCTGCAGCACTCTTCCCACGGCAAGTTACTGGACAAGTATAGTCGTAATCAGCACATTGCCCTTGTGTTAAAACGTAACACCTCTTGGCGTTTCTCTTCTACAGAAACGCTGGGGACCCGCCACGGTGGCTCACTGGCTAAGGCGTTGCGCTGCTGAGCAGGATGTCGTGGGTTCCATTACCAGCCGCGGCGGCCGCTATTGTGATGGACGCCCGTGTGTACGAAATTTAGGCGCACGTTAAAGATCCCCAGGTGGTTAAAATTAATCCGGAGCCCTCCACTACGGCGCGCCTCATCGCCTGCGTTGCGTCGGTGCGATAAACGCCACAATCAATCAGAAACGCTGGGGATCAGTGTTACTAATTTAAAATAACGTGGCGTGGTGTTTGGAAGTCGTTCTGAAGAATGTATGCGGAAGTTAACCACTGGCTGATTACGCCGATCCTTAACCTAACACTGAAATAATTGAGTGCCACAATCAGACATCCATAGCCATTTATATACCAATGACGTCATAGCACTGTAGTCCCTGTCCGGTCTAACCGGCGCGATTGCCGAACGCTCGACGTTCGGAACAACTCTATTTAAAAATAATTTCGTCGGAATCATCTTCGCATCTGACGCGGACCTTAATGTATATTTTTAGGATTTTCTGTATATCGTGACCCATCTTACCTCTGGAAGCCTCTGGGTTTGGGGTAAATATAATAAATGAAGTAAAACTTTCCCGGAAACCATATTGTATCGGGGCTGTCGTTTCCTGCGTATTTGTCGTGCAACACATCAAAGGAACACATAACAATCTTTAAACCAAATGCAGGGCTGACACAGTGTCTTCTGTACCTTGAGGAGCCCAGCTGCTTTGTTAATTCCTTTTTCCACCGCACGAAGGACAGTAGAATTGAGAGCAGCAACAGTATCTGTAACCTAAAGAAATGGCTGCGTTAGGTGTGTGGAATACTCATCAGAAAAATAATATGTGTTGATTGAGCCAAAGTTCCCTTAAGTGATATCCTTTCAAAATAGATTTTTCAACGTATTTAACAATGCCTTCTTACTCTCAACTAAGAAATTTTGCAAAAGAAGAATGCAACGTAACTTTGTTAAAACCCCATTAGGCGCTGTTTAATTCACTGCGTTTGAGAGTCCTGGTTATCGGCAAAATATTTTGACATCAAATACTTTTTCACCCGCCTCTTTAATGAACAGTTTGCTTTTAAGCAGGTGCTGTATTTTTTCCAAGAAAAGAAAGAACACGTCTGGCCGATATTCGGTGGTTCGTGATTTAAACTGGATGATATTTTACGCTGATGATGCACTTTCTTACAAGCTGACATAATACTGGTGAGTGAGTGATAAGCACAGGGTGAAGGATCTTCGGAGGTCATTCCTTATCGATAAACCATTTTACCTGATATGGCCTTACTGAAGACGTGTTAAACCGAAATGCATACTTCAGAGACCGAGAATGACCACGGTGAATTAATTTGAGTATGTTCATCAAATGGCCGAATGCCCTCCTAAAATAACAAGTGTTGCTAAGACAACCGGTCCTCACAGCGTCGGCGAAACCCCTCCGCCACAGCTCACTGTGTAACGGGACTGGCTAGAGCTCTCGGCACTTCAGCAATCGTGCACCTTCAAGACTTGAAGACATACGAAGCTTGAAAGCGTCGTGGTATTCAGTGAGAATCTGGTGTTGTTTTTTGCGGCGCAACAATGCCTGAAAAGGGATGCACCAAAAACGAGGTTGGAAGTGACCGAAACATGTCGAGGTGGTCGTGCTGGCAGGCAGAACCTACATGAGGACAACACACAACTTTGCTTCGATAAGAAACAGCCGAGGCGGAATGATGATTATGGGTAGTTGAATACAAACCTGAATAATCAGGGCAAGATGGCAAGCCCTCGAGTCGTTTCCCAGGACTCTGCGATCTTTGTTAGAATGACACGCCGTATCTTGGAAGTTCATCTTGAATTATATTGACCCAAAAATATTCCTCACTCGGCCTGAGGGCCGTTAAAATCTAAGGAAATATCAGGAAATCGGACACCTGCTTTCGCATCGACACACTGAGAATTCAGTTCTACTCGAATTATCGGTTCTTTTTAGATAGGGTGGAGCTACGCGTTCATTACCTGAACCATACGTGGAACTCATGGCCACTCCAGTTATCTGCACTGCATGTAATCTGATGTAGGCGGAGTACGGACTTTCTATTTTTTAGCGAATTTTCACAGTCGGGGATAAAAAGTCTTTGTATGTGGTAGGGCGGTTTGTGAGATAAGGAAATTTGTGCAGGACCACTCAAATGCACATCAATCTGTAAAAAAAATCTTCTATCGGTGAACAAATTTGTACTGCGCTATGAACGGCCCAATCGAATGAATACCGTTAAATTGTATGTTGTCTTCTCTATACCTTCTTGCCTAGTCAAGGCTGTTCAAAATCTCGAAAGTTTCCCACATAAATAGAATTAGAAATTACTCTGAAGGACATTGAGTCTTCAAATTGTTCGCTTAGTGCTCATCACTGCTGGCACATTTAATAGTCATTGTAATGTAAATCGACGTTGCGCGCTGGTGTACTCTGCCCGTGTCCAAAGTATGCCCGCGCCGTGGCATGAAACCGCTGCTGTCTTTCTCCGCTATATTTATTCGTGCACCGCTTCGCATAACCATACCTTGTAGTTATATGCCCCTGTCACCATGTCACCTCAGCTTAGTACAAGTTTTTTGTTTCCTCGAACTTTTTCGAATGAAGTACATCGTGCCCTCCGTGTTAAACAGAAACTGTCATCCTCTTACTGATGTCGTGTGTAGTCCACTGAAAAGGTACAGGAGGTAATCCAATTGTCTTTGTCGTTGATGATGATCGTGGGTGATGTGAAGAAAAATGAAAACGGTTTGCGCGGTGAGTGAGTGAAAGAACTTTATTGGGGGTCCGGCGATGACGCGAGCTCTTCGCGCACCCGTGGTTTACACCTCGAGTGAGGGCTGCTTCAGCTAGTGCGTCGAGTGTGTTCGCTAATTACTAGTTCTGATGGCGCCACGGGGTTTACGAATTCGGCCGATCAGCGAGGCCATATCGGTGATGGTCCTGAGGACGTTTTTTTCGGTTGCATAGGCACGAAGTATGTCACAGAAACTACTGCGGGTCAAGGAACTACCGCCCTGACAGAGTAACCGTGCGTCTTTATTCTTCGACGAAACAACTACCGGCGGTGATGACGATGTCGGGTGACATGACCATGGGTGCTTTTACAAAATCTTTCTTTCCCACAAATAACACCCGAAAGACGTCCTGCGATTTGTACCCCAATTCAGACGGTCGGGAGGAGGCGTGTTTATAGAAAAGATTGTCAGCTATCTCAAAACGTTATGCCTTGCGTGCTGAATAATAGGAACTTTATACTCCGCGTCAGTCAAGCAGTGCATGGAGTGAGATGACCACAGGTCATTGCGATCAGCCTCAGGACTCTGAGCAAAAACCATGAATCCGTCAGGATCACTTGAAAATTAATTTGTCTTCCAATCTTACACGCGAGAAGCAGTACATGGTCATATACACAATTTTGATTTCACAAATGGCGCCATTTTTTTGGCCCTCGTGATCCCACACAAAAGCACCCAGTTTTCCATGGTTTGCTTTGTAGTCTTCGCCAAAACAATGCTATTTTTCTACAGCACTAACAGAAGACATCAACAGCAAAGCACCGTGGACGTACGAGCGTGTTTGCACCACGGTGTGCGTTAAGGAACCAGAAAAGTTGTTGATCTTCATCCAAATGGCCACACGTGGAAGCGACAAATTAACGCTCTGAATGTAGGCGTTTAATTATTCCTCCATCACCACCATCGCTTCTTACGCTGGGAGCACTTTAAGGCAAATTTCTAGCGTCCTTAAACAAAAAATTGTTAAATTCTATCCTATGGTAGATAATTGTGTCAATGCTAGCGGTAAAATTTCTCCACGTTGTAGATCACGAATGTATCTCTAGGTCCCGTAACAACCTGGCTTAGAGCATTTACTCAGACTTGTCGTATTTATTATTGGGATCCCCATGTTAAGCACGTATAGGTTTCTCGTCTATATGCGGAGGTCACCAGTGATTTTCGTAAACGTGCGATTCAGATCACGAGGTCAGTTATTCCTATGACGTCATTCAATGGCGCATTTTAGATAAGTCTCGCTCGCACCCACGGTTGTCTTCAAGCGACGCCAGTGTTTTCATTTGTAAAGGCTTTAATAAGTCTTGTGACGGTTCATAAAAGCTCATGTTTGAAGCGCAAGTAAATTGTCTTTCAATACCAAAGCAACCATTTCCGCATATTTTAGACACAACGGAAATACGTATTCACGTAGTTATTTCATTTCGCCCGTGTTTTCAAAACGCCTCTCTAAAATATTCTGCAGCCCTCCCCTACAGGGCAAGTTACTGGGCGAGTCAACAGCCATAATCAGCACATTTTTCTTCAGTTAAAACCTAACGTCTTTTGGGTTTTCTCTTCTACAGAAACGCTCCAGTTCAGTATTGCTAATTCTAGATAACCAACTTTGGTATTGAAGTCGGTCTGCAAAATGTATGTATAAGTTTGCAACTCCTTGATTACGCCGATCATCTACCTAAAGTAGGAATAATACAGTACCGCAATAAGACATGCCGCAGCCATTTTTACTGACAACATCGCAGCACTCTAGTCGCCACCCGGTCCAAGCGGCGCCATTCCAGAACGCTCGCAGTTCGGAGAAAGGTTATTTGCAAGTACTTTAGGTGGAATCACATAGGAATATAACTTGAACCTAATGTACGCTTTTCATTTTCTGTACATTTTGTACCACCCTGACTTATGGATGCCTCTGTGTTTGGAAGAAATGTAATTAAATGAAGTAAAATCCTGTCGGAGAACATACTATATCAGGGCTGTGCTTTCGTGCATAATTTCCGTCCTATACATGAAACGAAGACATAACAATATTCAAATCAAATGCAGAGCTGACACAATGTCTTCTATACCTTGAGGAGCCCAGCCGCTTTCTTAATACCGCTTTGCACCACACGAAGTAGTGGAGAATTGAGAGGACCGACGGGTTCTGTAACCTAAAAAAAATGGCTCCGTTAGGTTTGCAGAATAGTCATCAGAAAAATAATAGGTGTTTTAATGACCCTAAGTCCCTAAAGTGATATCGCTTCAAAAGGCATTTTTCAACATATTTAACAATTCCTTCTTTCTCTCAACTAAGAAATATTCTAAAAGGAGTATGCAAGGTAACTTATGTAAACCCCCATTAAGCGCTGTTAAATTCACTGAGTTTGAGAGCCCTGGTTGTCAGCAAAATATTTTAACATCAAATACTTTTTCACCCGCTGTTTTAAGGAACTGTTTGCAGTGTACCCAGGCGCTGTATTTTTTTTTTCAATAAAACAAGGAACACGTCTGCCCGATATTCGGTAGTTTGTGAATTTAAGAAGCATGGTATTTTGCGCCAGTGATGTAATTTCTTGCAAGCTGACATAATACTGGTGAGTGAATGATCCACACAGGGGGAAGGATCTGAAAAGAATGCTTTCATTCCTTATCGCGGAACTATGTTACTTCGTATGCCCTTACTAACGACGTGTTAAAAACTAAATGCATAGTTTAGAAACTGAGAATTACCACAGGGAATGAAGTAGAAAAAAATTGGCCGCGTATCTGCTCCTTTCGGTGCAAATGACGTCAAAAGACTATAGTCTTTGTAGACATCTGCAAAGGAAATGCCTCCCCTTGCTTTCCCGATCACCTCTCATGCTGTTCCTCTACCGTCGCGCTCATCCCAAGGTAGACACATTAAAGGTTTGCTTAAGGCGATTTCAGTTTACCGCGTTCCACTGCTACAGGCCGGGTTCCTCGCATGCAGCTAAAAGGAGGAAAATATTCCACGTTTTGATTGGCTCCTAGAATCGCTGTCAGTTGGGGACAAAAGTTGGGGACATCTAGGGAATTTGTTGTTGCACCAAGGAGGCTTGTTGTGGCCTCGCGCGTCGCCTGCTAGGGAATTTCCTGTATGAAGCTAAAAACTGGCGTCAAACAGCAGACTATGCAAGGAACGGCTGGAACTGAAGCTTCCTTTTGTAATTATTTCACCTTTGACGGGTGTCTTGCTTGACGATGTTTTTTTATGAATGCGGAGCGTGCCTGCCTGACCGTGTCCATGGTATCGCCCCGAGTTTCTCCTGCGCTATTTCCTTTATTCTGATAAGCTTCAACATTTTCCCCCTCCGTGTGGCCCCAATATTACTGCTGTCGCACCAACCAATTATCAGACTTGAAGGACTTCTTCTTCATTATTTCTTCCACACTGAATTACCCTGCGTTTAGGTTTCTTTCTTCTTGAACAACGATGAGAAAATAAAAAATAATTCTACGAGGAGCTGCGATATTTTCTAGAAGCGCGCGCGTGTTCCGGGGAGAACAGGAATCGCATTAGCAGTGTTACTTGCGCGTTGTGCTACATTTAAACTAAACTAAAAAACGAACGTTGGATGAGATACTGCCTCTTCAATATTTTGCAGATCTGCTGATTCCAAAATGCACATTTATTGGCGATAGATGGTAGCGTAGCTTATTTAGTGGCTCTAAACAAGTTTGTGTCATTGCAGGATGCTTGATTGCTATGACAATAGCCCTTTGTAGTAATCAATGTAGAAGCATTAGATTGCGCCCAACTTACACGCTTCAAGAGCATATGTGAATGGCAGTATTAAAATATGCAAAATTTTTATAACCTGCTGCTGTAAGTGAACCTGCGGTGTTGCATCTCAATCTTTATCATGTACTCTTGTGAAGACCTTTACAATGTTCCCCGGAAAAATGAATGGCTGTGAAATGGCTGTGAATGTTGGCTACCTGGCAGTTCGTTGTTTAAACCGCAGCACAAATACGTATTAGATAAGTGACCAGGGCATGATGGTGTGCAACTGCTCGTGTATTGTCCTCCATGTTATTTCCACGTTCCTGCACAATGTAAAAGGAATGTAACAAAGGAAGGAGAAAGTTTTAGATTTATTTATTCCCAGCTTCACAGCGATAGAAGACGGCAGATGTCAGAAGTGCCCAGCACAAACGTTGTAGGTGCATCCAGATGCTTGTTGAGACCTCTGTCACTGAAAAGTAAAAAAGAAATACCATTTTGAAAACTGGTCAAGCACTACATATATTTTCTTAGGAGCCTCCCAATGAAAACTCAAATGACCAAATAGCCGAAACACAGCACACAATTATTGTGTTCCTTGCGGGTACGTTTTTTGTATGCGTGTGGACACTGACGTTTCTGCTGTATTTTTTCTTTCATTTTTTTCCTTGTTCGGACGTGGCAGAAATCCCTTATGTTTATATCTTTGTTTTTTCTGCTCAGGTACCACACCCCGCAATAATGACTGATGGGTCATAAGGGATAATAAGAACCCCAAACACATAGAAAAACTGCATCTACAATTTAACGTTCTGGTAGCAGTTAAAAAATTTATGAAATAAATAATACAATGGCAAATTTCCACAAAAACCCTAATACAAATAAAAACACGGCCAACTCCATCTTTCCTCAAAATTTTGTATATCAGTGTCTTTGAACCAGGCAATAAAAACTTAAACATCTTGCATACAATTTTGTTTGCTTGTAAATTGCAGGCAGCTTGACTTGGGTGTCGCAGAAGCTGTCGCGCAACAATGACTTAGTTGCTCGTCTCTATTTTTCTGATTTTGCCCCTCTAAAAACAAGTCACATCCTACAGTCACCATGCCGTTGGTCGACATGTTAACATGTTTCAAAAAAGAACGCTATTGTATAGTGCTTTTTTCTAACGCTATTTTAAAGTTCTTGCACTCACTCCTGTGACACCTAAGGCTGATTCAGGTGGAGAGAACTCATATGTGGGCCGCAAGTTCTATGGTGGTCCTAAGTGGCAAGGACTCAGCAAAACAAAACCCTTTCAGACATAGGATGATCCTCTGCGAGGTGAGTGCAAGGGTGGAGATTGCTTGACCTTTGCACGATAATGCTTTAATCACGAAAAAGTTCAGTTCGGTGTCCTCGACATTTCAGAGAAGTGCAGAGCAAAAAATGTTTTAAAGAACTAGTTAGAAATACTGGTGGCCAGAAATGGGCAGCCAGAATGTGACGGCCTCTCTTATCTCCCAAAATAAAACATCAGCTTAAAACAAGTAAAAAATAACTTGAGGAGCAGCACCACTATTAAATGTTCAAAACATGATTAGGCTTCACTTAAAGAAGTACTGACGAGAAATATCAAAGCTGAGATAACTATTCAAAAAGTTTCTTTTGTATATGAAGATTTTAATAGCAACCGTTCAGTACAATATATTTTAAAACAATTGTAAACTTTGCATGCCTCAGAAAGCTCAGAACGAATACCCTGTTGACACTGGCATAACCAAGACGCGTGGAGTGCCTCGGCATGCAGTTCGTCCCAAACTGCCGACATCAGGGCTCCAGTGACTTAGCCAACACACTGGCTGCTGATGGTGCAGACTGCACTACCCTGTGTATATTGTCACAGTTTTGGGACGGATATCGTGCGGCCCAGGCACGCGCAACCACCGCCGGCTTTAGCGTGTTCGCTCACTCTAGCACGTGCGTCCAGTCTGACCGTGATGCAACGAGAACAGTGACATAAAGACTGCTATTCTCTCATAGCGACCACCTTGGTGATCGTTTTGTCGAAGCCAAAACTGATACGAATAAACAAGGCTCAAAATAATTATTTACTCTGTGGTTGATCATTTAATGTTCCATTCTATGATTCCTGGGCTGGTAGGCACCCACAGCAAAGAGAAAAACGTAACACAAAAACTTCATACCAGTACCCTTTAGCACATTCACATGGGCACATCAACATGGCTTACAAACCTTTCTGCCAGTTGTTGCCTCCAGCTCTCCACCATTCCTCAGCCGAGCATGAAAGACTGGTACAATAAAGTGTCAATTTTAGATTTGACAATTTTACAAGCTGAGTGATTGAAATTGAACCTTTTACCCGCCGCGGTGGCTCAGTGGCTAAGGCGTTGCGCTGCTGAGCAGATGTCGTGGGTTCGATTCCCGGCCAGCGCGGCCGCTTTTCTGATGGAGGCGAAAAGCAAAAGCGCCTGCGTGTACAAGATTTCGGCGCACGTTAAAGATCCCCAGGTGGGCAAAATTAATCCGGAGCCCTCCACTACGGCGCGCCTCATCGCCTGCGTTGCGTCAGCGCGTTAAACCCTACAATCAATCAATCAAATTGAACCTTTTGTGATCTTTCTTGACAAAGATTTAACCTATAACCACTCCTCACTGGCTTGGCTCATGTACAATGCTTAAGCTTCATGCACATTTTGGTACGGTTTCATTTACTAAAGCAAAGCTTGCAGCCTCTCCCTGATGTGTCGGTAGTCCACCCAAAATGCACAGGAAAGCCAACTTTTTCAGATGATGATGATGACAGCCGTGGGGAAGTGAAAAAACATTAAAACACTTCCTGTGATCATAAGCGAACCTGGGCCCCTTATGTTATTGAGCTGGTATCTACTCCATTGCGCCATTCCAGCACAGTCGAAGCAATAAGGAGTTTGATGAACGTTCAAAATTACACAGAAAATGCACACCTCCATCTAACGACGACAATGCTTGTACGCTACAAAACGTCATGGATTGCCTGAGTCAGTAGACCTCTAGAGAGCACGATTGCAGTGCAGCAAACCGTCCCGATAAGAAACAGGTGCTCGCTACTGGGCTGGTTAATTTGGTGTTGCACTTGCGTTTGGAAAGCTTCACGTCCGCCCATTTTGTCGTTTCAACTGGCGGGCAGTTAATTTTTTATTAGGTCTTTTCCTCTGTGCCTAGGTCCCAGCTACATATTTGGTTGGCACACTACCAGGGTGGCCTCCAAGCAGTCGCAGTCTGTCTGCTGCTAATTTAAAGTGGGCCACAAAGAGAACCACTTCTGGAGGCACTCACCTGCTTTTCATGGGTACTCAAAAAAGATGTGGACCAAGGCTTGCCCTCCAGGCCCTCCACCAAAATTGCAGGGGCCAGCTCCAAGCACTTTCTTTTCCCCCTGGAAGCCCTCCTACGGAGATGATGCGGGAACAGGATTGAATGCTGTGTCAGCACAAATGAAATCTGGGTGAGCTGGTAATACATCTTCGAAAAATAAAATGCGTAGAAAATGGCGACATGGAATAACACCACACAGGACAACCCACTCTTCGAAAAAGAACACACAGCGCATCGTCCTGAGTGTTGTTTTTGTGTTCTGCAAAAGCAAAAGTGGGCAATGTCTGCCGAACTGTTAATAACAAGGATCGTCCAAAAAGGGAAGAACGAGTGCGGTGTTAACCATGCGCAGCCTTTAGTTCGTTGTACGATTGGCATGGTTTAGAGAATTCCGTTGTCATGTAAGTCCGTGTATGTGGGCCAGATGGAACGCTGTCTAAGCGTCCATCTCAGAGAGCATTTGTTTATGATAACGAATTCAATGGGCGCAAATCTTCCTGCACATTATAAAAAGTGTGGATGTCACCCATTGTTTGGTAAGACTATGGTGTTGTACAGACATAAAGATCAGATTGTTATGGAACTGGTTGAAGTCTTCTTTATCAATTAACATAGTAACAATTGTCCCAGCAAATCGTCTATCACTCTACACGGGCAGAAGCACGCACTAATCGGCACCATATTTCTTTAATCTATTATTTGTTTTAGTATATAAAATTTCTTTCTCAATAAAACGGCGGTTGCCAGTAAGTGCTTGTGTGTGTCCCTCCTGCCTGTAAATGTTATTTGTGCGCTTTCAAGTTTTCAATGGCTTTATGCCCTACCACATACTATTTGTCCCATACGCAGCTTTTTCCATTCACCTTCAATGGACACTTTACTGACAGTTGCTCCTGCTGGCTCCTCATAAAGGGCCCAAAATGCCGCGTAACCTTCACAGCCCCTTGGACGATCTGATTCTGCCGCCGTCATTTGGTCTATCTTTTCTCTCTCCCTCTTCCGTCCTTTTTGGCTCACGATTTCACGCTTGTTTTTCTTAGACCGTGATATCCTTACGTTCTCTGTACAGATGCGACGTTTCCCATTCATCTCCCGCAAGGCAACTTAACTCCCCGAAGAGCCAGAACTCTGATACGTGAACACGACGTATTCGCGAGATTAACGCTATCAAACACATGCATGCTTACGTTCGACGCACTGCACCTCACACATCCAGGACTGCGTTTCGGGGAGTACACGCCACCGGTTCGATCAAACTTAAGCAATTTTATGGGCTCCTACACAAAAGAAACAACAGTGAAACGCTTGAAACTGCGGCCGGAGTGTGTGGGGACATAACATCGTAATTTGAATTTAGCGTGTGCTGCATACTTGGATGAGAAACAGGGACTGGGAAAAGACAAACCACAGGCACGTTGGCTACACGAAGCAGGTGTTGATTTGCGCGACAACGTGTGGTTTGTATTTTTCCACTGTCTGTTCCTCGTCCAAGTATGCAGCTCACACTAAATTTGAATTTAAGATTATACAAAAATTATTAACGTCGCAATACTATCGGGAACGAGAATGACAGCTAGGAGGCAGAGGCGGCCACGCTAACAAGAATTCACGCAGCTTGAGGTACACAGTACAGCGGTATAAACACAAAAATTACCACAAACATAAAATAATGATGTTACTGACCTTGCTGGGAAAATGAGCGCACAGGTGCCCTCTTTTCCGCTCTTCTGTGCCTGCAACCGCAAACGCTGGAGACCGGCATGGCTGATCTACGCTGAGCTCAGGCTGCAAGTCTCTCTTCAAATGTCGCCGTAGGTATGTAAGACACCTAATCGGATAGGGAAATCGCACCAATACTAGCATTCACGGTGTATTCACGCAGCTGCAGCTTCATTTGGTAGCAATCAACACAAACACACGCTGGGTACTGACAGCGCAAATCGTTCACTCGGAGCACCTAGGGACATGCTGCGCCTACTTCGGCGTTGTCCCTAGGCGCTCAAAAACAAGTCAAGTGACGTCACGTTTTGATCACGTCACCCAAGGATTTATTTCCTCCTTCTAGCCGCTTCCGGGTTCCTCAATGCCAGCGCTGCAGTACGGCGGAGACGCGCATGAATCGAGGCGGCCATCTTCAAGGTTTATTAAACCGCGGGACCGTGCTCCACGTGCGTTCCAAGCAGAACGTGGAACCTACCTAGTGGAACCTTTCGTTGCTGTTGCCGCGTGATTTTTCATATGCCGCCAGGAGGCGGCGGTTTTCTGCAGTAGATGTAGAATATCATTTGCTATCGAAAAACCAAGCATCCATGAATTTTAAATAAAGTAACACTGTAAAGATATCTTGTGTACTAATTTCCTGTCTTATATTTACGTAATGTCTTTTTCTTGTTCAACAAAGTTGACAAGTATGAACATATAAACCGGGCTTAGACGTGTACATTTAGCTGTGGTTATATAAGACTATTGCGCAATATCTATTTGACTTTGGCCGGGTGGCTGAATCGAGCCTCAGACAGACAGACAGAGAGACAGACAGACATACAAACAGACACACAGACAGACCAAAATTTCTGTGTTTAAGTAGCCAAGAAAGACTATTGTCTTTAATAATTTTCGTGTAATGGCCGAATGTCTTTCTAAAATACAAAGTGTTGCTAACACAACGGGTCCTCTCAGCGTCGGCGGAACTCCTCCGCCACACCTGACTGTGTAACGGGACTGGCTAGAGCTCTCTGTACTTCAGCAATATTATACCTTCATGTCTTGAAGACATACGAAGTTGGAAAGCGTAGTGGTATTTAGTGAGAATGTCGTGTTTTTCTTTTCTGCGGCGTAACAATGCCCGAATACGAATGCACCAAAAATGAGGTTGGAAGTGACCCAGAGATGTGTAGGTGGTCGTGCTGGCAGGCCGAACCTACATGAGGACAACATAACTTTGGTTTGGTCTAGAAACAGCCGAGGCGGAATAGCGATTATGCGCAGTTGAACGGAAACCTGAATAATTACAACAAGATGGCTGGATCAACGGAGAAGGTGGGGCGGTGGCAAACCCTGGAGTCATTTCTCGTACTTTTCGGCCTTTGCTAGAAGGACACGCCGAATCCTAGAAGTTCCTCTGCAATCATAGTGACCCCAAAACATTCCTCAGTCGGCCTGAGGGCCGTTAAAATCTAAGGAAATATGAGGAACTCGGACACCTGCTTTCGCATCGATACAGTGAAAATTCAGTTGTACTCGAATACGCGGTTGTTTTTAGATAGGGGTGAGCTACACGTTCATCACCTGAAGCACACGTGGAACTCATGGCGACTCCTATTTTGTGCACTGCATGGAATCTGGTGTTGGCCGAGAAAGGACTGTCTATTTTTTAGGAATTTTCCCAGTACTGGATAAAGTCTTTATATGTGTTAAGGCTGTTTGAGAGAATTGGTCATGTTTGAGGGAATTGGTCACGAGAGAATTGCATGACCACTCAAATGCACATCAATCTGTAAAATTTAAATATCATCTCTCGCCGTAAAAAACAATAGAACGGCGCAATGGAATGAATAAAATAAAATTGTATGTTGTCTTCACGTTAGATTCAATGAGTAGTCAAGGATTTTCAAAATCTCCAAAGTTTCACCCACAAATCCAATAAAAATTACGGTAAAAAGCATTGTGTCGTCAAATTATTTGCTTAGTGCTAGTGATTGCCCCCATATTGAATATTCTTTGTAATCTTAATCGGCGTTCCGCGCTTTACACTGCCCGTGTTCAAACTCTGCCTCTGCAGTGCCATGGAACCGCTGCTGTCTCTCCGCTATATTTATTCGTGCACCGCTTTGCATAGCCATGCCTTGTAGTTATCTGCCTCTGTCGCCATGTTACCTCACACTTGGACAATGTTTTTTGTGTTTCCTCGAATTTCTGGAAATCAAATCCACAGTGCTGTTCCTGTTAAAGCGAAGCTTTCAGCCTCTTACTGATGTCATGGGTTGCCCACCGAAAATGCACTGCAGGAAAACCAAATTTTCCTCTCGATGATGGTGATCGTGGGTGAAATGAAGCAAAATTAAAACCGTTCTCGTGATCAGAATGGAAGATGGGTCCCCCGCTTCCTGAAGCCAACGTCTATCCGAATGCCCAGGTCCGGCAAAGATCGAAGTAGTTTGGATTGGGATGGAGGTGCATACGGGCGCGTTCAAAGTTAGACAGGAACTCCACCCCTCAATCTCAATACAACAATGGCTGAACTCCAGGGAAAGCCATCAAATTCGCGTATCAGTAAAGCAGTAGAGAGCGCAGTCGCGCCGCAGTAAACCGTCCCGATGATAAATACCTTAGTGAGGGGGTGTAATGTGGCCCGATCACTTCTGGGTTGGCTCGTTTGGTGTAGGTCTTGATTTTGAACAGCTTCGCGTTTCCCTATCTTTGTCGTGTTTAGACAGGAAGTTTATTTCTTATTAACCTGGTCGTTTCTTCTTACCTTCGCACGGACGTTGATTTGCAGAACAATAAATGCAGCGAAAAATATGAAAACCTGTTTCATTAGCGCTGTCTCTGCGGGGTCCCTGTAAATGAGTAAAAAAAATATTCCTGAAACGCTAAAAATGAAAACAACTAAAAAGTGTTAAATGATTGCGTTATACGTATGTAAAACACTCGTGATTCGCAAAGCCATTTGCTTGACGTTTTGTCCGACTATTTTCGATTAAGTATAGACAATACACAGTGCTTCAGCTTTTATACTGATGTTTTTATGCCTGAATCTCTCGGCCTTTCAGCCTTTTGCAGTGCCTGGCGCTAAGGCT
Organism: Haemaphysalis longicornis; assembly: GCF_048455015.1. NCBI lineage: Eukaryota > Metazoa > Arthropoda > Arachnida > Ixodida > Ixodidae > Haemaphysalis > Haemaphysalis longicornis. The sequence goes on from NW_027526266.1 coordinate 22,183,644, forward strand.
GTATAACCCCGCCATAGCGCCAGCCCTAAAATTTTTTTGAACCCATCTTGATTTAGAAGGTCGTGTCGTAGATTCATGGACTGCCAAGAGCCGAACACGTGCACATCTCCGATGGGGGCATGGCTCGGTAGCACGTTTCTGGCACAGCCTGAGCACTTAAAGGAGCCATGAAGAGAAAACAAAAAAATTCCCCGCATTTCCCCGAGGGGAAGAATGTGAAAGTGCGAATGCAGGAGTTGAATTTGCGCGGTTCGGTAATGTTCGCGAAAGAGAGATCACACACACACACAACTACAAAGAAAGAAAGATGCATTTATTCACAGACACCTATTTGTGTTGTCGTTGTACTTGATTGCTAGAGCGGATCTCAGCTTTGAAATTTCGTGTCAGTACTCCTTTAAGCGGGTGCATTAGCCCTTCTCACGCCCGATTCCTGGCCAATCCCCCACGTGGGTATGTGCCATGTCAGCGGCCAGGCAGCGCGCGCCCATCTCCCCCCGTTGCCAAGGAAGACGAGGAGATTCCTGGCCAATCCCCCACGTGGGTATGTGCCATGTCGCCCATCTCCCCCCGTTGCCAAGGAAGACGAGGAGCGCGCGCACCCGCAGCTGTTGCTATGTGGACGGACGGCGGTCAACGGAATTCAGGGTCGCTTATAAAGTGCATTCGCACTTAAAAGTTTGTTTTATTCGAAAGATTAGGTGTTTCATAGTACCCCAAGCTCTTTCCCGGAAGCAAATGATGCTTTATTCACTGAGAAATAAGGCAATTTAAGCCAAAATTTTAAATCTCCCGCTAAAATTGCACATTCCGTGACGTAAACCATGGCGTCATACGAGCCGGTCCATGAAACAGATACTTACTATGTCTACTCCATATAGCACCCACACGCGGGAGTCGACCGAGACGGCGGCCATTTTAAAAATACTAGTAAAACCTAGTGCACCCGCAGCCCTAGTCATGGAATCGCCTGATCCGGAGAACAAAACTCTCGCCGAGGAGCTCGGGCTTGTATTTAACAACCTCACATCACTTGAACGCTCAATGCTTCTAAGTGAACGAGCGGCAGGAGTTCTTGGACACGCGGTGGACGGGAAAGCGACCATTCCGCGATAGCCACAACAGACGAACGCCCTGCCGTTGGCACCGCTGCCTCGTCAGCCCCGTCGCGACGGACGAATACAGAGTGGTACGTATGTGCCGTATTTTTATTACGGTTAATAATAGTTCAATTTCAGTAGCAGTATCGCTTATGCCAGTTGGCCGGTGTCGTGTATGGAAAGCCGTTCGCGCGAGCTCTCTGCTTCGACCAGAAAGATACGAGCGTCAATGCGCGGTGTTTACGGCATTTTTTCCCCCAAGGTCAGAGCGCTTTGACCATTTGACGAAGTCGGCGACGAGCGCCAGCATGTCCCAGGAGTGAGCTAACGTAAGGGTCCCTGCCGTAATCACTTCCTCGGAAATGAAGCGAGCACACTCGTACTTCCTTTAGCTCTCTTTCTCCTCCGTTTGCAAAGTTCACAAAACGTAGCCACTTGCTTCGCCGAGGTTCGTCGTTGGGCAGCACATGAAAGGCGATCTCCTCACCGGGGATGTCGCACTCCCTCGACGATTTGCCCGTACTAAATGGGCATTTCAGAACGTAGCAACGAAATTTCATTGTAAAGTACTCGAACAAACTGAAGTTTTCAGTGGTTGTAAACTGGAAACGAGCTCCTAACAATAGCAGCAAGCCATTATCATTCCGAAACTGCGACGACTGTCACTATCTCGTCGCTGCTTGCTGTTCCTTACTCCCCTCGTTTCTATTTTTACCTTTGCTGGTTGGCGATATGACGGCCAACCTCCTGTGAAGGGATTACGATACCAAGCAAGGTCGCGGCTGTGCGTGCTGAGACGGTTCGTTGGCCGCTAAGAGCCCCGAACCCGAAAATTCGTCTGCGCGACGGCGAGATGTCAAGATCGGCCGGCGGTAGTTTCGTACGCATTGGCGCACACGCTTGCGTGTTCGTTCAGAACTTTAACCGTTTACTCCAGCGTTCTTTGTCATAAAAAAAATGTGCAGTATGTTTCACGGACATTTAGCTCGCTATGCAAACTGTAAGCCCTGCCTAACTTGCGTTTGCTTTTGCCGGCCTCCGCCAATCACAGAGCATTCTCGAGTGACATCATAGGTTCTGTTGCGGAAAATGAGCTGGTGGGTCGCATGGTCATTTCCTTTTTTCCCAATTATGTAGCTTATTTGAGCGACGTTTGCGTTATAAGTGGTGTCATTATGGTTCTAACGAGGCAATCTTTCGAATGAACCAAACTTGTGTTTTCTCGTCATGGCTCCTTTCATGCCTATCCCCCGGACATGCCTATTTTCCAGCACTTACAAGCTGTGGGATAGCCCTATTCAGGAGGCTTGTGCGTGACCCTTGTGCACGATATGAAGCGCCACTGTACGAGGACCTGTTAAAACACAACCAAATTGGTATTCACTAGTTTAGAAAACGAATTCCCAGTCCGTCGTGGCAAGCAGTTCGCAAAAGATAGTGTTTTTTTTAGCGACCAGATGTCTGTATGTGGTCGGTACATTTTGTTTTCGTGCCCTGTAGACCAATCTTTAACGTTACTTTTCTGTACGACCACTTAATTCCATCGTGTCCGGGTTACTCAGGAGGTGGTGTCGAAGAATTTAATCAAACCGCGCAAAGAAAGGGCGCAATGTACGCGAAGCTGTGACTTAACAGGCCCAAAACAACCGTCGGTAAAACAGACGACAAAGCCGGGTCGCTCCGATGCGCCCGCCGATGTGAGCGCGCGGGGTTCGGGTGTGAGCGCGCGGGGATCCGTGAGTGAAAACGCCCTTCCCTGCGCAGTGGCGTTGGGAGTTTCTTGTCCCGCACGCCACGGAAGAACCGTTGGCTGTTAGAGATAAAAAGCTTTTCTTTAAAGTAAATATCGACGCTAAGCCAACAAACCCGGCCCCTGGGTACAAAAAAAAAAAAGATTACCAGACCATTGCATGCTGGCTAGGTTTGGTTGCACCATATTGACTGATTTGGGTAATGTGCGCCAATGAGATGACGCAAATGAATCGTCCTTGTTTTCCCTAAGACGTTCCTAATTACCTGTAAACTGCAGTAAAAACGTCCTAATCAAATACCCCAACAAGACGTCGTAGGTTAAACGGGACAGCGAAATTTCAACAACTGAAATAGAAGTACACCTCCTTCTATGCGTGAACATTGCACGCAGAAGAGATATTACGTACGTCTATGCACGCAATAAATATGGAACTCAACGCGAAACTATATGTTAGAACAATTCAACTTTTCATCAGTTCAGCAAAAAAAAAATACCTTTCAAACGAATGGAGTAACCTTAAAGCTGTCAAAATGGCTTACAATTTTGTTCTGAGTCCTTGCCTTGATTTTAATTATATTAAGCCTTCATACAGCATCCGGTTTGATCTATATGAATGCGATATAGATATACCTTTGCTTACCTTCAAACGAGAAGCTTGGTGAAGCAAACGATTGCTCAATTTGCTCGCAACGCTCCCTCTATCCACTAACCTACGTATGGCCACATACCGAGTATAAAACAGGTGGAAAGTTCGTGTAGCATGTGTCTGGTGCTATTCTTACAAATTCATCGTGCTGGACGGGCGTGAGCTGTCCACAAAACAAAAGAGATGCTACAATATAGAGGAGTTCCCCAGTATAGCTCCGTGCCGCAGATCACGGAGCTCCCGTTGAAGACTACAACGCTAAGGCATTGGGTGTGGGCGAGCAATCGTAGTTTTCTCGCCTCGAAGGCTGGTACGGCGACTTTGACAGATGGAGTTTGTAAATACCCCATGCTACAAAACTAGACAAGGCCTTATGTGAGACTGAAAATTTATTGGCGATTCTGAGGCAATGGAAAGCCGAAGAAGTGCGGTTGTGCGAATAACTTCGGTCCTTGAAGTGCCTTATAAGTTCCCCTGTTAAGGTTTCACCGTGTCATTCTTTTCATACACTGCTGCACAGCTACAAACTACGGGCACAAGTGATCAACCCCATCCAAAAGGTGGCTCTGTGTACAGCTGTTGTTCCCCAACGTGTATGTAAATGCTTTAGGGACGTTAATATTACGTACCTTATCGTTGTCGCGCCTTACCTATCCTGGACAATAGCCTATTTAAAAACTGTCAGATTCAACTGCTGTATTGGCAAATTGCTTCAATAGATTGCTCTAATCCCGCAGGATGCCAAAACAGGAAATCGCAATAATACATCGCATATATTTTACCAGGATGATTTTTTCGACGAAACGTATACGACCACAGGTTTGTGCTAGTTGTGTGCATCACGGTGAACGGATAATATTTCAGATCTTTCTTGGTTTTGAGGACGTATCCCCAGTAGCAGCGAACAAAATGACTGTCGGAACAGAACAAAGCCCTTTCATGGCAATTTTCTCCCGTTCCCTGAAGCACTCAATTTCTTTGATATGCGAACCAAAGTTGACAACCAGCTAACACCCAGCTGAGCGGCTAAAAAGATTTCGAGACATCTTTAAGAGAAAGATATCCAGGTGAATGAAACTTTTCCTCAAGTTAGAGAATTACTCAGGGGTAGGTAAAGCACACCTACGCCGCTCCTTTCTCCGCTTCAGCAGACCTAGGTTTTGTGAGTGGCATTGACAGAACACGTCAACGCCGAGTTCGCCTTTTCTTTGTTCTTTTTCTTTTGAGTTATTCGCACGAGGTCCCTGGACGCGGTAGACGTTTGCGATTGCGTTGCTGGCGTTTCTGGTTATTTTTTAATGTATTATTATGGGCCTGCAATACTTTGCAGATAAAGATGAATAATTAAATACCCAGTCATGCATAGCAAATTGGTTGAGTTTTTGTTTCCTTTGGTCATGCGTTGTCTTCCGTTTTTTTCTGACATTTAGAGGTGAGAGAGAGAGAGAGAGAGAAACAAATTTTATTTAACCGAGCTACTACAACGTCTTTTTAGACGCCGTCGACGGAAGTGGTTCCCTCTTCACGGGACCCATATGCTTCTCTAGCCGCCTGGCCCCTGAAGATCAGGAGGAGCGGGTCTTCCAGGGCGGGTCTCGTTAACAAGGTCTCCCATCGCTCGGTAAGGGAGGATGATGGATGGGGTGAGGTAGTGGGAAAGGTAACAGGTGGGGGGATTGGCTTGAAGAAATCGCATATTCCAATGATGCGTTGGAGCGTGCCTGAAATTACATCCCTTTTCGTTCCTTTCCGGGTACATCTTGTTTTGAAGGTAAGGGTGCGGGAAGGATCCTGCCTGTATCTGCCTGTAAATTGCTTGTTGTTCTCTGCTAAGCGATTTGTGAGGATCGGGGTAATGTTGCCTCTCCTTCCTGTAATGGTTCGTAATGTCCTTATAACTAATTATGAACTGTGGCTCACCTTCCTCTACCCAAAAGGGTGCCATGTTGGGCTAGTTGGTGGATTTCAGATACAAAGGAAGGAACAGCACACATTATAACAAAGGACGGACAGAGTTCCACACCACAAGCGGTGTTCCTCTACCCGGTGTTTCATCTCTCGGGCGAACTGGTGGGCACGTTCGTTGCCCTCCAGCCCAGAGTGTGCCAGCGTACATATCAATTCAACTTTCCTTTCAGATACGTCACAGTTACTGTTGCCTACAGTGCCATTACAACGAGCAATGTTTCATGTTAACTTATTACGCACAAGACAAAAAAAATTACTGAGGAAATCATTCTATACAGGTATTTGAGCCCGGAACCACAAAAGACATTCAAGAAATGGTGGACACATTTGTCCCTCACAATGTAGCCAATATAGCTAATATCTGGAAGCTGGAGAACATGCGAAAAAATGGCTACGGCTTAGCTGAGGTAACCTTGCATATGTAAAGCAAAAGCTTGGCTTAGTCTGGTTGACACTTGGTTTCGCTTGGTTAACCTTTGACTAATTCTCCAAGCAGTTAGGTTCCATGCAATGCTCACAGAAGGAGGCGGGGCGAACGCGGCGTTCAATCACGGTGGACGCACCGTTCACGTTTCCTAAGGCGACACAGAGCTGCATGCATGGGAGGCTGCGGGGGTGGTCGGCTGCCTCGGCCACAGCGGCGGCGGCGTTCGCTACTGGTTCTGCGCAGAACGACTTAAGCGCAGAATCACGCGATGCGCTTAGAGGGGTGTGTCGCCGGGGCTGCGTCTCCGGTCAAATAGTCACCCTACGTATCCTCTGCGAAATCGGTGGACGAGAGTATTAAAACTTTGCTTCTTTAAAAAAAATGCCCTGACGATTACTACACACCCAAAATAAAATTCGGGCGAAGCGCTAGCTGTAGTTTTCTCGGTCACGGCGCTCACCTGCTGCATCTCAGGAAGTGACCGCGTGATCAGCGAACGCATGGCGGCGCCCGGTACTCTGTTGTTATGTTGCCTGGCGTCACCGCCGCTGGCCAGCGTGTTGCTGCAAATCGTGTTTTATCCTCCCGCGCAAGTGTTACGTCTTTCGGATTAGCAACGCACGGTGGAGCATTGAGCATGTTGTTACCCCGCTACAAAGGGGTACCACTAGCAATGATCATCTTTATGCAAATCGTGCTAGAACCTCCCGCGCTAATATCACGTGGTTTGTATTAGCGGCGAACGGAACAGCGTCTGGGGAAAGTGTGAGGGCCTTGACTGCGACGCATGAAGCAACAGTGAGGGGGATGCAGTAAGAGAGATGACGCCATAGCGGCGTGTGCTGCCCTCCCCCTTACCCTTCGCCAGACGCCCCTCTCCATTTTCTTTCTTCGTCGCTGCTGCGTTCGCTCACTCGGTTACGCGGCATAAACGCGACGCTGCGAAATCATGTAATGGTTTTCAGAGGGCTGCGCTCTAAAACCTATCTACAACATCTATTGTCAATTTCTATAGTCGATACACGTCACTCACACCTCTGTTGCAAACCAGAGATTAAAAATATCTATTCGTTCAGCGTCTTCGTAATAGACCAAAAAATTTTATTTTCTTTATGTAAAAAAATTTGAATTAACATAAGTGCATATATCATGCAGTGTATCGGTGCCAGACATCATCCCACCACGCGAAAGAAGTGAACGGTTATGCATTTAGAACCAACGTTTTAGCACAATTTCGTTGCCGCTGATTCATATATGAATAGAATCTGTTGTCTGAAAATGTGGTGCGATTCCCGAATGTTTTACTGAGCATGCGCGGACTCCCAAACCAACTGAATGAACTTATCTTTGCTTGAGGAATGGGGTTTTGTACCCTTTTAGGGCGCCGCCTTTTGTCGCCCGTCTCTGGGATTAGCCGCCGTCGCCGTCGTCGTTACCGATTGAACGATGGCAAGACCAACGAGTGAAAGGAAAAGCGAATGATGAAAGAAAGCAAAGGAGGAGAGTGTCGCAAAATTGAGGCGTGACTTTCGGGGGAAACACGAGTGGTACTGCACGTGACTATGATGTGCGTTCGCTTCCTAAGACGTAGAGCGCGGTCCTTTCCTGAGACGCACTTCGCGCCGCCGACGCGAAGGCTCATCATCGCTGCATCGAGAGAACCCACTAGGGAGTGCTGCCTCAGCGCACTTCCGTGCCCAGATATCGCATTACGTAGTATCGTAATCGCCAGCCAATTTTTAAATTTTTCTTGTGCTCTTTTCTCTCGCTATTATATATGTATCACCCGCTCTTCGTCGAGGCCTCGCTTGCAGGCGAGCAGCAATCTGCGGAATTGTTGTAATGTTAGTCGAAATGAAAACCGGGTGGTCTCTTTCTACGGAATCACAAACACCTAAGTCTAGCAAGTTCTCGCTCCCACTGCGTGTGGGTGGGGAACAGAAAAAGAAAAAAAAAATGCTGGTCTCGATGTAAAACGCAGGACTGCGTCCAAGACTGCTTTTGCTCATTTAGGAAGGTAGGGGGATGGATCAGGTCACTAAGCAAATAGGTCCAACGTCGGCGGGAAGAATGTCAAGGATAATCTATTTTACGCTTTACCACCGGGCGCATGCCGATGGGATGGGTATAGGGCCGTCCGAAAGTTTACGTGGGACACGTATGCCTAGATTAGGCGAAGAATAAAAAAAACGTGTCGTTTCGGAGGGGAAAGTTCACAAGCGTCATTAGCTGCTTTAGGCGGACTTGGTGGGAGTGAGAGTAAGAGCTGTGAACTGAAGGCCAGAACCTCTTTCTGGTAGTGTTTGATCGCACTCCGGGGTTCATTGGGGTTATATTCCCAGCATGAAAGCGTGCAGGGAAATCGGAGCACGCTTGTGGAGGACGCATATGTCGCCAAATCGGTTGCCTTATTATCTGGGGTTCCGGCATGGGGAGCGCACGCACTTTATGGTGACGTCGATATTCTGATGTTAACGGGTTATCTTGAAGTCTTGGATTTTCAGGACTCGTAGACTACGTCACTGCTGACGAGGACATTCGGGGAAAGGTTCCCTGCTGTCTGTCTCAATGCTTACGTATTTCTACGTCGAATAGCAACCCCGGCTATGTTAGGTGTGACTAAACCTAATTCTTAAACTTTAGGAAAGATAAACCTCCTATGAAGTATGTAATATTAGGCTCGGGTGCTGACTCCACGCGTAGCGCAATAGGGACATTGGCAGCGCATTCCACGTCGGTGTTTTGGGCACAGGGGTCACAGGCACCCGACGACGACTCCTTTTGGTAATTGGGGGATTAGGGGTAAAGGGTATAGTGTGGCAGATGGACTCGTCATCTCCCAACTAGTTAGGGGTGCTGGCCACTAATAGAAGTTGACCATAGTGGTGATGCTTAGGTTATATCTGACAGCTGCGACGTATTGTGTTCAATGTATTTAAGGATCCTTGTGAGTGCTAAATAAAGTGAATAAGATTGGAACATCTTTCTTGCCCAGGCAGGTCGTCTGCTTCAACAGGCTTCACTTATCCCGTCCTCCGCGAAATGGGCGTATAGGTGCCAACAGTTGCGCTGCTTGTGTGGGTGCTCCCCTGATGGTAGCGTGCGACGTACACTGAGGAGGAGCGTAGTGCCTTTTTTAGGGTTATGTGCACATACAACGCGCCAACTAGAAGGACATGCTATTGTTCAGTTCCTGACGTTCACTGTTCTGGGTGAAAGAGGCAATATGCATGTCATAACTTCGCTGAAATAGCTGCGACGCGCAGACAATTACGAAGAGCCCTAAAGACTGACGCGTAATATGTAGCTGTCCTGGTTTGTATCATTCACATTCGTGACGGTGACTTTGCAATGATTATACACCATGGCGAAGTCAGTTAATAAAAACCCTTTCAGTTGCTTTCTCTCTCAACGACACGCATGATCGTGTTTGTGAGAGACTTGAAAAGACAACGTCACGGTACTGCTCTCACATTCGTAACAAGGCCTTGTGATCTTAGGGAAATCCAAAATTTCTCGATATTTATTACCGCAAAGGTAGAAATACATTCACAAACGTCCTTCCCTTAGGTGCAGCTATAGTTCAGACGAGTTCAGCAACACTGAAGGCGCAGCAAATGAATATTGCTACCGTATGAATCATTCAACGCTGCCGTCATATTTTGAAGTGGGAATTGAAATTGTTAACGCACCAGTGCAATGAACATTTTATGTCAAGTTATATCTGTTTAACGTGACCAGCGCGATCACCGAGGTGTAAGCCATGCGTTTTGGATGCTCACCTTACGGTTGGGATAAATGTTGCATTATGGCAGAAATATAAATAATTGTTTTCATTGTTTTTAAAATCTTACCGGTCGATGAAACAGCCTGATTTGTTTAAAACGCTAGAAAACGAGGTTACAATGGATGCCAAGTATTACTCAGGTACAAAACCATACCGATAAGACATTAACTTCCCCTGTTAAAGTGCTGGTAAAATGGTGCTCAGCAATTTTGCTGGTAACTAACAACGCAAGAGGTTCCCCGAAAACTGCCTGTTGTCCACTGAGCCTGGTGATAAGATTGACTTTCGGCATTTACGATTTAGTGCAAAATGCACGGATAAACACTGTTTCTTTTTAAAGCGAAGGCTTTTAGAGTCTGGTTCTACGAAAAAGCGTTGTTGATGTTTTTATTCGGTTAATAAAATGGCCGCCGCACGAAAAAATGAATAAATGAAACCCTGTGTAAACCGACAGGATTTGAATCTGGGTGTGAACGGCAGCAGCGCAGTGCTGTGGTAACACTGTGATTTTTTTCTTGATGGCAGTTGAGGCCACAAAAAAAGTAAGTACGACAAAATCATTCTTAACTGCTGAGACTGAAAGAAAAGGTACTGATGATTACTATACTCAATAATGCAAAATTTGTGCTTAGCGCGAACTGCTGTCTTGTGTGTCATGTTGCATACCTGCTGCGTCTCGGGAAGAGATCGCGTGATGAAGGCACGCACGGCGATGCGCCCTTCTCTGCCGTTATCTCGTCGCCTCCGCCGAGTATGTTGTTGCAAACCGTGTTGGACCTCCCGCGCAAATGTCCCGTAATTCGGATAAGCCGCGAACAGGCAATCGTGTGGGGAAAGTGTCAGGGGGAGGGCGCTCCTCAGTGGCGACGCGTGACAAAAGTGTGAGGGGGACGGCGGCACGCGCTGCTACGGCATCATCTCTCTCACTGCCTCCTACTCTTTGTTTTCTTTCTGCCTTCGGTGCCTCGTTCGCTCAATAGGTTACGTGTATATAGACGGTGCCGGCGCCAAACAAGGATAGAGGAACAACGATAGAGGAACAACGATGGAGGACAATTAGATGGAATCTTTTTTGGATTTCTCTAAAGCATATGATGTCGTTCCCCATCAGAATCATATAATTTATTTTTTTATTCATTTACACTAAAGGCCCTTACGGGCGTTACATAGGGGTCGCAATAAAAAAAAAACACATTGCAACATTAAAAACAGCAACACCCAAAAAAATGCGAATACAAATACATTCATGTCGAAATGCATAGTTTCAAAAAAAGGGTGCACAAAAGGCGCACAACAGTTATCCAATTCCTAAAATGCGAGGGTTAAAAAATGACCCAGGTATAAAATAACAAAAACATCGAACATTGAACCAATCTAAGAGGTTCAAAAATGACACAAACACTGAAAAATGATTTATACATTGAGGAATAACTGTAACTCTTTGATAAATGAGTCGTGATTAGTGAGGGTGACGATGTTACCTGGCAGCTGATTCCAGTGACGAATACCGAGTAAGAGTGGCGAAAAGAAAAATAGGTTGGTACGCGCGAATATTGGTTGAACTTTGAATGCATGATCTAAGCGGGAAAAAACGCGGCAGCGGGTCTTATGTGCGAGGCAGCGAAAGAAGACTGGCTGTGGTATAGCCTAGGAAAAACCGATAAAAGACTATAAAGCCGGCGTGGTTTTAGAGGTGGTAAGTTCAGGGATTGTTTCATTTCGGTTATACTTGATGTTCGTGAGTAGTTCCTGAGAATAAATCGGGCAGCTTTATTTTGGAGTGCCTCAAGTTTATTTACGAAATACGAGTGATGGGGGTTCCAGATTAGCGCTGCATATTCAATCTTTGATCGAACAAGTGTTTGGTAGGCCAGAAGCTTTGTGGATGTGTTAGCTGAATGCAGATTGTGCCTAATGAATCCGAATGGTTTAGAAGCTTTGCTGGTTATTGTATCGATATGGGGATTCCAGGTTAGATCAGACGTTATTTGGACCCCCAAGTATTTTACCATGGTTACGGTTTGTACAGGCATACTATTGAGAAAATAGTGACGGGGCTCAGACGCGCTAGTTTTGGTAAATGTTATGGCGTTAGTTTTGGACACATTTACTTCCATCTGCCAATCCCTACACCATTTCGTCAGTTGATTAAGTTCTGCTTGCAAGGATAAGAAATCTTGGGGGTTTTTAATTTGCTTATCAATGACGCAGTCATCCGCAAATAATCGGATAGTAGAAGAGATATTAGTGTTAATGTCATTGATATATATTAAAAATAAGATAGGACCCAAGAGTGAGCCCTGTGGAACACCGGAAGTTACTTGAGCTAAAGAGGAGGAATGATCATTAATGGTTACTGACTGAAACCGATGGGTTAGGAAGTTCTTAATCCACCTGTTAACCTTAGTGTTGATATTCAGAGCAGAAAGTTCTTCCTTTAGACGGATGTGACGGACCTTGTCGCAGGCCTTGGCGAAATCTATGAATATAGCATCTATTTGTGGGGACGAATGTACTGCATTATAGAGATCGGTCATCAATTCGAATAACTGAGTTTCAAAAGAACGGGCTCTCAAAAAACCATGTTGATTAGAAAAAAAGAAGCTCTGTTTTGTTAGGTAGCTCATTACGGCAGATGATGTTATGTGTTCTAGAAGTTTGCAAACTATGCTGGTTAAGGAAATCGGTCTGTAGTTAAGAGGCACAGATGGGTCGCCTGACTTGAAGATGGGGATAACACGGGCAACTCTCCAAGCAAACGGTACGCATCGTGTGTCTATCGATTGCTGAAATAAAGCAGCTAAGATCGGGAATATGACCACTTTAGTCATTTTTAGTAGTTTGGTGCATATTTCATCGGGGCCTGGTGCAGAGTTGGTCGGGAGTCTATCAATGGCTGCAGCAATACCCTCCTGAGTGATAAGCAAGTCATCCATTGCTGAATCTAATGACTGTATATTAAGAGTGGCTAGTAATTGGCTTTCATTTGTAAACACAGAACAAAAAAACAGAATTGAATTCCTCTGTGCCTCTGATGAGGAAAGGTCTGTATCATTTTTAGACAATGATATGGACGATGGTGATGAGTACTTTGGATTTATCACTTTCCAAAATTTTCTCGTGTTGGTCTCGAGTAGGTTTGTTATATTGTTGTTGAAAAATGTTTCCTTGGCTGCCTCGATTTCTGCTTTGAACAGTTTAGAGTGTTCTTTGTAGCGCTTCCAGTCATCGGCTGAATCAGATCGTCTGGCCTTGGAATAAAGTTGCTTTTTCTTATTGATGCAGCGTTTAACGCCGGTCGTAAATCACGCGCTTTGCGTCGATGACGTGATACTGATTCTTGGAACGTATTTTTCTTTCAGTTCCAGAAGCTTATCGCGAACAATCCGCCAGTTTTCATTTACATTTCTGAGAACAAAGGAAGTGAAGAACTGCGCGGAAAATGATAACAATGCGGTTTCTATCATGGCGCGGTTCGCGAGGCTGTAATCAAAAATTGTTTTCGTTTTATTCTCGGTTTTGGAGCTTTCTAATGTTACCTCACAATGCACTACGTTGTGATCGCTGATGTTATCTAAAACATGTACGAGCATATTGCTTGGTTCTGTGCTCAGCACAAGATCTAAAATTCTGTCGACACGTGTAGGGAATCTGACCATTTGACTCAAACCAAAGGCAGACAACACATCGAGAAATTCTTGACATTCATGCCTTTTTGTGCTGCCATGTGGTATGCCTGACCACCAATCAATCCCTGGGTAACTGAAGTCTCCTCAGGGAGAGGAAATGGCCATAGCCCTCGCTATAAATTCTACCCGCGCAACCACAATCATAAGCGACTCGAAGTCCACCATTCTTAACTTCTCGAAATGCAGGATCTCCCCTGCAGCAGCCTCGTTGTTAGAGAAGACCCTTAACCAAAGAAATTTTTTTTTTGACATGGACTCCGGCCCACTGCGGCCTACAGGGGAATGAACTGGCCCACGCAACCGCTCGAGCTCTGGTCAACCGAGCTGTGTTGCCTACGACGCCCTCACAACCACCATCATCCCCACACAAGACGTCGCAGGAAAGCCAAGAACAAGCACACGTTACGAGATCTCACAAATACAGGCTAGTCACATACAGGGATATAATAAATCACTACAGGTTATCCAGATGCAAATATCCACCGGCCCACCCCACCCTTTCCAGGAAAGAGGCAGTCACGTGGCGACGGTTGCAGACGAACACTTTCCCGAGCCCTGTTTCCCTCAACCGCTGCTACCCGGACCTTTACTCAAACCTCTGAACTTTATGCAACAGCAGAGCTGACCTACACCACATGATATGGTCCTGCCATAAGCTCCAAAAAAATACGAATGGCTATAATAGCAAATCCGATGTAGATACACTTAGAAGCTACAAAATTAAGACTGCAGAACAATGGGATACTGTTCTGCTCAGCTCCACACCGGAGGCACAGCTGACAGCTGTCCGGATGGCCGAAGCCGCCGCGAGGATCCAAGGAATCCTGGCTGACGGATGAGGGAGGGAGACCGTCCAAGTCGTCTACCCTTCATAACCCATCTCGGGCATCAAATAAAGTCATCTCTCTCTCTCTCTCTCTCTCCAGCAAGAATTATTGGGTATTTTGGGTACCTGTTTTGTATAAAGCACAGCGATTCGTTTAAGTGCTCAATAAATTCGGGGGAAGAATCTGGGGGACGGTAGCAGACCCCGACAGCACAACACACAGAGGCAGATACGCGTACTATCCCAGGCAGCACAGGACTGTTCGGCCTAAAACAGGCCGGTGTACTTTGGCCGGTGATTTTCTGTCCGGCCGTTTTCCGGCAGCCATGTTCGGCCCATGTCCAAATGTGGGCCTTTTGGCCGTATACGGCCGTACTCCCATGGCTGTCCAACGGCCAGTGTCCGTCGGCCAGTCGACCGGCTTACGGTCATACGGCCAGATTCCAGCCGTAGGGCTCCGGCCATTCCAAAGCCACCCGTGTACGGCCGAAGTACGTCCGCCGGAGGACAGCCGAGATGCGGTCGTCGGACTCCAGCCGGACTACAGCTACCGGAAATACGGCCGTGCTACGGGCATTGGAGTTCAGCCACAGTACGTTAGCTGTACTGAGGCCGGTCACTGCATGTCGCGCAAGCAGATGACTCATTCGCGCACTGCAGAAGCAGCACAAACCCACCATTATGGGTCCAATGCAGCCACATCAAAGTGAGCTCGCGCGCAACCACCAGCCGTCAAGCTTTCAGCGCAGCCTTGCTTAATTACCAGCCTCAGTTGACAGCAAAATTCATTTATTTGACAGTGCTCACAAATTGTCGTTCCTTTAATTGCTGTGCCTCATTTACTGCCGAACACAAAAAATATTCAGTTCTTTGTAGAGCTTGAATAGTTGTATTGTCCAGGTCCTGATATCCTCTGTGGGGCGGCTTACCTGTAATAAACGGGGAAAGAGGAGGGGGGGGGGGGGAGGGCGCATACTTTACTGGGTTGAATTTCAGAGAGATAAATTGCGCCGCTTTTAGCCAATTTCTTTTATGGCAATATTCCGGAACACTTTCATGCTATGACTACATAAACTATTTTTATAACAGTTTCTTGACCAATTTTGATGTATATAAAACCGGCGTGAATGCCTTTACGAAGCGTTTTGGTTCTCAACAAAACACTCAGGAGCATTTAATATAACTCCTCCACAAAAAAGTATGTCCAGTTTTTGCCCATTTTTCTTGCAAAGACATTTTCTACTCGATCAACTTTTCTAATGATCTTGCGCAGGGCTGATCCTAAGAAGGAGCGAACAGGTACTTTCATTTTCAAACTATTTTAATGTTGTTTTCATGAGTATACGTCCACACCACTTAATAGTCCAAAAGAGCTTAATTTTCTTCAAATGTCATACTACGTTCGAAAAATTCTAGACGCGTCGCGAATGACGCCCTGCTTCAGGTGGCTGCAGTTGTATCCCTTTGTGTTCACGCAAGGAAAGGCGTAAAATTAGTTACATAATTTGTTTCAAACCAATAACATAGCAATAGTAGCATGTATACAGGAAACCTTGCATACTGCAACGAATAGGGCAATAAATATTTTATTGGTCAAGGTTGAATGCGTAGGGTTCTCAACCCGTCGGAGGCAAACTTGCGCCTCTGGAAGTTTATTTATTTATTTATTTATTTATTTATTTATTTTAGTTATTTATTTATTTATTTATGTTTTTTATTCATTTATTTATTCATTGTTTTATTTATTTGTTTGTTTGTTTATTTATTTACTTTTATTCATTTACTTATTCATTGTTTTATTTATTTATTTATTTATTTATTTATTTATTTGATGCCTGCTTTCCTTTGCATGCATTACTGAAGGGAGATACATAACACTAAGCATTAAATATGAGACAAAATAACAAAATAATTCTACAAAGCGCGCTGAAAATCGTCAATATGAACAGTTAATGCAATCATACGTCGAAGATAATTACACTGCAGTATTGATGTAAAACAAAATGAATCGCGCAAGGCGTCACCTTTAAAGGAAAGTTAATAATTTGCTTTAAGCTAGCGGTCCCACATTGCGATATGTAGAATGGCGCTTGGACATACTTCTCCCCTTCTACAACAGTTTTCGAATGATAGATATTACGAAAAAAGTTAAACCTGTGGTTTCGTCTGTGATCTTTCACGTTCTGCCATTTCAGTTTACTTTTACTTTCTCTCATGCTAAGTTGAGCGTGCCAATTACCTAATACGAATTGCACTGACATATTCTGTATGTTTTCGAGCGTATCAACGAGCTCTTTGGTGTAGGGATCCACGAAAACACATGTGTACTCCAAGATTGAGCGCACATGAGTGAAATACGGTTGTTCTTTTCAGTTAGATGGAGGTTCACTGAAATTTCGTCTCAGAAAGCCAAAAACATATGCAGCCGTAACTTTTATGGTGTGAACCTGCCTATTTAACCTCTAACCACTCCCTAAATAAACTCCTAGGTATTTATATTCCTCGGCCGTTGTCACAGCAGCATAATGTACGGTATACGTATCCAATTGGAATGAAGGTTTTCTTGTAAAGGTGCCGTTAACACACTGTTTAACATCCAAAAACTTTTCTGAATCAGCACACCAGGATGTTATTAAATGCGAATAAAGCTGCAGGTATACGGAATCACGTTCATTCGCTATAGTCCGGTTAACTACACAGTACTTTTGAACAAAGTAATTACAATGCAAAAACCGATTCATTCAGTTCATAGGATGAAATGTACTACGCAGAAGGTGATATGCAACACCATAATTTGCTTTTCTGCAGTCCAAGAATATACAGTCAACCACTTTAAGCTTATCTATTGCAAGAGCCAAATCGTGCGTGAACTCAACAATCTGCGTTGAGCAAGAAAATCCTGACAAAATCCGTGTTTGCAAGGATGCTGGCGATTATGTTTACCCAAATGAGTCATATCCCAAGAGTAGCTAAGCTCACCTTCAAACATCGGAACAAAATAACAGCTAGGCTTCGTCAGTGACAAGGCTCTGTTGTTATCGCAAATTTAAAATAATTTTTTTTTCTAAATAGGCAGTCGTAAAATCCCCTGAAGTAACATAGTGCAGGGCATGAAGTTGATCCTACCAATGCACGAGCGAGTCTCTTCTACGTTTATCACCAACAACATAGTGCAACATTGCTTGTCGCAGTTTAATTGTAAGCAGAATAACTTGCGCTTTTGCTCGCACTTGCCTTTCTTTGGTGGGGAGTCCTTGACATGGTGGCAGTTTAGCTCCTGCGTGGTTGCCGCTTGCTCGACGCCCTTGAAGGTCAGTTATTTTGATGTACCATCTCCATCTCGGATCGGACATCTCTGCCGGGTCGATGTCTCCAATGCTCTCCATTTCTTGAGGGGGCGAATAGCCTCGAGCTGATGCGTCGACGAAGCCGGCGGCAGAGGCGTGGTAGCGGCGATGTCTGGCGAGGCTTAGCTCACCCGTTGGTGTGGCACAGTCTTCTTGTGGCAATAAATGACATTTCGATGGCCTAAAAGGTTCCCTGCTAATGTCCAGTGAGTCCTTGCACCTTGCCCGTTCACCGAGAACACTCATTACTGTTTGACAAACGATGTTCGTTCATTTAAAACGTAGAAACACAGATCGGATGAAAAACGCGTCTCCGTCGTTCGGCTCCCTAACGGCTTTTTGTCCCCCCAGGAAAAAACCGGTCGGTCTCCTTCCAAACACGTCTGTGCATGAATTCTCGGCGCCCAGGCGCGAGCCGTTGTTCGGCTGGATGCCGTTTGCCGAAAAAAGGACGTATAACCAGATACCTTACGTAGGCCGGTCTCCTCTTGAACACCGGTTGCCAAATATTCTGTGGCCATTCGCTTGCCGTAATTCGGCCGGGGACAGCTAACCGAATGCAAAACGTATATTCTGGGGCCGTACGTCCGCCGGACGCGCGGTTCACCGTTGAAACAACGAATGCACGGCAGCCGCGCTCCGGCCGGTCTCCTTTCGAACACCAACTGCCGCAAGAATACGCATATTCTGTGGCCGGTCGCTTGCCGTGCTTCGGCCGATTACCGCTTCCCGAAGAAAAAACAGATGCCCTAAGGCCGTACTTCGGCCGTTCTCTTTCTCAACATCGGCAGCCGTAAGAGAACTGAATATCTGGCAGCCGTTTAGCTGCCGTGGTGCGTCCGGACACGGGCGGACGGAAAAATGCCGAAGCGCTGGTTGCCGAATGTTGGCCGTTCAACGCATGATCAGTGGCTGCCAGAACCTGGATGCTGGCCGGACATGCCAGAAAGCGGCCATAGACGGGCCGGTCTTGGGGCACACTTTCTGTGCCGCCTGGGATATCACCCATAGGATCTCTATACATGAAATTGTATCGACTAAATGGGCTTGCAAATTCTTTTTAACGGCCACAATAACACCACTACCCCGAGACACTGTTCTATCTTTCCTAAATACAGAAAAGTGTTTAGCTAATGACAACTCGCAATCACTAACATCAGAGGAAAGCCACGTTTCAGTTCCAAGCACAATATCCACCGAACATGATTCAATTCAATTCTACGATATTCAATTCTCTGTTGACTCATCTATTACAACTAGATTGTTCGCAGATGACGGTGTGATGTACACAGCAATTAAAAACCAAGAGGATCAGCTAAAACTATCAAATCGTTAACTTCTATCGAGCCTTGGTGCAACAACTGTGGCATGAAATTAAACAAAACCAAAACGTTCAGCATCACTTTCACCAATATGAAAACTTTAAATTTCCAGTATAAAATTCAGGATACTGAAGTGTTGAAGGTTGGCCAGGAAAATATTTAGTTGTCACTTTTTTCTAGTAATTTATCCGCTAGGTAAATTCGCCGCGCCATCTACAGTGTGCTCCGCGAGTGAAACCCTCCCCCCTCTCTCTCCCCCTGCCGCCACCTCCGCCGCTTTGGGACTTTATTGTCCCGCACGCCGCGAAAGGAGCGCTAGCTGGTAGAGCTAGAAAACTTTGCTTTAAAACTACTAAAAAATCTTCCCCCCGAAATAGAGTGACTAAATAACCTGTACCGTACGCTGACGTTCGTACGAAGTTGGGCAAAGGGCTTACAATCATATACTGCAGAAAGGCCGCAGACGAACAGGTCAACCTGGTCTCTCAGAAACAGAAGACTGCAAATAAATTGACTCAGGAGACGTTGTAAAGTGGCAGCCTCCATGTTTTCTAAAGAAGCTGCTTTGAATGGTTCTCTCAAAAGTTGACTGCCATACTAGACGCCAAAAATTCTGGTGATACTCTCATACACTGTGCGCAGAAAAAGAAAGGGCTCGCATTTTACGTCAAAGTCGTGACACAATTACAGTATTACAAACTGTTGCGCGAGCTAAGACACACAGGCTTCGACCCTGCCATCTGCGGGCGCAATTCTTCGGTTCTTCTACACCACTTCTTTAAACTATCTCGGTTAATTCCCTAAGGGTACTCGGAGGCAAGTCGTCTCGTCAGTTGACCAAGAAATGCTGTTCAAGATACGTGAGCTTCGCGGCCACTTCCCGTGCTCTAGTCCGACACACTTTTTTGTGTTCATTGTGTACCCGTGATATCGCAGTACTCTCGTGTAATGTTAAGTGCATTACTGACGCTGTCAGCGATATTACAAAAAATGGAACATTATCACTTCACCATACTGGATGCTAAATTTCTGCTCTAGACGACTCCGGATCATGTTGGCGCAAAAAGGTTCAAGGCAAACCGAGGAAAGGAGTGGGGACAGGGCACAGCCATCACGACCTGATGCAGGCACATCCGCAGGAGCGGTTGGTCGCCTGCGTTGACGATGAATTTACTTTTGTAATTGTAGTGCATCATGTTAACCATTTCTCAAAATATTTTCCCAATTCCGACGTGCTCCAGTATTTTGAAAAGCACGCCACTTCACACCTTACCGACTGCCTTCTCAGAATCTTCTTGCAACACCGCTACCTGTCGGAAATCTATGTCGCATGTTTCCAAAATATTGCGCGCCCCGTGGATGTTAGTCTATAGATGCTCCGCCCACCTATACCATATGTCTGATGCTGGCATACAAAAGTCCCCATGACACACTGGAACCCCTTGGCTAAATCCTTCATGAAAACCTTGTAGCCAGTGTTACTTCATCTAATTCACCGGTAACCACAACTCTAGCCAGATGCTCTGCATCGTTGCTTTAAAGGATTGTGGTCGTTTCCGGAAAAATTGGGGCAAATTTGGAAGGATTCCCGGATTACATTGTGCAAAACAGGCGGCAAAACAAATTTATACGTTTTGCGGAAGGCCAAACGTCTTCGGTGGGTTCCCGGCGACTTGCTATTGCTTAAGCCAACTATAATCCCCAGTGAAACGTTCCTCATGCACGGGATTATGGGAATACGGAATTCATATGGAGTATGACGCCCAAAGGTGTAGCTGAAGCACATGTCTCTATAAACAAAAGATGAAATAATGGCTCTCAATAGAAACTAAATTGACACAGTTTTAACCTCTGTACCTTCAATAAAACAAGAAATCATGCTTGGTACGTTTTCCGTGTGCTGCATATAGACAGAATTCATACCTACAATGTTTTTGGCGTTTCCCGGAGTATTGCCGAATTAAAACCAGTGTGAAAAGCTTCTAACTTTATAAGGTACTCTATTACCATGTACTTTTCACAGATATTGCTATTTCTATTTGAACTCTGTGTCACGCTAGGTTAACAATCCGTATTCTTCAAATTCCGAATATACATAACGGGTCATCAGTGCTGTATCTTAAATTTCCTTTACGCTTACGGGACTTCCAATTGCTCTGCTGTGTCTTCATTGTGACGCGGCAACACGTGTAAAAAGAACATCCGAATCCCTCGCGGGGTGTCTTCTATGTGAAGAAGTTCTCGTAGTACAATACAAAAGCCTTTTTTCATGTCAGATTGTTCTTATTTGCAAACACCGTCACAAATATTTACGGCATACTAAAACGTGTGCTCCTTTTTGCCCACCATCTGCCGTTTCGTGGGCGCTTTCCCGGCTAACTGCTTGTCAGCAAAGGTCTTACTGCTGTGGCTTTATAGCGTTGTCCTCTATGTTTCCCAGTTTTGGTCTTGCATTTTGTATATCATCTGTAAACAATCTTGGCGCCTTCTCCTCTTCACCTGTGAGCAAATGTCGACTTTAAATATGCAATTCCTTCATTGCTATCTGAAATGTTCAAAAGGTGCAGAAAAGTTCGAAATAAACTAGGAGCTGACATAAAGAGTCGCTCATTAAGTACTACACAAACAAATTTTCTGATATTCCGTACGATTCCCTCCAAAAAACATCGCATGCAGTTAAGAACTCGCAGGTTAAGTGGCAAACCGTTTTACCGGATGCGATGACAGTTTCCGGGCGAACCCTTTGCGGCAATGCTCTGGCCATTAAATTTAACGGACACTTTCTGCTTTCCGAGGCACCGCCACAACAGGGCCCGGGAGGTTTTGAAAATTATGTTTCTTGCAACCTTACCAATACTCTGTTACTTTCCGCGCTTCTCCAGAAGAAATAGTGACTCTAATTAGGAGTATAAAACAAATTCGTGTGGGTTTGACAACAACAGCGCAAACGAAATTAAAGCTGTCTTTGACCTTATGGCCGGTATGTTATGTCGTATAACCAATTTATTTTTTCCACTGCTAACTGCCTTGACAAGCTTAAAATTCGAAAAGTATGCGTTTGTTATAAACGAGGCTCCGTTGACTGCTTCAGAAATTGCCGGCTAATGTTCATTCTCGCACTGTTTTCAGAAATAGTAGAACAAGTTACAACCCAGCGAAAAACAAAGCGTTTAAACAAGCGTTAATAGATATCTTTAGATAAATACGGAATCCAGAAAGGCGACTCTGCAGAGATTGCATTACTTATCATTAGAAATCAAATAGATGCAAATCCTGAACACCGCCTTTACAGTCTCAGAATCTCCTTATAGTTCTGTAAATCATTTCATTTCTTCGAGCACGACATACTTTTAGCAAATATACCGCATTATGGAATATTAGGTATCTCTCTCGAGCTTCTACAGGATTACTTATCAAGCCGCACTGGGAGAGTGTATTGGGAGAGTCGACGAGAACGCTTGAGGTCCGCTTTATTTGCGAGCGGCGGGCACGGCCATAAAAGAACAGCAACCGTTCGAGCAGCGGAGATGATGATCACCCGTCGAGAAGGAAGGTGAAATGAGATGATGATGAACGCGCACATTGTAGAAACGACAACGAACCATAAAAGGGATATCGACCGCTCACGTTGCTAAACCTGTTGTATGTTAAATTCACGCTCACAATATGTCCTTATTACAATAAAAAATCTGATTAATATAAATCGTTCTTCGGTATACCACAAGGGTCTATTTTAGGTCCAATTTTATTTCTCCACTCTGTGATTGATGTTACAGCTGTTGTTACCCAAGACATTGTTCTGTATGCCGATGATACAATTGTGTTCTTTCCAGCGTCTGAAATACCTCTTCTTATAAGGACAGCTAACATGTGGCTTCAAAACCTGTCGAATTGGTTTTATGCGAAGCAGTTTACGCCGAATGAAATAAAACGAAATATATACCCTTTTTCTCCTTTGTCAAATCTGTTGTCGTAACGACAATATGACTTATCAAACACAAGTACTCGATCGCGTTCCTGAACATAAATTCCTGGGTGTGAAATTCTCTGAACAACCTAAGAGGACTTCTCATATAAATAATGCGTGATGTCAGGTCACATATTCTTAATTCTGTTGAACAAACTTCGTACCCTGTTGCCTGTGCATCTAAGACGCCAACTTCATTTCATTACCGTTAAATTTCGCACGAACTACTGTGAATTGGTGTGGAGCAACTCCACGAAATACAACAATAACAGTCATGCACAAACGGGGGATTCATTTCATTTTAAACCTAACAACGTATAAGCATACGTATAGTCATTGTAGAGCGCTTCGGACCCTCCCAATTTATGGCTTCCATAAATTGCGACTCTCGGAAACTATGTTTTCCCAAAAAAAAGCGGCCGTGATTCGACGTTCTTAATGTATGCCGATCCTGGGCGTCACACCAACTTAAGGCACAACAATTCTTTAAAGAAACCAAGAACAACAACTAAATATTGTGAGAAAATTTTGGCTTGACGGATTCCTAATCTTCTTCACCAACATTCGAACGTAATAGAGGTTATAGATAAGCCCCACCCAAGCGTGTATTTCAAAATAAACTAAACATAATGTTTCTCCTATGCATACGGTATTTCCCGCTTTGTCTTTAACTGTTATGTCTGGCAGGTTGTACAAGATGTAATTGTGTATGTGAATATGAACCACTTATTTGTCCTGTTTCGGGTGGCTCTTTTCGGACCCCTTTGCGGATTTTTACATTAAGTAGTAAAAATATTACTGTACCTGCTTCTTGTTGTTTTATAGCATGGCTACCTATTATTTGCATTAAATGATAGCCTTTTATTGCAATAACTGAGTTGTTTTGCGGCTTTGGAAACTATGCGTTAGCTGGAGAACTCAAACCAGACATTGATGGCTGAACTTAAGTACATCCCAGACAGACAGGCAGCCTACGTAAATGAAATAGGTTACGCATCCCGTAACGTATGAAAACTGCATTCTACTCTGTTTTTTATGCGATATGCTGATGTATGTGCTTTGTTTCCTACACTGCTCCTTGTTTTTAGTACTTTGTACGCCTTACTTCTGTATCTTCGACACAAACGTGCATTTTTTTCTTCTGCCCCTTACATCACCCTACACAAGGGCCTGTACGACACTCGTAAATAAAATAAAATAAAACTAGTGGTTCTATTTTGAGCTACAGTAAAGTTGCTGTGTCGTTGAACTTCTTAATCACTCCGGACAACGCATCAACCTTGCTGTTCACTGGACCCCTTATGTATTTTCTTTATAAATGCAGCCCGTAGTGGTGAAATAATGCCTTACCAAAAAATGCCTTAGCATAAATACCCCAAAAGGTGCTGGGGAAACAGCCCCGCCGTTAGCGTAGTGGTCATCGCACCTGACCGGTATTCTGGAGGTCGTGGGTTCTGATCCCACCCGGCGGGCATTTTTTCACCCCTTTCTTTCTCACTCAAAAAATTCTTCATCTGTTTCTATAACCGACCGAATTCCCCCTTTGCTTTCTGAGGTTTTCTTGACTGCCAACCCTTATTCTGTCCTAATTCACGGAGCCCCTCATTTCCCAATTTCTGATTCGCTACATGCTTAGCGAGGGCCTTTGTTCTGGCAGTGTTGGTGCCAAAGGTAGCTTAAGAGGGTTCAAGGCTGGTCGACCACTCTCAGCATGTCGCAGACACTCGAGTCACGCCCCGGGGGTTAAAAAGAAGGTCCTCTTCACCCCAGTGGTCCGAGTGGCGCTGGCTACCACCCCCAAGTGCAGGGAACAAAAAATGCCCTAACATAGATACCCGTGAAGGTGGTGGGGAAACAGCCTCACCGGCAGCGTAGTGGTCATCGCACCAGACCGGTATTCTGGAGGTTGTGGGTTCGGATCCCACCCGGCGGGCATTTTTTCACCCCTTTCTTTCTGACTCAAATATTCTTCATCTGTTTCTATAACCTACCGAATTCTCCCCTTTGCTTTCCGTTGTTTTCTTGACTGTCAACCTTTATTCTGTCTTAATTCACCGACCCCTTCATTTCCCATTTATGATTCGATATATATATATATATATATATATATATATATAAATATATATATATATCAGTGTGTCGAACCGAAAAAAATACCGGTTCGGTTACGGTTCTGGTTCAGGCGAAATCATTTCGTTCCGGTTCAGTTCCGGTTCCACAAAATCACGTACCGAACCTGTTCGCGTACCGGTTCGGGAGCTTGAACCGGTTCGCGAACCGTTTCGATGAGTTCAATTATCACTAAAATTAGAAAAAAACATTTAGTAGTTTAAAACAACAGTCAAATCAAAATACAGACAAAAATTCAAAATACTGCTGTTCCCCAAGGGCAGTGGCACAATTGCAAAGCACACTTTAAACGATTACGAGATATTTGAAATACGAGATATAAGAAAAACAGATGAAGTATTGACGATTTACCACCTAGTTTCTCGCCCAGACTTCATGTTGTCCTCGCGACTATTAATAAAGCCACCTACAAGAGATATGATGGTGGGATATATTTTCTGTCCTTTCCTTTTTGTTGAATTCGCAATCGTCGCTATGGAATCGCCCATCACTCTAACCTTGAAGCCTTAAATTTAGGCCTGCGTACCAGAGCCTAATACCAATGGCGCACATTTTTATATTTGTAACAAAAACGAAAAATCGTACAACAGTCACATAATTACTACAAATGAATTAGATTATTTGGTCACCCTGAATAATTTGTTAGCTGTCAACTTATCGAATGTGGTAGCCACACTTTTGTTAAAAGTAAGCTTTAGTTAACGCTCAGTCGCTGCATTATTGCTCTGACCACTGCAATTCCTTTTGCGATAGCTATACTGGATGTGTGCATTACAATCAGTATGTCATCGTACCGCCTGACCTCCGGCCATCGTTCCGTGTGCTACATTGCGGAATCTTATAACAGATTATGTTGTTACAAATAACAGATTATGCTGTTACAAAATGAAAGGGAAATTCGACGCGCGGAGCATGAGATAGGACGTTTTTGAGCAGACGCTCTTTAATTCGTCCAAAGCAGTACTCCCCTCCAGAACGAGTAGCAGTAGAAGTAATGTAGCGACTTGGGCAGTCAGCACAAGTGCACCTTCGAAAAAAAAGCAGATCTGAAAGAGACAAAACTGCGTCAGCAGAAAACGGCTTTGCCACTGAGCAGCTCCTGCGGTCACACTTGTCAAGTATTAACAATTTGCAGGTGTCGGACCTTTTAAACAAATTACGAAATGCAAAAAGTTTGCACACATCGGGTGTGGGCTTTCGCTGTTGCGCAGTGGAGCACTCCTGCAGCCTGATTGCTCCAAAAGTCGCCGCTAAGGTAGGGCGAGGTCGTTTTATATCTCCTGCAAGCTGCCGAGAATGAGATTTTGTTTGGTCAGCTTGCACTACGCTCGCGCTTCCAGCAGGAACAGACCATTGCTACATTGGTGCTCATTCATATCCCTTGTTGTTAGATAAAGGGTGATAGTGTTCAATTGTCTGGAGGAGAAAGTGCGCGAGCGGGTACGAAGTTGATGGCACGTAAAAAAAAAGGCTTGACTTGCACTGACTGTGCAACATCAACAACGGAGGATCGAACCGTTTCGGCATTAACCGGTAACCGTTATTTCTTTTTTTCGGTTCAGTTCCGGTTCGGGTTCAGCGTGCTAAAAAAATACCGGTTCGGGTTCGGGTTCAGTTCAGGCAAAAATACCGGTTCAGTTCCGGTTTTCGGTTCGGTTCGGTTGCGGTTCGACACCCTGATATATATATATGAAAAAAAAGCTTCGGACAAGGTAGCGACCTTGTGACGGCCAGAGTCATGGCCCAGGAGTTTAAACGAAATCTAAAAAAAATAATGAACGAAGCTCACGCTAACGCATAAGACTTGTAGTTGTCGAAGCTCTACCGCAAACTTCAGGTCCACCGCGACGATTGAAGTCCACGATTGCTGCAACGATTACGGCAAACGCTGGCGTTTTTTTGGTTAGCAATCTCATTAGCATTAGCAATATCAATAAATAATTTTAGGCGCTTTGCGCCAATCCTATGAGTCGCACCATAGTGGAGAGCTAAAGCAAGTTTAAGCACTTCGGGACCTTTAAGGGGCGCCGAAATTTCAACACTTGAGCTTTTTCGTTTTTCGTGTCCTGTACCACTTGCCATTCATAAACTATTAACTTAATAATATTAGTGGTTGCCGAAAGTGAGTTACATTATAGCAGCTTAGGCACGAATATTTCGTGATGCATATCACGTTTTACGAATACAGTCGAATATCGTTACTACTAACCCGCATTGGCGAATTTCCCAACTTTAAGAATATTTTAAGAATCCCCGCTAGATTGCCTATATTTTCAATGTACAAATATTTCAGAACTACGAATTTCAATATAGCGGTAACTTCAGAATAACGCAACTAGTTTATTTTTACAAATATAGTCGAGGAACATCAGTATTACGAATTCCTCTAAAAGTAACACTGTCCCAACTCTCGCGTGAAACAGAAACCGCCGTTTTTCTATGTATTCCCTGAAGAGGGCAGTATCTATCATCACCAGCATGTCGAGTGCCAACAGCTAGCGCCACCACAAAACTGTGGTGTAATGTGCAGTAGCCAACTAATACACGCAATCAAGCGTCCGTGAGCCTAGAAGGGCTAGCCATGTTCGCAAATTGCCTCTTTTCGCTCTCGTTGACGGTGGCTGGTCAGTCGTTCTTAACGCTAATCACATGTGCGGCCAGGTATTCCTTTGTTGTCAATGATTTTGCTGCGAAGTTGGTGGCGTATTTCAAGAAGAATGCAGCTAGCGATAAAGCAAAGAAGAAGCGAGAGCAGTCATTATCTTCAGTGACGATGACGACCGGGCTTCGCCGAACAAAGAGGATGATGATATCGTGTCGAAAATTGACGTTGTAGTGCCCATGAAGAAAGCCCGCACTTTCATCTCTCGGTGCAATGACGTACCTGGTGAGGTATTGTGCAAAGTGGAATATGTAGATGCATTCCTGGTCAGTCGTGCTTGCTGCTCGCACGATAAGAAAACAACTGGTTTCCTCAAATAAAGTAGCTTTGAAGTGAGCGCAACATTTTTTTTTATAGTTTGCCTGTCTGCACACGCGTCTATTGCTAACGTACATCATTTTCATTCCTGGGTTTGAGCACTGGCTTATAACCACCAGTTCTCATTACAACGATATTTCAAAATAACGAACGATTTTCGGTGGGACCGCTTGAACGGTTATAGCGATATTTGAATGTAAAAGAAAAGCGTGAGAATTCCCCTTTATCATGCCAGTAACTTCGCTTAAAGACAACTGCTAAAGATGTGAATATCACGTTAATATTTCAAATAATGTAATTGCAAGTGTTTAAATGAGATCATCTATTTAATTATCTCATCAGTTTTGATAAACCCCGAGGTTCCGTTCACGACTGTATCCTTAGTTCCAAACAGGACGGTGTGCGTTTTTGTCAGTTATTTTAAAAAGCTACCTTTATGTCAATAGGAAATCTTCGTTAAAACCCTGTTTGCTTTAAATGTTAGTCTCTTTTAGAGTCCAACTCAAGCGTTATGACCATACCTCATGCGGACATGCCAATTCGAAATTTGACAT
Source organism: Haemaphysalis longicornis (assembly GCF_048455015.1). Classification (NCBI taxonomy): domain Eukaryota; kingdom Metazoa; phylum Arthropoda; class Arachnida; order Ixodida; family Ixodidae; genus Haemaphysalis; species Haemaphysalis longicornis. Next base: position 22,212,140 of record NW_027526266.1, read on the forward strand.
TTGTTACCCTAAAAATTAATAAGAAAAGTCTAAGGAGTACTTCCCCACGGTACACGCCTGGTCAATGGTGTTCTATCGAATGTTTTTTTTTTCGTTTTCTGTCGGGAAGTTTTACGTCACGTGACTCGTTTTAGTCCTTTTTACCTGAACGTTTTTGTCCTCCAAAGCTTTTGTTCTTTACGTCCAGCGTTTCACATGTGTTCAAGCCATTGTTCCAGAGAGCTTGTTTGCACGCGTCCACAGCTTTGCAGAGTTGACTGAAAGCAATTTTGAAATAGAGAAAAAAATGCTCTAGTTTTTTTCCTTTAGTTTATTCTTCATGTAGTCGGTATTCTTTAAACGCGCCTGATTTGACTAAGTTCTTTGTTTGCATAAAATTTTATTGTAAGTAAATCTTAGCCTATCGTATAAAAAAATCAGACACTTTCTTAGGAGAAAGATGGTTGAAACACGAACCTTTCTCCATGCCAATTGAGTCAAATGAAAGTAAAAAAATCCTCGCACCCGAAACGGAATATCCATTCTGCCAAAGTTCGAAGTTGAAGTCGAAGTCCTCTTCAACTAGGCCTAAGTCTAAAGCCCGCGGCAGCGCAGCGAACTCAAACAGAATGCTGAGAGACCCGAATGCGATGATGGTGCAACTGGATAGACGTCAGCTTCTAAACCTGAGGGAGCCTGGTTCTATACCGACGAGAGGAAGCGTCTTTTTTGTTACATCAGCATAATAATCACCATGATGAGTCCCCTCAGATGTGTACAGCTAGCTTTCTTGCAGTGCGTTTTGATTACGACCATGCGATTAGTGAGAGAAAAAAGTAAGTTTCGCTTTAATATTAAGTAGCACCAAATCTTCACCTGATATGAGGCACGACCGAATTGGTTATTCACACCTTGCAAATTTTTTTACGTTTGCCCGATGGAGCTTATGGCAGGTGCATGTTATCAGGCGCTGATATAAGACAAAAATAGCGCCGTCGATTGAGTCTGCATCTGTTTTGGAGTAAGGCCATTCTGGTTGTGCTGCAGTATATCGTTGATTGAAAGTTGCGTGTTAATAACTTACCCGAACGTGTTGTTTGTGGATTGAAAGTTACGTGTTGATAAGTTACCCGAACATGTTTCTGGTACTTTTTTCGGTTTATCATCATAAATTATCGGTATGGAAGGAAGAGGGTTGCTGATTTTTTAGCTATGGGCGCCGCACTCTTTATCAGGGGTTTTTATTTTGTGACCAACAAAAAGACAGGACATTCGGAAAAGGTTGATATCGGCGTCGAGACTAAAAATGACATTCACGAACCTGTAGTGTTCAAGTACGGGTGATTGATTGATTGATTAATTAATTGATTTATTGATTTATTGATTTATTTGATTGATTGATTTATTTGATTAATTGATTGATTGATTGATTGATTAATTGATTGATTGATTGATTGATTGATTGATTGGTTGATTGATTGATTGATTGATTGATTGATTGATTGATTGATTGATTGATTGATTGATTGATTGATTGATTGATTGATTGATTGATTGATTGATTGTAGGGTTCAACGCACCGCAGTGGAGGGCTACGGAGTAATTTTGACCACCTGGGGATCTTTGCAGTTCGCCGAAATCTCGTATGCATCAAGTAAAAATGAAAACTCGGTTTTGAGTTGGGTTGCTTTAACTGGATCAACGTAGAAATCACGACCAAAAAATGCATTCGCAGTAGAAACCAGCTTCAGGAAGAAGGTGCGTACAAAGCAAAAGAGCATGTAATTTTGTATTTGGAACCAGAGTAGCAACTGCAAATATTTTAGAACTATTGGCTACAGTTAATATCATAAAGGTGAAGTCACAAAGTGTCAAAAAAAATCATGCATCCATCCGCATAATGGCGACGATGGTTGAACGCGAGGCTTTCTCGTGATGAAATGTTTGGTCGGTCGCCACACTGCGAGCATGTGCTACTCTGAAGGTACGCACCACTTTTCTAGAATACCCGAAACAACTCTCGGATGTGCACTGCGTAGGTCTAATGTTTGGGTTTGGGGTGGACGGTGTTAAGCGGTACGCAGCGCTTGGCGTTCAGTGAGCCATTCTTCGAGTGGGCGCAGGTTTGAGGCGTTAAACCCTCAGGTGTGACTATAGTTCTAACGTCCTAAACATCAAAATGGGAAGTTAGGCCTAACGTCTTGTGGCTACCAGCCTTACGGAACGCAGAGCATCGCCATTTTCATACTATGTCGACCTGTGGGTAATGGCTGTCGATGTTCACCTCACAACACGACGTTAGGCCTATTTACTTCCCGCTGTCGCACACTTGTGTCACCTCCTTCCTCTGCTGCACGTCAATCTTTAGCGGAGGGGGCGTAGCGAACCTGTCGCCAAGCTTCGCCGGGAAGCGTTTTAATTTTGCTACCCTTCACCCACAATCATCATCAACGTCAGAGAAAGTTGGCTTTCCTGCATGGCGTATTCGTGTTACAGATGCCATCAGTGAGAACTCTAAATGTTTGCTTTGAAGTGTGTCGACTTTACTCACGGTAACTACCCCTGGGACATGATGAGGGCCGTAGGGCTTCGGAATATTTTCAAACGCCTTAGGGCCTTTAACAGGTGCCGAAATCTCGACACACCGCTATTTGTGTTTTTCCCCTTGATCAGTGAAACCACCACTGCGGCCGGTATTGAATCGCGCCTTTGGGTTCCGTGGCACAACGCCTCAGCCAGTGAGCCACCACTGCAGGCAAGGCGTGAGTTAAAACGGAAGGTGCAGCTTGTGTATCGTTCTGACTATTAGCAGCCAAGTTCCGTCTCGTCTCTAAGGGTTGCCCAAAAACAACCTTTGTTGGCCTAATTCTAAAACTGGACAGATTTTCAGCCATTGAAGTTTGAGACACAGTAATAGCACACAACGACACTCTATTCCAGCACTGTTAAATAAATGTCGTGATCATCGCGCTTATTTTCTTGTCAACGTGATGTCACAGAAAATAAGCATAATCACTTTTTGCTATTCAGATATTCAGATCACTCACTAAACTAATCCGCAATTTCAGCGCCTTATCTTCCTTGCATGAGAACGTTGTTTCATCATCTGCACGTGGGTGCTTTCCGCTGCTCTGCGGTCCTTCGAAATATCGGCCCCGTGTTGCTGCTACTTTGCCCAGTCAAGTGTCCCTTCATGTAAACAGCCTCCGTTTTGTCGCAACCGACCTAAGATTCGCTCATCCCGTCTTGGATTCTGTGCATTATGCCATCATAGCACCTCATGGAAGGTCATGGTTCCAACATGGCACTTTTCGGCCTTTGAAAGAAAGGAGCAACGCTTCGCTAGCGACACGGCGCGCGCCATTGTCATACACCCACTTTTCCGAAAGGGCGTTACCCTATTGCGTGTATCAATGTCATATTTCCGGATTGCCTCACCAGGAATTCTGGACAATTCAAAATGGTGTCGTGCGGGTGCGGGAGGCATCGAACATGGTTCACTCCTAAACTGCTACGCATGCTGGACTTCTCGAGGTCTTCCCCCCGCCGGGTAAGTCTAAGGTACACATGCCTGTTCATTGAACATAAAGCCCTGATTTTATTTTTAAGCCTAAAGCTTTAGATCTCTATCTTAAGGACAGATATCTCCAATAGCCCATAGGAAAAAGGCCTGAAATGCCACAAGAGATTTCAAACAAGACAAAGGCTCAATACTCAGAATTCTACCACTCCGGCAAAGGCCTAAATGCTAGCCATAGCACTCCAAATAGGCGAACTACGACCCCCATCCCGCTTACCAACAATTACACAGACTTCAAAAAGACATGTTACCTGCTTGCAAGCGGACTCACCTTCCCTTCACCGCGGCCACTTCTAGTCGGAGTAAATGAGCAGGTAAGAATGAATTGTGTCCCTGGGTACAGGACATTGGTGCTTAACAAACTAGTAAATAAACTCGCCCGTGAAACACTCATCCGGGCTCCCACCGACATTGACCGTATAAAACCCCACCCTACTCATATCAAACTGACGATGTACCTGAATGAAAGGACGGAGTACCAACCCCCGCATCTGTGGTTATATAGGCAAGAACAAACACTACACTGACGAAGACAAACCCATTTACAACACCTGTATGGCTACACCGCCTTAAATACGACACCGCCAGCGCTCCCCCCAGTACAGCTACTGCAAAGCCACACTCAACCAAAAACATATCCTATGAGAATGCAGTAGCACCTCAGCACTCCGATCCCATCAATCTAAGGAGTAGCTGGCTATCGCAGCTGCAACCATCAAGGTTCACATGACCTGGTGACCTTCATCCGCACGGCCACCAGCTGCCTGGATGCACATTGCTGTTAAGGAACCCTTCCCACCACAGCGATCATAGAGAAAGAAAATAAAGTTTTTTCTCTCTCACTCTCGTAGTACGCGTGAGATATAAAATATATTTGATAGTACACAACATCCAGGACAAAAATCTGCAGATATTTAGACAAGTATCTACAAATGAGTAGCATTGTTATACCATTCGTCGTTATCCTAATTCCTTTACCGTCAGATTTGGGTATGAGTTACCGGATTCCTTCCGTTACTCTATACTCTTTGAGTTTCCTTTGTTTCATACGGATAATGATGAAAATTTGCACCGTTGCAGTAGTTAAAGGCGTTTCGCCAGTTACGTATTTTACCGTTGCGTCAAGGAATAGTGCAGGGTTGGCCCGCTTTCGCAATTTCGTGATAGGTGTTCTCTTTGTTTTTCAGGCTTTTGATTTGTTACTTCGTTCTTAGGAACAAATATATAAGACCCAAATTTTTATTCGATCGGGTCATTGTTCTACTGTTTTTATTTTTCTACTTTTTTTTTCTACACATTCGAAATTATCTTCCAGCAATGTCTTCATTCACGCTATTAAAAGGATTAAATGTGGTCCTTCCACCAGTTATGTATTGCAGCAATGAATGGCGTTACATGGTTCACGAATTCTCACTATTTTAATTAGTATTTCAAAGTCCTTTCCCGCAATTTTTTAGTTTAGCGTTTGTTTATTGAAGGAGATTTATCGGAGGCATATTTTTTATTCCGTGAGTTCATTTTTGCAAAAAAATTCTATTTTTGTATTTTTATTTTTTCAAGTTAGGTTCGACGAATTATGTTCATTTACGGTATCATTTTGTATGAATGTGTTACTTCCGCGAGTTATGCATTGTTCTCAAAATTCAGGGTGTTACACATGTTGCCGACTTTTTACATTGTTAATTGGCATTTACAACATTCCTTTCGCGCTCTTTTGTTTAAATTTCGCTTATTGAAGATGTGTAAGACGCATAATTTTATTTCGTAGGTTCATTTGTGTACTTTTCGTATTTTTTGTCTTTAGATATTTCGATCAACCAATTATGTCCTTTTATGCTATTATAACGATAAAATGTTTTAGTTCCCCGAAACTTGCGTATTTGTGAGGAAACCTAGGGCGTTACACCCTGTGCCCATTTTCGCCATTTTAATTCTTATTTGCAACGTTCTTTTCCTGGCTTGTTTAATTTAGTTTCTTTTTGTTGAAGGGCATGTATAAGAAGCATATTTTTGATTTCGTGAATTCATTACTGGAAAGTTTGTAGGTTACAATTTTTGGTATTTTCTGGCTTTTCAGAATTCTGTTCCACCAATTTCTCCATTTGGGCTAGTATAACGAATGCTACGCAAACTCCAAGCGCCAGGCGCAAGTCGCCAGCCGGGGTTCACGTGCTAACGACAGTGCTCCGGTAAAGGATGGCTCCGATAAAGGGTGAAACAGCGCGCGCCTGGGTGAAAGAGAAGGCTAGGCCACTGCGGTGCCCAATGGGCAAAACGAGCCGCTTTGAGAGCTAAAAAGTAACCCCCGGGGGTGAACAGGTGGCTTCTGGAGATGACAAGACAGGTTAACGACCTTCAGAAGGTGCTGTACCACAGGCTGGCCCAGTGATGACGGGCGCGGCCTGAAATTTGAGCTGAAAGTTCAACAGAAGATGAACAGAAGCTGCAAATTGGCCTTTGCTCCAAATAAATTTTTATACTTTCTTCCCCTTTCTCTCTTTCTCTCTCTCTATCTTTCTCTACAACGTGATGGTCGCCTTCAATGTCTTAGAAAGTTCTAAGCATCTGACCTAATTTTCAGCGAATATAGTAGTCACATGGACATTGAGGGCTGAAATTGAGAGTGAGACCGCTGCAAGTCCGAGTAAAAGGCACGAGGAGATGGAATCGAGCAACTGCGACAAAATTCCAGGACGGCGTAAGTATTAAATGAGCAACGGGCGGCCTCTAAGAGAACAAAACGGACCACTGAAGCAGCAAAAATGAACTGGGTGAATCTGATGTACAACCCTTCTAAGCCAAATGCCAGTTTAATTTGCTTGACTTCCGCTCTTAGGTGTGTACAAATGCGCCTTTCTTTTTTTCTTTAACTTGTTCGCATCTGACTGTGTATTTTCTCCGTCCACAGTTTTTACTTCCAGCGATGGTGCTCCGCTTCTATCTCTCGCTACCTTGCTGATCGCGGAGGCCTTGCGTATAGATACGGACCCTTTTGCCCCAAGCAACAGACATGACCTGTGCCATTTTGGCCAGTTTGGTCATTTTTAACCCCTTTGCTATCGTTCTTTATCCAGCGTTCGTCTGACGTGATGCCTTCATTGTGCGAGCACAAATTCTCAGGATTCAGCACACGCACTGAAATGTCGAAGCGTCGTGGGCACTATTTACAGGCTTTTGAAGTCCGAAGAAAATGCTAGCTTGGGGCCAATTCTGTACGCCATACGAAGTTCCATACTTGATTTCTGAATGGAATGCGAGCGCATTTCTAAGTATCCGTACTTTTTCTGGTACTTTTCTTCTGTCGTCCATGTAACGCACTCGTGCAATAAATACTTCTGGCTTTCATAATACGCTGTCTGTACCCATCTATACATAACGTTCGTATTAATGCAACTCGACGACTGCCGCTAGGTCACTGGGCTAACGGAGATATATTTGGTGTTGGGGTCGAATATAGACCCATGCTCATATTTCCTGTGTGGTGTTGCAATGCCGTATATTGAGAAGACAATTTGATTGAGTGCTAAAGTGTGTTGTATCCGCCGCGCACCATACGTGGCAGAGAGACGCAGACGCTACCATCGTACCCACGGAAAAGAGAGCCTTTATTCTTGTCACACGATATTTATAACCGGGCTTGCGGTTGCTGATGATGATGGTGGAATTTGGCCACCTTAGCATTGTGCGCCACCTGGTGGCATGAACTGAACTACATTACACAACATCCCCTCCTCCCAAAAAGGGGCAGCACACCGTCGCACTACACAACATTCCCTGGGCGGGCACAGTCACTGCATTTTCTCATAAGTCATATTCAGCCAGCCACGCAGGCTTGCGTCGATCTCTGGTGGATCGCCGTGGAGCCGCACTTTCAGCACTTGTCTCTGTCCCTCCCGACACGTTTCTTGGTACACTCATGTCCGTGACATCAACACTCGGCACACCAGTACTTGCAGTTGAAGTTGCAACAGCCGTTCTGTCGGTGCTGGCCGGGGTAGTAAGTGGCTGGAACATCTGGGCACTCGGGGGCTATGCTGCGGTGGAGCCGGGAGTCCCAGGGGAAACGCAGGTTGCCTCTGTCGCAGGATTCCAGGCTGCAGTGTATGGAAACAGCCGGTCACAATTCCAAACGCGATCATCACTCAGCTCGTACGTGTCCTCATTTTGGCGCCGAACCACGGTGAAAGGACGTGAATACGATGGGGAACCCTTTGGCACATGTCCCGGTAGCTTAATCCGAACTGCTTGTCCTGCGCTCAATGACGAATGTTTGGCTGCACGACGACGATCCGTATAGTGCTTGCTTGCAAGCTGTTTCCGAGTTACCCTTTGCTTGACGGCTTGAAGCTCCACGCCTCCGACCTCAGGAACACTTCCAGTCGGTCCTGCAGCGAGATCGAGTCTGGTCCTTGGGTGACGGCCGTGTAGGAGAACAGCAGGTTTCTGACCCGTAGTTGCATGCGGGGTGCAGCGGTAGATCCCAAGGTACTCTGTGACAGCCTCCTTTGGTGGGCGGTGCTCCTCCAGACACACCTGAACGTAGTCCTTTAACACACGATTAAACCGTTCCACTTGTCCATTTGACTGTGGATGATAGACTGCCGAGAATGTGTGGTGGATACCTCTATTGCGCAAGAATTGTTCAAACTCGACTGATGTAAATTGTGGCCCATGGTCACTCACTATCTCCTTCGGATAGCCTTCACGGCTAAATATACTCCGCAAAAAGGACATGGTCATCGCTGAAGTGACGTTGGAGGTGAACCCTACTTCTGGCCACTTGCTGAAGTAGTCTAGTAAAGTAATGGCAAAACGACAGTCCTGAGGAGCCCTTGCGAAAGGACCAACGATGTCGATGCCTATCTTCTCCCACGGTGCTGAAGGAAATGGTACCGGCTGCATTAGCGGCACAACTGGCTTTGCTGATTTGTCAACAGACTGACAAACGGCACAAGACTTGATCAGCTGTTCGACGTGCTTGTTCATGCCAGGCCACCAGTATTTTTCTCGGAGCCGTTGCTTTGTACGCGTGATACCTGGGTGAAGACAGCTTACAGGGCAAGTAACTTTTATTTGATATCAAGCAAAAATACCCTCACTGTAATGCCAGACACGTACACAATGCAGTCTACGACCATTTCGGCTTTTTTTAGAATGCAATGTACCTATGTTTGGATACTGCATTGAGCAAAACATCTATGAGGTATTGTTTCGCAGAAGAACCACAACAATGACTGACCTTGTGCGGAGATGAGGCCGACTGGTTGGATTGAACAGTAAGCACTTGTTTAATGGGGACAGTGAGTAATGCGTGCCTGATAAGGGGCGTCCTTGCTCCAGTCACCACACTGTTGTGGAGGCATGTTTTTAACCAGTTACCTGGGGCCACTGTCAGTACATGTACTCTGCGCAAACAGGCTTTTGTGGAGTATGTTTGCCCTACAGCCGCTGTTTTAATAAATGCTAGATATCTGAAGACGCGTGCTCCATTTGGTACGCTTTGCACATTGTTCAGCACTTCTTCGGGTACATGCTAATATTTACAACCACTAGTGACAAACGCAGCTATGGTTCAAAGCACAGCACTCGCCTCTTATACGGGAGGCACCGGGTTCAAATCCGCGTACCGCCGGGCACCCTTCAGTTCCTCCTTCCTCCAATTCCTCCGATGATTTCCTCAGTTTCTTTAATAAAGTTTACTCTCTCTCTCTCTCTCTCTCTACAATTCCTTTAATAGGTACAGGCGTGCTTTGTCGAGTGCTGACCCTTGAAAGGGAAATTCACGCCTGGAACGCTGCTTGTACCCTTGCGAGGGGCCCCTGACCCTTGTCCATCTGGCGGGGCCCCCCGGCCATCTACGACACCACATTGCCTGGATGTAAAGGAGCCTGTATGCATGTCCGGCCCCAGGCGATTACGAAGTGAGCGTCCACCATAGCTGTGAAAGTCACAGCGTGCATTCATGTGCCTTGGTGGCGCCGGGCACCTACCGGTAAAATAGGTACAAGCGACTCCCCGGCCTGGCGCTCCGCCCTTGTGCGGGGCTACAACGCTTGGAAAGTTCACCCGGCTTGCACGGGAAATCGTCCCTCCGGAATGGGACGACGCAAAAATTCAACAACTATTTTTTTTGCTATGCGCCCTCACTACACGAAGCCTAAATTATTGTTGTAGCTTTGCATTCCACAATTATCATTTACGTCATCTATGTCATTTGATTTATCTGATATCGTATTCGGCATGTGCTTGTACAGTCAGCGTAGCGTTGGTGCTAAAAATAAACAGTCTTTAAATTATTAGTTAAGCCTTTTCAGAGCTGCGGGATTGACCTTTGGTCACCGCCAAACGTACCCGACCAGGCATACCACTGCATCCGCAGAATGCAGAAATATCATGGTACTATGGCGACAAATAGGTGCGCAGAAGACTGCGCACCTATTTCTTTGTACCTGTCTACTCCGTCATATCGTTCTTTTCTTGCGTGTATGATACTGCGCGCGTGAGAAACAAACATGCTGTTATGCTTCTTCTTTAGTTTTGCATTTCTGCACTGTTTTTGCTTGCAATCGCCTGGTCATTCTGCAGCTTGTGCCTAACTTGGATTACTTATTATGTTTTGTCTGTATAGATTTTTCCTTTTTGTACGTGTTACAATGTACAACCACTCCTGCCGAGGGCCTTTTGTAAGGCTGGCAGTATTCCTGAAATAAATAAATAAATAATAAATCAAGGCAGCCAGCATAATAATTTCCAGGGGCCAAAAAACTCCCGGACTGAGCCTATCTTGTGGAGTGAGCTGGCCGCGGCCTGAATGTTCGCCAGCGAACTTCATTGACTTTATTCAGCGCATTTCTTCGCCTGCTGTTTTGTTTATTGAATAGCCTCAAGAGCCGCTGTATAAGAAGCTACATTTAGCGCCTCGATGACAGCCGGTCGTACGATGCCGTCGCGTCCGAGAAAGACCAGAGAGGGCACTCTGTCAGTATATCGATGTTAGAACGGCATGCCTAAGTAGCAGTTTATTCGTGGCTGCCCTCCCGCATAGGCCGCAGGGCGTATTGCCGTTTTCGGTGGTACTAACAAACTCAAGGGTAGCTAGATGGTGACGCGATAGTCAGTGCAACTCGCTGGCAGTAGATGTGCTTCAGAAGGGCCGAGTGCGCTGGCGTGCGGGATGTTTTCGCTCAGCTAGAAATCCAGCTTCGTTAGCAGCAGGCATGCGTCAGCGGCGACGGCACAAGGTATACTAGGGGCCGCAGGGGAGCAACAGGTCTCTACGTCCCTAAAGGGCACGATCCGTTTATCGGAAGACGGGTAAATGTGTCCGAAATGGCGTCGTTTTGTCTTCTTGGCGAGCGTAAAGTAACACTACATACCGCACAATGAAATCTTTTAACGTTGGATTTCTGTGAAAAGGTGTGGCGTTCGCTGAAATAAAAAAACATCCACCCGACGAACAGTGCTTACGTGCTTTGAATGCGAAAGTAACCTTGCTTTCCCTGGCGCTGCTGGTTAGACTCAAAAACTGGTACATGGTGTCTGTATCGCTTTTTGTCATGGGTGTCGAACCGAAACCGAACCGATCCTACAACCGAAACTGAACCCGTAGCTTTGCCAGAACTGAAGCTGAAGCGGAACCGTGATGTTTTGAGCACGCTGAACCCGTAGCAGAACTGAACCGTAAAAAGAAATAATGGCTACCGGTTCACGACGAAACGGTTCGACCATATTGTTGATATTGAGACCCGCCGTGGTGGCTTAGTGGAAAGGCATTGTGCTACGTAGCTTGAGGACGTGGGTTCGGTTCCCAGCCGCGGCGGCCACTTTTTTGATGCAGGCGGAAAAAAAAATTACTCCCACCTCCCCTAGCAGGAACGCCTGTATAGATGCGACGCATAGGGGGTTCCGTTGTTGTTTCCGTTAGGTTGATTCTCCCATCGCGTGAAACGTGCCGTGAACCCCCTGCCGCGGCTATGACGCAACGTGGCGCGGCTATGACGCAACACAATCCAGTTTAATCCATTCCAATCAAAATCCAATCTAACCCAATTCAAATCCAATCCAATCCAATCCAAATCCAATCCAATCCAATCCAATCCAAGCCATGCCAAGCCAACCCAAGCCAAGCCAATTCAATCGAATCCAATCCAATGCCCCTCGCGAGAGAGTTCGCTATCGGAGAGGAGAGGGGGTGAGCGGCGGAGAGCGCAGCTCCCGCGGCGAGAAGAATGGGGGACGGGTGTGGACGGACAACAACGCCGAATGGCGGGACAAGGCGAGTGAATGAGATGCCGTCGCATCTAAAACGCCCGTGTGCGCGAGATTCTGGCACACGTTAATGATCCGCTGGTGGTCAAAATTAATCCGGTGGCCTCCCTGTATACGGCGCGCCTCATCGCCTGCGTTTCGCCCTACAATCAATCAATCAGCCATGTTGATGTTGTGCAGGTGATGTCATTCAGGCCTTTTTCCTATCAAGTACCATCAACTTCGTCACCTCTTACGCACTTTCTCCTCCAGACCAATCAAGACACTTTACACGTTCTCTTTGTAGCCGCAACAGTAGAAGGGAATGAGCTCCACTGTGGCAATGGTATGTTGCTGGTGGTAGTGCGAGCAGAGAGCAAGGCCTAGCAAATCAAAGCCCCGTGTACATGGACGCGACGGGGGCGCGGTGAGTTGAGTGGCGGGTTCAGCTTACCTCGACGCGTCCGAGTTTATATGAACCCCGTCCAAAGAATCGAGGTGAGGGGAGCGGCGGGGTTCACGGAAAAGGGGCTACCGTATTTAAACGGTTCTAACGAGCACCCTCTTTTGCTAAAAGGTAGCTTAATATTTGTGTGCGCCTTACAATCGGGCTCAAAACCGAAATAGGCTTTAAAGCGACCAGCAGCATTGCCATGCGCAACGGACATGAAGTACCTGCAAAATCGAACTCAATCCAATAAAAACAATCCGTCAACACCACGTGAGTGAATTTCGGCGCACTGATTCCTCAATGGCATGCCGCATACCATGGTCAGCTGTTGCACATTTTTTTGTGCTTCTGCTTAGCCCCTAACGCTTAGAATTATGAAGGTCAAGGCACTTGAAATCGCAAGCAACTTCAGTGTTCCCCGCTATAACTTTATTTCCAGCAGCAGCTGGATAAGCAACCTTGTGAAGCAGAATTCATTTTTGGCTTCCAGAGCTGCATGCCAAATAAAATGTCCCTCTTCCAGGTACGTGGTGTCATGTCTTTTCCATCTGCGCAGTACCGTCAGTGTCACATTTTTTTTCTAGAATTTTCCTCCGCGAAGTTACCCGCGCGTTACGATTGGTGGCGCGTTAGAACCGCGCATATACGGTATTCTGCTCCCCGCGGCTCGCCGACTCAGCCCGACGAGCGAGATAACCCACCCCCTGCCTCCGAGTTGACTGGACTCGCCGCGACGGCTCTCTGACCCACCCCGTCCGCTTATACATGTGGGTGTCGAGTCCAAAAAACCTGTTTATTTCGACTCAACGCGCCCTCGTCGGGTCAATGTAAACGGGGCTCAAATGAAGCTATCGGCAGCTTCCTGTACATATAAAACGGCTTTGCTCTTCTCCCCGCTGCGACATTAGAGAAGCCATCAGGCCTCAAGAATGCCCCATTGCACAACTGCGAAGGCCCACACCCGAAGTGTGCATACTTTTGCATTTCAGCGTTTGTTCAAATAAACATCGCACATCTGGAAAGTGTACATACATAAGTGTACGCATTTACTGACTGCCCAACTGGTCACTATGGTGCTAATGCCACTTGTTTTGAAGGGAGACTGCTGTTCCAGCTCCTACTTCTAGTGTCGAATTATTTTTCTCAGTTTGTAATCGCACAATCTCTTATAAAATTCCGTTCTGTAGCAGATGTGCTGACGACCTTTGTGATACAAACGTTTCAAAATGAATTCCAGTGATCATAGCAATATTTCAGTGACTGGGCGTTGAGTAACGGCTGACGATGAAATGCAGGAAGCGAATCTGCGAAAGAAAGACGCTCGGGCCACGAAATACTACGGGGTTGTTGTTTAAAAAAATTGCACAGCTGGCATTTGTGGTGCAAGGCTGGAGAAGCAGCAGAGCTGACGGCCCCTCCCTCTTTTTCGAATACCCGGCTATTCAACCTCACATGGGTTTCCGAACTTGAGGCTGAACGTTCTCCTCCACTGCCTGCCACGATCATTTTGTTTCCAGCCTTAAGATATATCCGAAAGTGGACCGTGTTAGCATCGGGTAGAACCAGAGGCTACCAGCTTCGCGAACTCATGCGTCTGTAGCGCGATCTGTCCTATGCTCCCCATTGGAGGCGCGGATGCACATGAACTGCTTTCTTGGCTTTTTTCGAGCTCCTAACGTGGCGCAAACCCACGCGGAAGCCTGCACGACGCCACGCCCCTTGACCAAGCTAAAGCTTGAACATCTCTGGTGTTAGGATCAGCTCACAGTGAGTCAGAGCGGCTAAGTTGCGCTAGTGAGGCCTATACGAGCGAGCGAGTGAGCGAGCGATCGAACGCTCGCGTGAAGTCGAAAGCCAACGATACGAATAACCCGAAGGCTGTGTCCATATAAGGGCAGCCAAAGTTGTGCCATGACCATTTCTTGTTTGAGATGAAACTTTAATACTTTGTAGAACACGGTATCCTCACCATGGGACAAGCATTATTATAGTGAGAAACACTATAGTTGAGTCAAAATAAATTTAGAAAGCCACCGGGAATGGCTCCTTTCCACATTGCTTGGTGTCGCCACTTTGGGGCCCTGTAAAACAAACAGAACATTTTTCGAAATCTTCCTAATTTTATTCAAAATATTTGCAAACGTTTTGCTGGATTTACAAAAATTGATTTTGTCATAGACATATTGTGTCAGAGAATATTTCTGAAACTTAGTAGTGAGAACAACGTCGTTTAAAAGTGACACTTCCAAAAAATTTCTTTTTTGCGCATCGGCATCAAGCCTAAAATGTCTAGTTTGAAATTTTATATACTGCTGAAAATTTAACACCCTGCCCATCACTCTAGAACAAAAAAGTTTCAAAATACTGCTTCGTAAAGCGCGAAAAAAATGAAAATTTGTGAAAATGGGCCACCTTTTGACGTCATAAAAAAACAATGCTTATCAATTGTCACGACATTTACACAAAATGTCACACAGTAATTGAGTATTCTAGAAAACTGAAATTGTGCTCCATTATTTTTGTTTTAACTTGGAAGCATAAGGTAACATAAAACACATTTTTTTAATATCCGAATAACTTAGTAGCAGTTTGCGGTGAACAAATGGCAAATAATTTTTGCTGTTTTTACAGATTCTGGAAAAATAAAGCGACTGCTACAAATAAAACTGACCAGAGTAGTCATATCTACTCGGTGTTCAACATGTCAGTTGCGGTCGATATTAAAATAATGGTGAGGTTGTATGGCTTGCGTCTTAGTCAAGAGTAGAGTTGCCATTTTAACAATATTTATTTATTGCCTTCTCTTAGCAGTGTCACAAACCCATCTTTTACGTACCTGACGCTGCTTAATCGCACATTACTTGGACTTAGCCACATTTTACGCAAGTAACCTCGCGGCTGGTACTGAGGATGTTTGACATACAATCGTCACGGGGAAAGGTGTGATACATTTTGCCTGGTACATGCGAAGTTCTAACCGCAAAAAAACTTCGTCTTCTCATCTTTCCGACTTTCAGGCTCCCGGGGACAATAACTTGATGTACTTCTTGAAAAATTTCTTGTTCGTCCTTAGAAAGCGAAACTTTTATCTCACTCAAAAATCTGCTACCTTTACTTTGGACACTTGAACGTTTGCAGGAAAGTGCAGCTTTCTACTTCCAAGGACCATCAAAGCGTGGACAAGCACTGGTCAGAACCTTCGCTTGAGCAGTATGGGAAAACTGCCAGGCGAAGGTAAAGCGCACTACTGACAGAAAAGGCAAATAAGTGTGTCAAACTACGTCGCGATGTCGAGAGAGACTGCGACCACCATTTGCGCGGCCACAGTCTTGACTCGGACCGTGCATGCTCGGGGTTGGTCAAAATCAAGTGGCTCTCTGAAGTATATACACCTATACACGCTTTAATAACGTATATAAGCGATGGCTGCGCCGCCCATTTTACGAAGAAACATCAGTGTCTTGAAATGCAGAGCAGCGCATTCAGGGTGACAAAGTCGCTATTTTCTGCAACCGGACGTGACAAAAGTGCATGCGATGGCGTGGGTGGGCTTGTGAAGCATCACGCTGCTTTGCATTAGTTTCGCTGACCTTGCAGCAAGGCACACAAAGCATGAATAGTTCATGGACAGTATCATGGAACCATGTAGAATTTAGTTGGGATTGACTATGGTGAACTCGCCACATTTGAAGAGAACAAAGATGAGCAAAGCAAACAATTTCCGCCGGTACTCGGGATCCCGTATTCTCACGGAAATAGTGAAGTCAAACGAAAGCGATTTCATGTATGCAGCATGCAACTCCCCCTCAGAGTGGCAGCAACAGTTCTGGCCGGTGCTCATCGGCACTTTATACGTCCTTGTAAGTAAAAGGCTTTACCTTCCCGTTAACACTGAAGTGTTCAAAGTACAGGTAAAGAGGTTTTGTAGCGGGAAAAAAAGTTTACAATTCTAAGCAGTAAATAGATTTTTTTTTCCAAAACGCAAGTGTGTATAGCATTCCCGGGAGCCTCAAAAGGCGGACAGTTTAAAAGACGACGTCTTTGCCGTTAGAACTTCGCATGTACCAGGTAAAATGGAATAACAGCCTAGACAATGACAACCGCCTGTCAAACTTTCTCAATACCATCAGCGTGTCTACCTGCTTCAAAATGTGGTAAATTACTAATAATGTGCGATTACGGAGCGTCCGAAACGTAAAAGATGAGTTTCAGACGTAGCTAAGTGAAGGCAATCAAGAAATAATTGTGAAAAGGCATCCATACTCCGGTAGAAGACGCAAGCTGAAAAACCTCCTCAATATTTTAATGTCTTCCCCAACTGACAAGTTGAACAATAGGTAAATATGGCTACTCTGATCAGTTTTCTTTATATCATTCGGGCTTATTTCTCTAAACTGTGCATAAATAACCAGAATTATTTGTATTTTTTCCCGGCGAACTGCTACTCAACTGTTGATCGGACATTAACAAATCTGTTGTATGTGACCTCATGTGTGCAAGTTCAACCCAACACAATGAAACACATTTCTAGCGTGTTAAAATACTCAAACATTATGTGCCATTTTGTATAAATATCGCGACAAGTGATAAACATTCCTTTTTTTTTTCAAATGACACCGAAAGGTGACCAATTTTTATAAATTTTTGTTTCCTGTCGCATTTTACGAAGCAGTATTCTAAAACTTTTCTTTTATAGAGACATTAGCGGCGCATGAAGTGTTCAGGATCCCCTGCTAAACAAGTCTAAAAAACCAGACAACTTAGCGTGAATGCGGATCTGGAAAAAAAGTTTTTTTAATGGGGCCACTTTTGAACGACATAAATTGCTCTCGCTACTAAGTTAGAGAAATATTTTCTCAAACAATACAAGTATGACAAATTTAATATTTGTAAACCCGGCAGACGTGTTTGTAAATATTTGCAAAAAGTTAGGAAGATCTAAAAAAATATTTCTTCGTTTTACAGCTCCTCAAATTTGCCACACCAAGCATAGCGGAAAGAAGTCCTGGTCGCGTTATAAATATATTTGTGTTATACCTACTATGGTGTTTCTCTCTAAAATAACGCCAGTTCCGGGGTGAGGATACAGTGTTCCACACAATAATAAAGTGCCATCTCAAACAAAAAAGCTCATGGCCCTACTTTGGCTCTCCTCCTCTGAACACACCCTTTCAAAAGAAAGAAATTGCTCCAATCCATGGTATGAAGGTGGTTGGACTCTGGAGCTGTAAACGACACCTACAACGATTACGCATATATTGTCACACACAAACGTGGCTATACAAAGAGTGGAACCAGAGACTCTGGAAGCCATTACCTGGCTTTTGCGGGGGCGGGATCCCGAACGCTGCAGCGACGGCAGAAAGTAAACAGGGAAGCCGTCTGGTGTCTTGCATTCCAAATCATGATATATTTCGACTTGACCGGAAAACCAAACGAGCGGGCGGTGTTCCGATAGCAGCTCAAGAATGACTTCAGTGCAGCCGTCTTAATGTCCTTTGCGTCCTTCAGCTACTATTTATGAGATGCAACAGTTCTTTTTAGCCCTAATTATTCGTGCGTGTTACCGCCCCCCCCCCCGATGCTCATTCTTCTTTCGTTACAGAGTTTAATAGTGCTTCAAATGTACTATCCATATCAAATCCCAGTGCCAACTTCCTTATAACCGGCGACTTCAATTTCTCACCAATAAAGTGCTCCGACCTCCCCCAAACAACATCAAAATGCCTTACTAAAATTGAATTTGTCGACAAGGGTCTAACCTTTGGCTTGACACAACTTATTTGTGCGCCAACTCAAGAATCCTGTAATCCTAAAAACGTACTAGACCTCCTTTTAACTTCGCATGCTCATAGCATATCTTAACTTACCCACTTAGCAGGTTTAAGCGATCACGCAGTAATTTACGTCATAATTGGTCTTAAGTTACTCCATAAGCAAAAAATACAAAAATAAATATTAAGATTTACCATTAAGGATACTACTAGGCTATCAACGAGGAGTTAATGGCATTCTGCGAGCGGTTCCTCGCTCATTTTTTGTAGCGCACTGTGGAATGCAATTGGTCCCTCTTTAAAAATAAAATACAGGAGCAAATTCATAAACACGTCCCCACAATTACCGTCACAGAAAACCGTCCTCCCCCTGGTTCTACTCGTCACTCGAACGTGTTGCCAATTAAAAGGAAATACTATTTTGGTAGTCCAAACAGTAAGACAGCCTACACACATGGGCCAAATATCGTGTGGCTTACAAGATGTTCACAGAGGAAAATCAGAAGGCTAAGCGGTCTTTTTTTCTACCACATTGCCAGAACTGTAGCGTAAAAACCCAAAATGATTATGGAAGACCATTAACCCCAACCATTCCAAATCTCTGTCGTTAACCGATGAAAATAACCACCCCGTACAGGCACATCATGTGTCCTAAATTCTAAACAAGACGTGATGCTGCTCCTTTACCAGGGAACCCGTGAGTGAGTTACCGGATACCTCCTTCTTTGACTACGACATCGTGCCACCATTAGCGTTTGACCGTAATGGGATTTTCAAAGTTATAGAATCATTGTCACTATCCGGTTCTTCTGGCATTGATGGAATCAATTCAAAAATACTCAAAAACACAAAGAATGTGTCAAGCATCATTTTGGCGCAGATGTTTCAGCAATCTCTTGTATGTGGATTGGTGCCGCTGGACTGGACGGTGGGCCGAGTTATCCCAGCCCCGAAAAATGTACTTCGAGTTCCAATACAAACTACCGTTTTATTTCTTTTACCTGTGTTTGTTCAAAAATGATGGAACATGTAATCTACTCGCAAATTGTAAAATTCCTAGTTGCCATCAAATTTTTCCACCTTCCCCAACACGGCGTCCTGAAAGCTCTCTTGAGAGGTGCAACTCGAGCTGTTTATGAATGACATCAGCTCTAGCATGGATACTAACACACCGGTAGGTGCCCTTTTCCTAGACTTTGAAAAAACCACTGATAAAGTCCCGCACAACGGCTTGCTTTTAGAACTATGCCGTCTCAATGCAAACCTGAAGATTTTCGAGTGGATCCGTGAATTTTCACTAACCGTCAACAGTTTGTTTACGCTAACACTACTACTTCCGATATGTCCCCCGTTATATATGGAGTTCCGCAGGGCACTGTCCTGGGTCCTCTATTGTTCTTGGTCTGCATTACCAACCTTCTCATTAACATTCCGTCCAATATCCGATTGTTCGCTGATGATTGCGCCTTTACCGCCCTGTAGTTGATCCTTCCGATTCTGGAATTCTTCAGTAAGATCTAGAACTCATGCAAAAATGGTGAAAAAAGTGGTTAATGCCCCGGAACATTAAAAACACTCTATTAATCTCGTTTCATCGCAGTCACCCCAAACATTTGAGTACACCATTTTCGGTACCGAAATTCTTTCTGTAAGCACCTATACAAACCAAGGCATCGACCTAACCTCCGATCTTGGTGTTTTCACGTTTCACATATTTCTAATGACGCCAACAGTGCACTGGCTTGCACACGGCGGAATTTAGAGCTTGCTCCCGCTTCACTAAAGACCCAAGCTTACTTTACACTAGTTTGCCGAAGCTAGAATACGCATGCGCAATTTGGACCCCTTTCTAACCAATATACATACACAATTGAAGCCGTTCAAAACCATGCGGCAACGTTTATTTACTCAGATTATTCATATTGCACCAGCGTATCTGCCCTTAAGCGCCACGCCAGCCTTGAAACCCAGTCCTCGCGACGAATAATTTCTCGCCTTTGCATTTTTCATAAATTTTATCACGCGTCGCTTCCTCCTTCTGCTATTGCTCCCACCCACTGGACGTCATGCCGGACAAGCCATGGCAAGGCAGTTAACCCCCCCCCCCCCCCCCCCCCCCCCCGCACTCGGTACTTCAGCCCTTCTGCATTCATTCTTTGTGCAAACCGCCAAAGACTGTTATAACCTGCCCACCGACGCTATGTACCACTCCGACCCCACGAAATTCAAGGATTTCATCGATCACCTTCTCAATTGATGTATAATCCCACCCCTCATGCAACATCCCTAAACGGAGCATTTCAGGTAGACTAAATAAATAAATGAATACTGCACATCAACGGTTTCTAAGACAGCGTGGTTGCTGTACGCCTGAAGGCTGCGCACCTCGGGATTTCCAAAGCCCTCCCTCTCCAGCACTGTCGGCATCCTGGCCAACACTGGACAACAAGCCCCCATTAATAGCAACACTACAAAAAAAAAAAACGAGCTATGTCCACTAACGGGAAACCTGGGGAGGGGCGAGTCATACAGTGTATCAGTGTATGATGCGGTTTCAAAAAGATGATTAAGTATGTGATGCGGTTTCGATGCTAAGCGTTCGGCGACTTAGGCCTTGGCGGCTTGGAATTTTTGCCCACAGAGATGAAACTGTTGGGGCAAAAGGTATACAGCTTTGCCGTAAAAGTCTCATGTCTTTGAGGCACGAAGCGTTGTATCCAGAGGCATTGAAAGACGAGTGTCCCAGTGCGTCAGTACCGCGACTACACGAGCCGCCGACAGCCCGAACCCCTAAGGTGCTTCGCCCCTAAAATTGTGAATTCCGCCCACCGAGCCGCGCCGGCGCTCGCCGAAGGGCACGGGCGTCAGTGAAGGCTATAGGGACAAAGGCGTTCTAAACGGCAGGCCATGCCGAATGACGTCAGGCTGGCCACCATGGCCGCACCCACGGAGCCACGTTGTAAAAGGTCTATACGATATTTGGCGCCGAGAACCAGGCTGACTTCACCTACTCCATCCGCGTCTTTTCCCCTGGTAAATCCCGATGACTGCGGGGCCCCTTCGTAGTGTGCGCCGCACCCGGAGAAGTCGATCACAGTTTCCTCATTTTAAAAAAAATTAAATATTTTTCTGATGCGTTTTAAATGCAGAGCATTTCAGTAACTCACGATGTCACCCCCGTTGACGTCCGTAGTCCGCACCGTCGTTGTCCGCACCCCTCCCTACTATATAAAAAAAAATACTATCCGGCGCCCGGTTTCGATCCCTCGACCCTGCGGGCGGAACGCAATGTACATGGTGCTCTACCCACTGCGCCACAAAGCCGACACAGAATGGGACGCTACGAACGCGCCTTATATCGTTGACTCATTCAAATTACTGCTGACGAGCGCTCTCTCGTCAGAAGTTGCCACAAGTGTACAAGATTAACGTAACGCAAACTACTTAACGTCGTGCGCCCGCGGAAATGCTCTGCATTTGATCGTGCCCCTCGCGAGGGGGATGTTTCACTGCGTCTTCTCTCGGTCGCGGGACCCGTGGCGCCATCTGGCGGAGGCGCGGCACAACTCATAGCACTTTGAAAAGATGTGGCGCCAAACTTTTCTTCAACAAAGCCTCAATACTGATCCCGGTTCCCATGAAGGAATTCCCATGATAACACTGTCGTCGCTTTTTGATTTTTTGTTTCGTCGTCCGTCGCCGTTCTTTCTTTTAAACCGTCCGCTCTGTAAAGCGTGCACCCTCTATTGCTTCCGCTACACCTAATGTTCGCCGGAGAGCCTTTTTTGTTTTGACTTTCGCCGCTCGAGTTTTATGGGGTTCTTTTTTTCCCTCTTTGTACGCGCGTTGGCCGCTGCGGTGGATGAAGAGCTAAAACGGGCAAAAACAGGACGCGGACGATGGCGTGATCGAGCCAGACGACATCACTGAACGATGCGTCCGCTGCGGAAAGCCGCGACACTGTTATCTCTCCCCCCAAACGGCACTGACAGGTTAATATGTAGCAGGTGTTGGGACGAGTGCTTCCCGGCCGCTGGGCGTCACTGTCTCTGCTACGCTCCGATTGTTCCAAGGACACCCTGGCTAAACATAGCGGTGTGAAGCAGCAGCCCTCGTCAAAGCTGCGATGCCGCACCCTTTCGGCTCTCCGCAAATCTCAACAAAATTGTATTCTTTCCTTCTTTTTTCTTTGCTTCTAACACAAAATATATAGCCAATATTGCATCGCACTTGATGCACTTTTACTTTCAAGCAAGCGGATAACCAGCGATATGACGTTTTCCCAAATGCAGGTATTTACAATGATTTGCGCATCCCGTTTTCAGACAGCAATGCTAAACTACCTCTTCGAACGTAGTCCTACGTTCGGAAAACGAAAGGTCCTCTACAGACGTCGTTTATTATTAGTGCAAAAAATGGCGCAATGGTTCCCTGCTTTAAAACCTTATTTCAATGCGCCGCGAAAATTTCGTGCATTGTGCGTGTGACAAACCGTTTACGTGCTGTAGGACATTTTGTATTTTAGCCGCAGCAAACAGTTTATCGTTGATGCTTTCGCGGGTGATAATCCACGCGCTAATTTACATAGATACGGTACATAAATCGTCAGAATAGTGTTCCTGAATTCACCAGATTGCTGCAATTAAACAGAGTTTGGGCGTTGCGATTGAATCTGTCACGCCTTGCCTTGCAGGGTGGTTCATAGTTTGCGATTTTCAGTTTTTGTCGCGCGATGGGCGTGTTGTAGTTGTGCATGCGCCGACAAGCGCCAACGAAAGGAGGGTTTTTTGCACAACATCCTTGCATGACTGGGCACTGAAGGTATTGTTATTTTTCTTGGAGACTTTAACTGTGCATGCTCAGCGCGCGACAAGTCCAGTGATACGCCATTCCGTGACTCGAGTATTCTGGCTTTGCTTGAGGCAGCATCAGACTATTCTTTATAAGATGTCGGGGATGCCCTGCTTGGCGTACGACAAGTGCAATATACACATTTTCAGGGCACAAGCAATGTCCGGTTGGATCGGGCGTATGTTTTTCCCAGCTCGTATGTGAGTGCGGTGATTTCTGCGTGACACTGTAGTCATCTGATTCAGCGCCCTGTTGTACATGAGACGTTTATTGGTTGACTGCTTGTACATAGTTCATTTGTCGCTTTCATTGTCATTCCCCATACCTTTCATATTCATTCCTTTCTCTTTCTGTCGCCAGTACCTTCCCCCCAGAGGGAAGTAGCAGGCCCAAGATCAATTTCTCAGGCCGACCTCTTCTCCTTTTTGAATGAACATTTACTCTCTCTCTCTCTCTCTCTCTCTCTCTCTCTCTCTCTCTCTCTCTCTCTCTCTCTCTCTGCGCGACACCAGTGTCACTTAGCGACCACTTCCTCGTTTCTTTCACCTTTGGTGGGCGCAAGCCAAGAGTAAATACGTTTAATTGGAGTGACTGGAAAACGAATAGTAAATTATTGCAGGAGGGAGAATTCGCAACTGAAATAAAGGGAAAAAATACGGCGTTTACCAGATAGGAAAACTAGCTGGTCCTCATGGTGGGAAATTTTCAAAGAAGAAGTAAAGTTGAGTGCGATAGAAAAATCAAGCGAACGGATTTATCGTGAGAGACAGAAAGAACAACGTCAACGTAAAAACCTCGCGTCGCTTACTACTGAAGAATGCCAGTCGCCAGGGTTGAATAAGGAAGAGATTAAAAGGATTAGGTCGGAGCTGGAAGTTACAGACCGGGATAAATACCATGGCGCCCTGGTGAGAGAAAGGGTGGAAAAGTTGCGAATGGGTGAAGCGACCACCAAGAGAGCGCTTGCATCAGAAAAGCGCTACGCTTGTAGAAATCGGAAAGTCGAAATCTAGTATCGCGGAGTTCTAACGAGTGACCAGGTCCAGATAGAGGGTGATTTAAAGATTTTTATGAAGCACTTTTCTCTGTTCATAAGGTCTACGCCGATAAGTTCAGGGACGAATTCTTGAACTTAATGCCTAGAATAGAAGACGACATGAAGGCTATCCTTGAGATGCCAATCACCATAAATGAAATTGTGAGTTCCGTTGATGATTTAACCCCCGGGAAACGCCAAGCCCAGATGGTCTAGGCGCGTGTTTTTCAAGGCCTTTAAAGACACATTTAGCGCAGTGTAATGTGAAGTTCACGCCGAAGCGTACGAAAGCAACAGACTCCCACTATCTTTCACTCTATCTTATACAGTTCTTATCCCAAAGACTGAAGATGCCAGTAAACTTCAGAATTTAACAGCATACCGTCCAATCAGTCTCTCAAATGTTGACTATAAGATTTTAAGGAAGGTCTTAGCTGCTGGGTTGCAGTTGGTAGTTAAAGAATTATCCGGACCACACCAAACATGTGGCAATAAGGGTCGTTCTATTACGACCAATACCAAAGTAGCGCGGCAGCATCCTGGAATGCTCTGACAGCCTCGAATAGCAATGGTACAAATAGACTTAGAAAAAGCGTTCGGCAAGGCCTCCCACGAACTGCTATTGATGATTCTTGAGCACACAAACGTAGGAAAAATGATTACGGCTGGTGTACCCGTGGCGTACAAGGACTGTAGTACAAGTTTGTGGGTCAAGTCGGTAGGCGCTCCAGTTAAGGTCAGCCGTTTTATACGCCAGTGGTGCCGCCCGCTGTCCTCGCTGCAGTTCTGTGTGTTTATTGAAATTTTTTGTGTAAACATCCTTAAAAAATGGGGTTCGGTCGGCACCAGAATCCCGGGACGCTCGCCGCCGAGTCTGTACACAAAGCAGCCGCGTCGGCGGATTGCCTCGAAAGCGCGTCATCCCTATTTCATATTTGCCGCGCTTTCGAGGCGCTTTTTCAAAGAAAGTGCTACGAGTTGTGCCGCGCCTTCGCCAGATGGCGCCACGCGTCCCGCGACCGAGAGAAGACGCAGTGAAACATCCCCCTCGCAAGGGGCACGATCAAATGCAGAGAATTTCCGGGGGCGCACGACGTTAAGTAGTTAGCGTTACGTTAATGTTGTGTCACTTGTGGCAACTGCTGACGAGAGAGCGCTCGTCAACAGTAATTTGAATGAGTCAACGATATAAGGCGCGTTCATAGCGTCCCATTCTGCGTCGGCTTTGTGGCGCAGTGGGTAGAGCACCGTGTACATTGCGTTTCGCCCGCAGGGTCGAGGGATTGAAACCGGGCGCCGGATAGTATTTTTTTTATATAGTAGGGAGGGGTGCGGTGCGGACTACGGACGTCAACGCGGGTGGCATCGTGAGTTACTGAAATGCTCTGAATTTAAAATTGAAAAATCAGCGGGTTTTCATTGCAGTCCTGCGAAGTTCGTGTGCTCGACTCGGCAGACGATATTGCTTTTTTTTTCCCAAGAGAACAGTACTATCCACGAAAATATAAGTTTTCTTAAAAGGTTCTGCCTCTGCACTGGTAGTTCCGTCAATTGGGATAAGTGTATAAGTATCTGGCACGGTATCTGGTTGTGAAATCCGCGTATGTTCGGAGGTATCAGCTGGGTAGATACGCCAGTGAAGTACGTAGGCGCCGCCCTCGAAAACTATCGCGTCAAGGACATTTTCTTGCTCAGGCGAGACACCGAAATTCGTGATAAAGCGGATAAGCGTGGAGGTAAGCAGTTTTCCGTGTTCCAGCGAGTGACGTGTGTAATCTATTCTTTGTGTCAAAACTTTAGTGCGTGATGCAGGTTTTGCATTGCTCGCATGCCGATGTGCAAAGATTGCACAGGGTATTTGCTGTTTTAAAGACGATAGTCTTTCTTGGGCTACTTAAACCCAGAAATTTTGGTCTGTCTGTCTCTCTGTGACTCAATTCAGCCTCCCGGCCAAAGCAAAGTAGATATTCCGCAGTAGTCTTATATACTCACAGCCAAAGGAAAACGTCTAAGCTCGGTTTATATGTTCATACTTGTCAACTTTGTTGAACAAGAACAAGACATTACAATTAGTACACAAGGGATATTTACAGTGTTCCTTTATTAAAAAATTAATGGATGCTTGGTTTTTTGATAACAAATGATAATCTACATCTACTGCAGAAAACCGCAACCTGCTGTTGCCCGCGCCACTTCCACGCGGCAAATGAAAAATCACGCGACAACAGCAACAAAGATGATGATGATGATGATGTCCTCAAAGATTTTCGCACGCTCCCACAAGGGGGGATGGCCAGGGCTAAATCGGTTGTTCCACTAGCTAGGTTCCACGTTCTGCTTGGAACGCAGGTGGAGCATGGCCACGCGGTTCAATAAACCTTGAAGTCGGCCGCCTCTATTCACGCGCGTCACCGCCGTACTGCAGCGCTGGCATCGAGGAACCCAGCCTGTAGCAGTGGAACGCGGTAAACTCAAATCGCCTTGAGCAAACCCTTGGCGTGTTTACCTTGAGATGAGCGCGACGGTAAAGGAACAGCATGAGAGATGAGCGGGAAAACAAAAAGGGGCATTTCCTTGGCGAACGTCTGCAAAGGCTATCGTTTTTTGACGACATTTACAACGACAGGAGCAGATACGCGGGCAATTTTTTATTTGGAGTTCTACTCGGGAGCGCAAAATCTGAACCAATCTTTTTAGACGAGTGCGCTGTGGGGGACTTTCTCTAGCGCGCCTTTATCTGCGCCAGGTAGTGAACCGCTTTCTTTTAAGTGCGAATGCACTTCTTAAGCGACCCTGAACCTGCGTCCACCGGCGATGTCCGCATAACATACCCACGTGGGGGATTGGCCAGGAATCTCCTCGTCTTCCTTGGCAACGGGGGGAGATGGGCGCGCGCTGCCTGGCCGCTGACATGGCACATACCCACGTGGGGGATTGGCCAGGAATCGGGCGTGAGAAGGGCTAATGCACCCGCTTAAAGGAGTACTGACACGAAATTTCAAAGCTCATATCCGCTCTAGCAATCAAGTACAACGACAACACAAATAGGTGTCTGTGAATAAATGCATCTTTCTTTCTTTGTAGTTGTGTGTGTGTGTGTGATCTCTCTTTCGCGAACATTACCGAACCGCGCAAATTCAACTCGTGCATTCGCACTTTCACATTCTTCCCCTCGGGGAAATGCGGGGAATTTTTTTCTGCGTAATGTGCAATACCGTTTCTGGCGCACGGTGTGTCAAGTGCGCCTGGGTAGAGTTTTGACCTAATTCGTTGTTACTTCTTGTGTTAGGGACGGTAGTACGCATGGCAATCTACGTAAGGTTGTACTTGCGGCAAGATTTTAATTATCACGGATTTCTTTCGAGTACTTGGCTAGCGTGCACAGAAAAAAGCTATATAGAGACCTTCTTGACATGACTTTCCCGACTCCTTTCTACAGATCCCTATATAGTGCAAGGCCAGGACAAGATGTATGTCAGCGTGTGAAAAAAATGATCGTCCCGCCCTATGTGAAGTCTTTTTAGGGTCGAAGCTCCTCTTGCTCGGGCCCTGTCCCGTCCCTCGTTGCTGCTGTACACGGCACCAGGATGATGATTCTGGCAGGATCCCCCTAGGGATTGGCCAACCAAAGATTGGCCGAAGAGGTCAAAACGTTCAACGCGTTCGTTGCTACCAAACAAGGAGGAGAGGAAGAAGAAGAGGTTGTCGTTCGTCGCCTGCGAGCTCAAGACACGTACCGGGGGCACGCGACACAAGACGCTCTGCAGAAGGCGACGGCAAGGTGGCTAAAATGTCACACACGGAATTCGCCAACATACCCATGGAGGTTCTCATTGTCCCAAAGAAGCCCTACATATTTACCACAAACAGCGACGTCGTCGACGGGCTTGTCAATGGAGCGGTGGGAAGTCTCAAGCTTTGCGAGCGAGGAGTGGTGGTCTTGACGCGGCGGCGCGCGGTTTCGATCCCACGACTCTCTGGCTGCGATGGGAGGTACGTGGCGCAATTCCCACTGCGCTACAAACCGAGACGCCAGCATGGCTATGAACGCGCCTTATGTCCTTCACTCATTCAGATGGTGCGCGCCGTCAAAAATACCTAGAACAATGTTTCACGGTTTCACGGATAAGCATTTTAGCTTCGGCGCTCTCATCATCATTCACTTCGTAGAGATGGCGGGATTTTTTCTTTAAATTACATACGGGTGTATTACCGGTTAAAACTTGGATGATTAAAAAATGTTTGTTTGTTCTCCGGGGCCCTGACTGCTTGGTTTGTAAAAAGCCAGAAACAGTAGAGCACGAATTCATAGACTGTTGGGACGGGGTGTTCGTGTGGGACGTTGAGCAGAGAACACTATAAAATTATTTCCCGTTGGCTAGCCATGAAATCGGATTTTTCGCCGTTGAAAACTACGGGGGTGTCCCGTACGATCTTTTCATGATGCTGGCCCTGCATAGTATATGCAAATCTTGAATGGGAGTTCGCCACAATGATGTTGATGTGACGCCGAGCAGAAAGTTGTTCTGCTAGAGTGTACGGGATATCTTAGAAATCTATAAAGCCCAACCTTGTCGACCTGACTGATTAAACGTGTTGGAAAGGGGGGCATGGCTTCGGTCTTTTTAACAATCACAAAGTAGGAATTGGCGTGCTGGTGTCTTTTCACACTTTGTACTCGTTTTTTTTTTGTCGTAATGTGTATACCAAAGACAGGCAATAAAGAGAAAAAAATAGTATCGCAGTGGCCGGAGCGCCATGTACAGCCACCGAAATTTTTAATAAAATAGCGGGAGCGACGACCGCCGTCATGTCAGCGCCTTATCACGGTCTTCAGCAGCGAAATAGTCGAGACTATGCGCACGCGCATAGGGCTATCTGCTGTATTAGTGTCGTCTACTACGCTGTTTCTTTGAGAGTAGTACCCCCCTGCCACTGCATCTGAATGACTTTGTGCCCCACGCTGCTTAGCTACCTTTCTGCGAAACGTTCTTGCATGATACGAAAAAAATCCCGCCATCTCCACGAAGTGAATGATGATGAGAGGGGCGAAGCTAAAATGGTTATCGGTGAAACCGTGAAACATTGTTATAGGTCTTCTTGACGGCGCGCACCATCTGAATTATTGAAGTACATAAGGCGCGTTCGTAGCCACGCTCGCGTCTCGGTTTGTAGCGCCGTGGGAATTGCGCCACGTACCTCCCGTCGCGTCCAGAGAGTTGTGGCATCGAAACCGGGCGCCGCCGCGTCAAGACCACCACTCCTCGCTTGCAAAGCTTGAGACTTCCCACCGCTCCGTTGACAAGCCCGTCGACGACGTCGATGTTTGTGGTGATTATGTAGGGCTTGTTTGAGACGATGAGAATCTCTATGGGTAAGTTGGCGAATTCGGTGTGTGACATTTTAGCCACTTTGCCGTCGACTTCTGCAGAGCGTCTTGTGTCACGTACCCCCGGTACGTGTCTTGAGCTCGCAGGCGACGAACGACAACCTCTTCTTCTTCCTCTCCTCCTTGTTAGGCAGCAACGAACGCGTTGAACCTTTTGACCTCTTCGGCCAATGTTTGGTTCGCCAATCCCTAGGGGGATTTTGCCACAATCATCATCGTGGTGCCGTGTACAGCAGAACGAGGGACGGAACAGGGCGCCAGCAAGAGAAGCTTCGCCCCTAAAACAGGGGGTGTGTTGTCCTGAGAAGAAAAGCGGAGCAGACGACGCACCCACAACGGATAGTTTTGTGCGCGTACTCTCGCCTATTTTGCCGGTGAACACAGTCATAAGGCGCTGATGCGCCGATCGGTCATCGCTCCAGCTATATTATTAAAAATTTTAGTGGCTGTACCTCCCGTTCTGGCGAGCGAGTCATGGGCTCGATACCGGGTGCCGCAGCATAATGGCATTTTTTTCTGGCGCCGCTAATTCCGTGACGGATATGACGTCGCTGAGATCTTCGTGTACGCGGGCATAATTCACTTTTGTGTTAAAAAAATTCCGGCTCTGCATTGTAGAATAGTAGGCGTGGAAACCTCAGAATGAACTCCCAAGGCAATCTAAACTGATCGTCCTCCAAACAGCTAAATATTAGAAAAAGCCAGATAAATTAGCGCTCGAAGATTACGGTCAGGTCACCCGTGTAGTACCAACAAAAACTTTATTTTTTCATGCGCGCTTGCCACCACTTTTTAGATGGAGCGCGCCACACAGCATCCCTTCAAGGAAAAATCGAAGTGGTCAACTTGCCTTAATGCCCACCGCCCAATTAACCGTACCTCAAAATTTTCAAGACTTAATCTTTCATGGATGCTGCAAGAGCTTCTTCACGTACGCCCTTCCAAAGATCCATAAATGCGGAATTCTTCTCTTCCTCCCGTATCTTGGCCTCCAGACGCCAAAGTTGTTCCGTAGAGAAGTACTTCTTCCAGCCTCCAACTTTGCCCTCCCGTATAGGGCAGTATTTCTTGTTGTCCCCCGTGTCTCCTTCCTTAAAGGAAATGTCTACTCGGTGCATTGCGTCATCCCATTCCTCCTGGCTCGACCTCCCGCTGAGGTCCATCACAAGCACAGGTCTCATACTGTCCGCTGTGCACCTTTCCAGCAGCTTCTCCAGCAACCCTACGTCTTGCTCAAGCTCTCTTGCGTAGTTCTCGCCCAGGAAGCGGGCCAATCTCAAAACGGTTCCTCTGGTATCCGCTAGAAGCTCTTCGTATGTGATGAAGAACACGTTGGGCTCGTTTCTCAGGGCGTAGCCCAAGGCTACGTGATTGAAGTAGCTTCCTGTTACTCCACAGTCACCTTCAATGAAGGATTCGAAGAAATCGTCGAACGTTCCCTCTTCAAAGCGGTACCCGAGGAGGTTGGTCGTCATGTGAAAAAGAGATACGCAGACATCCCACGGGTTTCGAGCCAAGTACACGTACTTGCCTTCTTCTGTCATCGTTTCTTTTTGCGGCACCTGGTGCGTCTGAAATATTCGCACGGGCAGGTTTGGCGCCCATCGTTTGAAATCCACAATTCCGAGGTAGCGCATATCAGCTACGAACTCCTCGTAGCTGCGAACAGGTTCGCCTCTCTTCAATATTAGCTGCATTATGTAGATGACCCAGTGCGTCCCAGATTTCGGATATGACAGCTGAACAATGTCCCCTCTTTTGGCTCGGAACTTCAAGGCTTCTCTGAAGAGATCGGGGTCCAAATGCGGGTCAGCCGCAACACCGTCAATGAGCTGGCCTTCAGGCTTCCTCCTCGGCATGGTGAAGAGTTTTTGCCAAGCGTTTTACCTGTAAAAAATACCCATGGGCTTGCGTTAGATTTTTCAGACAACTATTTCTTGCGTTTCCACTTGGATGCGCAAAGCGCTCTGCAGCTAGTTTTTATATCAAGATTCTCTTGAACAGACTACCCCGAACACAGACATCAGTGTGCGGTCTCTGCTCTGGCCTGGGGGTGGTATCTGTGCAACTTGTTTAAAGCTCACCCATGTGGGAGATAAACCTGGGTAGAAAAATATGTGATGAAAGAATTTCTAGTACCCAATCGCTTGTATCACTTTCCAGACAAACCTGGGGCAATAATTTCGAGCAAGCAAAGTAAACGAGTTGCCGCAATTGCAACGCCTCGTAAGCAAAGTAGAGGAGTTGGCGCAATTGTTGCAACGTAAAGTGTGACTGCTGTGGCTTCTATGTGGCGTGTGTGCGGGTACGCGTCTGTCTGCATCTTGAATATCCCGGGTCACTAGCCCCGCCCGAAACCGTTCTCCAAGACTTCCACTATATTCACAGATTTGCAACAATACTTTAATTTGGATGCCGACACCTCGTATAAAATAGAAATATGCTAACAAAAGAACAAACAGCGGCAAGACACGATACTGGTTGGCAACTGCACGGTTACTTCTCATTCCTCTCAAGGGACACAAATATGGACACAAGATATAAAAGCGAACATGGGCAAAAAACACGGGCTTAGGCAGCATGGTATGCACGGCCTCCCACATGGTCAGCTGGACTGCTAAGTATCAAAATATAATAACAACTTTTGTGCTCATTTTATAGACGCCGTGCTTGAGCAATGTTCTCCTACCTTGGTTATTAGAAAAACCTTGTTTTTCGCTCGCGCTGCCTTTTGTCCTTGCAACTCGCGTGAGTGGATAATTAGGCGTGCACGGCGCTCCGGCATATGATCATTTCGGAGCAGCCATTTTAACGTAAAAGGTGTGCTCCACACATGATTCCTGCTCAATATTACGCGAAAAGGGTTTTATGAATTTCTTGGTTTCTACATAAATGGCGCACATCGGTTCTTTACCACTTCACGCGTCCCATGACACCGCTAAGTTCATGTTGCGCAGAAAACACCCCGGGCATGTGTGAAAGCCAGCGCACAAATACAAAGCTTACAGGCAAAGGAAACGCATATCGCCGTAAACTGTCCACTCAAAATATATCCCCTCCTATTACCGACGAAGATCCTTTAAACGCGAAGCTTTCTGACGTAGTGCCGAAGTCAAAGCCGCTACAGTTAAAGTCCAAGCATCAACAATCGAAGTGCAAAGTACAAACTGCCTGTAAGTCAAAGTCCCAACCCAGACGGCAGCAAACGAACAGCTCACGGGACAGCTGAGCGCCTCTTCCTCTCCCATCGCCGGATTTGTATTGGGATTTCACACGTACGCAATCTCAGTCAAAGTATGTTCAAAATCCAAACAGCTTGGACAGTGAGAAAATGGCGCGATCGGGTAGACGTCGGCTTCATAACGCGAGGGTCCGATGTTCCATTCAAACCACGGGAAGCGTATTTTGTCATGCATCATCATCATCATCATCATTATAGGGACCGGGACCTGGAGTTTGCCGCGTTACACTAGCGCCATTTTTTTGCCGTAGTGGAGGAAAACGGATGTTATGGACGAAAAAAAAAGAACGTGCGCCACTGTGGGCCCGATGCCCACAGCTGCGGCACGTTGTTTCTTTTTTTTTAGCGTGAGCGTTGTCTTTGCTTGCCGCTAGTTTTTCCCGAGGCCGTAGGGCCCGAACGTTGATTATCTACTTTAGGTTAATTAGTTAATTATTGATTAGTCAGATTGGGTTAAGAGTCAAAGTGATGTCAATAGGGGTTGGGAGGTATCAAATTAAAGGTCTCGATGAGGGGAATCACGTGGGAAAAATTAAGAATTGCGTCCTGGTAATAGTCATACGATAATCACATGAGTCATTGATTGGGTTTGCAGTGAAAGTGATGCCAGTAGGGCTTGTGAGGTATCAAATTAAAGGTCTTGATGAGGGGAATCATGGGGGACACATTAAAAATCGCCTCCTGGTTATAGTCTTGAGATAGTCACGTGCGTCATAGATTGGGTTAAAAGTCAAAGTGATGCGACTAGGGCTTGTGAGGTATCCAATTGAAGGTCTCGTTTAGGGGAATCACGTGGGACATATTAGAAATCGCTTCCTGGTTATAAATATAAGATAGTCACGTGAGTCACGAATTGGGTTAAAAGTCGAAGAGATGCCACTAGGGCTTGTGAGGTATCAAATTAAAGGTCTCTATGAGTGGAATCATGGGGGAGAAATTAGAAATCGCTTCCTGGTTATTATGTTAACGAGGTAGTCACGGAGTCAAATTGATGCGACTAGGGCTTGTGATGCATCAAATTAAAGGTCTCGATGGAGGGAATCATGGAGGACAAATTAGAAATCGCTTCCTGGTTAAAGTCATGAGATAGTCACGTAAGTCATAGATTGGGTTAAAAGTCAAAGTGATGCGGCTAGGGCTTGTGACGCCTCAAATTGAAGGTCTCGATGAGGGGAATCATGGGGACAAATTATAAATCGCTTCCTGGTTATAGTAATGAGATAGTCACGTGAGTCATAGATTGCGTTAAAAGGCAATGTGATGCCACTAGGGCTTGTAAGGCATCAAATTAAATGTCTCGATGACGTGAATCATGGGGGACAAATTAAAAATCGCTGCCTGGCTATAGTCATGAGAGAGTCAAGGAGTCATAGATTAGGTTAAAAGTCAATGTGATGCCACTAGGGCTTGTAAGGCACAAAATTAAAAGTCTCGATGACGGGAGTCATGGGAGACAAATTAAAAATCGCTTTCTGGTTATTGTCATGAGAGAGTCAAGGAGTATAGATTGGGTTAAAAGTCAAATTGATGCCACTAGTGCTTGTGCGACATCAAATTAAAGGTCTCAACGAGGGAAATCACGTGGGACAAATGAAAAGTGCCGTCCTCGTCATGTCATGAGTTATGTCATGAGTTACGTGAGTCATAGATTGGGTTAAAAGTCAAAGTGGTGCAACTAGGGTTTGTGAGGTATCAAATTAAAGGTCTCGATGAGTGGCATCATGGGGGACAAATTAGAAATCGCTGCCTGGTATATACAGTCATGAAGTCATAGAATGGATTCAAAGTCAAAGTGACGCGACTAGGGCTTGTGACGCATCAAATTAAAGGTCTCGATGAAGGGAATCATGTGAACAAATTAGAAATCGCTTCCTGGTTATAGTCCTGAGATATTCACGTGAGTCATGATTGGGTTAAAAGTGAAAGTGGTGCCACTAGGCTTTGTGAGGTATCAAATTAAAGGTGTCGATTAGGAGAATTACATGGGACAAATTAAACATTGCTTCCTGTATATAGTCATGAGATAGTGACGTGAGTCATATATTGGGTTAAAAGTCAAAGTGATGCCGTAGAACTTGTTATCGCCCTCCCGAATGTAAAAAGAAAGTTGCACATGCAAGAAAGGGGCTGATGGGGTGTTGAAAATTGTGGTAGGAATGTGTGTTCGCGCTGGTAGTGAAAGCGACAATCTCATATCTGCACAAGATCCCTGCATCGCAAAATCCAAAGTCGGCCGTGAGTCGTTCGGGGAAAATTAGTTTTTTAAGCTCGCCGCGAGCAGACTTGTTCAGTTTCTGGTTTTTTCAAGCTCCTCCATTCAAAGGGAAGATTTTGTGCGTCTTCAATTTTACTGGGAACTTTCTGACCCGTTTCCGGATGAGAACAGAATGAGCTGTGCAGGATCGCACAAAGGGCAGGGGTCGTTTGCTTTCACAAAAAAGGCTGTTTCAATGTATTTTCACAAGCAATAAACACCATTTCCTGATTCAGCGTGAAGAAAACTATAAAGAAATGCCACCAACAAATGTTTCGAAAAGCTCTTCAGCAGCCTTTTAAAAGCATGTCGAGCTTTTAATATGTTTGGAATCATGTTTTTTCTATTTCCGATATTTTTCTAAAAAAACATGAAAAGAAATTTTTTTCACGCCCTTCACTATTTGATGGAAGCTTACAACTCTACTGAGGTGGCATCTCTTTGCAATTCGAAATGACGCTTTCGTCTTATATATAAAAAATAAATATATTTATTGTTTTGTTTATTTATTGCTACTTTCTTACTTGTGGCTGATATGACATATGGAGCAACACAACACCAACACAATGATGTACCAGGATGGTAAACATATCTATGGTGCTTTACGTTCTTATGGTAGTAAGCAAATATACACATGACAAACCAGCGCGCTTCGGAAGCCGTTTTACATACCCGTCAGTCTTACAGCAGTAACTGAAAATACCACCCGCTGCAGTGGCTCAGCTATGCTGCTGAGCCCAAGGACGTGGGTTTGATCCCGTTCGCGATCTCTGCTTTTCATATGGAGGAGGAACAAAAAGCGACCGGATGTCGAGATTTCGTTGCGAGTTAAAGATGCCCGCGTGCTCAAAAGTAATCCAGAGCCCTCGTGGCCCAGGGGCACAGCCGCGGCGCGTTAAACTCCTATAACTTGAATTTTGAACTGAAATAATAAAAAGACCGCGTTAAATTCCCATAGTTTGAATTTTGAACTGAAATAATAAAAAGGCCCTATATCTCTGTCCTTTGGTAAAAATGTCATCGAAAGACAGTAGTCTTCGGCCATCCATGCCTGTAAAACTCCCCTGGTCTTTTCCGCTCTCCCTCCCCCATCATAGATGCAGTAGAAGTTTGCTCATTTCGATCCGACTCTCCTACGTTCGCTCCATTTGTTCAGAGCTTTTTTTTCTATGGCTCTTTGGCGCGAATTAACAGCCCGAAAAAAACCAACACACAGCGCCACAAGAAAGCAAGCAGTGCTTGCTCCAAACTAGCGGATAGGGAGGATCGTGCTGCTAGGGGGAAAATAAACTCGAGCCATCGTCGGGAAAAGAGTTGTCAATCAGGAAGCACAGGAATTTGAAAGGCAGGTGAAGTAAAAATTTAACCTTTTCCAGGAGTCCCATGACGGCACCTGATCGCAGAGCCAGACTTTCCTGTAGTGAAATTTGTTATAAACGACTTCATGCTCTAGAGAGTATGTTGCAAGCCACCGACGGAACGAGTAACGACACAGTCACGTGATGTGCCGTCCAGGATGACTGTCACCAAGAATACTCGTGGTGACGTCTCCCTTTTCTTAGGGAATGCGCGGCGCAACAGCGTCATGATGCGCCCTGCAAGACGTTTCGCAGGGTTACTCTTTTAACGTAACCACACTATTCTTTTTTATGCTGCTTTAGAGTGCACTGAATAAACCGACAGGCATTCTATCCCAATACAGAGATACCTGTTTGTGTAGTCTTGGTACAACTATTCACAACAATCTGAATACTGGCGCCACCATTTGTAAACTATTGCACCATGAAAATAAGGAAAGTTTAGTAGAAGCTGTGACCCCCTCTTTCGTGCAACCGGTAACGCCATCTTAGGAGTGTTCACTTGTTCTTGTATTTGAAGCCCATTCTCCCTTTGGTTCTCCTGAAGTCGCTTCTCGCTTCGTCTTCTCCAACTGTGCCTCTGAACCTGTGGAAGCAATTATGTAGTTTCGGCAGCAGCGAAAAGTAATCGCTTGGATTGTTTTATCTTGGGCAGCAAACCGACATATTGCCGCAGTAGCGATGCTGCAGCTGCGAATTCGCTTCTAAATTCACACGATATAGAGCGGGCTTGTGGCACCCTACTTGCATTTACGCTTAAGGTAATAAATCCATTTTTGCCACATGTGTGGTTCCAGAACATGAACACTCATCCGCCCACTTTCATTCCAATACCGTATGAATTCAAGGCGTACACAAAGTGGCTATGATTATCATTGTAACAATCGTTCTTCTCCAGCTCCGCTAGATATCTTGTGCCTCATCAGATAGCTTAGCTTTGAGGCTCACTTCATTCAACTGTTACAGTATATATGTCCAAATCCGAGTAACGTTTTTTGCAGTGGCTCAGAAAAATCAGCCCGTATTTATAAAGAACCCCGTACAAATATTTTCCGGGGTGGGCGGAGAGCAACACATGTGAAGTTCTCACTGTGTGCCCTCCTCGCCCTTGTGTTACTTCACCATCGCGCCCCGCTTGGGCCAACTACATTATGCAAGCGGCCAGAGCGAACGTTGTGCAAACCATGTATTGGCACGGAGTCTTCTGCGAAGGCAGCATTACTTGGGTACACAAGCGGCTGCCATAGAAATGATTCACCTTATCATTATTATTTTATTTTATGAGCAATAATATGGATTACGATTGAAACTGCGTCGCATATGTTATACAACTTTCAGATGGCAGATCAAATTATCTTTCGTGCGAATGACATTTAGTTTAAATGTCAATATTTCAGCGCTACACGACAACACCGAAGGACGTTTGAGGTGAATGATATTTAGCGGCGAACCGAGGTTAGGGAGCTCATTCAGCGGCGAATTGAGTGGCCTCGACAGCAGTGGCGCATCAACAGTGAAGAAAGTTCAGTAATACACCGAAAAATACGATTTCTAAAAACTGTCAGCAAACATAATTCCCCATCATGTTGTTTTTAAAATAAAGAAATGCAAACAAGTATACTAGGTAAAGAGAAAATCGCGTCCATATTGTGCGCTCTACCCTAATACGGATTTTTCGCGGACTTGTGTCGGCTTGTGATGTGTACTGATGTCACCTAAACTGGTGATTTTTCTAATTTTATTTAAAAATATTATTTTGTTATCTTTCCAAAAAATAGTGTGTATGAAAGCATTCTAGATCGAGACCTTTAATTCGATCTTTCCCAAGCCCCAGTGGCGCCACAATCACATTTAACCCAACCTATGACTCACGTGACTATCTCATGAGTATATATTTGAAGCAATATTTAATTTGGCCACGTGATTCCCCTCGATGAGACCCTCAATTTGATACCCCACAAGCCCTAGTGGCAGCACTTTCACTTTTAACCGAATCCATGACTCACATGACTATCTCATGACCATAACCAGGGAGCAATTTTTAATTTATCCCACGTCATTCCCCTCATCGAGATCTTATTTTTGATACCTCATCAGCCTAGTGGCACCACTATGACAATTAACCCAATTCGTGACTCACGTGACTGCTCATCACTATAACCAAGAACCAATTTTTCATTTGTTCTACGTGATTCCCCTAATCGACACCTTCAATTTGATACCTCACAAGCACTAGTGGCACCACTTTACCTTTTTACCCAATTTATGTCTGACGTGACTATCTAATGACTATAACGACGACGCAACTTTTAATTTGTCCCACGTGATTCCCCTCATTGAGACCTTTAATTTGATGCCCCACAAGCCCTAGTGGCACCACTTTGACTTTTAACCCAATTTGTGACTGACGTGACTATCTCATGACTATAACCAGAAAGCATTTTTAATTTGTCCCACGTGATTCCCTTATCGAGACCTTTAATTTTATACATCTTTAGTGACATCATTTTAACTTTTAACCGAATCCATGACTCACGTGACTATCTGATGACTATAATCAGGAAGCAATTTTTTATTTGTCTAACGTGATTCCCCTAATCGAGACCTTTAATTTGATACCTTACAAGCCCTAGTGGCATCACTTTCACTTTTAACCGAATCCATGACTCAAGTGACTATCGCATACTACAACCGGGAAACAACTTTTAATTTGTCTCACGTGATTCCCCTCATCGAGACCTTTAATTTGATACCTCACAAGCCCTAGTGACATTAATTTGACTTTTAAACCAATAAATTAATAAATAATTAACATGAATTATGTAATTCATCAAATGAACAAGCGTCGCCCGCACCTAATTTCTGACAAAAAAATGTGTGTGTCATATTACTCACATCATTTAGTAACGGGCGGTTGCACTTTTAAACAACAAGGAAACACGCGTGCTCCACATTCACACGCCAGGGCAGTCCAGACCATTTTTGCGATTTTCTTCCGCGGGTGGCGCTGTTGAACGACGCCAGCAGCGCCACTAGTCCCACGTTCGGGCTCCTATAGTCATTATCATCATCGTAATATCATGTGGCTTCTCATTGTATATCCTGCAGTGCCTTTAAGTTCCGACACCGGCATCAATGTCACAAAGAAAGCTTCGCTTTAAAACTGAAACTGACACCGCGAACAACCAAAGTAAACGTGTATCGGCGCTTGCGTAGTAGCGCACAGCTGAAAAGGCGATGAAGATCGCGGGGTTGGAAAAGGAATGCCCCTGTGTGGGTTCTACTCAAACTCAAAGGAGCTTTTGATAACGTGAGTCTCGAGGCCATACTAACAGTCCTGATGACCTTAACTGTGGCAAACGAATCCACGGCTATGTGAAGGCGTCTTTCCAATCGAACAGCCACGATTGGCATAAATGACGCTCGCACTGAGAAATTCACGATACCTAAGAAAGGCACCCCACAGGGCTCCGTAATATCACCCCTACTATTTAAAGTAGCGATGAT
Organism: Haemaphysalis longicornis; assembly: GCF_048455015.1. Classification (NCBI taxonomy): domain Eukaryota; kingdom Metazoa; phylum Arthropoda; class Arachnida; order Ixodida; family Ixodidae; genus Haemaphysalis; species Haemaphysalis longicornis. The sequence continues at coordinate 22,251,807 of NW_027526266.1, forward strand.
AGACCTTGCCAGAAAGCTGCAAGGCATCCCGGACACAAGGCATGCCATGTACGCGGATGATATAACAATCTGGATAACCAAGGGCTCATTGCTAGAAAAGGAAGCAAAGCAACAGGCAGCAGCCACAGGCGTCGAACAGTACGCCCACGAACGAGGCCTTTAATGCTCAACAGAAAAATCTGAAATATTCCGGATCTGGCGGCACAAGCTAAACCGAACTGTTCCAGTGGATCCAAATCTCCGCATTAAGGTGTTCCTCGAGGTGAAAGAGATTTCGGAAAAAACAATGGTTCGAATACTAGGGATGTGAATACAATCCAACCAACGGAGTAGCCACGCTCTAGCCTTGTTCGAAACCACGACGACGCAAGTCTCCAGAATGATAAAGCGAGTTACAAGCCGACGGGCAAGAATGAGAGAAGATGACACTTTGAAGCTGGTGCGCAGCTTGGAAATGAGCAATGTTACATACAGTCTGCCCTACCAGAACATCAACCATTCTGAAGAGCAACAGGCCAAAATAATTTTAAGAAAAGCGTACAAGACAGCGTTAAGGCTACCGATAGGCACACAACACATTTCAAGAACATAACATAACACATGGGTTCACAACACATTCCAAGAACATAAAGAATCCAAACTCAAAGCTCACACTGAGAGGCTAATGCAGACCCCGACAGGTAGGACGCTCCTGCAACAGCTGTGTTACACCGAACAGATCAGAGAAATGTCCAAGACAACAGACATTCCTGATGACATCCGCCGGAAGTTCCACGTGACCCACATACCTAAAAACATGGACCCTAACCTGCATCAAGGTAGGCGCCAAGCACGAGCGGATTACATACGCCGCGCGTTCTCCTACAAGAACAACACAGTGCACGTGGACGCAGCCACAGTAGATCCAAGGAAAGGACGAAGGGTGGCTGTAGTCATAGACACAGACCTCCATATGATCACCTGTGCCTCGCGACGTCATTGTACCGTGACAGACGCCGAGGAGCTAGCTGCCGCTCTGGCTGCGGCGGAAGGCTTCCGGACGGGCCGGTTATTTAAAATAATTTCCGACTCGCAAGAGGCCTGTCGGCACTTTTTGAAGGGACGAATAAGCCCCTGCGCACTCCGTGTACTCCTCCAGGCTCAAGATGGCGTACCTCAACACCCTGAGCATCCACCTAAGGTTCAACACAGGATCCTGTGGGCCCCGGCCCGCTCGAGAATAGAGGGAAACACCGAGGCGGAGAGGGTAGCTCGAGGCTATACTACAAACCGAGCCCCCGATGATTCCGACCTCGAAGAACCCACGCCAGTCCCCTCAGAATACTCAGCCGCGTTGGCATACTACAGAGGTATCAGGAAAAGGTACCCTCCGCCACACGAATTCCTGACGAGGGCAGAAGCCACCGACTGGAGACAGCTGCAGATAGGCGCTTTCCCAATCCTGGACATGGTAAGTAAAATTTATCCAACTGGATATGGAGACGCATGCACAATGTGCCATCAAGAAAAACCTACCCTCTACCATACCACATGGGAATGCCAAAGCACAACGGCTGTCCCCTAAATCAGAAACGCCGCCTGCACAGCGACCGTGCGGCTAGCTCAGTGGGCTTTTCGTGCCTTGGTAATAAACAGTAATAGAAACAGAGTGCCTGGAATCGGTGTACAACTTTGGTCGCGGCCAGCTGCCCGATGAGCTGACGAAATCACGGTTCCTCCGCCGCCAACGATCGGGTCGTTCGTTCTCGAGAGCAGAAGCTCCGCCCTCCGGCCCTCCGATTAGAGCGGAGAGCCGGGCTAGCCGGCAAAAAACGCCGGCAGTGCGGAAGCGGCAAACACAAACTCGTGACGTGTTTGCATGTTGTTTATTTACAATGTATCTTCGGGATGTCGATTGCGCGTGGTCCTCTGCTGGCTGCTCGGTTGCGTTTCGCACACTTTAAAATTGATTTTTAATATGTTCTAGGCTGTATTCGCCGCTCATATTTTGCAGATGATGTATATGTGTTCCCATCAATCTACCTCCGAAGTTATCTCGCCTTCAAAATTTTGTGTCAGTGCCCCTTTAAGAACTCCCGCCGCCAAAGATCCAAAGAGATAATTTCATCGCACCTTTCACCTAAATTCTGTCTCACCGCTATGCTTTGTGCTAAAAACGTTCGATGGTTATCCACTTTCGTATTGTGTGGGTAGAGAGTTACTTTTGTGTATTTAATTTTAACCTCAGGGCAATAGGCACAGCGAAAACATTAGGGCTCGCTTCGTGGTAAACCGTGGCAACGTATGCGCCCCGTTGAGCGCACATACCTCGCTGCCATCACTGGCTATATGGGAGCGGCAGGTAACGCATAAGCGCCTTTTTACCGATGACACATTACGGTGATTGGTACGAGTGCATCATGTTCTGATAGCTGGCAATAATGAGCACGTAAGTAGCCCAACACCTAAAAGTCAGCTGCAGTCTCATTTGACCCAGGCCAAATTTGTTTACAACATACAGTGCGTACATCCCGCCTAGCCTACTGTGACACGCCTCGTAGCCCTGTGAAATGAATAGTTAACTAATTAGGAGCGTTTAAAATAGCTGCGTCGCACACGACGCTGGACCTGTTGGCTGACTGCGCAAATAGCCAAGAAGTTAAAGTGACACACGGCCTGCCGGGTGGATGGTCCTCCTGCTAGCGAGGAGGACCGGTCGAGCTCCGCAGGGTGCGCTTCTCGGAGATTGCCGCAAACTCTGGGCAGTCGCTGGCGCAAAGCCTTTCCGCGCAGGTTTGCTCCGGCCGGCGTAATGCTCGCTCGCCGGCTTCAGCGTCTCTTGAGCCCGCTATTCTCTTCAACGTGCTATTCTCAATTGCGGTTTCAAAATCGCCATTTGTTGCTGGTCGTTCGCGCCATGCATACACGTATTTCAGTTGTGGTATTTTGCATTTTGCAGCCTTTTTATGCGGACTAAACGGACATACGGTTCTTAGGAGGTCAAAAGGTGTAGTGTACTTGGCCTTTAAAGGCACTTTCGGATAAAGATGAATGACGTATAGACAGAGCGAGCAGCATCGTCTCTTTGCCTTCTGCGGTACCGGTGCGGGACCGGCAGTTAATTACCCGCGCAAAATAAATGTTTCGTAATCGTGATTAGCCGTAGTAGTGTCGCGGTGAAGTGTTTTGGCGTCACTTGTTTTAGTCAAAGCGGTGGTGGATTGCCTAGGGTTGTAACTCATAACTTTCCTACCGATTACGCCATTACGACGCTGTCGAAGCAGTTTTTATTTTAAATGGTCAGCCAGGTTGCACGAGAAAAGCTTCGCGTTTTACCAATTTTTCTCTTACTAAAGGAACTTTGATTTTTTAAATTCTGAGAAAAGCTTCACGAATTCTTACAATTCGCAAAAATTGTGCGAACAACTGAATTCTGTTTAAAACTGAACAAACAAGTGTTGAGCTATCCTCCGCATCTTTCATCCTTGGGTCGGATATGTTAGTTGTAACGGTAGGGTGGTAAGTACCGCATAGTTCCAACTCCTTTATCAAATTACGCTGCATGGACACTGGTTCTGTCTATGCGCGTGTCTATTTTGTGTTTTTTGTTTTCTTAAGAGCTTCGGGCATACAAAGTACACTGCCGTCTCAGCAAGTCCAGGTACGACACGGCCCGCAATATTCTTCCATAAAACCGAAATTTGAATTATTCGGAGTCGTTCTAAAGGAAGACCTGGGCAGCGCCTCTATGTAAGTATAAGCATTCCTGCAGTTCAAATTTGATTTGTTGCAAATAAAAAGATTCCACAGTGTTATCCTCGAGAAACTACAAGAATCAAGAATATTTTCAGCTTAAATTAAACTATTGCACTCACTTCACGGATGCCGCATGCGAACACCTCAAAATAAGTGACACAGAAAGCAAAGTGCGCCTACCTTTGTTTCAAATCAGTCGCTCCAAATTCTGAGGTAGTGCACGCAACAAAGCACCGGGCAAAAGAGGTGATATAAAAGACACCCGTATCGTTCCTGCGGCGCCATATTATTATTCTGTTTGCGTGCACATCTGTGCGTGTTCCGCCACAAAAACCCTAAACCGTACCTGTTATGAACCCTATTCGCTGCTGCTTCCGGCCGCACCTGTGAGAATGCCCCAAACTGACCTTGTAACCTTGTAACTACAAGTACAAGGCCACACAAGGGTGTACGGTTTGCCATCTCCGATATACCCTTGTTGGAAATGTGAACTCCAACGGAAACAAATGTAAAACAAGAACTCTCATATTGCTTATAATGGCGTTATATATACTTTCTCCCTGACAGGTGTCAGAAATGCGAGCAAACGTCCTATCTCGCTTACATCAGACGCTACAAACAGAGGCTGGGATACAAAGTTAAGGTAGGGACTGCACATGGCATTTTAACAGCATTATACAAGTAGAAAAACAGTAAAATTCGAAGCCTCATTTTCGCGGCATTGCAATACACAGAAATAGTACAAGTCGAGGCACACTATAAAATGACGTAAAATTTAATCTATATGAATTAATTCAAACCATATTCAAGGGGTTTTAGAGCACTTCTGAACACTTTTCAGGACACAACAGGTCATGCTGGCGTTGCGGCTTTTTTTCTGACCTGTAAACGGGTTTTGGCATTTGGCCAATAACTATATCAACGCTAGAAAAGAGGAAAATAAGTTAGAATCCATAAAAGCCCGATAAGTTTGTGAGAACACCAGAATATGCAATAATTTCTCACTTTTTGCACGCGTGACTGACCTTAAACGTCATGACTAGAAAATTTAATTTGAAATCATTAAGAATAATATTTTGTCCCAATAGCAAAAATACCAATTTTATCCCTTACTTCAAATTAAAAATGAAGGAAGCTCCCAGTAACGCGTAAGATTTGAGGGCAGCGAAGCTGCACGCAATCTTCGCGACCGCCATGAAAGTTTAAGTCCACGATTGCAGTCGATTTGCTACTTCTTGGCTGCCGCAACGACCTTTACTCCATACTTGTTGCTGTCAGTGTGAGCTTCTTTCATTTTTTGAAGTGTTAACCATTCGAGATCACGCTGGAAGGGTGTACACAATGACGTGTCATTCTCTTTGCCAGCAAGTGTTGCCACGATTTCGGCGAACGCTGGAGTTTTTGTTTGGCCAGTCTTGGCCAATGTCCCTCAGCGGCTATGCTTTGCTTGTCAAACGTGCGCCGAGGATGCTGATAGGTCTCCGCGAGGCGCGCGCTGGGCAGTTTTTCGGTAATTTTAACAGCGGACGCGAAATAGAGAGCGAGAGATTAAACTTTATTTGTCATCTTTGCTGGGCGTAACCACCCGAAATGGGGTTCCGGGTGGGCGCTTCGTGAGACGACGATCAGGAGCCCATGGACCCTGGTGGCGTCTTCCGCAGCTTGTACTTCGGGAATGCAGCTAAGCAGCGCGCCCTCCCACCGTTCGGAATTACTGATGTGAAATCCGGGGTTGGCGGGTTGGGGTTTGAGATAGCAGGCCCAAACTATGTGTGTGAGTGAAGCAGCTGACAGTCCACACCCTTTGCATATGTCACTGGTACACTTCTGGGTACTGTCGATGGCTTAGGGTGGCATGGGAGAACGCGAATGTCTGCAGCCTACGCCACGCTACTGATTGTCCTCTTGTGAGGGATCTGTGATCTTTCGGACGTTTAAGACGACTCAGACTACAGTGCTCCGTAATTTCCTGATATGTCCATTGACTATGCCTTCCCCCCGTGTCAGACGGAACCTCTTCGGACTCAGGGTCAGCCTCGTTGCACAACCCTCTGGCTGCCTGGTGTGCCATTTCGTTCCCCGGGAGGGATGAGTGCACTGGTGTTCAAATGAGACGGACTTGTCTTTCTGTTGTCTCAGAGCGGCTCCGTAGTATATGCGCCGCTTCCGTAGAAACTCTCCCTCTTGCTTAGTTACGCAGGTTGGTCTTAGAATCCGATATAACGATGCTGGCCCGTGTACCCGTGATGGCGAGCGCGATGGCCACGTCTTCTACCGTGTCTGGGCGTGACGTGCTGACTGAACACGAGGGTTCCACATTACCTTGGTGGTCAACCACCACTGCCGTCACAGCGCTTCGGCCAGCGTAGCTCGCCGTGTCTACGTAGCAGACCTCTGGGTTAGAGTGGTACTGCTTGTGTAGCGCCATGGCCCTTGCTTGTCTGCGCTCCTGGTGGTGGGATGGATGCATGTTACGGGGATCGGTGCCACAGTGATGTGCTTCCGGATTTCCCCATGTTAGGCGGTCTTGTGTCCATGTTGATGGGCGTGAGGAATGCACAAATATTCTAGGATGGTTCTCCCGGTGATGGCAGCTGCTAAACGATTGTATTGGGTCGTACGTCGGGCTTCAATGAGCTCGCCCAAGGAGTTATGAATGCCCATCTTCAGCAGGCGGTCTGTGGCGGCGCTGATAGGGAGGCCGACTGCTGCCTTGGTGGCTTTCCGAATAATTAGATTATTTTTATATAGGGAGTACCTTAGGACCACACAATGTCCGTCCGCGTCCGTGCGCATAACATTTACAATCGAAAAAAATCATACAGGCACCGGCAGTACTAGACCCTGTGTCTGTTAGACCAGATAGAGTTAGTGTCAGTCATCCTACTCATTGGGCTACGATCGTGAGTATTACCCGAGAGTCAAACGCCTTATTCCTCTCCTGTAGCGGTGCGGAGAACTTTAGGACCTCCCAATGTCCGTCCACGTCCATCCGTGCGCCCACCACCATCAAGCGAAATTTGAGCCGTGAGTTGCAGTTTCATTAGGGAATAATCAAGGCGCAACTCATGGCTCAAATCGAATGACGGTCGGGGCGCAAATCAGATATCACTCGGGGCACAACTTGGACGTCATTTCGAATCCCCGTACTCCGCACCCTCGCCATCATTCATTTTTTTTCTATTTCTGCACTCCTGAGCTGGAGATATGGGGCGACGTACGCAATTCTACTGATGATAAAGGTTGGGAGGCGGAGGAGGTTGGGCTTTTTGAGGCCATGCTGTTTGTTTGCGATCATGGTGATTAATCTGCTAATTAGGGCAGCTGAATTGTGCAGTGCTTGAATGGTTGCTCGGCTGGTGCCTTTCTCGTGGATCTGCAGACCCAGCATACGAATGCAGTCAGTTTTGGGGATGGCGCTTCCTAGGAGGAACACCTGAATCTCTGGAGCAGATGATGGTCGCCTGCCTATCCTTGTGGGGTTGTACAAAAGGATCTATGCTTTCTGCAGGAAACAGGCCAAACCTCTATCGTGTACGTATATATGTACACCATCAGCGGCTTCTCGCAGGCGTTCCTGTATCTCCACATCACTACCACCTAGTACCCACAAAGTGATGTCATATGTGTACAAGCTGTAGGGAATGTTGGGGATCTTGTCGAGCAAAGGAGGCAGCCCAAGCATGGCCATATTGAAATGGAAGGAGGAGAGCACGGAGCCTTGTGGTGTCCCCCTGCTGCCCAGGCTTATGGAGTCCGAATTGAGATCCAGGATGTCGAGTTGAGTGGTACGTTGCGAAAGGGAACCTGCAATGTAGGTATATGCCTTTGCCCCAACGTTGAGGTCGTTGAGAATATAAGTATGGCCGCAATAGCTCTCACAATCAAACGGCTTCGGAAGATCCAGCCCCATAATGACCCGCGCGTCGAGGAGGGATGCTTAAGTGTTGTCAATTATCTGATGTTGCAGCTGCAGCATCACATCCTGGGTAGATAAGCCGGCCCTAAATCGTACCATGGTGTGAGGAAACAGTCGGTCCTACATGTGCTGGTGCAATCTACTGAGAACTACATGCTCAAGTAGCTCTCCAAGTCATTATGGTAGTTAGATGGGTGTGATTTCCAATTTCGGCTCTTTCCCATGGACGCTTAAACTTCAGCTTTACTTCTAGGGCTGTCCAGCACTGTGTTTGGTACTCCCGTGTAGGGTCATGGAGGTTATTCTCAACTTTGGGGTATGTACAGATGGTGCAGTTTTTCCAGCAGTGTTTGCGAATAAGCTTTATGGGAATGCAACAAGGTTAGCATATGGTTGCGTTGAACGCTGCGCTTTCCTCTGGAATTCAGAAGGCTACGGATTGTGTGCCACGTGCGCGGTGTGCTCATTTCCTTCTCCATCAAATCACACAAGGTATTCCAGTGCTGATTGTGGTAAATAGGCGCCATGCTTTTCTATATCCTTCTTTCGTCGGGCAAGCCTTCGCCGCAGGGGGTGGTTGTGTCTGTTTCTGTGGAGGCGGTTCTGTATGCTTTCCTTGGTCTCCCACATATGAATCAGGCACAGGTCTATTTGCTCGAGATTTGCTTCTTCAGGAACGGTTTTAGTGGCCAAGTCGATGTTCTCATGTGCAAGTTTCACCCACTCCTCGACATCTTCGATAATAGGGCAGTCTCGCATTTGTCGGATTTTCCGGAAGAGGTCCCAGTCAATTACTGTGTGCTTGCGCCCCATTGATTATGTGGGTCCTGCCACGAGGAGCGCTTCCACGATATAATGATCTCTGGCTAGGTTGATAAGCGTGTTTCTCCATTGTGCGCTGTTTACGTTCTTTACAATACTCAGATAAGGCGTGGTATCGCGCTGGACGCTGTTGCCCTGTCTAGTTGGGTGCGCCGGATCCGTTAAGACTCTGAGATTCAGCTGTTGCATGGTATCAGATACCTGCTGGTGCTGTTTTGTGGGTCGGGGGTATCCCTACGCTGGGCGGGGTGCAGTAAAATCCCCAACGACAACTAGAGATTGGCCATGGGAAACCAGGTGAGCCATCTGGAGCAAGGACCCGACATTACGGTATAGTCTTGGGGCGCTGTATACATTGAGGACGTACAACATTTGTATCTTCTTCGTGGTAGCGGGCAGGATTTCAAGAAAAACAAATTCCGGCACCTGGCATTCAAGCAATATTTGCTTTTCTGGAATGTTTCGATGCACGCGGGTTTCGATGCACCTCTCTTGGCGAGGGTCTACCAAGATCTGTCGGAACGTAGTTGTAACCCGTGTATCCCGAGAGTTTATCTGTGACCTCAGTTTCTTGTAATGCTATGATATCTGGTGTAGTCTGATGGTTTAAGCCCCTGTTTAAGCCTGTATGCTCTACAGTTCCACTGCCAGTTGCAGTAAGAGTGCCTATCGTTGTGTTTGCCCGGTTCATGCGCCATGTTGATCAGAGCCTGGTTGGACGGTAGTCAATTGTACGGCTTCAGCGTAGGGGGATGCACCGTATCCCCTTGAAAAAGAGAGGGGCGAATAGGTACGACTTGGGGGGATGGTGTTCGCGGCGATATACACGCCGAAGGGAGTTGAGCGACCTTAAATTCGAGAGCGGTGACCTTGAGGTCAATAGTCTCCCTGAAATTCGCCAATGCCGTGGCTAGAGAATTCACTGCACATTAAAGCTCCTCAAATCCTTACATTAAGCGCTGCTCCAGTTGTTGCATTCGATGGCTTTCTTGTGATGGGCGATCAGCCGCCTCCTCAGCCTGTCTCTTGTTACGCGGAGGGTTTTCTTCAAAAGAGTGTGAAGCCGGTGTTCCGGCTGGCGAGGTGGCCGTGCTACAGCTAGGTTTCATATGTGCGAGCTCGGTTTTGAGTTGTCTATTCTCGTTTGCACCTGGCCCAGTATAGCCGTAATGGCCTGTAGCTCTTCCTGTTTGTTATCTTTTGTTTCACGCATGTGGATACCTTGTGTTTGTGCCCCTGCTGTAACAGTTTGGGAAGCTTTGCTGCCCAGCTCACCTGCGCGGTGCCGTTTGGTGTTCCGGGGCTGCAGGGCTGTTGCGTGGTGGGCCTGACTCGGCTGGATCAGGGTCCCGGTTCTTGGACTTGGAGCGGGACTGTCGTTGATGCTTGCTGGACTTCTTGTGTTTCTTCTTTGATAACGAACCACCGGAGGTGGCCGTGAGAATGAAAGTGAACGGTCCCTCCGCTGTCTGGAAGAGTCTCGTTTCTGGCTGCGGAATCGTTGGTGGCGCCACTGTCGCTGCTTGACGACGAAGGGGGTGCGGTAGCGCTTTTTTGCACTGCTTGTCAAAAGGGTGGTCCTGTCCGGTAGGGTAGTCCTTGTCCTCCTGCCTCCCCCCCCAGGAATGTTTCGTTCCAGGCTGGGGGGCGGTTTAAGTAGCCTGAGAAACCGTCTGAAGTCGCCTGCAGACGCGGAGCCTGCAGTTTTAAGGACCTTCTTGCTCATATCAAGCTGAAAACAAGGGCTACGTCAACGTCTGATCCCTGTGCCCGCTCCAGATGCAGTCCTTGTCAACATATACCGCCCGGCTGCATTTCGCGCCGGATACACCGAGCAGCACCGGGAACCTGCCGAGAGCCGATCGAGGCAGTCCCGCTGTTTCGCTGGCGGAACAGGAAGGACGGGAAATGGCGGAACAGTAGGAGAAGCCTCATATAGGCATACATGTGGTCTGGACTTTACCGTGTCATTCCTTGTCTTTACACTGGTACAAAGTATAATCACATGACAGAACACGTCACTGTATTTTGTTCAGTCAGCTGTAAATCCTTGGTATGTTTATTTTTCTACCGACATCGCCTTTCATTGACTATTGCATTTTGTGCTGTATGAAAAGCATTGCTCTGCCCATACTGTATTTCCTCCACATCAACAAAACTGCACAATTCCCTTTATTGCGGAGGTTTGTTTTTTGGCACTATTCCATTGTTTCCTTGACCTCCCTCTTGGTTAGAATCAGCATTCTGCATTTGCCTAACCGGAATTTCAATGAAGCCATGTCTGTTCGATTTAACGCATAAAATTAAAATGAAATTAAAGAAACGTGCAACAAGCTCAACACTCAACAGCAGTGCAATAAGGTGTTCCGCGAAGCGTAAGTTTACTCTTCGCGTAACTAGCACAAAAAATAACAAAAAGGCGATTACTTAAGAACGAAGACGCACGTTTGCTGGCTTCACCGCCATAATATACGAATCTGCCGCACGTGCAGTCCACTGCTATTCGAAGGTTATCGCGGAAAAGCTACTCTTTCAAATGAAGCAGACAGAACACCAGCGTTAGCAAATCTTCCATGCCAGTTTCATTATGCTTGATAACAAAGAATGTAAAGCTTGAAAACCAAAGTGTGGCAAGTCAGTCGTTCGGGCCATTGTTGTAGCATAGAACAGCCAACAAGGGAGAGAAGAGTGCGAAATCTTAATTTTCATGGTTCCGAAACGAAACCGTAGGACATTGGTACGCGTGGCCGCTCGATGCTGGCGCGATAACCTTCAAATTGTGCCGGACTTTATTTCATAGCTGATAATAAATCTTTTAGTCCCTTTGCTAAAGGAAAATCTAAAACACGCAAATCTTGATAGTAAACACCCAGTGTTGGCCTCCACTTCCGCCTGACAAGCTTCGGGGACCGCGCGGCACTCACGAGCGCGTGCCCGCATAACCGTCAGCTCTACGGCCAATGAATCACCCTTGGTATACCCATAGACCGGCGAACGGAAATTTAGTTCATCATCATTATCATCATCATCTAATCTCCTTAAGGTGGGCTTTACTGTTAGCGTTCAGCATACACAAATCGCACGTTAAAGTCAGTTATTTCAAGCTTCGTTTGAAAAACAACGCACAAGAAGCCTTGCCTACATATTTCCCCGTCGCATCTTTGGGACGACCCCCCCAACCCCCCCCGAAAAAAACCCCTGGCTACGCGCCTGCCACGCATTCGGGATCTTCTTCCACAGGGTTAGCGGCGCCACACGCGCTGAAAACTGCGTGGTCTAACCAAGACAACACGTCCTTCCGTTGCCCCAACTACCGCAGGGAGAGCACACCTCATGCTTTTTATTATGGATGTAGCAGCGGTACTCCGCAACGCGGTAATATACGAAATAGGGTACCTTGCTACCAGAGAGGGCTATAGTTGCCGAGTTTGTGTGTCCGATCCTTCTAGCGTGGAGGGCTGCGGGCTTTCAGAAATACGCAATATTTGTTGCTATGCCTTCGGGTGAGTCGTAAGGGGGGATGCTGTGGATGACCCCCCTTACGGAATTTTCTTGGAGCAGCCACGTAGGCTCGGGTAGGGTAAGTTTCGCCGATCTTGACTTCTTCAATGCAAGTGTATCTTACCGCTGTTTCTTGAAGCGCGGTGCTGATAACCACAATATTTTAAGTCTGGTTTGCTCGGTAAATGTCCGTTGAGGCGAGTTCTTGCTCTATCCCGGCATCCGGTAGGATGGTGTCTCTCAAGATAGCTTCACTGATGTGCGCAAAATTGAGACCGCTCCGTGGCCGGATCACTACTTTGATGTCGTCTTTGGGTAGGCGTGGGCATCGCGGACGATGAATGGGACGATTCTGGTGCTGCGTCATTGCCTCGTGGGTTGTTTTCGGAGCGGAGTGTGCCCTTTGATCGGCTGACGGCGCGTTCAATGCAGCCGTGGGATGACGTGGTGAGGTGCGGCCATGCTTGCGCCCGTAACATTGGAGCCAGCCCGTGGTGTCTTCATATTCTTCTTGTGAGATGGATTCACCGGTTGCCGTGGTTACAAGCCTTAGAGCTGAGCTGATTGCTTTCGGCGACGTGGAAGCATCGCCCGGTGCGCTGGCCACCACTGCTTGATTGATTGATTGTGGGGTTTAACGCGCCGACGCAACGCAGGCGATGAGGCGCGCCGTAGTGGAGGGCTCCGGATTAATTTTGACCACCTGGGGATCTTTATCGTGCGCCGAAATCTCGTACACACGGGCGTTTTTGCTTTTCGCCTCCATCAGAAAAGCGGCCGCCGCGGCCGGGAATCGAACCCGCGACCTCGTGCTCAGCAGCGCAACGCCTTAGCCACTGAGCCACCGCGGCGGGTGGCCACCACTGCTGATGTGGCTTCCGCGCCGCCATGGTCCCCTGCAGCTGCTGGCGATTTGCTACGAATTATGATATGCTAAACAGCTTGATTGTTAAAAATACTCCTAACAATAGAGAGCCCTGAATGTCCTTTTGAGCACACTAAATGAACAAACGCAGTCGTTAGGTTGGGTGGCCAACGTCTTGTATGCTAAGTGCAACTTTTTACGGGCCGCGGAAAGCCCACATTTTCGTTGCAATATTTTTTGTCGTCGCACTTTCACCCTTGGGAACCGCACTTTCACCCTTGGGTTTTTTGGGAAACGCTATTAAAAGACATGTTCGTCATAGATTCTCCTATGTGTGTCACGAAGCACGGAGTCCTGCTACAGGATGCCTTTTTTTGCACTTCCGTCGTAAAAAAGAGTCTTCTTCTCAGCGGATCGGAGGGTCGCAGGTAGATATGTGAGTGGGTGAAAAAAAGAAAAAAAAACGTATTAGGAACAGAACGCCTAATTTTGGTATTTTTCAACCAGAATATTGCAAAAAGCAAACAGAGCTTGTCTGGGGAAATTTGTAGAGATGCGACCAATCTTCAGTGAGGGAAACGCTTTCTGGAATCAATGCCTCGACGGCAAACCATGCGCAGTTTTTGAGAGCAGAAGCTCTGCTGGGACATGTGTGATGCAGCATGTAACCGTTAGTCTTTTCAGTTTTAACGGAAAATATAGGACACTTAAGTCTCATAAGTGAATTGAAGGCGAAAGCCAGCGATTATTAAAGACTTCTTCACTGCTGCATCGTGTTCGCTGCGCAGTCATATTCATGTGTCATGCGGCACCCATCCAGATAATACAGGGTTTTAGTACAGCGGGAGCTAGCCTTTAGCGCGCGGTATTCCGTGCGCGCCTCCTAGTACGCATGCGCAGTACGCAAACTGATGATTTCCGTTTGCGGGCGCACGCAATTTTCCCGAGTTTTCGTTCGGTGCTTTGTGGCGTTGCGGGTCGCTCGCGCGGCTGGCGCTGGTCTCGCGACACTTGTTTGCACGAGACGGCCAGCCCCCGCTGGCCGCTGCCGGCCGGAATGGTTCTGTGCGCGCGCGCCTCGCCTTCACCGACGATCTCGCGTTGCTGAAAGTGACGGGTACCCGCGGCCGCCCAGAATACTACACTGTACTTTACTGTATCGCTGCGCCAAGTCGTACTGAACAGAACCGCTGTGGGGGGTACCACCGTTTACCTTGGGTCGCGGTCGCATGGGCAGCTTGGCTTGCGAAATTGTTGTTCTTTGTGGATATTTTAGATGGCGATAGCTACGCTTCTCAGCAGCACCACGCTATTCACGGAATGTTTCTGGCGCTGTGCTAAAAGCGGGGTTGGTAGAAAACGTTTGTGGAGCGCAAGCGCAATATTTCGCGCGCACTAAACGCTAGCTCGCACTATACAAAAACTCTCTAATTCTTGTTCAACCCTGGCACAGTAAAGGGTGGTTACAGCACTTGGCTGCGTCTCTTGGCGACCCGCATTTAAGTCCCATTTGAACCCTACAGCGTTTTTTATATTCATTTATATATTTAATATAGTTTCTTTATTCATTTTCTTTTTACAGCAGCCTAATTTGGTTTCATTCGTGAAGTCAGCAGCAACTGCGGTCAGTTTTTGCGTTTGATGAGACATCTAAGTTCTTAAGAAGTATGCCGACATTATACATATCTGTGCGGAATCGTCATCTTTCAACTTCTTTCTAAAAAAAACACGAAAAAATCCTGTTCCACCCCCCTCCCCCTCACAATGTCACGAAAACTTACACGTGAAGTTGCGGCGGCAGCTTTGGTTAATTAGCTCTGCCGTCGGCACTGTTCGTCTATATTTATCTTTTAGGGGCGAAGCCTCTTAGGGGCTGGTGCTGTTGGTTTCTCCTGCGTCGTCGTGATTGTCCTCTCATGTAGTCATGGCACTAAAACACCGAGATAGTACAAGAGGACTGTGATTTGGGCGAGTTGGTGAATGTTCATGATTGTCAATCATGATTGTCAATCATGACCGCTGGATTGTCAATCATGACCGAGATAGTAGTTTACGCTTCGCGATAGAACATAACGCGTACTAAAAAACACCGGGACACTCGTTTACGCCTCGCGCTAGAGGTCTTCGTGCTTCAAAAACAAGAGACTGTTACAGCCAAGCTGTATACCTCTACCCCAAAAGGTTTTGTTCCGTGGGCAAAAACGCCAAGGCGCCAAGAATATACTTACACACTGCATGCTTCGCACCTCCACAGGTTTCACGTTAGTGGAGATTGCCCGAGATTTTTTACTCCATTACCACGCCTATCGTTAGGGCGCGCTCATATTAGGTCGATACAATGACGGCACGACGGCGACGCCGACTTACCAGTTGACACACCGCGTTGTCACATGACGACGACGGCGAGAAAAACACGTCGGCTGATCGAAATATGCGCAGTGGGACTGGATCCCCGACCGAGAGACGCCAACAAAACCGGTCAGAGCACCGGTAGACCGGAATTTTTGAGATAAAAAGAAAACTGCGCACACAAAACATTCGGGCAGTAATGAATGCGGCTCTGTATTAGAAGCGACTCCCGTTAGTGGCTAGGGCTGTTGGCTTCTTGTTTCGTCGTCGCAACCGTCGTCTCATCTAGTCACGGTACCGAAACACCGGGACACGCGTTTACGCATCGCGCTAGAGATTTTCGTGCTTCAAGGACAAGTGAATTTTACAGCAAAGCTGTATACCTCCACCTCAAACGATTTCATTTCCGTTGGGGAAAACGTCAAGGCTCCAAGAATGCACTTATAAACTGCTTGCTTCGCCCCTCCACAGGTTTAACGTTACTGGAGATGGCACGGGATTTCGTTAGTTTAGCAACCTGGCCGGTCGCTGGCTTCATAGCCGCTCTATGTTCTGAAGGTTACAGTTGCGCGGCAGCAGCGCACAAGGGCCTGGCACAGAACAGTGTTCGAGTCGGGTGCCCCTAGCGCACTCACAGTCCGCTCCATCTACTGGACGAAGTGCCACCAGGCTGGCTTGGGGTGGGAGCGCAATCCACCGCATCCGCTCGCGCTCGCCATACTGAGTTTAGGCCTAGCGTCAGAGCACCGAGAGTTCTTGGTAGCAGACACCCGACCACACAATGTTGCAGCGTATACCGATAAAACACGGCGCCTTGCCCAAAAGTACCGCGCAGTGTTGCATTCGAGGAGCACGTCCTCCGCCGCCTCAGCCTCCCACACAAGGGGCATCCTGTGCAGCACGGCAAAAAGAAGCCACGTTCCTCCTGCCGTGATCCTACCGGTAGCAACCCGGACTGGAACTGGAACAAAAAGTTTCTGGACCCAGTGGGAATCGGCAGGCCCGTGATCCGTTTCAGTACGTCCCGTTTGGCCGCCTCGACTGGTGGTCGAAAAGGTCGTGGTATAGCCGAAGGAGCTGAACCGTTAGATTATAGTCCCACGAGAACTGCTAGTTGATTTACAGCGGCAGCGATTTTCCTATAGAAATGGGCGGATTGAACGCCATGGTGCAGTTGGGCTATTATCACCGGTCACTTTGCCATGTGGGCAGATCAGATCGACTGGAGCGCTCCACGGAGAAAAGAGCCGGAGTGGTCCCGGAAGTGTGCAAATTGGACTCTGCACATAGAACATATAATTTGCAAAGCTAACCGCTAGTTGGGTTATCTGCGCCATAACGTCTCGAACTCCCAAACCTGAATGAAACTTTCGCTTGGTAAAATACTAAACAAGTCAAAACTCGAGTATACTACGCCAGTGTGGGGCCGCTCCCACGATAGTATAATTACTGCTCCAGAAATGGTCAAAATATGTCTTTTCGCTTCATTCACTGCAATTATAACCGTGCTGCAAGCATCACGTCCATGAAATTCATCACCGGGCTGCCTTCTCTAGCTTCCAGTCGAGCCACTGTTCATCTTACATTGCTTGACAAGCTTACCATCATCCCACCTTGCACAACCAAATCATTCGTCAACCGAAATCGATTTCTTTCCGAAACAATCATGCTCACAAAGTTGGTATTGAAAATAGTAACACACTACATTTTTCTGAATAATTCATCCTGAGAAGTTCGCACGAGTGAAGCCGCCTTCCGGCAGATGTCGTGGCCACACGTGATAATCGTCTATTAAGTGGAGAGCATTTTACGAGCTCGCCTTGTCGTCGTAGCTGGGTCGGTGGACCCAAGAGAACACACAAAGAGAATTTATTAAAAACTAGTTACAGCTAGGACCCGTTGTAGTTGCCTACTACACGGGTCGACAGGGCACAGGATATACACAATGTTCCACAGAGAAAAAGAAAGGGAACATCACACAAGTTCACAAAAAAACTATGTCCGCCGCACACAAGGTTCTTTACAATAATATCCGTGGCACGAGGTTCAGACACAGCAGTTCTGCGTGGGTGTCAACATAAAAACCATAACAGGTCACACACATCCTATACAAAAATATTGTACGGTCGGCTACAGAAAATCCTTTTTACGGTCGTCTTTAGCTATTTGGCCCAAATATCTTTCGCCGTTTCTAAGGGTGTCTTTAGCGATTCGTATCGCCATTCCTATGGGTGTCCTTAGCTTCTTCTATAACCGGTTCTACGGCTGTCTTTAGCTATTCGTATCGACATTCCTATGGGTGTGTTTAACTTTTTTATAGCCGGTTATATGGTTGTCTTTAGCTATTTGTATCAGCATTCCTATGGGTGTCTTTAGTGTCTTCTATAACCGGTTCTATGGCTGTTTGTAGCTATTCGTATCGACATTCCTATGGGTGGGTTTGGCGTCTTCGATAGCCGGTTCTGTGGTTGTCTTTAGATATTCGTATCGACATTCCTATGGGTGTCTTTAGCTTCTGCTATAGCCGGTTCTATGGCTGTCTTTAGCTCTTCTTTCGATATCGCTATGGCTATAGAAGAAGCTGAAGACACCCTCAGGAATGTTCATAGGAATGGCTAAAGACAGCCACAGAAACGTCTACAGATAATTGGGCCAAATAGCTAAGGACAACCATAAGAAGGGTTTTCAATAGCCGACCATACAATATTTTTGCATAGCCTGCAGCCAGAAGAGAATCACCACTACTTGAAACGCACCGACAGCAGCAGCCGCTGAGAAATTAATAACACGCTACCATACCGGCATATAGCCTTGCGGATTTCTAGAACTTCTCCTGTGGCACTTAGGGTGCCTGCCTATCTGCATTCTGTAATATATGCTCCGTGAACACTTCAGCGATATATGGGGAGTGCAAGGTTGCGATTGCAAACACTTCGCCAGTTTTCGTTCACAAAGGCTGAAAAACAAACAAACAAGGAACGCAAAACCAAGGGGTTTATTCATCCCATTCATTCCATAAAGGGCTACTATCTACGCTACTTCTCTTCCAGTAAACAGTTGTTCACATATGCCAAACGAAACACACAGCACACGCATTCCAACACACTGGCTCATGTTTATGTTACTTGCCCGACTGCCTCACTACGCGGCACATTCCCCGCGAACGCCCACAGAGACAGAAATACCTACAGGTGCTGGGTAGTCCACAGAAAAAAGAGAGCACTCAGAAGTCGTTCATTTCACTCAGTAATCAATACACAAAGCTGCAAGTACGGTGGCTAAAATGAAAATGAACTCTTAATAAAACAATCAGGACGGTCGCACAAAATGCAATAAAAAAAACGGTTTCCAAGTCCGCTCAATTATATCCTTGTAAATTTTCCCAGTTCACGAAAAAATAATTATCTTTGTCTCATCACCGCGGCCAAATATTCACTTCTGTGTACGTTGCAATGCCCATGTGGTGCAGGGTACGTTGGAGACGTATTCTTGAACACCAAAAAAAGTCGTGCATTTCTCGCACTATACAGCCTCTTCAGTTCGTAAGATCACTCACCCTGGAGTTTTGCGTGCGATTAAATTTCTGTCGCGGTATCGCAGGTATCCATTTTCGCATGACTTCAAGTTGATGTTAGTTAATCGTAACACTCACCGTAAACATGGAAATTTATGACAGCGAAAAGCGGCACATTTGCTTGGCGTCACACCCTCTGCCCGAACACATTGCGGTCGAATCGTAAATTCCCAGCACCAGGCGAAACGTGCTTTGCCCGGACGCATGAGCAAGGAGACGAAATGTGGCTGACTCAGTGCATCCTGGTAAAAGCAGGTCCATCGCGCTAGCAAATAGTGCGGAGATACGAGCCCATCTTGCGACCTTTTTATAACTTCTTCGCTGGTAATTATTTTATTTGGTAAATACAACATCGCCCAAAGTTTTGTTTTCTTCATCCGAAAAAATATATCGGTTCTCAGTACTAGGGAAAAATTGTCTGTCACTATCATTGGTGCGCGCACAAACACTAACACAGCGCGGAACGCCTGACCCTCGTTTCAACAAAAACTTTCCTTCGCACGGCCGGGCTACAGCGTCGACGCTCGCTGCGCGCACGCCGCCCCACCCCGGCCGTGTCCTTCGGTACCCATTGCCAAAACCAGTGTGCCAAACAAACAACCGAAAATAAAACAGGAAGCATGGATGTCTCCTCCATGACCCGCTAGCGGGTCATGGTCCCCCTACCTTTCCATCGCTTCCCAGAATTTCCTTTCCGTGCCTCCTTGGGTCCGGCGTGGGTCGCTCTCCCCCTTTCTCAATGACTAATCTCGAAGTGGGCTCCGCGGGAGAAGGAATGGGGTAATTCGCAGATACCACCATATTTCTGACTGTGTCCGCACATACCATGGGCCGCGAAAGTTCGTTCCAATTTGCTTCGACGCTGAGAGGGCCGTTTTCAGAGAAGCTCGCTTTTTTACTTGACCGCGGCAGCGAAGGGCCGCAGAGGAAGAATTCTCCGAACTTATACGTCTTTCGGTCAACGCTCATCTGCAAGCTTTGCCGAAGCGCAGTATCCAAAGTTGCAATCTCAATTTGAGCGTTAATTTGTAGCTGCCTTGAATTGTACTTTTCCCGAATTGTTGGTATAATAAGTACCTTACGTTATTGAACAAAAACTTTCATACAACCGGTCGATGAACCTCATCATCGTTATTCAATCTGTGTTGTAGATGTGGCTAGGTAAATTATGAGTATATGAATTACGCGTCATAAGTCATATTGAAATCAGCGGAATAGGATTTAATGGTTGCTGTAATTATACATTTATGGGGTAACACATTCTTATTAGCGGCTGGAGACTTGGAGCCTCATGTCACTATATACTTAGCTAAGGAAGCTTTTGTGGATGCAGGCCTGTAAATTATGCGGCAAACGCTTGCCTAATTCCAGCTAAATGGTTAAAGAAGCTGAAGCTGCATGGTTTTGAGACTGTAGAGTTAGAGGTGGACAACGGCCTATAGCCAGCCAAATTAGTTTTTATGGCTTTCTCTCTTTAGCTTTATTACGAACTCTTTTGAATAGCTGGTAAAAGACAGCTGAATGGTTTCAAGTCTGTAAACTTAAAGCTAAACAATGGTCTATAGCCAGCCAAAAACGCTTTGTCACGGCTAGGTCTATAGAACTAAAGCCATACATAATTATTTAGCTGCCTACCGTAAACTGAATAGCTGTGACTTTATAGACTAAACACACTAAGATATCCTATAATCGTCTAAAAAGAATTGTATGGTTTACATTCTTTAGTGCAGGATGCATAAAAACCCAAATAGCTGGCTATAACCTAATTTATGCCCTTTTATAGGTGACCATAGGGATCCATAGGCGGCTATAGCTCACCATACATTTTTCCCTAGGTGCCCATAAGGCATTTTTGTATAGGAGATCTGTTCTATTCAGTGCTCATGTCTATGACCGTACAGAGAGGCATGCTCAGCCAGGCTGCCTAAACTGCACCTTGGCCTCTCACCTACAACTCCCTTCAGCACGCAAGTGTTACACCTTATTAATAAGGCACGATACACCAATGCATGGTGCTATTGGCAACCTTGATGAAGCGAGTCGACTAACGCATGGCGAAAGATTATTCACCCAGCGCCACCAGCTCATGCTGCAGGTGCTCTATGACCATTTCCCGAACGCGCCACAAGAGGGGATACATGGCACGCTGTGCGCCCACACACAGCAAAGGCGCCCACACACAGCAGAAAGCTGACGAATGGATCTTTCGATTTCTTGTGGGCGCCCAGCCTAAGCTCAAACATACTTCTGAGTAAAACCAAGAATGTGGTGGCCACACGACACTCAATTAGAGCAGGCACTAGCGTCTCAGTGCGTCCGCATTGCGGTCACCGGGCAGAGTGAACCACACCAAATGCTGCAAGGCTGTCACACGTCGGCAGGGCTCTCCAGCCACGCAGCCACCCGAAATAACGAACGTCTGCAGGAATCACCGCTGACGTTAACTGTTGCCAGCGGGCCCCACGATCATTCAATTGCCCAATAGCAAATTTCTCGCATATCAGTCGCAGATGAGGCTCTAATAACTAAATCTGGCTTGCCCGACTGAAATACTCTAAGTGTTTTAACAACGTACTTATAGAAAGCCGGCGGCTGCAAGGCTGTACGTCCGGTAATGGGCTCATAAAACAACAAGCGAGCATTACCCAAGAAATAGCGAAGCAGAGCCTGCCCCGGGTATTCATCATCTTTTACCAGTTCCTACATACTACGTAACGCTAGCACACTTGACATCGTGTGCATGGCAAGCTAAACCCCCTGTGATGCGGGGCAGACGCAGCAGAGCGCGCGCAACTGACTCGGTCTTGCTAGCCCAGAAAAATGACCCGGATTTTGTGGCCGGCCGACGGGTTAGGTCACGAGGTGACCGAGCCACCTTCGCCACGTAAAAGAACGCTGCTGGCACGCACGGCTTAATGATATACACATAAAGAGAATTTATTAAAAACTAGTTACAGCTAGGACCCGCTGTAGTTAGCTACTACACGGGTCGACAGGGCACAGGATTGATGCAATGTGCCACAGAGGAAAGGAAGTGAACATCACAAAAGTTCACAAAACAACTAGTACACCGCACCGAAGGTTCTTTACAATAATGTCCGTGGCACGAGGCTCGAACACCATAGTTCACGCGTGGGAGGGAACATAAAAACCTGAACACTTTACACAGCCCCACGGCGTACCGTCGTAGCGGCGTCCCACAGAGGCTTAGAAAGCGAAGCGGTTAACGTAGACATAAGCATTCGAAACTCGTGAACCGCTGGCGCTCGTAATACATGTCCCCGTTGTTTAGTACAGAGAGAACTGCAGGTACATTTGAGGCAAAATATACGTAATTAACTGGCAGCGTCTGCGTTCATTTAGTTAGGAAGGCTCGTTGGGTTGGATTTTGCGATAGTAAGCGAACAAAAGTGGCAATGCAAAATGGCACGTTCCATACTGCGCAGTAAGGCGCCGGCGGCGACGGCACGTGCTAAAGAACACAGAAAGAACAGAGCACAAAAGAAAGAGCACAAAAAGTAGTAAAAGTAGTAGTAGCTCCTTTATTAGTAAGGAGGGCCAAAGGCCGGTTTAGGGAAGAGGAAGAGGAACAGGGGAGGGGAATGCAGTGTCTTTTACAGGGACGTGGCAGCTTGCAGGGACCACAGCCGACCCCAGCTACACTGCCCGTGCTAGGCCACTTTTGATGGCAAACAGCCATATTTTGTGCAGTACCGGTTTCTCAATAGTGCGATAGTCTTCTGGAGTGCCTGTGGGCTCGTGGAAAGATGTGATGATGTCTGAGCGATGTTGCGAGAAGAAGGAGCAATCTCGAAGGAGATGGTTAAGGTCTGCATATGTGAGGGTATTGCAGAATGTACATTTGAGAAGGAGATTGGGTGAGAACCATTTTCGGATTATGTGCGTGGTGTAGGTGGCATTTGCTAGGAGCTTGTTGGGAAATACCTCACCGCCTCGTGGTAGGGGAGGAATGCCAGTTAGGTACCCTTGAGGGGTGGCAGCGATGTAGCGGTTCCTCTTGTCGCGCTTATGTCGAAGTAACAGCAGGGAAGCAGGTAGCGGTGACGGAGTCGGCGTGCTTGGAACCAGCGGATGTGTAATGATAACACTGTCCCGTTCCGCAGAATGGGCGGCCTGGTTACCCGTGCAAGCTGTCTCGTGGCCGGGAACCCATTCAATCCGTACAGATACCCCGTTGCGACGGAGTAGGGCAACATGGGTCAGGGTTTGTTGTGTGAGAGGGTTGAGAGAGGATGGGCGTCTGAGTTCTGGAACTACGCCGATGGACTCCGTGAGGATGCGAATATGGGATGGGGGCATCTGCGAGACGTCGAAGCTTATGTGGTTGAGAGTACCGATGACAGCATGGAGCTCAGCCTCCAATGGCGTGATGTGGAGAAAGTTAAGACTAGCTGTGCCGATGAGATCTGGGTTCTCCGAGCTGTGCCAAGCCAGCCTGATGGTGTGGTCGCTGACACTTGCATCCATATAGATGTCATTCTCACCCGGGCAACAAGGACCGGTTTAGCTTTTCTAGGCGCTTTTTGTGCCGCGTGGAGTGACTGCGCGGGACTGGTTTCGAAGGTGCATCAGGGGCGACGTCAGGGAGAGCCCATGGAGCCATTGGGCTTAGCACGTTGTGCGTGTGTTTGTGTGTTGTGTTGTGTTTTATGGCACATAAGCAACTTAGGCTATCATGCGCCAAACAGAAGGTTTTGTGTATTTTGTGGATAATAACGGTTACAGCACGTTACAGCTTGCTTAGAATCCGTGCTTCTTTTATAAAACTAAAAACGGAGGAAATTTTAACAAGTGCGTTTTCTCCTAAAAGTAGACTGGGGTGAAATGGAATGTGTTCGTCGTAGAACAGCCTAAAATGCTTTTTCCTTAGGACCTCAAATTTCATACATGAGAGTAACATGTGGTTTACTGTTAGCTCTTGGTCGCATTCCTCACATCTCGGTTTATCTTCTTTCATTAGAAGGAAGTTATGTGTCAGGTATGTACGTCCGATGCGGAGACGACATAAAATGACTTCTGTGTAGCGTTCCTCATGTTTGCTTGATTCCCACTCTGTTATAGTGGGCTTAACTATGTGAAGTTTGTTGTTTGTTTCGTTATCCCATGAGGACTGCCATGTTTCTCTGAGTTTACTCCGTATAAATTTCATACAGTCGGTATGAAGAATATGTACTTGTGTTACTGTTTTACTACCAGCCTGTGCAGCACATGCATCGGCTCTCTCATTACCGTTGATCCCAACATTGCTAGGAACCCAGCACAACTTAAGTTCCTGTCCCTGTGTTTTTGCTGTCACTAAATTGTGTATTATGTATCCTATTATGGGTTGAGCTGCATTTTTATAATGTAGGGCTGTGATCGCGCTGAGCGAGTCTGTGTAAATAACACTTTTCAGAATGCTTTCCTTCCTTATTCTTTCCACAGCCACAGCAATTGCATAAGACTCCGCTGTGAAAACCGAGGCGCACTGAGGTAGTCTGATCACCTTCTCCCATTTACCTTGTATTATTGCACTCCCAGCATAGCATGCTGTTTTGGAACCGTCTGTGTAAAATGAGGTGTAGCCTTTGTATTTTTCGTTCAGTGCCAAAAACTCCTGTAATATGTGTTCACGCGGTGTTTTCTTTTTTGAAAGTGTGTCAGTGTAAAATCGCACACACCAGGGAATGTATACCAAGATGGTAGTTTTGTTCTATGGCAGTCCCAGGTAATGTGTCCAGCATACTAAGTTCTTGACATTTCTCTTCAAACCGAAGGAGCAATGGTCTATAGCTTGGGGTTTGTTATTAAACAGTGTCGTAGATGGGCATTTCGTGACGATGGGATAGCACAGATGTTTCGGTAGTGAACGGATCTTTAGGATGTATGAGCACGTGAGCATGAGTCTTCTGTGTGTAAGTGGTGGTTCATTGGTTTCAACATAAAGACTGAGTGGGCATTGGATCGCAGCAGTGATGCCGGCGGCTGACAACCCCCTTTGTCTTTTTGTTCAGCTGGCTGCAATCCTTGGAACGTGCCCTGCTGCCTGCGCGGATCGACTGCGACTGGCTCCTGAGATCGACGCATGTCCCTTGTTTGACTCGTCACCTTGCGTCGATCATGGGTGGCCACCTTGCGCAGCATTGGAGCCCTACTACGCAGAAGCCAGTGTGACATCGTCATCAAGGCTGACGGACCATATAACCGGCTGGCGGAACCCTTCGCCCTTCAGTGGGCATTGGATCGCAGCAGTGATGCCGGCGGCTGACAACCCCCTTTGCCTTTTTGTTCAGCTGGCTGCAATCCTTGGAACGTGCCCTGCTGCCTGCGCGGATCGACTGCGACTGGCTCCTGAGATCGACGCATGTCCCTTGTTTGACTCGTCACCTTGCGTCGATCATGGTTGGCCACCTTGCGCAACATTGGAGCCCTACTACGCAGAAGCCAGTGTGACATCGTCATCAAGGCTGACGGACCATATAACCGGCTGGCGGAACCCTTCGCCCTTCAGTGGGCATTGGATCGCAGCAGTGATGCCGGCGGCTGACAACCCCCTTTGTCTTTTTGTTCAGGTTGGTCCCGCCCCACCCCTTTTTTCAAAACGCTCAAACAACCTTTTTCTGCTGCTGTTCCCATGCCCAAGTGTTCTTGCCTGCACCGTTGTGGAGTGTGTTTTTGTTACTAAAATGTTGTTGGTCAGCGGAGACGTTGAGCTCAACCCAGGTCCCACGAAACAAGACGCTAGCAAACAGAACAGTGACGTTCTTCTGGCTATTCAAGATTTAACAAAACACCTTGACCAACGCCATGACACCCTCATTAAATCCATAGACGAAGTGAAAGAAAACCAAAAGTTACTTGAGTCCAAAGTGTTAGATTTGACAACTCGCTTAACTGATCTAGAAAAACGAGTCGATTCGTTTGAGGATTTTCAAGACGGCTCTCATGTGCAGGAAATGGTAGCCACCGCCGTTCGAAGTGAACACGCTTCGTTCCAAGCGCGTCTTGATGAGTTCGAGGATAGGTCTCGCCGTGAGAACTTGATTTTCTACGGAATTGAAGATTCAGCGTCAGAAACATGGGCCGATTCTGAAGAAAAGGTGCGGTCAATTCTTACCTCTACGTTAAACTTGCAGCTACCTGACGAGGCTATTGCGCGTGCTAACAGGCTAGGAACGTTTTCGCCAGATAAAACTCGGCCCGTCATAGCACGTTTCACTTCTTTCAAAACTAAAGATAGTGTTTTATCTCAGAAGTCTAAGTTTCGTGACACAGATACATCAATCAGTGAGGATTTCTGCAAGGCTACTCGCGCCACCCGGAAAAAACTAATCGACTTCGCCAAGGCGACTGGTCACAAATTTTCTCTTAAATAGAATAAAGTGGTTATTGGCAATAAAATATACACCTACTGCGCATCTTCAGATCGCGTGTACGAAATAGAAACGAACGCAGTTGACCCCTAAATTCCTCCTAATCGCGATGATCCTGCCATCAGCGGCCCACCTTCTCCACTGTAGCTAGATGCTAACACAAGCTGTAATACCTGTACTCCCGACTGTTGTTTTTTGCTTTGTAATATCAGAAGTGTTATCAACAAGCGTGATGCCTTGTCTTCGTTAGTAAACACGTGCCTCTCTTATGTGGTAGTTTTGACCGAAACCTGGCTGTCGTCAAAAGTTGAAAACCGTGAGATCCTGCAGTGCGACAAAACGTTTTCCTTTTTTAGGTGTGACCGTGGCTCGCGTTCTGGTGGCGGTGTCTTGATCGCTGTTTCAGAGGAATTCATGTCTTTTAAAATTCCCATTGTATGTTCCCTTGAATTGGTGTGCGTTCGAATCCGCATAAATCACAAAGATGTCATTGTTTGTGCATGTTATCGCCCTCCGAATGCGCCATCTGGTTTTTCCAGTGACTTTCATGATGTCTTAAGCAACTTGCACGTGAGGTTCCCCGCTACACCAATTCTAATTCTAGGCGATTTTAACTTTCCTGATATTTCGTGGAACAGCTCTCATTTATCTCCTGGCTCTGGCTCCTCTGAAAGCGCCTGCTTCCTTAACACATGCGCGCAATTCAATTTAACGCAGCTTGATATGCGCCCCACTCGCATTACACATTCAAGCGCTTCAACTTTAGATTTAGTTCTAACTTCTCACCCCGATCTCGTGCAATCGCTTTCTGTTTTGCCAGGCCTCAGTGATCACGAAGCAATCGTTTTCAACCTCCCCTGCGCATCGCCCCGTAAACAAAAAAGTAAAAAGCGATTCAGGGACTACAGTAGAGCTGATTACGGAGCCATTAACACCGAACTTGAACATTTCACCTCTGTTTTTATAGAAGACTTTACCCAAAGATCTGTCAACGATAACTGGATGCTGTTTAAAAATAAAGTTGCCGAACTTGTTAACAAGTACATACCGCTACGCGAAATTGCAAGTAACAGTCAATCACCGTGGTTCACGCCAACATTGAGACGCTTGTCCATCAAAAAGAAGCGTGTTTACCGCCAAGCCAAGCGTTCTAATTCATCTGAAAGATGGGAGGTTTACAAAAATGTAGCCGATGAATACGGGCGTGCTTTATCCGCGGCAAAGGAGTCCTTCTTTCAGCAAACGTTACCGTCAATTCTGCAAAACAATCCCCGCAAATTTTGGCAGGTCGTAAACGGGGGTGATAAGAAACAGATTGAACTTACCACCGACACGGACGAAATAATTTCCAGTGAACATGTTTGCACCGCCCTTAACCATGCATTTTCTTCATTCTTTACGAGCACTACTCTGACCGTCCTTCCAGGGGTTCAAGCTCGCGACTTCATTGTGATGAATTCTGTACACATTGAGTGGGCCGGCATACGCAAGTTGATCCAAAATTTAAAAATTTCGTCGTCACCAGGCATCGATGGTATTTCTTCTAAATTTTTGAAAAACACTGACATTTATTCCTCAATTATACTGTCGACACTTTTTGATCAGTCATTAGAAGAGGGTGTTCTCCCAGAGGACTGGAAGGTGGGAAAGGTGGTTCCCTTGTTTAAATCAGGAAACACTCATAGTCCCGGGAATTATCGCCCAATTTCACTCACCAGTGTACCATGCAAACTTCTCGAACATGTAATTTACACTCACGTCGTGAGTTTTCTTGAAAGTAACGCCTTCTTTAGCATTCACCAACACGGGTTTAGGAAATCCTATTCATGTGAGACACAGCTCTTGGCCTTCACTAACGATTTATTCTCTGCCGCTGATCGTTCATCTACTGTTGATTGTGTCTTCATAGATTTTTCAAAAGCCTTTGATACCGTCTGCCACAAGTTACTTCTTCTGAAACTAAACACGCTAAATATCGATGCTAATGTCTTAAAGTGGATTGAATGTTTCTTATCTAACCGCACCCAGTTCGTAACTGCTAACGACCACTGTTCCCCGACTAGCCCTGTAACGTCCGGCGTTCCGCAAGGTTCAGTTCTTGGTCCCTTACTATTTCTTATTTTCATCAACGATTTACCTAATGACATTTCATCATCTATCAAACTATTTGCCGATGACTGTGTAATTTACCGTGAAATCCGGACTAACGCAGATAAACTTGCCCTTCAGGCAGACCTGGATCACATTTCATCATGGTGCGACACATGGTTAATGAAACTAAACGTTACTAAATGCAAGGCTATGCGAATTTCCCGTTGTATTTCTCATAATGTACCGTGCGACTACACACTTAACCAAAGCAATCTCGATCTTGTTTCGTCTTACAAGTACCTTGGCGTGTATATTTCTAACAATCTCTCTTGGAACACACATGTCGACTACATTACAAATAACGCGAATCGCACGTTAGGTTATCTGCGCAGAAACTTTTCTTTGGCTCCGACTAACCTTAAACTTTTGCTTTATCAAACATTAGTCCGACCCAAACTCGAGTACGCGTCATCAGTCTGGGACCCACATACTAACTGCCTAGTTGACAGCATCGAGGCGATTCAAAATCGCTCTGCCCGTTTTATCATGTCAAACTTCCATCGCACGTCCAGTGTTACCTCGATGAAAGCCAATCTTCACCTACGCACTCTCTCACTGCGGCGTAAAGTATCTCGCCTTTGCCTGTTCCATAAGATTTTTCATACTATCCCGTCTCTTAGCAACATTCTTTTCCAGCCGCCATCGTACGTTACCTCACGCAACGACCATCAGTTTAAAGTGGGTGTTCCTAGCGCCCGCACGAATTTGTACTTTGAATAATTCATCCCGAAAACTGCAAATGAGTGGAACCACCTTCCAGCCCCTATCGCTGCTATCACTGACGTCACTTTGTTTAAAAACTCCCTCTCTAACCATTTCGCGTAAATTCGCCATTTCAGTTAAGCTGTGTTTTCTCTTGTTAGCTTTTTTTGTGTGTGTACGCGTCATTCAAAGACGCAACCATGTTTAACATTGTTCTTACAACCACCCTGCCTCTTTTTACATCACGCAGTCTTTCTTTTTATGGTTTTCAGACTGCCATTGTGTGCATACAATTTTGATCTGCTGTATTTCTTGATTTTTTGTACGATGTATACCCGCTCCTCTCTGTAATGCTTCGGCCTTGAGAGTAAATAAATAAATAAATAAATAAATAATGGGTGATGTCCTATATGCACCAGACGAGAGTCGTAAACCTAAATTATGTACGGGATCCAGTCGTTTTAAGTAGGACTGCCTTGCTGAGCCATACACAATGCAACCATAGTCTAAGCAAGAGCGCAAAACGGAGCGATAAACTTGTAGGAGGCATGACCTGTCGGAACCTCAGTGTTTACGAGACAGAACTTTAAGTATATTTAGAGCTCCGGATGCTTTCTTTTTCAAATTATTGATGTGAGGCAGGAAGGTGAGTTTTTTGTCAAATGTTATGCCGAGAAATTTGTGTTCATTTTGTATAGGCAACTTTATTTCTTTTAGGTGTAGGGTGGGGTCTGCCTGCAGGCCTCGTTTGAGTGAAAAAAGAATAGCGAGTGTTTTGTGTGGTGAAAACTGGAAATCATTTCTGTTTGCCCATGTTGTCAGTTTATTTATGGTCAACTGTAGTTGTCTCTCGCACGTCGTTACATTGGACGATGTGCAAGCTATTTGAAGGTCGTCCACATAAACAGAATACATAATCGACCTTGGAATTATTTTGGATATGCAGTTCATTTTGACGACAAACAATGTTGTGCTAAGAATACAGCCCTGAGGGACCCCGTTCTCCTGTACGAAATTCCTCGACAGGGTTGAGCCCAGGCGCACTTGAAATAAGCGATTTGTCAAGAAGTCATTCAGGCAGTTCAGCATTCTTCCATGTATGCCTAATTCTACTAAATCCCGCATTATTCCAAACTTCCATGTAGTGTCATAGCCTTCTCGAGATCAAAAAAGACAGCAAGACAGTGTTGTTTGTGTGTAAATGCTTCTCGTACGGCATTTTCGAGGCGGACAAGATGGTCAGTTGTTGAGCATGCTTTTTTGAAGCCGCACTGGTGAATGTCTATAAGTTCATTTGATTGTAGGACAAAGTGTAACCTGGTATTCACAACTAGTTCAACAGTTTTGGCCAGACAGCTCGTAAGGGCTATTGGTCTATAACTACTAGGGGAGGTTGGCGGCTTTCCGGGTTTTAGGAATGCTACAATAAAAGCTTTTTTCCATGCTCCCGGCATTTTTCCCGACACCCAAATTTTGTTAAAAAACTTCAGAAGTGCTTCTACAGCAGGACCAGATAGATGAGGGAGCATTTCGTAATGTATATCATCTGGCCCGGGGCGGTCTCCTTACCAGCCAAAAGAGCTCTTTTTAATATTTGGAGTGTAATTAAAGTGTTGTATGTTTCGTTTGTGCCACCACATGTTGGCAGTCGTTGTTTCTCAGCTGTGTTTTCATACTTTAAGAAAGCTTGTGCGTAGTGTGCGGAACTTGATACTTTGGCGAAGTGTTCACCCAGTATATCTACCTGTTCTTCTGTGCTTGTTTGCACATCTGGTGCTGTTAAAAGGGGAAGTGTGTAGGAGGAGTACGTCCTGTTTAGCTTATGAATTTGCTCCCATACCTTCTTTGATGTTACGGAGCTGTTTATAGACGAGACATAATTTTGCCATGAGGCTTCCTCAGCTTTTCGGCGTATGTACCTTGCTTTAGCTCTTACCTTTTTAAAAATTATTAAATTTTACTGGTTTGGGTACTTTCTAAAGACTCCCCATGCTTTATTTTGCTGCTTTTTTGCCTCCTTACATTCTGGGGTCCACCATACTTTGTGGTTCTGCCTCGCCACTCCCGTGGACTGTGGGACAGCTATGCGTGCAGCATTAACAATGCGGGATGTAAACACTTCATTCAATTCGTCAATACTAAGAGTGTCTGGAAAAACTTGGTCTAAATTTGCTTCCGAAGCAAAAAGTCCCCAGTCGGCAAACTGAAGTTTCCACCTGCGTGGTTTCGTCGGGATAATGGTTGGTGATGATGTTACGCGAATGAATACAGGCAGATGATCGCTCCCATATGGGTTGTTTATGATATCCCATTTAAAATCGCTAAAAACAGATGGTGAACTAAAGGATAAATCTAAACAGCTCATCTTTCCATAGCTTGGGAAGCAGTATGTAGGCTTGCCAGTATTCAGTAAGCAGACATTATAGGTCAAAATCAAATCTTCTAAAGTCTGGCCTCTTACATCAGTTTTTTCACTTCCCCCAAAGGATGAGTGGGCATTAAAATCACCTACTATTAAGAACGGTTCTGGTAACTGATTTACTAAGTCTTCTAGATCAAGCAGTGTTACCGTGAGTTGCGGTTCCAAGTACACACAGCAGACTGTGATTGTTTTGAATACAAGCATGGTGGCAGCTACTGCTTCTAGCTTAGTTTTCAGTTTGTGTTCTTGAGCTGCAATACCGTTTTGCACAATTATGGCGACACCACCAGAGAGCCTATTCGCCTGCTCTCGGTCACAACGAAAGACCTGGTATCCTTTCAGTATGTCCTTATGTTTAGGACCCAAGTTTGTTTCCTGAACGTACAAGACTGCAGGTGAATGAGTCGCGAATATTTCTTTCACGTCATTTAAATTATTTAAACGTCCTCTACAATTCCAGTGGACTAGGAATGCCATGTTATATTTGTATCAGGTGAAAACTACGTTTTCGGTACCGTGATACGGTTTTTGCCTTTCTTTCCATTTTCAAGGGAGTTCAACGGCACCACCGAAGTAGACGGCCGAGAACCTCCCTCACTTGTGTCCATTGTCTCCTCCGAGACGCTGAAGGTTCGTGCAGAATGCACGGGTGTTGAAGAGTTGGACCTCGCCGTGTGGGCAGAGGCCTTCGGGACTGCCAAACCAGGGGTCCGTGCAGCCCGCTTTGGGGGTGATGGAGCAGCACTAGCTGCTTCCACCGGGGGCGCGGGGGGCCTTGCTTCAGCCTCACTCTCTGTAGCTTCAGCAGGCGCCGAAGACAGCTGTGATGCCGCGCCCTGTTGCACCACAACGGAGTAGGATCGGGTATGCGCTGGTATCAGTCGCCTCCGTGCTTCGCGAAATGTAAGGTTTTCAGTCACTTTCAGCATTATGATCTCTTTTTCTTTTTTCCACGCTGGGCAAACACGAGAGTATGCTGCGTGGTTGCCCTTGCAGTTCACACAGAGTTGTTGTTCGGATTCACAGTTCTCAGTAAGGTGTTCATTGGAGGCACATTTGGCACAGGCGTCTTGGCCCCGGCAGCTTAGCGAGCCGTGACCGTATCGTTGGCACTTGTAGCATCGGCGAGGATTTGGAATATACGGTCTCAGTTTCATTTTTGTGTATCCTACCTCTACGAATTCTGGAAGTACGCTGGATGCAAAGGTAAGGACCATGTGTTTAGTCTGGATTTCTTTGTTTTCTCTTCTGATTTTGATTCTATACACATTTGTGACGTTCTGTTCTTTCAGACCTTCCAGAAGTTCCTCCTCAGACACGTCCTTTAGGTCGTCATCGGAGATGACTCCGCTGACCGTGTTGAGTGACCTGTCTTCGCTTAGTTATAGGGATCTCACCAAAAGATGTTAGTCCAGGCAGTTTGTCACACTGGTGTTTGTAGAGCAGTTCAAGTAGGAGGTCTCCATTAGCTAGTTTTTTTACTTTGTAGCCTTCGCCAATGGTGGCAGTTAGGGTTTTTGCGACCAGAAATGGTGAGACAAGTCGGGCAGTTTTCTCTTCATCGTTGCTGTGAACCACGTGGAAGCGTGGGACGTTGGTAACGTTCTTCGTGAAAAACCTAGCAGTTACGTCGGTGCCCCCTCTTTTACGAGAGGGATCAGTTGAGCGAAAAAAAGCAGCCATAAAATGAAAAATCTGTTCGGCCATGGTGCCAGCCGCCTACCATGGAGCCCAACAAGGGGACGGGACAGGAACTCGCGAGCAAGTCCTGCCCACGCCAGCTGTACACCACGACTATAACCTAATATGGCTGAACTCAGGGTCGTCCGCCACACAAGGTTAACGCTAGCCGCCAGGAAAAAAGGGAAACTGAGAAAGAATGAGACGACAGGAAAGTTGCTAGAAAGGAGACAGGAAAGCGAAAGGTGAAGGGAAGGACAGGAAAAGGCGACTGCCGATTCCCCCCGGGCGGGTCAGACCGGAGGTTGCCATCTACGAGAAGCGGACGCCAAAGTGGTGTGTTGCCTTCGCCAGGGGGCCTTGAAGGTCCAAGCACTCGGCGTCGGCTCAACCACCAGGACCCTCTTTTCCCCGGTCACGGCGCTGCCACGCACGGCTAAACGTGGGTGCTCGGGGTCCGTGGTGTCGCACAGTACACGCAAGCATCTGCTTTATCAGATGCCCCCTGCGGGGAGCACGTTGTGCACCTGGATAGGCCGTTGGTTGTCCCAATCTGAGAGCGCCAGTCCTTGCAGGGTAAGAGTCCGCTTGAAGCCCGCTTGCATTCGAGTTTCCTTCATTATCAGATCGATAGGGGGAAGTGGAGCGGCTTGTTCGAGTGCCGCAATTTTTGTATGTCGAGGTAGGCCGGTGATGGTTCGGAGTGTGGCCCTGCGATGGGTGCGGAGGACTTTGAGATTAGTCTGGCTAAAGTCATATACCGGGGCACCATATGCGAGGGAACCGATGGCCACCGCACGAGCCAAAGCAACGCATGAACTTTGCTGTGCATCCCCGTACTTGTTAACAGGCGTTTAATGAGGTGAAGGATAGGGTTCCGTTGCTTTTTCAATTTAGTTAGCCAGATCCTTGGATTGTTGTGACTGCCCAGCGGGATGCCAAGCAGCCTTGTGGGGCCACAAGTGGCACGGATTGTGGTATTTGCGATGTGGAGGGCGGTTGGGTCCGTAGAAGGCGAGGACTTGGTTCCGTCAACAATAAGGAGTTCAGTTTTCTCAGGCGCCATCTCAAGCCCGAGTTGAGGCAGATGGTTCTCAAGGCTTGCGACAGCCGCCTGGAGTTCAGTAATCATACTGTCCCTGTTTTTGAAGTCATTACCTTCTGGCATTATCGTAATATCATGCGCGTAGATGGCGAAACAGGCTGATGTGTCTCGCTCGAGTTTGTGAGCCATGCGGGGCATCACCAGATTAAAGTGGACTGGTCCGAGAATAGACCCTTGACGAACTCCTCTGTCCAGAAAGTAAGTGCGGGGCGACCAGAACGGATGGGAACCATTAGATTTTATGGGTCTACTCTGGATTAAGTGGCGCACCCAGTTTGAGTTTTGTGGCTGGGATACGCTTTGGCTAATTCCTCTAGAGTGGCGGTTTGAATGGCTCTTTCGAATACTTTGCGCATATCTATGGCTAAAACGTAGTCCGGTAGGCCGCGACTCCTTGCCTAGCGATTGATAACACGACGAAAAAGCTACAGGAAGTCGTGCCTACCGAGATGAAGGCGAAAGCCGGTTTGGGATGGGTGAAACCATGGTTGAGCGTATTCTAGGTAGTATTGTATTCGTGCATGGATGAGACGTTCTATTAGTTTACACAGAGTAGGAGTAAGTGAAATCGGCCGCAAGTTTGTGATAACATTGGGGTCTTTGTTTCGTGTGGGAATGGGATGGACGAAGGTGAGTTTCAGGTAATTAGGGACCTCGCTCATCTCCCATAGCTTGTTCACGTGGGCTAATAGTCGAGTCAGGGTAAAATCGTCCATGTTCCGAATTTGTTGCCAGGTGATGCCGTCATGGCCAGGTGTAGAACGTAGTCTTCCCTGCAATATAGCCGCCCGGAGTTCTGCCAGGGTGAACGGAGAGTTCTTTGCGTGAATCGGAGACCTGGATGACCGGTAGTGCGGAGGGCTGGGTGAGTGATACCGTGGGGAAGAAGGTAGTGATAAGTTGGTGCTCTACTGTGGCTGAATCGTCCGTAGTGCAAGGGTGGAGAACAGTGGTTGGCGTTTTTTCGATTTCCCGGGGAGGCCTCTGTAAATTCGCCACAGCTTGGAGAGGCCACGTTCCTTGCTAAGTGAGGAGCACAAATCATTCCAATTGTCATTGATTAATTGCTTCTGATACAAATTAATCAGTTTGTATTGATGCCTGATCCGCATCAGGCGGTCCCAATGGCAATGACCATTACAACGGTAGTGGTGGGTGAGCTGCTTGACTCGCTTCCACAAATTCGATAAATGCCCACGAAGGGAGGGGTGTCTTCAGGTGTGTCAAGGGAGGGGTGTCTTGTTCGCAAGCCATGTGCGAGGCCTGTTGGATGCCAGCGATTAATGCCGAAAGATCGTGGTCCTCATGTGCATTGAGAGCTTGCCGAAAGGCACACCAGAAGTCTCGAGTGATAGTTTTCGTCATGCGTAGACGCCTGCCGCGTAATGTAATAGATATAGGATAGGGGTCACTACCCCACGTTGTGCTGTATGTGGACGAATTACGGATGAGGTCGGCAGTGGTCCATGTCAGGTCAGTGATGGTGTCCCGTTGAGACCACATACGTTGTGCTGTATGTGGACCAATTATGGATGAGGCCGGCAGTGGTCCATGTCACGTCAGGGATGGTGTCCCTTTGAGATGGACGAAGCCCCGCCCTTGTTGCGCAGGCGAGGTCGTTAACAAGGAGCAGATTGCATAGTTGAGCAGTTTCCTCAGGAGCCGCCCCTCTCTTGTCTGTATTGTTGTAGCCCCAGGTGTGGCTCTTTGCATTGAAGTCGCGTCCAATAACCTTATTTGTGCAGGGAAGTTGAGACGTAAGTTGACTTATCCAATTAAACTAAAATTACGGAAGAATCCTGTAATGGGTCTCTAGTAGGTCGAGGCAACCACTATGGTTTTTCCACTAGTTAGTCGAGCATGAGCGACCACGACTTCATGCTGAGTAGACGTGAGGCCCGGTACAATGTTCTTGTCCGCTACCGAGGTCTGCACGGACCAGTACGGCCGCATATCCGGGTGTCAGGGGGGGGGTCCGCTTGAGTTGCGATGCGGTCTGCAGGTATGCAAGGGCTGGTGTAGGTCGTGTAGCCGCGAGCGTTAGGAGTTGTGCAAGTTTCTTGGAGCAATATAAATAGCCATTGGAGTTGCCTAATGCGCTTTAACAATGTGAGATGATTCTGCTGGTAGCTACGGCAATTTCAATGTAGAATAGTAGGAGAAGCCGTTATTGCTGAATATGGACTTTTCTCGGGAGCCTCTGTCAGCGTTAACCATTCTGAAAAACGTTGCAGTAACGCCGTTGTTTGGTGCCCGTGACTTTTGTGAAGTCTTCGAATTTTAGCGACGTCATCTTCCCGTGTTGTACGTTCACGCTGAATGTCGGTTCGGATAGCGTGGAGTGTCTGCGTGAGCCCCGGATCGATCCTACTTTGTGATGTGGGAGTACGTTTTATGCCGGGGCTCCGGCCAGGGCACGTATTGTTGCGAGAAGCGGGTTTAGTGGGGTTCGTTTTGGTTACATTCTGATTCTTTGCGGCCAGGGCCTTTTTGAGTTACTGGTTTTCAGTCTTGAGCAGCTGAATTTCTTCTCGCAAGGCAGCCAGCTGGGCCAAGACTGGCCGTCCAACAGGCCTGTGAGGCGGTGAAGCGGCAGGACTTCGACGCCCCCAAACGGGCGAAGAGGTCCAGCGGCGACGCCCCCAAGCGGGCGACTTAGGCCCGGTCAGCGAAAGTTCTGCAGGCAGTCAATAAAATTTTTCCAAACAACCAATGGGCCAAGACAGCGGCGTAAGGGGGGGCCTGTTGAGATTCACAAGAACCTTGGGTATTGTTTGGCTGGCGCTGAGTTTCATTCTCACGGTTTTGAAGGTACGTTGTGCTTGCTGTGAACACAGAGACTTGCACGGGAAAAAAACGTAGACTTTCACGAGAAGACGGCGCGAGTACGTCCGGATCCTCACCCAACGTCGAGGAAAACGCCGCGTTCAGCGGTGCTTCCATCCTCGCGGGCTGGAACAGTGAAGGGAGACCGACGGCGTGGCGGCGGCTTAGGCTTAGCTTCACCCAAAAAAGAACAGGGCAATAAAGGGCCCCAAAGGGGTCGTTGAAAGTCAAAATTGGCACGTACGTGTAGCGCTGCACTTCGCGAGTACGTGGGTACCATTTTCAACAAGGAAGAAACACAATGTCGGCAGCAGAGACCACTTAGAACCGAAGCCGACTTGAGTGCCATTCACACAGGTGGCAATAGCAGCGCCCCTCCCAGCACAAAAAGAACAGAACTCCCGGTGGTGCAGTTTCAGGCAGGAGGCGCGCGAGCACTGCGAAGGCAGGAAATTTTAATTGCATGAGACAAACCTCCGTTCCATTCATCAAGAGAGGAGTGAGACAGGGCGACGAAAAGCGTGATGGGTGGTAGCAGTGAGCGGGTAATGGAGCTATAGTCCATTATGGCGAATCACTGCACGGCACTTCCGACAGTATTCAGACTAAGTGGAACGGCTTTAATTTTTTTTAACGATGCCCTAGCTAAAGTTGCCCAACGAGGCTAATTTATATTTTCTTACCGCACTGGCTGTATTCTCAGGTTTTTTTCGCTTTGTTTGTAAACCCACTCCCTCTGTACTACCTCTGGCCCTGAAGGAATGATAAATTAATCAAAAAGATCGCTGGACTGTAAAATAAAAGGACCCAGGCCACCGGTATCTAGACGCCAAAGGATATTTGTGCTCCTCATAGGCTTGTACGAGCGCCGCCAGGCGAAGACCACCCACTGTCAGTGAAGCTTGTTCACTGATATCGGATCGATTGATCGCATTACGGCCGCACAGCATTTTCTTTGGGAGCGTAGAGCGGGCGTTGTCTTTAGATTTGGGTGCGAGTTCTAGCGCGTCTAATGTGGACCACGTTGGGAGACATACGAAAGTCTGCATCTAGATGGGACGTTCTAGACCTGCCAGTCACAGAGAACGTTTAGCGGGAAGATAGGTGGAACAGCCGGGTCTCCGACTTAGGTAGAAGTGCCGTCAGCTCTGCTCTGTATCCAGCCTTGCACCGCTAGTGCAGGATGCGCCAATTTTTTTCTGTTTTCTTTTTGAGAGAACTCGTTGTTTCTGCTGTTCGCGCTTGTTTTCTTGGCCAGTGTATTTTTTTATGGCCTTCTCTTCCCCTTCTGAAAAGTCTATTCTCCCCCCAAAAATCTGCTTCTGCGTTTGCCATCGGGTTCGATCATTAAATTGAGATTCGATGTTACTGAAGAGGCCAAATCTTATGAGTTGAAGACCCACCAAATGTGCGGAATAGTTCATTTGCAAAAGGGAAACTGCAACATGAACACGTCGTACCCTTCTAGCCAAGTTCAAATCTAACCACAGCGTGACCGCGCACGTAGAGAACAGAAATAACCATAGGACAAGCGCTTGCGCTGAACTAAATGTATTAGGAACATGACACACATCATCACCATAACCGTAACAATCATCATCATCATGATCACAAGCCTATCTATGCCCACTGCAGGGCGAAGGCTTCTCCCATTATCTCCAATTATCGTGGTCCTGTGAAACTTGAATACGCCAATACGTCATGAATACACAACGCAGGAGCTTTTTGCAGGATTCAATTTAAACCCATTCTTGTCTGCCCAGCGGGCAAGCTTCTTGACACCAAGCTGGACTTGACGTTCGCATATTTACATATTTCATGATTTAAAAGATATTTGCACGTCGTCTACATACATAGAATAGGTGATTGTTGGTGGCAGTGCCTTTCCAAGAGAGTTCATCTTTACTATGAAGAGAGTGCAACTCAACACGCCACCTTGCGGCACGCCATTTTCTTGGACTTGAACCTTTGAAAGTACACAACCAACTCTTACTCTCAACGTTCTCTCTGACAAATAACTAACAACGGTGTTCAACATATTACCCGAAACACCGAATGAACTGAGGTTTCTAAGGATCCCATAACGCCAAGCGGTGTCGTAGGCCTTCTCGAGGTCGAAAAAGACAGTTAAACAGTACTGCTTATGCACGAAGGCATCCTTGATGTATGAATCAAGTGCGACCAGTTGATTGTTCGTCGATCGCCCCACCCTAAAGCCTGCCTGGCAGCTCTCGAGAAGACCATTGTACCCGAGGAAGTACACGAGGCTGCGATTGATCATCTTCTCGAAGAGCTTGCACTGGCAGCTCGTCAGGGCTATTGGACGGTAACTTGAGGGGGACGACGGGTCCTTTCCCTCCTTCAAGGAAGCCACTACAATGGCCTCTCTCCAAGAGTGTCGAATGTGCCCAGAAAGCCATATTTTATTATATAGATGTAGAAGTGCTTCACGTGTGTCTGCGTGTAAGTGTTGTTCTATTGTAAGTGTTGTATCATTGAATATGTAATGTTGTCTGGGCCTGGAGCTGAGGGTTTCACGTGCTCAGAGCAGCCCTCAGCTCATGTAGTGAAACAGGGAGTTGTAAGAAGTCTATGATTTGTTGTTGTCGTGTAGGGACTTCTTTTCACTAGAGTCTTTATACTTCAGGCTAGTGTTCGTGTAGTGTTCTGAACGGGACACGTGTTGGAAGTGTTGTGGGAGTGTGTCAGCCTGGTCTTCCAGTGTGTCCCCTGTTGAACTGACCAGGGGCAGGCTGTGTGTCTGTTCTCCTTTGAGTTTGCATATACGTGTTCATACCTTGCGTGTGTCTGTGTATGAGTTTATAGATGTTATGAATGAGCGCCAACTATATCTTTTTGCCTCACGGCGCACACGTTTTCCGTATGCCTTGGCCCGTTTGAACAAGGGGAGGTTTCCCGACATGGGGTACCGACGGAGGATACCCCACGCCTTGTTCTGGGCCTTTCGCACCCGCCTAAAGTCCTCATTCCTCCACGGCCTCCGAAGGTTGCGCGGGGCACCAGAGGCGTGGGGAATGTACTTTACGGCGGCGTCGAGGATGTGCGCCGTGAGCAGTTGGGTAGCTTCTTCAACGTGTAGGTGTCCTATGGATGTGTGGTGTAGTTTGGATGTCTCTGTAAATGTATTCCAGTTAGCTCGTGCTTCATTGAACCTATTATGGGAAGATGGACTGCATGGGCCTTTACCTATGTATGTTAGTGAGGTGGGGAAGTGGTCATTGCCATATGGGTCAGTGCCCACACCCCACTCGAGAAGAGGAAAGAGAACTGCAGAGCCAATAGCCAAGTCAAGATATGAATATGTGTTGTGTCCTATGTTATGGTATGTAGGCTGTTTCTTGTTGAAGAGTAAGCATTTGAAGAGAAGTTGAAGAGTAAGAGTAAACCTCTAGAAGAGTAAGCATTTTTTATGTGCGTTCATCGCTCAAGCTTTATCTGGCTCAATGTTCCAAATGCGTCCTGACTCGACCTGCGTAACCACAAGGTGGGTTCAATATTCTTACTGGCAGTGACAGCATAATCAGAACGCGCACGCACAACTCCCATCGGCTGCAAGCACGGATATGTGCCAACCATAGGAGTTATTTCCCCAAAATAAACCTGAATAGATCTGTTATCTCCTCTGCATTTTGTTTTTACAAAAAAACAATTCTGAAGATAAGGGCACTTCTGCCATAATGCGTATGAGAACTGACAGTATTTTCCTGACGTAAATTGTCTGGACATGGACTTGTGGGCTGATGCTGACAATCCTGAGCTAAGTAGTGAAGACGAGGAAAATAATATTACAGCATATATGTGTTCAGCCGGTTTATACTGACGTCCCATGTGTCACTAAAATTCGAAATCATCTGAGAGGCAGAAGGGCCCATGGTGTCGCTGGTGGAAATATTCCGCCCCATGTACATATGAGCCCGGAACATAGTAGAAAACACAGACGACCCACCCATCGCTATTTATGTTTTCATCCACATCATTCCTGGTGGTCGCTGTTTCTCTTGTTACACTTGACGAATTTGTACCTTTAATAGACAAAGTTGCGGTGGCACAGCATCATTTTCAGAGAGACGCTCTTTCTTGACAGTGAAATGCCTGGCTGATTTGGGTGACATGCAATGAGACTAATCGGCAAATATAATGGAGTTTTCGTAGTCCAAAATCCGATCGTCTCTATTACGTTCGGCTGTACAAGACGTTGCCATTCGCTGTTGCACCGGTGACTTGGGCTTAGTTCAAGAACATCTAACAGCGCTTCCAGGATGTTTCTGGCGTTATATCAGTGCGCCGGGCACATGCTGCCTATAAACAATTCTACAGCTGAAATTGGCTGGTCTCTGGCCTATGGGACTGAACAAAAACAGGCGGGATCAGAAACTAGAAAACTAAATTAAAAATGTCCTGTGGTTTTATGAGGATGAGGACGCTGAACCACAGTTTGCAGGGAGAGTCAATACCGCTAGGGCAGGAAGTTTTACCGTTTGCAGCTGGAATTGGAACAAGCCATGCGAAAACAAATGGAAACTCGAACAACACGCGTGGCACTTTTAACTTTAAATATAAACGCCGAAAAGAAAACAGTACGCTAGCTGTCAAAATTTTGAAGTGCAGTTCGCCTATCTACAACAGCCATTGGACATTTGATAAATGAAAAACAATCTCTTATAAATTCTTCCTGTCAGACAACAGTGTCCACTCGTAAGAATGCTTATAATCTACAAATATAAACAAAGTTCCCTAATGAATATATAAGTAGCACTGCTTAGATTCCTCAGTAATGCCAACATGTTTGAAAAACGTCCACATTTCTATACATGACTAGCTACTGTACCGTCATTCAAGTTGCACCCGTGTCTGAGTCGAGCGGAGGCAGTACTACTCAGACAGCTCCAGACTGGATCGCTACCGAGCTCGGGATTGATGCAATGCATATACTTCAAGACATACACAACCGAAAAGTGCATGATCTGCCAGAAGGAGACAGACGGCAGACCACGCCCACATTTTGTGGGACTGTATTAAACACCTAGAGGAAGCAAGATCGAGAACAATACCGGGGCGGATCGAGGCAGCCGCGAAGAGCTACCATTAACACCCAAGGCTCTGGGCACTCCATCCGGTCCTCAGGGCGCTAGGAATGCAGAGACCCGCGCCGATTTACTGCAACACGGAAGACAATGTAGGTACGCGTCGTAGCACCCCACTGCAGAAACAAAGTTTGTTCCAATCCAATCAAATTGCTGACAAAGTGATGCTCCCAGAACTAAGTTCGCTGTACTTGCAACAATTCTCGCAAAACATGGGCTCAATAACGGTAGTGTCACTAATTCTCCACAGCGTCTTTTGAGAGTTTCAGCTTACCGTCGTTTCCGTGCGTACCGTGTGTACCGGCACCCGACTGCACATGCGAGAACGAGCTCAGAGGGACGGGCTACCTCGCAGCGGAACGAATGCGAGGTCACAGCGTGGGACCAACCGTAAGCGGAACTAAGCCACCCGACCGAAACTAGCGTGCACATGCAAAGTTGGGTGCCGGTAGGCGCGGCACACAAGGTACACAACAGAATACTAAAACTGACAATTTTCTTTAAATAAAGTCTGGCCCGTTGTGAGTCCCCATGTAGTATGTTGAACCACGTCTTTCAAATACTTGTTGCAATTTTCTCTGCCTGCCACAAGGGTTAAATCTTGCAAGCTCTAAAAATCCCTTTTATTTACGAGATGCGGGTTCCGAGTATAACGCCCGTGCAAAGTTTGTAACTGCACAGACGCTGCAATTTGAACCGACTTGAGCAACGAACCTACCTTGGGTGACAAGCAATTTTCGAAGAAGACAACTTCTTGGCGCGCCACCATCATCGTCATTTTCTTTTATAAATAAACTGTTACTGATATCTAGTCACAGTAATGAAAGAATTATAAAATATAAGAAGTTATGTTTTTGATGTTTGGAATGTATGTTTTTGAAGACCCGGGACATTACACTTCATACGTTTCATACAGTGGATTTATCTATCAGATCGTCAATCGCCAAATATTTAAACAAGGGACGAAAACAACCGAGACATGCGCATGTCTACTTCCTATGACACATTTAATAACAGACTGGCCCATGCGAAAAAAGAATTACCTAATTATCATGCCCCCCGTCAACATCCGTGGGCCGTTTGGTAGTTGCAAATGTACCACGAACACACAAGGTTTCTGCCGCCCCACCGGTGTTCCCGTGCTCACGTTTTTGCGTTGGAATCATTACACGTGCCCATTTTTCGGACAGTGTTCAGCCGGCCTCGTTCCGGCAGGTTTAACATTTGCAGAATGGGAATATACTTCTCATATTTTTTTCATTCGTATTCCCCGCCCCGTCCCAGCTTCTACAAGGTACTCCACGTCGTAGCCGTGACGTGGGATGTTGAAGACGATATCACTCCTGTGATTCGTCGGTACGCGGTTTTTCGGTTTCGGGAACTTGTTTGCTTCAACGTCCCTGCCCGCTGTTTGCGGGGCGCTTTAAGAGTACGGTGTTTGTTTTTCCTACGTGCAGTTTGTTACTGACTCTGTCACCTGCATACACCTTAAAAATTACAAGTTGAATTCTTGCTGTTCTCTCATAATACAATTAAACCTGGATATAACGAAGTTTACAAAAAGCAATTTTTTGGTAGATGGACGTTTTATTACATCCGAAGTTCGAGTTAAAGGGGCCCTAAATAGGTTTCTGAAGGTCGCCATTTCAATCGCGCAATCGCTAGAGTACCCCTTCACGACAATGTATACCAAATATTACACCTCTGCGTAAAGCAGGGGCCGCACAAACACGCAACAAAGATGCTTTCTTTCTTCCTTTCTCACCTACCGCTTCCTTGCCGCCACACTTGCGCGCTCTGACGTGCGACAGAGCGGTTGTGACGCACCCGTGTGACGCACGAAGCTCTCAACAGCACAGCTGCGCTATTGGTGGGCCCCGTGCTGTAGCCAGTCAGTGTTCCCGGCTCTGGGAGAAACGCGGTTGCGCGCAGCGCTCCTGCACCGGCGGCACGGCGTATTCGTCCTGCACGGGTGGCATGGACGAATGTTTATCGTCGCCATCCGTTACACGAGCGTAGCTGAGTTTGTAGTCGTTTACAAGGTATTAATAACGCTGAAAAACACGGAAAATCTCTGCGGGCACAAACGGCCGCTACACGCGCAACCGCGGCAAGCATCTGCCTGCTCGGTCGGCAAGCAGCCCACTGTGCGGTGTACGCACGATAACGCATACACCGCAGCAGCTAAAACTTGTCACCGCCTGCCAGTACGGGACTATTGCTGAAAATCAGTTTGCAAATACGCGAAAGGGGGGTGATAGTGCAGTGAAAGATTGCGCGGGGGGTCGTCGTTGTCGCGGCCTCGCAAAGCAGTGTCTGGATAACTGCGGCGAGGCTAAGCCTTTTCACCGACCTCGGTGGGACGAGTTCACCGCGAAATGCTAACGCTAGCGAGCCGCAAGCGAGCCGCTATAGTCGTCGGTGGCAATCTTCAATTATTGTCGTTAGCGAGCATGTTGAGTCAGGAAGCCCCCTTTCTTGCCTTCAAACGCTCGTTTGCGCTCGTTTCCGCCGACGCGAGCACGGCCGCCGCGAGGAGCCGTTCGATGCGGGCCGGCCACCGACCGACCCCGCTGAGCGGTAGTCGGCGGAGCTTGGCCGTCGTCTGCTACAAGCGTGACGTACCACCGAGCGGAGCCAATGGCTGCGCGCTTCTCGACGCAACCCTGTTTCTCTAGGTGTCACCGATCAGGTCTTGCGCCTGGTCG
This sequence comes from Haemaphysalis longicornis, assembly GCF_048455015.1. NCBI lineage: Eukaryota > Metazoa > Arthropoda > Arachnida > Ixodida > Ixodidae > Haemaphysalis > Haemaphysalis longicornis. Next base: position 22,296,644 of record NW_027526266.1, read on the forward strand.
GTGGCGTCTCCGCTTCCACAGTGCTTTGGAGGAGCGGTTAAAGAGGGAATGCGCCAGGCCTTGTTGCGGGCCCTTTTTAATGAATGATAGCTCGGCTAATACTGGACGCTTTTAAATCATTTTTGCGACAGGATGTTTTTTGAATAGTACTCCAATGATTGCGCTCGTAAAATCTCAACCTTTGGAACCCTGTTTAGGGCCCCTTTAAGGATCGCGTCAATGAAGCAGAAATGAAACCAGAATGCTAGACACCAGTAAAGGTGAATTTGCTTTTCAAGCTTTAATTTCACAGTAAAAATCGCGCGAGTTGCGCCTGCTGCTTTCACTCGAGCTTGGGCTTCACACGGCCCTCCAAAGAATCAAGGTCCCTTAACCCCGTATTCACAAACGTAACCTAAGTATAACGCGTGCCTTTTGACCCTTTTTTGGTTCCAAACACGTTTCAAGAACCAAACGTATGTTCAAAGGGCAGCTTGTGCGAACTTGATGCTCTTTACCGCACTCGATAATGTGGAGAGGGTGCGAGCTGAGATAGTGTACCGAGTGGTGCCGGCATTTAAAGCGAACGGCTTGTCATCGAAACAGAAAATCATTCGTTTTCTGCAGCAGAACTCATCACTGACAAACCGACACCAAAGACAGCAGTGGAGACGCGCGACCACCCGCCTTCAAGGAGGCCTAGCACCTCAAAGCATAACTCAAGTTATTGACGCAGAACTGTCAACGCATTCTCGAACTGACCCAGCACTCCCAAGTTACAACTCACCGTAGTTTGCGGTTCGGGCAAAACGAAAGTGCGATGTAGTTGCACTCTATTACTAAAGTCGCGCTGCACCAGCAAAACATGAATTTGGTGCTACATTAGCCACGGGATGGTTTAGCAGCTTCGTTCTGCCTCATCTTCCGAACGAATTGTGTTTTTGGTTATCCTAGACGTTTTTGTAGCCGCTGGCTCGGTAAAGTAGTTCCAGTATTTTGTAAATCACTGCATGTATCCGGCCTACTAATCACTAAAAGTGCAGAGAACAATGACCGATCAGTTTAGGGAGTTCATTGCATCACGGTTAACCGCCTCGCATCTTTGTTACGCCCAGCTCCCAATCACGCGACTAGCTTTAATGGCGGTGGCAATGAGGCATTGAAAAACTTTGTTAAATCCAGGACTTCGTTAGGTAGAGGTTCGTTAAATGTTGATTTAACTCCATTAAGGGTGTTTAGGCTATATATTACCAGTAAAGCTGCCTCAGTGCGCTCGGCAGCACGACCAAGATGGGCCGTGCTAATGTTCCCCGCATCTTTTTCGTGCAGTTCTTCGGATTCTGGTGCCTGCAGCTCATGGATCGCCCTTTACTGTTCGTCCATTGCCCTGCTACCGCTGACCAGCCCGTTCCCAGCGACTGCCCTGAACTTTTGGGCCGCCCTCTGCATCGACTCACGTGTGCCTACAACCGCTTTCGGAATGATTGCGAATCATGGTCAGCGCAGCCCCTGCAGCAGCCCAGACCTTATCTTCAGCCGTTTTGGCCCTCCTGGAATTGCCCTAGTTCTGGGACCGCCACTGCGCAGACGCCTGTTTTGAATCGCCTTAAAAGGCCGGACCGGAGCGCCGGAGCAGCGCAGACTTCAGTTGGCTCGGCAGCACGACCAAGATGGGCCTTGCTAATGTTCCCCGCATCTTTTTCGTGCAGGTAAAGAACACTCACTGCCTTTTTACAAAACGAAGTATTAACCGCTGTCTTCTCGTGCTGCCGAGCCCAGGCTGCATTTGTGCCAATGTGTATGACTGTGCATGCGTTTTACGTGATCTTTTAATCTTAGCCGGTGATATTGAAACCAATCCCGGTCCTCCTGCAACGTCCCAACCGATGCCCCAACCGAAATGATCAACATTCTAAAAGAATTACAATCCGGTCAGACAGCCATGCTCGAGCAGCTGAAATCTATTAAAATGTCATTGGCTGATCATGACAAAACTTTTACCGAAATAAAAGTTCGGCTAGACAAGGTCGAGACAGCCTATTCTTCTACCGAAACTCTGAAGTCCGAAATTACTGAAATTCAGACAGCTACCAATGCAAGCACAAATGAGCTCAAAATGCTGACTGGCCGGATTAACGACGCTGAAAACTAATCGCGGCGAAACAACCTCGTTTTTTACGGAGTGAAAGACCAACAAAATGAAACCTGGCTGGAGAGTGAAAATGCAATAATTGATATTAGTAATCACCTTCTTAAAGTAAATATCCAGCCCCATGAAATTGAGCGTGCTCATCGCATTGGGTCCTTCCAACCCAACAAGTGTAGGCCCCTTGTTGTGAAGTTTTTGCACTTCAAAGATAAGGATAAGATCTTGAGCGTCACTAGCAAGTTTAAAGGCTCGGACTACAGCGTCGCTGAAGATCTTTCAGAACTGCACGCGCCTCGCCCACAAACGCCTCATTGAGTTTGGAAAGGCCGGAAACCTTACATTCAAGTTACGGCATGAAAAAATGGTCGCAAATAACAAAACCTATGTATTTGGCCACTCCACCAATCAGGTAGTTGAGCAGAACTCCTAACATTTCCGTTATACAGAAGCGGGCAGCAGTTCCACCCCATCGATGCACGTTTTCGTTCTTGCTTGCTAATGTCCGCAGCGTTGTCCCCAAGCGAGATGCTTTGTGCAGTCTATGAAGTTCAACCTCGTCTAACGTTCTTCTACTAACCGAAACGTGGCTAAATTCATCAGTCAACGACAGGGAAATCTTGCCTTCCGTAGCCAATTTTGACATATTTCGCAAAGATAGACCTGATAGCTCCCGCGGTGGCGGTGTACTTATCGCCACAAACCGTAATCTGCATTGTTCGCCCGTGCAAATTTCGTCACCATTGGAAATGATTTGGCTCAGTTGTAACGCTACTTATCCACGCGTCCTAATTGGTGTCTGTTATCGTGCCCCTAACAGCGACAGCTCCTTTACGCCACTACTACACGACGCTTTGAGCACACTAAAAGCGAAATACCCAAACAGCCCGATTCTTCTTTTTGGCGACTTTAACTTCCCCTCTGTTGACTGGTCCGATCCTCTTTCTACGCTATCAAAAAGTAGCGCCGATAGTGATTTTGTAAATGTCTGCCTTACATTTGGCTTGTCTCAACTGGTGACTCAAGCAACCCGCATTACAGATCTTTCTTCCAACATTCTCGACCTCGTTCTATCCACCCATGCTGATAACTTTTCCTCTGTCACTTGCCGGCGTGGCCTTAGCGATCACATGGCTGTACACACAACATTTTCTAGCGACATAATTAAAAGCAAAAAACAAAAACAAAAAAGATTCTCACACTATACGATAAAGGTGATTACAACAGTATAAACGAGGGGCTAACAACATTATTTGATAGCTTCTCCACTGGCTTCTCACAACGCTCTCTTGAATCAAATTGGTTGCTTTTTAAGACGACAGAGTTGCAACGCTTAGTACAACTTTACATTCCTACCGTCACAATAACCGAGCGAGCGGGCTCCCCGTGGTTTACTGCATCACTAATACGTTTAAATAATAAGAAGAAGCGTTTGTTTCGAGCAGCCAAAAAATCTAATCGTAGTTGCACATGGGAAAAGTACTGTGGTGCAGCCCAAGAGTTTGACGCCCTAATGCAACAGACGAAACGTAATTTTTATTCAACTACTCTACCTTCTATGCTCCAAACCGACCCTAAGCGCTTCTGGAAAACTATAAATCCAGGCAATCTAATTCGATAGCCCTTTGCGATGACTCTGGCTTTCCAGTTCCCGACAATGAAGTTCCTGATATCCTGAATGCAATTTTTAGTGAAAACTTTACGAATGAACCCTTGAATAACCTTCCTGATGTACAGGTGCCCCAAAAATAATACGGAGCACGGGAGCGGTGGCCGGAGCGCGCAAAACTGCATGCCAGCGCGGTCTATGCGTAGATGCGCCGCAGATAGCGAGAGTGCGTGGGCACATCCGGCTGGCCCCTCTCGATGTTCTTACGCCCGTCTTATCGCCGGCTCAATTGAAGCCGCGCTGGTGCCACCCGTGCTCGCCAGGGGCGCTTTCGGAGCTTCATGAAGGCCTGTTTACGCAGAACCAGCGAAGAAAGCTTCGTCTTCGGCGGGGTCGGCCTTCTGCTTCGTCATGAATGCTACCGATTTCACTATCGGTGCCGGCCGTGCTTCGCGATCCGCTTGATTTTGAATCATGTGGCTAGAATAACGCCTGCCTCAAGCTAACGCATAAAAACGCGCAAAAAGCAAAAAAAAAATTCATGCGTGTACTGGCTGCATTGCGTTAACGATACAAATGGGCGATCAAGTAAAATGGGAAGTGATACCATTGGAGTCCAGTTACTTCAACACAAATATACTTTATTACGCTGGAGACACAAACCTACACAAATTCACTTGTAAATGAAGTGTGTCCCGTCTTGAGAAGGAAGGGCATATTTTGCAACAGTGGTCGGAGAAATGAATCAAGGGTGGTTACCATTGAAGCAAATTCAGAAGCAGCCTTTTTCTTGTCAAGGTATTCTGCTTCAACTATTTGTTTCATTGTCAGCAACTTTGATTCATTTTTAATGAGTGCAAGATATTGTATGAAAGCCCTCGCTAAGTTCACTATATTCCCTTTTCTTGTAGTTTATTGAACTTTATTTTATAATTGCGATTTGGTTTGAAGCAACTGGCCTCCACTCCGCTCAGTTTCTTAGTTCTCTTGAGTGCTGATTAGAACCACCGAAGCAATGGAGCCAGTACGCACAAGATATTTTTGCTTTTTGCTCATTTTTATGCGTTAGCTTGAGGCAGGCATTCTTCTAGCCACATGATTCAAAATCAAGCGGATCGCGAAGCACGGCCGGCACCCACAGTGAAATCGGTAGCATTCATGACGAAGCAGAAAGCGGACCCCGCCGAAGACGAAGCTTTCTTCGCTGGTTCTGCGTAAACAGGCCTTCATGAAGCTCCGAAAGCGCCCCTGGCGAGCAGGGGTGGCACCAGCGCGCTGCTTCGATTGAACCGGAGATAAGACGGGCGTAAGAACATCGAGAGGGGCCAGCCGGATGTGCCCACGCACTCTCGCTATCTGCGGCGCATCTATGCATAGATCGCGCTGGCATGCAGTTTTTCGCGCTCCGGCCACCGCTCCCGTTCTCCGTATTATTTTTGGGGCACCGTACAGGCTTTTGTGCACCCGCCAATGAACAACATCATTTTCGAACCTCACGGAATAGTAAAAGTAATTGATTCGCTAAAAAAATCGTCATCTACAGGAATAGACGGCATTAACGCCAAGGTATAAAAAACACTAAATACACTTGCAGCCTTTTTCTGTCGCTCATTTTTCAAGAATCTTTAAACACCGGCTAAGTACCACGTGACTGGCGCGCAGGTAAGGTCATCCCCGTCCATAAAAACGGAAGTCGGTCATGTCCACGTAATTACCGTCCAATTTCTATGACTAGCGTTTGCTGCAAGGTAATGAAACACGTTTTATACTCACACATTGCTACGTTTCTAACATCTGCGGATTTCTTTCACGCAAACCAGCACGGCTTTCGTAAAGGTCATTCGTGTGATATGCAACTCGCTCTTTTTCTGCACGATATTCACTCAAGTCTAGATCGCAATATACCTACTCACGCAATTTTTATGGATTTTGAGAAAGCCCTTGATAAAGTTCTTCATGCTCGCCTGCTACTAAAATTGTCATCCCTAAACACCTTCACCCGTGTGTTGTTAACTGGATCTACGGTTTTCTAACATGCCGACAGCAGTTCGTCTATGTTAATTATCATTCATCATCATCAACACCAGTACTCTCAGGCGTACCACAAGGTACAGTCCTGGGACCTCTTCTGTTTTTAATATATATCAATGATTTGGCTTCTAATATTTCCTCTGCCATTCGTCTCTTCGCAGACGATTGTGTAATTTATCGTCCGATAACTAACAGCTCTGAAAACTCTGCTCTTCAAGACGACCTTAATCGCATCCAAGATTCGTGTACCACTTGGCTTATGTCTCTAAACGTCTCTAAAACGAAGCTAATATCCTTTCAGCGTCCCCTCAATCACGTCTTATTAAATTATACCCTTAAAGGAGCCATGAAGAGAAAACACAAGTTTGGTTCATTCAAAAGATTGTCTCGTTAGAATCATACTGACACCACTTTTAACGTAAACTTCGCTCAAATAAGCTACATAATTAGGAAAAACGGGAATGGTCATGCGACCCACCAGCTCATTTCCCGCAACAGAACCTCTGATGTCACATGGTCTAAGCTCTGCGATTGGCGGAGGCTGGCAGAAGCAGACGCAAATTAGGTAGAGCTTACAAACTAGACGAACGGGCGATTTGCGCTTAAATTTAGGGCACATTCTTTACAAAGCAATAGGAATGATGGGACAAACAGTGGAAGTTACGAAAGCACATGCAGACATAGAAGTATTGATGCGTTCTGCTGTTCGTACTGCGCACAGCATGCTTTGGTTTAGCTGCACGGCTTGGGGTTGTCTCAGACGACACTGGCCGATTGACGCAAGCAACGGTGTCTTACGTGACCCCATTTGTCGAGCGAGCACTGTTTCAGGGAACGAATATTTTCTCCCAGAACAAAAACAAGCCAGGTTTAAATGCGGGCAAAAACAAACCAAACGCTTGCCACGGTATGGTGGCGCCATCTACGTTACGGAACGTAAAGAAACGCGGGAACAAACCAACACCGCTACAGGGTGGAGACAACCTTTGAACGGTCCCGTGCCGCCGCAATTGGGCCAACGGGCTCAACGCGTTATTCTTTTCGTTTCCCACGAGACCTAGCAACGCGAAACAGACAATATGATTCAAACTTCTTCAGTAAACCGCGTTGCGGCGATAATTTTAGCGCGGTTTTGACACAATGACTTGCTTCGGCGGCGAGCGAGCAACTGAACATGGCGGCGCCAGCGTTACGTGTCTCTACCCTGTACGCCGGATGCGTGAATGAAGGTACTCTAGGCTGCAGAGCGGTCGGTTCCCGTGATGTCACTTGGGACCATGAAAACGCACGATTGAGCGGGAAAATCAAAATTTTAACCTAAATTGTTTAATTTCACAGTGAATAAAGCACCGTTTGTATCCGGACAAGCGCTGGGGGCACTATAAAACACGAAATCTTTCGAATAAAACCAACTTGCAGTTTCTCTTCATGGCTCCTTTAACAATCAATGTATCCAAACTTCTGATTCGTTAAAATACCTTGGTGTGCATATTTCATCTGATTTAACTTGGTCCACTCACATCAACAGCGTTGCCAATTCTGCTAACCGGCTGCTTGGGTATCTTCGCCGTAATCTTGACCTCACATCTCCTGCTGTTACACTTCTTGCCTACAAAGCTTTTGTCTGACCAAAGCTTGAATATGCTTATGCCATTTTCGACCCTTACCAAATGAACCTCATTAATGTTCTGGAATCCGTCCAAAATCGCGCAACAAGATTTATACTTTCCGAGTACTCCCGTGGTTCAAGTATCTCCGCCGTGCAATCCCAACTTAATCTTTCCACACTTGTATCCCGCCGCAAAATTGCACGACTTTGTCTTTATCACAAATTTTTCTATTCTTTGCCCATCGATGATCAGCACATCAGAAGAGCGCACCGCATTTCACGCACCACCCATACTAACGCAGTGTATCCCGAGTATGCCCGCACCACTACTTTTCAGCAATCTTTTTTTCTGCGGACTGCGCGAGACTGGAATGACCTGCCTGCCGAAACCGCCCTTATCATCGATTCCCAGTGTTTTAGGCGAACCATTGAAACACGCCCATGATGTTTTGTGATGTCACTCTATGCCTTGTGTACGCCCACCCCTCATGTAATGCCCCAAGCCGGGGCCCTTGAGGAACCAATAAATAAATAAATCAATAAATAAGCTTTTGCGAATTGTGCCGTTAGGGCGTATCTGAATGCATGCAAGATAATCGAATTTTATGATGAGACGTGTACCACGAACACTCCTGAACCAAGCAATAAACAATAACGCTTGGGACGCGAAAACGCTAGAGTATCTTTTGTACGTGCGCCATATATTGCTCTGTACTCGTAGAACGGTTTTGAGTAAAACTTTGTATGTGAACGCGACCCGTTACTAGTGAAATGTTTTATCAAAAACCTTCCCTGTATTAATCAAAAAGAGGTTACGTGTTTTAGTGATGAGAACTATTACCAATACACTGGATGGAAATCCCGTCTTTCCTTTTGATTGTATATTTGACCTGTCGGAGCGGTAGTTCGTGGATGTCTGTACTAGCATCGCGTGCCGCTTCTGGCAGCATGTCATTGAACTGGATGCTCAAGAAAAAATAATGTAGCGGCATTGCAGTGATGACACGGTCGCAATTAAATGTCGTAAGTGAGACGTACAAGAAACCGCAAGAGTGAATGATCATTGTTGAGGCGACTCAAATAGCTTCTTAGCACTCATCACATGTCTTCCGGTCACACAATCGATATATTGTCATTGAATGGTGTGTATGTGTGCGCGCGCGTGCGTGTGTGGGTATTTCTGACATGGCTTTAGAAGACCTAGAAATGCTGCTCTCAGTGCCTCTGTTTGCAAGTTTTTAAGGGCCATTTATCCTTCATATTAGCGAATCCACCTCTGCGTTGTAAGCTCTTTCTTACAGTTCGTTTGACATATATACCTGAAGTTAGACGACGTATTTATACGTTGCCCCAGCAGCCTTACATTAATCCAGCCGATGGGTAACCGGCTCGACACCTAAATGCTGCTGTACCATGGTAAATGGGAAAACTAGCGCACAAAATAGGCCAAGTTATTCTCATTCCGTTGCCATTCCGGCCAAGCGGCAACGGAGCCGGGGCGCAGGCGGAGACAACAGGTGCAGGCCGCGCAAAGCTCGCAACGGAAACAGGTTTTCCGATAGCGCTTCATTTTTACTATTCTGTTCTATTCCCTCGTGCTAGATGCGGATCATCCGTTTCAACTCAGCTTCACTACAAAAGCCTCCTGCTCACCTACGATAGCCTACCAGCCACACGCGCTCAGAGCGGTATCAAGTTTTTATCTAGATATCGGGAGGAACTCACCAAGAGGATGGGCATTGATATTTACGTCATCCCAACAAGGGAGCCATGCCTATTCATTCAACTGCTAGCTGAGCATATAGGTGTTGAACTGAACGTCAAGGCCCTAGATTACGACAAACAAGATCACATGTCCGCGAGCTATACAAAGGTAAGTGAGCATCATTGCTGCGGCATTGAATTGCGAATGATTCTTTCCAGGGTGCGCAACCTGCTGGAAGGGGTGAATGAAGTCCAGAGAATTGTTTATTTGAGTAAACGCTAAATTACCAGTGTTGCTTTGATGCTTTGAATGAGTTACTTGCGCGGTTATTTTTTTATCCCCTGTAGAAAGCAAAGTCACGCCTTTTTAGCAGTCTGAATCGGATATCGATGCTAAACATTAGCAACGAATAAGGGTGATGTGTTGCACAAATAGTTCAATAAACGGCTAACTTTACAAGAAAACTAAAGGGTTAATGTGACACCGCTCATAGCTCAAACAAAAAATACTTCGCCGCTTTTTCAAACGTCCGTGTCTGAGGGAAGCGGCGGCCATAACTACAAAAGCGCGCGAAACGCGCCAAATTTGCTGCATTAGATGTGGTGTTTGTAGGGTTCAGAAAATGAATAATTTATTTTAGAAACACGAGGCAGCCTGGAAAAGCACGAAAGTAAAAGTGACCAAAGCATCTTAAAAAAAAACAAGAAAAAACGGCATCCTGCAAGGTTTAAAAACAATAGTGTTTAATGAGTAAAAATTTTTCTGGCTTTGAATTTAGGAAGGAGTTTTGCTAAGGGAATATCTCCCGTTCTTCATATGACGACGTATTAAAACAGTGGGGTCATTATCAGCCCCAGCACTCGCCACTTGAATAAACTGAAAAGAATTTATGAGGGCGACGGGCTCAAAACCTCCAATTTCAAGCTGGGTAGTAAATAGACCTCTTTTAGCGGGAATTCAAAATTGAAATCACCCCATCTGACCGCGGGAAGAACAGGGGGGCGAGTACCTAGTAAGGTCGACGTAGTGTTACGTAATTTCAAACAAAATTAGTTTTCTAGAGGGCTCCATTAATAGGCATGAAGATATTCAGAAACTTTTGCTCAGCCCCAGTGGCATTTCCAAACGCGTATGTGGATGTCTTGATGTGAAATTCCGAGATGCTGCATGAGGGGAATGATTTGCTTTCATTTTAGACGTAACTAGAAATTAGCAGAAGCTGATAATTACAGGATGTGTCCATTAAAGTCTCTTGGAAGGAAATGTAAATCCAATCGGGTGAAATTGTCTCCACATGCCTTCCTGATTACAAAACAAATGATGGCCAGTAGCTTCATGAAAAACATGCAATGTTTTTGAGAAAAGGAAACAATCGTGCTTTTCTCAATTCGGTTTCTTTTGCGATAGAACCATGAGAAATTTGTCGAAACAAATTCAAAGCACTGCCCTGCTATCTACGCGCAATACGAACTTTTTATTTACTGACCCCTTAAGTGCCGTTATAAATTTAGATCTGTCGCAGGACATAATGATTATCGCAGTTATTCAAACAAATAACAGCAAGGGCTTACCGTTCTTCCTGTACTCTTCATCTATGGTCGACCCTGTATTTAAAAGACGGTGATCTCACCGAAAAGGACACTGAAGATGCTACATTTCATTTTACTGCGAAGGAACAGGCCGACCGGTAGGTAATAGGAATTCATTTAACACGTATTAGTTCTGTGATACTATTTTCTTATGATCTCATTTTAGATGAGTCCACTGCACATGGTCCCGACAATTGATGACAGTGGCTTTATACTTTATGAAAGGTAAGCCGATGAGAAACTCACACGCCTTTTTTTGGCCTAGCTAGAGCTAAATCACAGTTATAAAAGTATTGATAGAAAAAAGGAGTCCGAAATGGTTTCGAGAAAACGTTATGCCCATACTATTTTTATATTCGCGAAAGGAACTGCAGTAAACAATTTGATCCATAGATATCGACCTAGTTGCACCTAGGAGTCTCTATTATCAAATAAATACTAAAGAAAGTAAGACTAAGTATGTTTGAAGTTGGGCACAAAAGAAAGCTTGAAATAAGATGAGTACAAAAAGGACATTTCCCGGGGAAGAAATCACTTGTGTATTCCACCTTACTGCCCTGTTTATGACCTTAAATGGAGAGCAATATGGCAATTTTGCCGTGATGAAGGTAACGTCCATTTTAGCCTGAATTCTCTAGGGCGGCCTGCAGCCGGTCGTAGCAGGTGCAGACTGTAGGATAAGCTGTTTGCGCAAGTATATAGCTATTCCTGTTCAATAAGCGACTACTCCTAAGCATGTCACAATGAATGACTTGAGTGGGCAAAATATGATGATGCCATGTTTTAATACCGCAATTCAAGACACTCCTTAGTGTAATTTGTCAATAGAAGTGTTTTGGAAACGTTCCGTGGCGAGTTTACCATTTAGTATTCGCAATACAGGACTTTCCCTGACAACCAAACCATCAAAAAATGTTTATTCTACCAAACCCTTCGTAAAATGCAGACTTTGCACGGCATATTACTTTGCGCCATCGCCTTTGCGACGAGTGAAAAGGAAAGAACCCGCTAATTATTACAGCATCGAACCCGCTGTTTCACCTGACCATACGCGGTTACCTACCGATGATTCGAAAGACAAAAATAGAAAGCATATAAAATATAAAACATAACAAATTCCGGCAGAAGTTGTTGATATTTACTCGCCTTACGGTTCTGAAGATGCTTAGTTCCGTTTACGAAGGTGGGGAATTAAGCACAAGTAAAACTCGCTTTCTGGAAGATGGGTACTCCTTATGTGGAACATCTAAACCTTCCATTTTTAAAACTGAAAGTATAGACGATAGACAGAGAAACTAAGTGCCCGCGAAAATGTTTTTTGCAAAGCGTTAGTGATCTCGTCGGGCCATTTCGCCATCGGATGGAATTTGACCTTTGTGATGTTATGAGGTTTCGGAGACTCGAGACGAGGTACTCGGAGGTACAGATCAGATACTGCAGCACGGGGTTTCGTAACTATGCGAGGAAGAACATTTATGACTGACAATAAAGATGCCGGGAAGCGCAACACAAACGGATACAGAGTACAGTTGAAATGTTCAGGTGGCGGAAATGATGCGGACAACGGAACAGTCCAATTCGTAACCGATAAACAAAGTGGAATGGGTGCAGTCTTACGATTCAACAAGTCTCGCTGCGGTTGCAGAGGCGAAGTGGAGACATCTGTGTTGACAGGTGAAGCAGCGGATGCAGAGAGCTATGGCACGATGCTTTTTCGGCCTCTTGTGGAGGGTGCGGACGTGGTGCCTGACTGTCCGGTCGACAGACGCAGGACACCGTGGTTCTGGCCGTCCGGTCGACAGGCCGCAGAACCTTACGACTTCATCACTAACAGCGAGTGCGCTGCGCTGCCCTCCGATTCTCAACGTCTCTTTCTCTACCTCCGCTTTCCTCTTCGTCATCACGATACTATTCAACCATCATTGTCTTTGTTGCGCAGCACACCTCTAGTGGGTTGTTCATAGTCTTTTGATTTTTACACCCTATCACATCACACTACTCCCCCCTCAAAGAAAGTTGCTGGGGCAGAGCCACACACACTTTCAAAAATAAAAATCAAAAGAACAAGATCACACTCTAAGTAGTGTCTCGGAGTCTCGTCACAGTCATTTCTAACTACTGAAACTCGCACTAAAGTTCACAGGTTCATCCTGAAGGGAAGCATCAGAGAAGAGCATACAAGTCCGAAGTCAGGAAAGGGGTCGTGCCTTTGGAAGCCGATTGGTTCAGCACATCTTCCTTTCTCCTGTACTTCCAAAGGAGCTGACCAGGAAGTTTCACATGTCGTGCCCTCATCCCTGACTTGTCTGTCTTTGGGCTACCATGTGCTCCTGGGACAGATTTGTGGCCATAATAAATTCTCTGTTCACCCGGACTGTTTGTCGGCCCTTCCGCATCCGGTTTCTTCTGAGATAAAAGTGGTTGGCGGCCGAAACTCCTGAAAGTTCTTATTTGGCGTCGTTTAGATCTCGGCTGTCTTGGAGCCGTTCGTTCTGTTACACCGACGGAGCGCGTCTCACGTCGATTCAGCATGCCAGCTTTGCGCTTGAGTACCCTCCGCTTCAAGAAGAAAGGTATGCGCAACTTCCTCCTGGTGCGTTTTAGGCTCTGCTGTACTTCACGGCTCTCGGGGTTGATGGAACGCGTGGTGAAGGAAGGCCTCTCCTCTTTTTTGGGCTTGTGCTTGCCTTCCCGCATTTTCCTCACCTCTGGAGAACGTTTGGGCTCCCTCTGGGGCTGGCTGTATTGAATGTCAAAACACTCAGTTCTGGAAGCTTCAGGTCCTTTGGCGTCTGAGAAAAACGGCGTATCTGTTTGGGTGATCGCTGTGCCGGCTGCAGCTACTTTCACAGCTATGTTGATGATTCAGGATCATCAACATTCACAGATGTCCTTTCTGGACACCTAGCTTCGACCTCTTTAGGCACTATTTTGCTTTCTAACTTGAAAATGAGTCTCCATGTGCTAAAAGTACTCCCATTAGGCAGTATTTCGCCATCCTCTTGGAGACCTCTCCCAAAGGTCCTTTGAGCAAAACTTTCGACACTTTCTGGCCTGGGAAGATGCACCTTACTGCCTGCTTCGTGAACATCTACCAACTTGTTTTGGCCAGCCATCGTGTTGCCAACAAAAGAGGCTTCTGCCATTTTTTCCTTATACAAGTTTTCGAGAATTGCTAACTCGCGGTTCAGCTCTGCAAGGTGTTTTTTGTGAGCATCCTTCAACGCCTGCCTTTCAGCTTCGCGCTGTGCTTTTAGCCTTTCCTTTTCCTCTTCACGCTGTGCTTTCAATCTCGAACGCTCACTCTCGACCCACATGCGAAGTTCCGGCCCTTTGAGTCCCAGCCGGACTACATCAGCAATAAGCTTTTCCAGTTCCTCGAGCCCCATGTTAACAATCTGAACCCTGTAGATCCTTTCCACTTGTCTGAGCCTGACTCTCCAAGGTGTTATGGGAGAGTCCTGTCGCGGACGCCACTTTGTGATGTTATGAGGTTTCGGAGACTCGAGACGAGGTACTCGGAGGTACAGATAAGAGACTGCAGCACGGGGTTTCGTACCTATGCGAGGAAGAAAATTTATGACTGACAATGAAGATGCCGGGAGGCGCAACACAAACTGATACAGAGTACAGTTGAAATGTTCAGGTGTCGGAAATGATGCGGACAACGGAACAGTCCTATTCGTAACCGATAAACAAAGTGGAATGGGTGCAGTCTTACGATTCAACAAGTCTCGCTGCGGTTGCAGAGGCGAAGTGGAGACATTTGTGTTGACAGGTGAAGCAGCGGATGCAGAGAGCTATGGCACGATGCTTTTTCGGCCTCTGGTGGAGGGTGCGGACGTGGTGCCTGACTGTCCGGTCGACAGACGCAGGACACCGTGGTTCTGGCCATCCAGTCGACAGGCCGCAGAACCTTACGACTTCATCACTAACAGCGAGTGCGCTGCGCTGCCCTCCGATTCGCAACGTCTTCTTTCTCCTCCTCCGCTTTCCTCTTCGTAATCACGATACTATTCAACCATCATTGTCTTTGTTGCGCAGCACACCTCTAGTGGGTTGTTCATAGTCTTTTGATTTTTACACCCTATCACATCACAACCTTCATTTGGCCACTGGTGCGCCGTATCCTTATAAACGCATCACGTGACCCGCTCTGTGAAAGTTCATTTAGTGCCGCGTGGTCAAGGGGCGACCCTAGTCGCCCCTTGACCACGCGGTTTGCCGCATGCATGCGAGCTTGGTCATAGATGACAGAGAAGCCAGGACATTTCTTTGAGCGTTGTGCGGAATCGGGAGGCTTTGAGCCGTTATCGGCAAGTGGCGTCTATCAACCGCGCGGATTGCTCCCGGCGAGCTTCTTCACTAAAGATGCTCCGGAATGCTAAGCGCGCTAAGTAAGCGTCGGAGGCAGGAAGATCGAGCAGTCCGGCTCGGGAAACGTCGGAAGTGGGATCACTAGCGTAGACAAAGGCAGGCTTTGCAAGAATTCTTTATTAATTACAGTTAAATGAAACGTTAACCATGTGTTGCCAGGACTTAACCAGGCTTATTCAGTCGCTCGCATTGCATACCCAGGGTTAGCTGCGCATAGCCGCACCATTTTTTAATGCGGTAACCTTATCAGACAATTGCAACCCTAGCAGCAACACCGCGAGCATGGTCATGGCATTCTGCTACGTCATTGACGTGTAAAAGACCAATACTGCTTCTGGCATCAATTTTTTGAATGCTGGTACTTTAAAACCAAGAAGGCATGGTAAAATTATTGAGAATGATTTGCGAATAGATAGGGGTATGAACATAGGTTCCTACATTTAACACGCGTTATATCTCCGGTCGGAAATAACTGAGAAATTTGACCGAACCCCCCACCGGTTATGTATAATTTTATACGTTTTCGAGCAAAAGCCAAGCACCAGGCTGTATGCTTGTGAAGCAAATGACGAAAAGCAACAGAAAAACAACTAAGACAGCCCTAGATATTGAATGGGGAAAAATGCTACTGCGGGCTGTTCCAGGTGAGGAACAGACCAACTCCACCAAAATTTCGCATGGGTTAAACTTCCTTTGAACGTGTTATTATTCTTATTCTTATTATTATCATTATGATCATCATTATCATCATAATCATCATATCTACGCCCACTGCAGCGAAAACGCCCGTCCCGTTAATCTCAACTTACCCCGGTCCGCTTGCCGCGACCAATTTATCCCCGCAACCTTATTGATCTCATCTGCCCATCTACATTTGTGCTGACCCCTGCCACGCTTGCCTTCTCTAGGGATCCATTCTGTTACCCTTAATGACCTACGGTTATCTTGCCTTCACATTACATGTCCTGCCCACGCCCATTTTTAAATGCAGAGCATTTCAGTAACTCACGATGTCACCCGCGTTGACGTCCGTAGTCCGCACCGCACCCCTCCCTACTATATAAAAAAAAATACTATCCGGCGCCCGGTTTCGATCCCTCGACCCTGCGGGCGGAACGCAATGTACATGGTGCTCTACCCACTGCGCCACAAAGCGGACACAGAATGGGATGCTACGAACGCGCCTTATATCGTTGACTCATTCAAATTACTGCTGACGAGCGCTTTCTCGTCAGCAGTTGCCACAAGTGCAACAACATTAACGTAACGCAACCTACTTAACGTCGTGCGCCCCCGGAAATGCTCTGCATTTGATCGTGCCCCTCGCTAGGGGGATGTTTCATTGCGTCTTCTTTCGGTCGCGGTACCCGTGGCGCCATCTGGCGGAGTTGCGGCACAACTCGTAGCACTTTCTTTGAAAAAGCGCCTCGAAAGCGCGGCAAATATGAAATAGGGATGACGCGCTTTCGAGGCAACCCGCCGACGCGGCTGCTTTGTGTACAGACTCGGCGGCGAGCGTCCCGGGATTCTGGGTTCACCGTCCTACGTGTCATCTCGCATCGATCATGCGCACAAAGTTGGTATGCCGGTATGTCAAACAAGAACGTGTTTCGGACTTCGGTCTGAGTCAGATCACATGAACCTAACAAGAAAGCCGGGCTTCGTCGTGGTTCTCTTTTAGGGGACCTAAACGTACTTTTTTCTTCCTAATTTCTGCTAATATGTTATACTTGTGTTATACACGTGTTATACATGTTATACTGCGCGCAACCTCCGCGCAGTCTTCCTGCTAAGCTGGTGGCGGGTAGGCCGCTGAGTAATGGGCTGCAACGACCCTTGAGCCTGGCCGTAATAGCCGCGCTCTTCCCAATTTCGGCTTCCGAATCGCCGCTCTTGGATGACCGCTTGCGTTGTGCATGCTGATAGTTGAGCTGTCCCATTTCAGAGCTTCCATTTTTATTTGGAAGTCTATAGGGAAAGAGAAATTGGAAGAAGTAGAAATTTTTACAGCAGCCGGCCTTTAGGTGGCAAAGGTAACAGAATCGAGAAGAAAAACAAGCGTCAATTTATGATAAAATGGGGAAGTGTTAGTGAAAAAGGTTATGAAATAAAAGGTGTAGAGCATATTTCTTGACATCTCCAAAAGGAAATGGACCGAATTTACTACAAACGAACCTGCCAGAAAATTCATCTTACCGTAAAATGTGCAGCATGTGGCCTTATTTGTCCCCGGACAATGCAAAAAGTTCACCCTTTCAGGTTGTGCTTTGTGATTTTGATAAAAACAGGATGAATGGGACCATGCAGACGGCTAGAGGGGCCACAAATTTATGCGAGATGAATAGCGTAAACTGCATTTTGCGAAGAGCCGTGTATTGTGTTTGGCTGGTGTTTTTCCGGCAGCACGCGCTATTGAGTTCTCGTGACTGTTGTGCCTTGGTATGGTATGGTGTCGCGGATGTGCATTTGTTGCAAGGCTCAGCCCATTTCGATCAACACCGACATCGTCTTGTTTACATACGTGTTACTAACTTAGTGCTTCTAGAGGCCCACTTCGCGCATGCTGGAATTCTCGTAGTAACATCTGTGATATAGGAAGTTGAAGACGACATCGACGTCTAGGTCCTAAGAGGAAGTACTGATTCTACAGAAGGTCTTTTGTCAATGACTTTATTTTATGCTCAACCATTTTCAAAGCCATGTCAAACTCCATAAAAATTATAAACCTGTAAAGCAAATCTTTAGAGGTAAACACACGCCCCCCCCCCCCCCCCAATATAGATATGTCAACTGAGTTAAGCAGCCATATACTTCATTATTCGCTCATTTTACACATTTAAATTTAGATGCACAAATTGCGCGAGTAACGGAGTAATATGTCGTGACTACGTGCGTAAGTGAATGGGTAATAAGTAATACGTGAGTCATATAAGTCAGTAATAAGTAAGTAATATGACTAATAAGAGTAATAACGCGCTTCTAAATCGAAAGACACAACGAAATCACCGAGTCTACGTTCAGTTGCATAGAGCCGTGAATACACTTTGTGTTCAATGTGTGATCTACTCGCGATCCTTATGTGCCTTGTGTGGTTCACACCGAGACCAAAGATGAACAAACTGTTGAACTGAAACTCCTTACTCTGCCTACGCAGCTTTCCTGACAAATCTGGCGTCAATCACAGCCTATTTTGAGCCGATGGCTGGTTTGTTTGCCATTCCTATTCTATCGTGTGTGCCATTTGTAGGTTACAGCGACACTCCACGTTTTAAATGCAGAGCATTTCTTTAACTCACGATGTTATGCGTCCGTAACTCGGCGTCCGCAGCCAGCCAGCACGTGCGCCCCTCCCCTGCTCCTCCTCGCTCTCAACAACAGGTGCGGGCGCGCATGCGCGTGCTCCGGCGCTGAAAGAGGCGTTGCAGCAGCAGGTGCTACCTCCTCTCCCTCTACTGCGCGCGCAACGAATATACTCGTTGCCCGAGCGAAGGATCCGCGGCCCGACGTTGAAGTTTGGCAGCGGCTTCTCGTGCACGAAGTTCGGCGTCGGCAGCGCGCCGTCTCGCCGCCTTGTCTTCTGCCGCCGTCGATGAAGAGGATGGCACGATGTCTTGAATTGGTACTGCAACGCTGACGTTGGCTCGCGTCGCGGTACTGGTTGAAGGTGTTGCTTCCATGGCTTATGAACTTCGACGATGGCGCACTGCCCTCCCGAGAGGGATAATAAGAAAGAAAAGAAAAGAATAATAATAAAGATCCAACCGATTGCCCCGCAGAGAGGGTGGGGTGCAAACGATGGCAATAAATAACACGTTACGTACTTACGTCTCTCGTCTCTCTCTCTCTCTCGTCTCGCAACCCAACTACGCAACCCCTACGACAACAACAACTACAACTACCACCGCCAACTACCACAACCTACGCCACGTGACCACCCCCAATGCTCTGCATTTACTCGTGTCCCTCGCGCGGGGGCATGCGACGGAGGTTTTTTTCTCTTGTGTTACTTATGTTGCTACATTCATGTACTTCCTATCAAACCTACAGAATTTAATTACTGCCGGTCGCCTTCATAGTTGTTTGATTCATGTAATCTTGCCTTCTTTCAGTTCTGCCATCTGTTACTACCTGCTTAATAAATATGCCCCTGAATCACCCATTTACCCAAAGGAAGTTCACAAACGAGCGCAGGTGGACCAAATCTTGTACTTGGTGTCAAGCTTCATTCAACCGGTGGCCTCATCTTACATTGTGAGTGTTATAAACCCGTCGTTACCTGAACACCCCATGAGCTCATAATCAGACATTTGCAAGACGTTCGCTGTCTAGTAAATTGTGCCCCATTTTTTACAGTCAGAGCTTAACATTACGACATTTCTGCACAGTTAAAAAAACTGGTATGTTTGTGTTATAATATATACCCTACCGTGCCTAAACTATCAACGCAATGATTTCAAACAATCTATTGATATAAAATAACGCTGAGAAGGAACGATACAGAGCATGTAAACAAGTGCTGAAAAAATGTTGACATTTTTTGGAAATGGGTCTCATAAAACTTACGGAGGGAACACCAATAAGCGTATGGTTGAATCCGGATCCTGCAACACTGCCAATAAACTTGGTGGTTTCTTCATTCGTCCTTTATTGAGGACACTATACGTATCGCAAGCATACACAGGCACTGCGTGATCGTCATGTGCTTGCAGCAAACAAGTCATCCAGTTTCTTCATGAGTGGTCCTACGACGAAATTTTCTGCTTGCAGTAGTTCAGTGCTGAAAATGTCAGTGCACCTTCAACTTCGATAACTGCGGTGGATCCAGTTCATGTTGTAGCGTTGAGTACTGCGACGAGGGGCACCTAACGGTTACACCAATCGCACACGCACACTTATTGTGGCTAATTCCCGCGTTCAACAAGACGCTGTTCTACATATAACCAACGAAACTTACCAGCCCTTCGACATTACCAGCTACATTACGTAAAATTGTGTCTGCTAAATGTCCCATACGTGCCCTACAGAAACCCTGCAAAAGCCAGCGGGAAGTTCTTGCTATACGCGACAAAATCAAACATTCTGATCAAGACTTCTGCTGAGGTGCAAAAAAGGCCTGTGATACATTGCATAATGATAATTTGTGAAAATTCTGCAGCAAATTCTCGAAGTTACGTTTTACCAACTAACCCAGCTCGCCATGCGGCAGCAGTAGGTATTTCGCGTTCGTAATGAGGCGTTCTTGCTGTTTTTAATATCAAGTGCTGTCACTCTACCTAAAAAGTCACAGGAATATCTGTATGAAAAATATTGAACAGTCAATAACAATAAACCAACAGAAAAGATATCTACAACAAACGTTTATTTACGTTTAGAAATGTTTACACTTTAATGTTGGGAATAATATGTACGTCACAATGACGCGAATGTTCAATTTTTCGCAACAACGTCTTTTTTGCTTTTATTTAGCGCTCAGCCATTGTCCGAAGGAAGAAGCTTGTCGGAGACGAATTGTCCGCATTTGAAGACAGGGTATTGAAGCCCCTCCAAGATATTGTCATTGACAAGATGTTTGCGGTCGGAAACGCCTTAACCGTCGCAGACATTCGGCTTGTATCCATTATGATGTGTTTTGTTCCGGTGAGTGCTAATTTATTATGGCTATCACCCTCAAAAAACTGTCACCTTTTACTGGTACCATAGCAGTAAAAAACACAAAAAGTTTGTGAGAATATCTAATGCGAACAAGTGGTGAGAAATTCATGGTTTTAAGCTCTTTAACAGATATCTTGCTGAACATACACATGCTGACTAAAAGTAGTATTTTTTGGTATGCCAAGAAGCTTACTTAGGACGCATAAAACGCTGTGTTTTACGCAATGAGTACCTCAGGACTTCACTTGCGCCATATATTCACAGTGTAGGCGAGAAACAAAGCATCAGCTGTGCAAACTCGTGAAAGGGGCAGCGTTTGCTTGGGTAAAGTATCCCATAAAAAACTCACTGTTCGAAACGCTCGACCTCTTGTTACAAACGAACAGCGCACTCGTCCCTTGCAGACATGCTAAATAATATCTTCTATAAAACGTTATCTTCGGCAAAACCTATTCTCTCTTTAGACTTTAAGATTTGTGGTATCATAAGACCACCCGTCCCTTAAACCAAGGGATAGGCATGTACACCTAGCGGCAAAATAACGAGGGGCACGTGAGCGCGTGCCAACATGCATCCCTGCTCCACCTGACGTTCCACTTCTGGTGTTGGCACACCAATGTACGAGTACGAGTCGTACTGAGCTTGCTTCCCTGTTTTCCCTTCACTTCAAGCGACAAGCCTGACCACATTCAGCGTTTGGCGCGATGGGCCCCTTTCTTTGCTCAACACGCCTCGCTCGAGCACGCATCGATTGCGGACGGCGGTATAAATTGTGCATTGCCCACGGTCATCTGATCCGACAGATAGTGTATCTTTGTTATCTCGGGGACGATTATGTTGCATTTATATTCCCGCGCACCTTTGCACTTTTTGCCTAAAACATGCACTTCTCTGTTCCCTCACATTTAGCCCACCAACACAGAAGTGGAACTGAGGCGAGAAATAGTGTATTCGAATAGAATATCACGAAAGGTCGAATAAAAAATCACACGTAATAAAACAAGTCTGAAAGTGGAAAACTAGCCAAACTGGGCGTGGTAGTGGGTTCAACAAGAAAAGAACAAAAATGTAAGTGGGTATCCTACCGCAGCCCTTAAAGTGAAAATGAAAGCACAGCTAACGGCCAGCAAAGGACTGGGAAGTAGGCCCGTTGTTGGAAGATATTGAGCAAAGGAAGTGACCCTAGGGCCAAAAGGTGTATGTGACCAGCTTTGCTTCTTCAAGAGAATTAAAAGACAGGGTAGTGAGAGTGGCAGGACGCGCAGGCGCACAGTGATGTCTCAACAGTGTAGCGTCAGACGGCGGTGGGATGCATGTTGCGATGCAATCACGTGTCCCGGCTTGATTGGCCGCCGGATATTCGTGAATTCCACTAATAGGTTTCAGTGATGAATACTTTCACCAAAGGCATTACGTTTTGATCATAGATGGTAAGCAGAACTTTTGGCACTTGGTTCACAGAAAAAAAGCTGCGCTTGTATCTATTTGCCATCAGCAAAAAGCATTTGGGCTGACCGACATTTATTCAAAGGTACTTCCTCACGGAGAACACTAATACATAGAACCAATATTTCTCGGGACAGGTTGCGTCTCTTTACGTGCTATGAAATCGAAAGCCTGGCGTAAAATTTGGACGGTTGGTTCTGCATATTTCGACAAGAAACAATGCGTACAAAAGGACGAAGAAAAAAAATTACAAACACGAGTGGTGACTAACAATTAAAACGTTTCCAATGAACCAGGGAATCTGTGAAAAACCTGGAGTGGCGTCACTTTTAGGTCAGTAACCCAAAGGCAAATAAACAAGAAACCATAACAATGCCCGAAAAGCAAGTGACGAGGCACAGCCGCAGATTCGTCATGCGAGCAGTTCACGTGTTTAAAGAAGCGAATTCTTCATGTAAAAAATGGCGGAGCTTGCACGAGTGGTGCAAGGCGGGAGAAATAAAAGACCCGGCGGCCCCTATCCCGTCACTGGAATCCCGGCTGTTGCATCATCAATCACAGCAGCAGCAGCCCATTAGGTCCACTGCAGAACGAAAGCCTCTCCCATCGACCTCCAACCGCTCTTGTCCCGCTCCACTCGAGTCCAATATTTGCCTCCAATTTGCATTGTTTCGTAGCTCCAGCGAATTATTCACGTACCTCTTTTTAGAACCGTCTCTCGGTGCCAACTCCGTCATCCTTGTAGCCCATAGATTGTAATTCCGCGAAATTTCCCCTCGTGCCTAAGTCAATTTCTCGGTCTCTCTTTAAACTATGATAGCTCCTACCCTAGTTTTTTCTCTGATCCAGGAAGGCCGTCTATCACTATTCGTTCCATGGTCCGTTGAGCCGCCCTGAGTTTGCCTTCAAGTTGTTTAGTAAGGCACCAAGTTTCCCCTGTATATGTCATCACTTCACATTTATTTCTAACCTTGTCACTAAAAGTTCCCCCTGACTGGCAGGTTGGGATCGTTTCTTGCGCAGGCTTTCACGTTTCTCTCAAAGGGACTAGGTTGGCCCGCGCTAGAACCCGCTGCCAAGTCCGAAGCAAAGGCCCGTGCTACGAATTCAAAGGAAATGCTGAGCTCTCGGAATGCGATCATTGCTCAATCGGATAGACGCCGGCTTTATAGCGCGAAGCACCCAGGTTAGATTCCAACCAAGGCAAGCGTTTTTTTTCTTTCCAATTCGCTCCACATCTTCATTGTTCCCCAGAGCTACTACCCGCACTCCTCGGACATTGGGGATCACGGAGTAGTTCGGGTGCCGGTTTCGCGGCGCAAAGGTGCAGGTTGGGAGTACGGGGACCTTGCTAACCACCGTGTGTTCTTGAAGCTTCACAGTTTGCTGTCTCCGAAGGACTTACTCGTGTCGGCCTAAACAGCTCTGCTGTTGAAAAACTCCGTTCACCTTGTGCAGAAGGTGAACCAGCGAAGCTGTGACGTGCTGCTCGTGCATGAGGCGCGGCCTACCCATTTCAAAGTAGCGTACAGCCGGTGTTTGCCTTCGCCACGTTGAAGCTGCTCCGTCCACACCGCAACCCATGAGCGTCCTTGTCGTTTCAGCTGTGTTGTTAAAGAACCTGAAATGATAACGGAAAGCAAGAAAAGGCAACAGTATTTTTATTACTTGCATGGCATCAGAAGCCTTAACATGGCAACCGAGAATCTGCCTTTTGCTTTCTCTTTTTCGTCTACCACCTCTGCGTATTGTGGCGCAGAAGTTCCGCTCTTTTTGGAGGTGCTGGCACCCGCACGCAGGCGCCAGTCTCAAAACGGTATGCAGTTCGTTGCAATAAGAAGCTTTTCTTTCTTCACACCGCAGCTCACTGCACTCGCGCGCTCGATCCAGCGAGGCACTTTCTTCGCTCCTGCCGATGCGCCACTCCCACTTTGTATTGTCTGAAGATGCGACAGCGTAGCTTCGTTAACTATAAACCAAGACAATCTACCTCCCCGTAATGTCAACTCCTCTATAACCTGGTATTTCGCGCGTCCGCACGGGCTTGCGCCACAGGAGTTCTCTCTATACGTGGAAACACCGAAATGTTCGTTCGATATCTATATGAAGGTTCGTTTAAAAAGAAGCTTGTTGCGTCAATTGCGCACAATTTTTGTTACAAATGCTTGAATCGCTGCGAATTCTGAAAAAGATGCTACTGAATCCTTCGAACAACGGGTTCTGGAATGGTCTATGTCGGGCGTGGCGAGTAACAGTATCTATCAGAATATTTTTTTTTCAAAACGTCGGTGTACATAGCGATAAAGTGGGCCAATATTTGCTTCAGTACATTACAGCAAACAAGTAATATAAAAACCTTCCTGCTATGTTCCCCATAACAAAGCTCCTAATATCTTCCCTGCGCTCATTGCATAACCTAAAATAACACTGCGGGTTTCTTTTCCAGCTCTCGGCAGTGGACAAGACGAAGTTTGCCAAGCTGGTGTCGTACTACAACAGAATCAGCGGTCAGCTCCCATGCTTCGCCCAGGTTTTAGGCTCAATGATTGAAGAAAGAAGCAAGGAATGGGAAAGCTACGAATAAAGGTGTTATCACTTGCAAAGATAGAATACATCTGGAAAGTCTTCCACGGTTGCGCAACCATACATAAATTTATTTTTTTCACCCACCGCACCGACACAAAGTCGCGGAAGCTATTAGCACAATTAGCTTGTAAATTTTGAAATTTCTGTCATCTTTATTTCAGCTGAAACAAGGAAACTTTCTGGCATAACCACGGGAATATAATGGCAAGTTTTTCTCAAGAATTGTTTCTCTAGTTCAGGTTTTACATGAACACCACGAATATGTTAGCTGATATCGCTTTAGTTTAGTTCGAGTAACCTTCTAGCTTTTTTTAACAAATACCTAAGTGCGGGGTCAAGTTTTTTCGGCGTCTTTTTTATCTTCCGGCCGAGCTTGACATGACATAAAACTTGACTACTGTATTCAAGCCCATAGCGATGCCTGCTTTTGAGACCACCCTGCATGGTCTTGTCGAGCGCTAAAGCACACATAAATAAGGTCAAACCCACTAAAAAACAATGGCGAAATCCTAATTTATAAGACTATAAATATTCAAACTGCAAAAGGGTTATGCAAAAAAAGTTCCTTTTATTTTTACCAATTGTGTATAACACATGTAAATGCAGCGCAGAAGTGGGAGAACTTTGAAAAAAGCTCAAGCACTTGGCCGAGTACGAAATAGAGCCACTGACCCTTTGTCGAAAAATTGCGCTGCCATTGAGGCGTAGTACCTAAGGCGTTGCGCTTCACATCCAAGCAAATAGATTTCGTTCATGGTTGTGCCTGTAGTTCATCTGATAGAGGAGAAAACAAACAAGTCACCGCAGTTTCTCTAAACAAGAAAGCTGTCAAGGGCGGAGCAGCGATTTGCCAGGGGGGCTGTGGCGCCGTACTCATCTTTTTGCTATCTTCCCTCAAGCTTTTCGCCTCCTTGTGTCCCTAACTTCTTGATTAACTGAACACTGATATGTTCAATGTAATTCAATTTTCCCGCCTTCCCAGCGGTGGCGCGCCTTCTCCTGGGACTACTAGCATCGTTTTTCTTCTCTTTTGTTTCTTGTCCTCCAAGGAACATCAAGAGGGGGGCTTTGTTCTTCTTGTTCTTCTTCTCATCTCGCGCATGGTGGAGCCTTTCTCCGTCATTTGGAATACGGGGATGTTTTCTTCAGCCGCCACTTTTTTCGCTTACTATCGTAAACACCAATCAAAGGAACATTCCTTCTAAGTGAACGCAGGAACTGCCGGTTATGTACATATATTTGACCTGAAATATACATGAGATTTTCTTTCCTATAAACAACCGGAACATGTACGACCAGTGCAGACGGCTCCAGCAGTTTCGAACGGTTTTGCTTACAACAGTCGTTTTTCTACTATCCCTTGATTATTGGCCGGAGGGCTGAATCGAGAGACAAGCGGGCATCTTTTCGAAGCCTCTGTTTGGGTGCGTGGCACTGCGTGACACCAGATGAGCTGCGACGACAAACCGGGCTCGTAGGGTGCTCCGAACTATAAAGAATGAGCTCCATGTGGCACAACGGTGTAAGCCTTATGTCACGGCAGAGCTGTGTTCGTCATACTAAGCTAAACTCGATGATGCCCATATAAGTAGCTCAAGCCTTAGAACTATTAAACCTGTGTGCATGTCCGGCGCACGTCAGCAGAAGGCCAAATCACAAGCAAAGTAAATTGTATAGGCGTATGCTGAGTATATAAGCGTATAAAGTATATATTTGTACAGTGCCCTCTTCAGTTGTCGTATACTTTATTGTCAGCAGCCGCAAATCCTTCGTAGAGCGCTACCTCGCCGTTGAAGACCTGCACTACTTCTTCGTGATGTTCTTGTTGGCGATTGCCTTTTCGCCAGTTAGCGCGGCGCGCTTCCTGATAAGATGCCACTTGTCCGTGTGTCCTTGGCTGCCCCATCCGGCATGTGCGCGGCAACCAGTTGAAGAGAGCCCTCGCACCGCCGTAGCGGCGACTCTGAGTTTTATGAGTTCAGGTGGTTGCCCCTAGCAACGCGGAGCGAGTGACTACAGGTGCACAGGACAGTTCCTGTTTTCAGCGACGCTGTTTCCTCAAACGATGCGTGGAACGTCGGATCGGTATTCTTTGAAGACGATAGTCTTTCTTGGGCTACTTAAACCCAGAAATTTTGGTCTGTCTGTATGTCTGTCTGTCTGTCTGTCTGTTCGTCTGTCTGTCTGTGACTCGATTCAGCCACAACAAAACAATGCCTGCTCAATAGTCTTATATAGCCACAGCTAAATCTACCCGTCTAGTTCCGGTGTAATGTTCATACTTGTCAACATTGTTGAAAAAGAATACATTACGCAAATATGAGACAACAAATCAATACAGAAGTGATATTTGCAGTGTTCCTTTATAAACATTCAAACATGCTTGAGTTTTGCGAAATTAAATACTTCATCAACTGCAGAAAAAGAATTCACTCCGCCGTGGCCTGCTGTCGCCCGCGCCACTATAGCTTCTGGCGCCATTTTAAGAAATGAACCGGCAACAGTTACGCAAGGTTCGACTAGATAGTTTCCACGTTCTGCTTGCAACGCACATGGAGTAGGGAAACGCGGTTCTATAAACGTTGAAGTAGGGTGCCTCGATTAACGCGCGTCTTCGCCGTACGGCAGCGTTCGCATCGAGACACCCGGTTTGGAGCAGTGGAACGCGGGAAATTTAAAATGATTTAAGCAAACATTTGGCGTCTACCTTGGGACGAGCGCGACGCAAGAGGAACAACATGAGAGGTGAGCGGGAAAGCGAAGGGAGGCATTTACTTCGCAAAAGCCGATTAAGACTATCGCCTTTTGACGTCATTTGCAACGAAAGGAGCAGATACGCGGCCAATTTTTTTCTCTTTGCGAGCGCTTCACGTGGTGCACGCCAACTTTCAAAAATGTACGATGACAGCCGT
This sequence comes from Haemaphysalis longicornis, assembly GCF_048455015.1. Classification (NCBI taxonomy): domain Eukaryota; kingdom Metazoa; phylum Arthropoda; class Arachnida; order Ixodida; family Ixodidae; genus Haemaphysalis; species Haemaphysalis longicornis. The sequence goes on from NW_027526266.1 coordinate 22,324,285, forward strand.
TCTTTACGAGATGCCGGCTCACGGGCACACGGTAGTACAGTGTTATTTTTTTCTGTTTATGGATGGCGCAACCATGAGCGTAAAGAGTTCCGCTGTTAAATGTAAAGAAACAGCGATGTACCTACCCTTTGGACACACATAAGCTACTATTAAAAGAAAAACTAAAACCGAAGCTCCAGACTAAGGCCAACACGTGCGCAATCGGCCTGATTTTACGTAGTCAGCATTGCAACAATGGCTGTTTTAAAATTTTTGAAGCAAGGTTATTTTTTCAGTACGGTGAGTGCAACCAAATAATACGCTTCGGCTTAAAGGGGCACAAAATTGTGAAGGCAAAATAACTTCGTGGATAGCTCTGTGTGAACACACATACATAATCTGCAAAATATCAGGGAATATAAAGCCTAGAACCTATTTAAAATAAATTTTAAAGTTTGCGAAACGCAACCAAGCAGCCAGCAGAGGGCATCGCGCAAGCAAAATTCCCTGAATGTGAAGTAAATAAACAACATCCAAACACATCACGAGTTTGTGATGGCCACTTCCGCACTGCAGGCGTTTCTCGGCAGCTCGCCGCGCGGATCGCAGGTCGCAACTTTTGCTCTCAAGCAACGAACGATTCGATCGTTGGCGGCGGAGGTGCAGTGACTTCGTTGGCTCATTGGGCAGCTGGCCGGAACCTAAGTTCTCGAGCGATTCCAGTACCTCTATTTTAATTGCTTCTTCTTATACTGGATGCGAAAACGCGCAAGTAACACGAAAAGCGCCCTGATCCAGCGGCACGGTCGTGGCGCAGGCGGCGGCCCCACCCGCAAAGGGGCGCAGGCGGGCGCAGGTCGCTACCGCTGCACGAAATGGGACTCAAGTCCCATACAAGGCACCACCTACGAGATAGGAGTTATTGATGTGATGGTAAAAATTGAATTACAAATCATCCTCTGCACTACTTGTGAGAGCGGCAGTCGAATATCCGCCGCGGTGTTAAGCCTAACACATCTGTAGGCGAACCTACAGGGGCAGGCAAACCAGTGGCTCCCAGCGCGCGTCACCCTACCCACTGCCTCGAGCGTAGGGTGTCGCTCTCTAGCCGCGGCAGTTTGCACTCAGTGTGCCTGCATCACGTCCACACTTTTTAATTAAGCGACTGACCAGATCAATGCGTAGGGGCATTGACAGAGACTGCTGCCTACGCGGAACCAACAATGCTGTGGCAGCTCTCCTGTGCGATATCCGTGCTACAGTCACGTGGTGCAGCTTTGGTTATACCAAATCCAGCCTTTTGCGGCATCCGCTGAAACCTAAACTGTGACTGGACGCATTTAAAAAGTCTATAATTAAACAACCGTAACGCGCTGAAGCAAGTGAGGTTGCCACGCGTGATAAATTGGTCATTAGCTACGTATCGCAACAAAGACAACAAGTTGCAAACTTTTTGTCTCAGCGCCCCTTTAAGCCTGGGATGACAGTCGCAGCTTCAGGATTGTGCAGGCGTTTTCCTATTTCGGCTACAAATTATTGAAATGGTTAGCAGGTTCTTTGCCGCCCGTCCCTTCATGAATATTATTTATTCTATCGATCGCATCACTGCCTTTGTTTGGGTTTATAGCCTTGTTAAGTATTTTTATACCACTTCGGAATTCCCCAAGCAAGTTCTACTATAAAAGAGGTTTTAGTACTCAGTTTTAACTTCTTTAAAATTTATATTGAAGGTGTTTCGAAACTTATTAGACTGCATCAGTTCATACGGACCCCGTGATTGAAATAAATGCCGATACTGTTTTAATTTCTTATTTACTATTTGGATATGTTCCCACCTTACCCAGGGCTTACGAGAGTTCTTGTATTGGCGGGTGTTTAGAGAAAAAAGCAAAATATTTGGTTTGAAATTTTTTAAAATTTTTTTCGTACGCTTCGTTTGCATCAATTATGGTTGCAGCGACTTGCCAGTTGACGTGCACATGCGTGACCCAGAATTTTGGAAAATGATAGGCTATAATTCGCGGTAAATGTTTCTTATTTGCTTTTTGTTTTGGAAAGATTTATTGCACTCTGTTAATATAAAAACAGGGATGTGATCGTTAATGCCATCGAATATTGTGCCTGACATAGTTTTCTTTGCTGGTGAACTTGTAATTATATATATGAAGAAACCACACACTAACGCGTAAGACCCTAAACTAGCGAAGCTCTGCGCAACCTGCGAGACCATCAGGACGGTTTAAGCAGGCAATTGCAGCTGATTTGCTTTTTCTTCGCTGCCGCAACGACAATTACTCCATCATTGTTGTTATAAGTGTGAGCTTCCTTTATTTATTTTGGAAGTGATAATCATTGGAAGTCACCTTGGAGGGGCGTACGCTAAGGCGTGTCGGTATCGCTCCGAGCAAGTGTTGGCCCGATTATGGCGAACGCTGGATTTGCTTGTTTTTTCGCCAAGCTTAGCCACTCACTCCAAGTGGATATGCTGTTTTTGGCCTATTTGGCTTATCTCCGTTAGGGGGTATTCTCTGCATTTTATTTGTATTTGTAACTGCGGACTCGAAAAAAACAATTTACTAAGCAGCTTTTGTTGTGCATTCGTGCAGATAGTGTCTGCCTTGGCGTCTTCCGTCGTAACTCTAAGTCAAAGCCCTTAACATCGGAGGCAGAATTCACGAAGTCAGCGCCTACTGCACGGCACCGGACGCGGTATGGTCAAGGGTGTCATTTGAAGCATTTCCAAAGACGACACTCAAGAAGAGTTCACCTACAACATAGTGAATCCATGCAACCTCCTAGCATTGGAGGCGCACAGGATTGGTGACTCAACCACGGTAATCGTACTCTTTATCGGACAGAGAGTACCGAACTACGTCAAATACGGCTCCATACTGGTCAGATGCGGACTTTACCGCAAACACTTTAATGTATGCAGACAATGCGGGAAGATAGGCCCCAGACGCGACGTCTGTCCAAACCCTAGCACTAAAATCTGCTTCAGCTGCGGAATCGCCAACCCCAGGGAAGGCCACGAAAGGCCACGAAAGCCACGAAACTCTGCGGAGGACAGCACCCAACGGGCGAGAAGGCTTGTAACAATAGATACAAGATGCTATATGTTGTAAAGAAGAGACAATGGGAGCGCAAGAACGAAGCTCAGCAACAACAACCGGATCCGAAAAGTTTTCCGCCACTGCTAGCGCACCCTCTCGAAACTCCCCGCAGGGAGTCGCGACAGCGCTCAAATAGCCCCCAGAGGGCCAACAGCCAGAGAGACTGCAGCATCAGCCACCGACGGCCGTCGCGTTCAAAGGAACGAGTCGCATGGGCGGACGCAGTCGAGGCCAACGCGCCGACAAAAGCACAACCGCCGATGTCAACTACGGCCAATGAAGAGACCGCAATAATGAAGCCACTAAGGGACGAGAACGAACGGCTGAAACAGGAAATCGCCGCGCAAGACGCGACCATCAAGGAAATAAACGAGAAGCTGACGACGCTACTCACCATGCAACAACAACAGACGATGTAGCCACAACCGCAAACACGTGAGCTGACACCGGAGGGGAGTCAAACCAAGATGACTACGGAGGAGCTGGAGGCCGAAAAGGACCCACGTAAAACACGTTCGGAGCTTGCGCCAAAACGCCGAGCCATCGATGGCGCCAAGGAACAAAGATTCCAGGACAGAGTTAACGAACGCCTTGAAAAGCGCGGGGAGCGACTCGATCGCCTGGAGGCAGCTAGCCACACGAGCAACAAACTTCTCACTTCACTCGAGCAGACCGTACATCAACTTACAGCAAACATCCATACCACAATACAGGACCTTATGACCTAGATGCGAGCGCAACTCACGGCGCACATCTAAGCGCAAATGAAGAATGTAGAAGCACGAATGCAAGAAATGGAAGCACAAATCGTCGCCAAACAGCAACAATCATGGAAGGGACAACACGCACAACAGTAGCAACCGCTTCACTAGTGAAAGACCTCTTGGTCTAGCACTGGAACTGCAACGGCTTTACAAACAAGAGGGCGGTGTTGCTGCAACATTTACAGGAAATCACCAGACGACCGGACGTCACCATGATTCAAGAGACACACGGTGAAGAAATGCCAAAGATCCCGAGCTACCGGTCGCACAACAGCCCCTTGAGCAAAAGGGAAACCTCCAAAGGCAAGGGCACAGGCGTCTGCACCTTTTTCAGGAAGGGGATAACCTTCATCGAGCACGAGCTCCTCGGCAGGAGTGCCATCGAACACTGCGCGGTGGAAATCATCCCGGCGAAAAAGAAGAAAGAGGGCACCTACCTGGTGAACGCCTATAGTAACCCAGCTCACGGCCAGCAGACATTCAAGGCACTACTTCACAAGGAAAGCAGACTCACGGGCACTAACGCGCTCGTGGTATGCGGTGACTTCAACGCCCCAAACCGCGAGCGGGGATACATTAACACAACGCTCAAGGGCAGACTCCTCTTGCAAGACGCCACCGACCTGGGGCTGCACCGCATCAGAGACCCGGCTTTCCCACCAGGACGGGCACGTCGGTTGCACGACATACCACCCCGGACCTCACTTTCGTCAGAATATACAGAGAGTGCGGGGTCATACAGTGGAGAAATACGACCCACGACCTCGGCAGCGACCACTACATCGTGGAAGTTGTCGTGCCGTTGGACCACCACGCAGGATCCGGAACGTCTTTCGACAGACATTACAGGCAGAATCGCAACTCATCACGGACATAGACCAACGGACGACCAGCATCGTCGACACAACACGCGCATCTACCCAAGAAATCACAACGGACGAACGCATCGACAGAGAGGACAGCCACCTCACCCACCTACTCGAGGCAAAACAGTCAATCCAAAAAATTGGCCGCGTATCTGCTCCTTTCGTTGCAAATGCAGTCAAAAGACGATAGTCTTTATCGGCTTTTGCGAAGTAAATACCTCTCTTCGCTTTCCCGCTCACTTCTCATGTTGTTCTTCTTGCGTAGCGCTCCTCCCAAGGTAAAGACGTCAAAGGTTTGCTTAAATCATTTTAAATTTCCCTCGTTCCCCTGCTCCAAACCGGGTGTCCCGATGCGAACGCTGCCGTATACAGCGAAGACGCGCGTTAATCGAGGCACCCTACTTCAAAATTTATAGAACCGCGTTTCCCTAATCCACGTGCGTTGCAAGCAGAACGTGGAACCTATCTAGTGGAACCCTGCGTAACTGTTGCCGGTTGATTTCTTAAAATGGCGCCAGAAGCTATAGTGGCGCGGGCGAGAGCAGGCGACGGCGGAATGAATTCTTTTTCTGCAGTTGATGAAGTATTTAATTTCGCAAAAGTCAAGCATGTCTGCCTTGTTTATAAAGGAACACTGCAAATATCACTTCTGTATTGACTTGTTGTCTCATATTTGCGTATGTCTTGTTCTTCTTCAATAATGTTGACAAATATGAACATAACACCGGTCATAGACGGGTAGATTTAGCTGTGACTATATAAGACTATTGCGCAGGCATTGTTTTGCTTTGGCCGGGTGGCTGAATCGAGTCAAAGACGGACAGACGGACAGACAGACAGACAGACAGACAGACGAAAATTTCTGGGTTTAAATAGCCCAAGAAAGACTATCGTCTTTAAAACGCTGGCGGCAGCACGGCGCCAATAGTAGTCTGAGGAAGAAGACCGCCGAGCTCAATCAGCAAATCGAAACGCACTGCAAAGTGCTTTGGGCCCAACAGTGGAACGAGGCGTGTAACGAGGCGGACGGCCAAGTACACAAGGGGGCGACCGTGGCATCTACTACGGCACCTCCTCGATGAGACGAAAACGAAGGGATACCAGCACAACAATCTCGCCAGGACCCTGCACAAAGCCATACCAGAATATGGAGAGGACGAGGTCAAGCGGCGCCTCGACGCTACGTACCAACCCTCCACCCGCACGTAACCCCACCCCGACTACCAGGGCAACGAAAACGAAACACTTGACCGAGACATCGAGACGTGCGAAGTCAGAGCCGCCCTACAAGACCTCAACAGCAGATCGGCTGCAGGGCCGGATCGGGTTACCAACAAAGCACTCAGGAATCTCAACGACGCAACTATCGAATCGCTCACGGCTTATTACAACAAATGCTGGCTAGAGGGCAAACTGCCCTGGTAATGGAAAGCAGCGAAAACAATTCTCTTCCCCAAGCCCAGTAAACCACCCTATATAGACAATCTCCTACCGATTTCCCTCACCTCCTGCGTGATTAAGGTGCTTGAACGCGTTCTCATGAACCACTGGCAGAGCTACCTGGAAGAATCGGAGCTCTACCCGAACTCCATCATCGGATTCAGAAACAAGTTGGGCACCCAGGACGCCATGATTCTTCTGAAGAATGAAATCGTCGATGACACAACTGGAACCAAGGACAGCAGAGCGATACTCGGCTAATATCTTCAGAGTGCTATTAACAAGATCCGGCACTCCGCCATACTGGCCCAGGTATCCCGCCTCAACATGGGAAAGCGCACTTGCGCATGCATCAAGGACTTCCTTACGAACCGCACCACCTCCATCTGCGTAGGGGACCTGCAACTTGACGAGAAAAGGCTCGGCAGCGTGGGCACCCCACAAGGGTCAGTGATATCTCCCCTCCGATTCGATCTAGTCATGATAGGAGTAGCCAGAAGCCTAGAGAACATAGGCGGACTCTGACATACTATATACGAGTACGATGTAACACTATGGGATCCCGGGGGCAGCGATGGTCACATTGAAACAACACTACAAACAGCAGTCAATGCCATCGAAGCTCAATTGAATGGAGCAGGCCTTGTATGCTCACCGGCCAAATCAGAGCATCTCGGAATCATGCCAAAGGGAGCCGAGCGGGAGCGCATGAACATGGACACAAGACGCGAACGACCCACGATTACAATCACAACGGCAGGGGACCACGTGATCCCAGAATTCAAGAGGATCCGAGTACTCGGGCTCCTCATTGAACGCAACCGAGTCAATGGGGAAACGGTCACCAAACTCGCCGGCAAAGCGGCCACCGCAATGCGACTCATCAAGAGGATATCCAACCGAAGGGCGGGAATGAAGGAAACCAGCCTGCTTCGACTCATCGAGTCTTTCGTAGTCAGCCATATATCATACGTCGCCGCCTTCCACAACTGGAGGACATGCGTGCGTAATAAGATAGATGTCATAATACAAAATACCTACAAGGCTGCTATTGGCCTTCTTAGCAGAACGAGCAACAAAGCCTTCGCGGCACTCGGCGTACACAACACACTGAACGAGATAGCACAAGCGCAGATGACGGCTCAACTCGAACGCCTCTCTACAACCCGAACGGGCAGACACATATTGCAGGACCTCGGCCTGAAAACGCCCTGGGCCACATACGACAGGAACGCCACCATCCCGGAGAGCATCACTAGGGAACTCACGGTTTGCCCCCTCCCACGGAACATGAATCCTGAGTACAACAAGGAACGCAGGCTCGTGCGGGCAAAAGCCCTTGTGGACCTCTACGCCAGAGATCACGGCGCGGTATACGTGGACGCGGCCGAATACCCTAACAAGAGGAGCAACGCATACGCAGCGGTGCTCGTTAACGCGCCAACGGGAGCGACCTGAACCGCAGCGAGCGTCCGGACCCCAGACGCGCACCGGGCAGTGGAGATAGCCATAGCCCTGGCCATCTACAACCCCGGGTGCACCACAGTGTTGTGCGACTCGCGGACAGCGGTGAAAAACTACGCCAAGGGACGTGTGGGCAGTGAGGCTGCGCGCATATTGCGGAAAGCCGAAGCCATCGGACGCGACAGTGCAGTGGTGATTAAGTGGTTTCCGGCCCACATGGGCAGTGGAGTGTCGAACCGTGGATACGCGAACCACAACGATACGGCCAATGCGGTCGCGCGCGGACTTGACAACCGCGCGGCCGCACCCTTGACCGACTCGGAGTGTGACCCGCAGTGCAGTGCTAAAGACAAGATGACCACCTACAACGAATCGTGAAATGGTACCGCCTCAACAGACAGACTATGCCACCACCCCACCCGGGCCTGTCCCGGAATCAGGCCCTACTATTGGCGATGAGATGTTTGAGTGGCGCCCCCTGGCTCTGACGTCAGCTTAGGGACTCGGGCCGCTGTCGTCTGCTACACTCCGCTTGTGAGGGGCAGCAGTGCCTGCGCTATAAATCGCCCACTTTGATGCTTTAGGGCATCAAAAAGCGTGTTTCTATAATCCAGTTATTTTTGCCAGCTTCTGACACATCTGAATAACTTCAGTCTGTATCCCCCACAAGTTTGCAACACTTGAAGATAGAGAGAACAACCTTCTTGAGAGCCTCGGTCAGAAGATCGTATATATATAACTCGTCCTTCCTTGCTTATTCGCGGGGTTCAGCGCTCAGAGCTCCTCGATAAGTGTTCAAAATGCATAGGCTTCCCTGAATTGTTTTTGAGATGCTCTTATGAAGACTCAAGAGTCTAATGCTATGCGCCCAGCGGCGGGTCCCTCCGTATACACGTGCATCGCACAGCAGGAAATAAAACGGCCGTCTTCTATTTCTTTCATTGTTGTTAACTAGTATCAGATAAATGTTTTTTTTCTTCTGTTCCCAACGCACTAGTTTTTCTGCACCATCACAAATCTGTTATTAGCACGTTTGGGAATGTTTGGTAGGCTCGCGAATATTGTGTGTATATTTTATTAAGGCTGTATGGCATACATTCCCTTTTTCACAAATTGGATTTCGTTATGAATGCGCACAAGAAGATGCATATCCGCAGCGTGCGTTGCGTATTCACATGCAAATACAAAGAGAAGGTTTGTGCTACGCCACTGCGATCGCGCCCCAGGCAACGTTGTCAAGGCAGCTTTTGTGCTCTGAATTTCTCTCGTAACCATCGTTATCACAACGAACTGACTCTCAACCCGACCAATTATGACATGATTACGGTGTTGAAGGCTTGATATACACGCTAACAAACACAATAAATAGCATACGTGCATATATTACTGCAATCGAAACCGATAAATATTTCCTAGCAGCTCTTTATCGTTTTCCAGCGCTTCCAGGTGTAAAAAATAAATCGTGGTCTACTCGGGATGACGTCCGATGGATTGAAGAGGATTACTCTTACTCTCTTGTCCTGGACTGATGACCCAGCCCACTAATCAGCTCGATTTTAAAGTTAAAGTTTCCCCCTCCTCCCCCTCCTCATCTTCCATATTCTCTTGAGTGCAGTTTTCCTATAACGCATATCTGAATATTGGGAAGATATGGCTGCAGGAAATGTAAAAAAATAGCCCCCCGGTCTGAACAAGCATAGTGTCACTGCATCTTTACCGTAGACGTGACTTGTTTTGATCAATGAACCTCCATATTAGTTGGAAACCTGGTATAAAGCCAGCACACGCCTGTACTTACAGAAGGTTATTTGGAACTCAATTTACATCTTTTGCGTGCCATGGCGCATGTCGGCATACTTTAATGCCATGACAACGTAAAGTGATGTGATGCAACACTTTCGAGCGTTCGGCAAGGTTGCAAAAACTGTTCTACCTTACATATGATTACCGGGAATCGCAATGCCTTCTGCCAAAGCCGACAGCCCCAAAGGCCTGGAATTTGTTTTGGTCTTGTATTTTCGTTGCTGTCGGTTACTAGCACCTGGCTGTTTTCTTTGTTAGAAAGATTGCTCAATACAGAAGCTGACGCCTAGCTCCGACTCTTCCCGCTCCGCATAGGACCGGCTTCGCAAAGAATGGGGTGACGCCGGCAATGTTTCTTCCGTAGCGGTATCCAAAAGTATACTTAAACTCACGCCCTGAGCTAGTTTATGTGATTTTAAGTCTGTTGTTATGATAAAAAGTTGCGCACTCGCAAAATCTGGTGCGCACAAGCATCAGACGTCAACTGAGCGCAAAGAAATAGCGGGAAGAGCGAGCCCGAGTGAAGCAGGCGACATATGCGAGGATCCCTAAGCTGACGTCACGGAGGCGCGCTTCGCAGCGCCGCCCGTGGTCGAGCTCACCGCCAATACAGACAATTACAAACGGGGTCCCTGCTTACCCGAGTGCTAGCGAAACACGTGTGCCCGAGCGTGTACGAAAGCGAGCTATGTAGGCTGTGCGCTAAGGAGCGAGCCACTGCGGCTCACATCCTCTGGGACTGCAGAACTAACCCGCCCGAAGCCAACGAGGTCGCGACGATCCCTCCGCAGCTAGAAGCTGCCACGAGGTGCTACTATCCAGACATACAACTTCAGGCCCTCCAGTAGGTCTCGGCAGCCCTGGGACGACGGCGACCGAACGAAACCGCGGACAAGAGACGCGGCCCCCCTGCCAAGGGGCGGCGGCCCTCTCGATTCCCCGGGAGTAGCGAGGACGCTCGACCTCTGGGAGCAGGAAGTCGAGATTAACGTACAGGCCCCGTTGGAGTACAATTTTAAACGCAGAGCATTTGTATAACTCACGATGTCACCCGTGTGTCGGCGTCCGCAGCAGCCAGCCTCCCTCTACACTATAAAAAGAAAAAGAAATAACAGTTACCGGAGCCTCGTTTCGATCCCACGACCCTGCGGGCGGAACGGAAGGTACATGGTGCTCTACCCACTGCGCCACAAATGCGACACAGAATCAAATGCTACAAACGCGCCTTATATCCTTGACTCGTTCAAACTACGTCAAGAAGCTGCTGATACAACGCATTCACTACCTGTCGGCGGAACGCGAGGTACATGGTGCTCTTCCCACTGCGCCACAAAACCGACACAGAATCAAAGGCTACGAACGCGCCTTATATCCTTGACTCATTCAAACTACGTCGCCAGCGGCGGTCGTGCTCGTCGTGCGCTAAATCGACACTCGCCCTCTCAACGACCACTCCTCCCCAGAGGCCCCGCTGAGAGGGACCATAAATCCAGAGGCATTCCCCACGTCGACAACCGACTGAACAGCCCTCCATCCCCAGGCCCCCCCCCCCCTCTAGAGATAAAAGAAGAAGAGAAACAATAAAGATCCCACCGATTGGGGGGGGGGTGCAAGTGATGGCAATAAATAACAAGTTGACGTTGCCTATCTACGTCTCTCTCATCTCTCTCGCCCTCTCTCTCTCTCTCTCTCTATCTCTCTCTCTCTCTCAAACCCAACTACCACCACCAACAACTACCACCAACAACTACCACCACCACCACCACCAACCCTATGCCACGTAAACGACCCCAATGCTCTGCATTTACTCGTGTCCCTCGCGCGGGGGCATGCGACGGATGATTTTTTCTCCCTGCGTGGAAGTGCTTACTTCTGCAGGCAACTCAATAAAGTTGTACTCTCTCTCTCACTAAGCAGCTTTGGTGTCAAAAGATGCCCACAGGTGACGTCATGGACGAAACGTGCGTGGGCCTTGTGAAAAATATTTTTTTGCAAAACTGCAAAAAAGTGGAGAGAAGCTGCACTGTCTTTGGCTACGTGGATGTTTAAGCAGCTCCTTTCAATCGTTAACCTATACAGATTTTCTGCAACTAAAGAAAGCATACTGTCAATGCGCCTTAAAAATACTGAGAATCTTCCGTCTGCTGGCCTATACTGGACCCCAAAAATTGTTTTTACGTTAGAACGTTGTTAGGCTTTTAAATGCAGAGCATTTGTATAACTCACGATGTCACCCGTGCGTCGGCGTCCGCAGCAGCCAGCCTCCCCCTACACTATAAAAAGAAAAAGAAATAACAGTTACCGGCGCCTGGTTTCGATCCCACGACCATGCGGGCGGAACGCAAGGTACGTGGTGCTCTACCCACTGCGCCACAAAAGCGACACAGAACCAAAGGCTACGAACGCGCCTTATATCCTTGATATCCTTGACTCGTTCAAACTACGTCAAGAAGCTGCTGATACAACGCATTCACTACCTGTGCGCGGAACGCGAGATACATGGTGCTCTTCCCACTGCGCCACAAAACCGACACAGAATCAAAGGCTACGAACGCGCCTTATATCCTTGACTCATTCAAACTACGTCGCCAGCGGCGGTCGTGCTCGTCGTGCGCTAAATCGACACTCGCCCTCTCAACGACCACTCCTCCCCAGAGGCCCCGCTGAGAGGGACCATAAATCCAGAGGCATTCCCCACGTCGACAACCGACTGAACACCCCTCCATTCCCAGCCCCCCCCCCTCGAGAGATAAAAGAAGAAGAGAAACAAACAATAAGGATCCCACCGATTGGGGGGGGGTGCAAGTGATGGCAATAAATAACAAGTTGACGTTACCTACTTACGTCTCTCTCATCTCTCTCTCTCTCTCTCAAACCCAACTACCACCACCAACAACTACCACCAACAACTGTCACCACCACCAACCCTACGCCACGTAAACGACCCCAATGCTCTGCATTTACTCGTGTCCCTCGCGCTGGGGAATGTTAGGCTTATTTTTCGATTTGGCCGTGCTCAGTAACCGTCCGCTATCAGCCGTGTTCATCAAGTGTCCACGGAAATACGTCACCACTGCCAACCGGGAACTACGACTGAGCATGAAGTTGAACAGCGCAGGGACGGGACTAAGATCAGAGGCGACAAACACGGGCGCTGACTAACAACTGTTTATTTTTGGAAAGAAAGAACATTTATACGGGTACAAAAAAATTACGGGTACAATATACCGGTACATTCACAGCAGAGGATCGTCATGCCTCACCACGCCGTCGGTGGATTTGCTAGATAAAGAACTCGCATATCTTGCCGGATAAGAGGAGCACACGTTTCGCCCATATCGGGGCGCATGCTGGATTTGAGCTTCCCTGCCTGTTTCCCATGCCTTCCGGCGTTCTGCAATCCGTTCTCTGATAACTATGCTAATTTTTGCACCCGTATAATGTTCTTTCTTTCCAAAAATAAATAGTTGTTAGTCAGCGCCCGTGTCTGTCGCCTCTGCTCTTATTCCCGTCCCTGCGCTGTTCAACTTCATGCAATGAACCGACTAGCCCAGTTACAAACCCTCCTACGACTGAGGCATCCAGATGCAAGGGTAACTCGAGGGTAGGAAGGAGGGAAATGATGCTATGGCGGACGCTATGACAGAAATGGTACGCGGTCCATAAAGCTTTGCGTCTGCACAATGAGTTCGTTCTCCCACCGTCCATGCATGCGGCGATGAGCCACTGTTGACGCAAACTCGTTGCTGGGCTCATGCGACGATTTCTGTAAAGGTAATTGTCTGCTATCAGCAGTGCTTTAGAAGCGACCGCGGAAGACACCAGTCAGATCGGGAAGTACGTCCGCGCACCCAAAAGAGAGCTCGCGCGTGAAGCTGTAATCGGGCATGGTTGCTTAACACCAAATGTGGAAAGAAGTGGGGCCCGTAGGCTTTCCGGCGGTTATATTGCTGGGCGGAAGACAGGACGGATACGTGGTTTCGTCAATTTCCGCTTGTGCGCAGTGAAGCTTCTTCAACGTAAAGCCGTTGTTACTAGTTTCGTTACGTTTAACTCCAGCGGTCAGAGAGCATGAATGGGGAATGCCGCAGCTCCGTTCGAAACTCTCCCTTAACGTTTAGGTAACGCTACCTCTTCTTAAATCTTCAGACCTAAACGTAGATGTCCCCTGCAACGTTTTTCCCTCTTGGTTGATAGCACTTCGTAGTTATTTGTGATTGCAGTATGATGTTTTAGAATTTAGAAACCTCGGACTACACTTTGTACGGCGACCCCTACAATCCTGGGGACTGTGCGATCCACGTCTTAATGACTGTAGCCTGGGAGTACAACGTGATTGGAGTACTCAGTGTACCACGTGAACTTGAATAATATTGCACCGAATATGATTACACAAGAATCTTTTAAAGAACTCATATAGTCTCGCTCAGGAAAGAACGAGCGTGCATTCATGCATCATCAGCCATTTTACGGCATGATTAGCTGCGCCCAAGTGTGGCATATCATTTGGGACAACGTAATCCGCCATATTCCCCCACGACGAGATGGCCGGACGGGGCATTTCATTACGTGTTCGCTACGAGTTCCACTGAAATTTTTGCCCAGATCCCTCTCGTTTTGAATAACTACGGCATCGGAAGATTCTGCGTGGTGAACGAAAATGCGCCCGTTTTTTGCCAGGTGTGTTCTCGCTTTCGGGCGACGGCGATTCCCAAATTCCTTTTTAGGTAAGGCCAAAGATACCCATTTACAAAGTTGGGCACGCCTTCTGACCCAGATTCTGCCATCCACAGACCGAGACCTTCGCTCGTAACGTTTTTACTGCGGTTTTTTCGGGAACTCTCTCCGGCTTTTTCCGCCGCTAATTACATTGCTGTCTTTTTGTTCTTCGTTGGGACGCTGTAGAATACTTATACATCGCTAGGTAATATCGGCTCACCAAAGACCTTCTCAATTACTTCCGGAATACCAGGGATGCTTTTGTTCGGTTCTTGGATGATACCCTGGACCTTAAGATTTTTATTTTTGTTGTACGGGTCAGACATAATGAAATCGATATTAAATTCGAAGAGGTCTCAGTTGAGCGCATAGACGCGTTGTCGAAGCTCTTTATTTTCCTTTCTTAAACAGTTATTTTCCTTTAGGGTGGCTTCCAGCCGCTCGTTTGCCTCATCAAGGCATTTACTTATTTGATTCAGGCCAACCATTTCATTTCTATCCTGCACCTCGATTTCTATGCGAAGCGCCAGCTCTATTGCATCCTTAAGCGACTTAAATTCCGCTCTGAACTCCTCCTTAAATCCTAAAAAGTGTTTCTGGAAGTCTTTTGCACCAGTGAGGCGACAAAATGAAACCCGCAGAAGTATTAGGTGTACAATAACAGCAGCAGTAGCAGTGACAGTAACATAACAAAAAATATTCAGGAAAAATATTTCTTACTCCGTAGATTTGGAATTCTTGCGCGGGCTATATACGTACAAGTTCATGGAGTAACATATATTTTTACGCTGTATGTTTTGCAATGTGACTGTCGCGGCTACGGCTGCTGGTATTGTGCACGCAATATTTTTTTGTGTTGCTTTTGCCGCTGGAGTCATGCAAAATATTTCCGGAAACTGTTTTTAGAATTTAGGGAGGAGTTCCGAGCGGAATATAAGTTTTTTAAGGATGCAATACAGCTGAGGCTTCGCCTAGTAGATCGAGGTCAAGGAAAGAAATATTATGGTTGGCCTGAATCAACTCAATAAGTGTTTTGATGAGGGAAACGATCGGCTGGAAGCAACCCTACTTCGTAAGGGACACTATCCTTCTATGGAAAACTATTTAAATCTCCTTGGCCACGCTGTACTCATTGTAGGCGACTTTAATGCTCACCATTCTAAACGGGGATACAAACGAGACACCTTTAATGGCCGTAATCTTTGGTTAGACGCCCAACAAGAAGGCCTCAGCCTTGTAACAAACACGTTATATCCAATCTGTATCTGAAATAGTGTGAGCCGAGACAACACACCGGACCTATGCTTCACTAAAAACATACGGAGAAAGGCCAGGTAGCTTAATACCCACGCAAATCTTGGTATCGACCATTACATCGTAGCCACCACAAGCGTTTCCGGCGGTGTTACGCGTAAATCTCGAAAAGCGCTTGGACTAGTCGACTGGGACACGTTCCAAAAAAATCGTGTAGCAGAATGCGCTTTAAACACTGACTCGGAAATCGAACCGGCAGGGGGCAGATATAGTCCATATTGTCACGATGCCAAAGATGACGCAGTGGTCTTGAAGGAAAACAAGTTTATTGGAGCGGACTTGCGCTCCCTAACAACTCAAAGAATACACAGGCGGCGAAGCAGCAGTTAGCAAAGTGACGTATACGCAAGCGAGCGTCGGCGATCGAATACCGCTGCCGTCTGTTCTGCAGGCTTTTATATGAGGAGCATTTCTTAGGCTCGCGATGTCACTCGTCGATGTTGTCGGCGCCGTCCACACGCTCACTGCGCATGCGCGTAGCGTCGAGGCGCAGGTCCGCGTCTCTCCCCCGCACCCTCCTCGCTCTCAACAACAGGTACGGCGGTGCGGGAGGAGCGCGTGTACCCCGTGCGCTCCGTCGCTCTCAACAACAGCTGCGGCGGTGCGGGGGGGAGCGCGTCTGTGCGCGCATGCGTCGTAGCTACCCGTGCGCTGCGTCGCGCTCAACAGGAACGGCGGCAGGGCGTGTACACGTGATAACGGCGTGGTGGGTGCGTGGAAAGTTCGCGCGCTTGTGTACGGAAGTGTGCGCATTCGCGTCTCTCCCCCGTACTCCTCTCCCTCGAACGCGGGCGGTGTGTATATAAGCGGCGGAGCGCGCGTTCGGAATTCAGTCAAGGGCGCCTTTGCTTGGCTTTCGCTTGACTTGACGCTTTGCTTGACGGTACAAAGCAATAAAGACAGACTTTAACTTTACACTCCTTGCCTTCGCTTCTCCTTCATTCAATAAATAGGAATAATAAAGACGAAATAACAATTAAGCATTCCCAAACCATACCCAATTACGCAGCATTCACGCGATACCCCCACCGCTCTGCGACGCATTTACTCGAGTTCCCCCCGTGGGAAGATGCGGGCGGGTTTTTTTAATCTTTCTGCGCGCGTGGTTCTCAAACCGTCGATTCACATCTAGAACATTGTAGATCCAAGAAGATTATTCTGGGCTGTTCACGTTAGATCGGAATGCCCTCCATATCAGAACGGATAACGCATGCGGCACATAAAGAAAGAATGGAACGCGCGCTTCGCTTGGCACAGAGATAACACAAACCGGCGCAGCCGGGCGGTAAAAGCAAAAACACAAATAAACCCAATGCATGGTTCGTGGCATTATCCCCCCCTCTAAGAGTGCATCGAATCGATGCTAACATACGCGACAGTCCGAACAAATAAAAATAAAAGTTCGTCATCGTCCGTAGAAAGGTTTAAGCGAACCACGTGGACAACTTCGGGCCGCGTGTGTCGTCGTGATATGCCGGAGTCCCCATCGGGGATCACTTCATAGGTAAGTTAGCCAACACGTCGCAGAATCTTGTAGGTTCCGAAATACCGTCGCAGACGTTTCTCACTCAGTCCGCGTCGTCGGATGGGAGTCCAAACCCACACACGATCCCTTGGGTGGTACTCGGCGGCTCGGCGTCCGAGGTTGTAGCGGCCGGCATCCACCAGCTGGTGGTCCGTTATACGAACTCGAGCGAGCTGGCGGGCCTCCTCCGCACGCTGAAGGTATCCTTGAACGTCGGTGTTCAGGTCGTCGTCTTCTACGTGCGGCAGCATGGCGTCAAGCAGTGTAGTCGGCCGTGTTCCGTAGACAAGCTCGAACGGTGTCATCTGCGTGGTTTCTTAGATAGCCGTGTTGTACGCAAACGTGACATACGGGAGCACTTCGTCCCAGGTCTTATGTTCAACGTCGACGTACATGGACAGCATATCCGCAATCGTCTTGTTCAAACGTTCCGTTAGTCCGTTCGTTTGGGGGTGGTACGCCATCGTTCTTTCGTGATCCCTGTTGCTGTAGCGTAAGATTCCTTGCATGAGCTCCGCAGTAAATGCTGTTCCGTGGTCCGTGATGAGGACTTCAGTGTCTCCATGTCGCAGCACAACTTGTCTTATAAAAAACTTGGCCACTTCTTGTGCGGTCCCCCTGGGAATAGCGGCGGTCTCCGCGTAGCGCGTCATGCAGTCTGTTGCTACGACAATCCACTTGTTCTTGATGATGATTGATTGTAGGGTTTAACGCGCCGACGCAACGCAGGCGATGAGGCGCGCCGTAGTGGAGGGCTCCGGATTAAGTTTGACCACCTGGGGATCTTTAACGTGCGCCGAAATCTCGTACACACGGGCGTTTTTGCTTTTCGCCTCCATCAGAAAAGCGGCCGCCGCGGCCGGGAATCGAACCCGCGACCTCGTGCTCAGCAGCGCAACGCCATAGCCACTGAGCCACCGCGGCGGGTAATCCACTTGTTCTCGGATTGTGAAATAGGGATCGGGCCCAGAAGGTTCATTCCAATCTGTTCGAAGGGCCTTGATGGAACGGCGATCGGCTGCAGAAGTCCGGCGGGTCTCGTCGGTGGCGTCTTTCGCCCCTGGCAGTCACGGCAGCTTCGGACGTAGTGGGTGACGTCGAATGCAAGGCCGGGCCAGAAGTACTTCGTCTTGATTTTTCCAATAGTGCGAGCTGTGCCGAGATGTCCGGAAGACGGGTCGTCGTGGCATGCTCCCAAAATTTCGTCACGAAGGTCTGTAGGAATGACAAGAAGATAATTCGTTCTGGTTCCGGGAGTGAAATTCTTCTTCACGAGGACGCACTTTTTCAGGATGAATGCTGGTAAGTTCCGTTTGAATGTCCTAGGAACGGCGACGTTGCGTCCTTCGAGGTAGTCGATCATTACGCGTAACTCGGGGCCGGCACGCTGCTGGGCCGTTAGGTCGCTTTCCGTCACGACTGCGAAGAATGCGCTGTCTTCGTCGGAATGTTGGGGTGATGGTTCGATGGGGGCGCGAGACAGGCAGTCGGCGTCGGAGTGTTTCCTCCCGGATTTATAGACTACTGTAACGTCGAATTCTTGCACGCGCAAGCGCCACCTACCAAGACGGCCAGAGGGGTCCTTCAAATTGGCGAGCCAACACAGCGCATGGTGGTCTGTCACAACCTTAAAGGGTCTTCCATACACGTACGGGCGGAATTTCGAAATGGCTGATATAATCGCGAGGCATTCTTTCGCAGAGGCTGAGTAGTTTTTTCCTCCTTGGACCGACAACGGCTGGCATAGGCGATTACTTTTTCGCATTCGCTTTGCTTTTGGACGAGGACGGCTCCCATGCCTATATCACTGTCGTCCGTGTGCATTTCCGTTTCGGCGTTTTCGTCGAAATGCGCGAGCACAGGCGGGCTTTGCAGGCATTTTTGCAGCTCGCAGAAGGCTGTTTCTTGGGCATTTTCCCAGCTGAAAGGGGTGCTATCTTTCGTCAAGCGGGAGAGTGGATCTGCAATGCGTGCGAAGTTTGCGACGAAGCGCCGGTAGTATGCGTACAGTCCGAGAAATGTGCGCACGCCCTTCTTATTTTTTGGCCTTGGGAAGTTCACTATGGCTGAAGTTTTCGCCGGGTCAGGCAGGACTCCCGTGGCGTTGATGACATGGCACAAAAACTTGAGTTCCTCGTACGCGAAGCGGCACTTTTCAGGCTTCAGCGTTAGCCCCGACGTACGGATGGCCTCAAGTACAGACTGCAACCTTGCAAGGTGTTCTTCGAAAGCCCGGGAGAATGCCACAACGTCGTCGAAGTATACGAGGCAGGTGTGCCACTTCACGCCAGCTAGCACAGTGTCCATGACTCTTTGGAACGTTGCTGGTGCCGTGCATAGCCCAAAGGGCATCACCTTGAACCTCGTATAGGCCGTCCGGGGTTACGAATGCTGTCTTCTCTCGATCTCTCTCGTCTACTTCAAATTGCCAGTAGCGTGTCTTCAGATCCATCGATGAGAAGTACTTCACATGGCAGAGGTGGTTGAGGGTGTCGTCGATTCGTGGCAGGGGGTACACGTCCTTTTTGGTGATCTTGTTCAATCGCCGGTAGTCAACGCAGAACCTCAGTGTGCCGTGTTTTTTCTTCACAAGAACGACTGGCGCAGCCCACGGACTTTTCGATGGCTGTATACTGTCGTCGTTGAGCATGTCGTCGACTTGAGTCCGGACAGCTTCGCGCTCGTGTGAAGAGACGCGGTACGGTGACTGTCGGGTAGGTCTGGCTCCATCCTCGGTTATTATCCGGTGCTTCGTTAGAGGTGTCTGGCGTAATTTTGAGTTCGACGAAAAACACTCGCTTTAGCGACACAGCAAAGCCAATAACTTGTTCCTTTCTTCCAGCGGTAGCGCCGGATTCACGTCGAATGGATGCGGAAGCTTGGAGGTATCGTCGGGTGCGCGTTCAAAGTCGGCGAATGCGATCACGTCACTTGCTTGTTGCGTTTCTTGGAGGAACGCGATTGAAGCGCCCTTGTTTAAATGCTGGTACGCCTCTGTGAAATTGGTGACCAAAACGTGGGATTTACGCTGCTTAAACCGCGCAATGGCTCTTGCGACAGACACACCGCGGTCGAGAAGCAACCTTTGGTCGTCGACGTCGGGAGCACCACCTTCACAGTACACGGTGACCATCAAGCTTGCGCGGGGTGCAGGGTGACGTGATCATCGGCGATCCTTACAGCTGCACGGTGTGAGGGGTTCGATTCCGGCGTCATGGAGTGATCGGAGGAAAAAGTTATCAACTTCTAATGCAGATAGATTATTGCGCCGTTGTCCGTCAAAAAGTCCATTCCGAGAATTACGTCGCGTGAGCATTGAGGCAAAATGACGAACGCCGCTGGGTACGTCGTGCCGTCTATGGTGACGCTCGCTGTGCACGTTCCACTTGGCGTCACGAGGTGGCCTCCTGCTGTGCGTATATGCGGACCGTCCCATCTTGTCGTAACTTTCTTCAGCTTAGACGCAAATGACCCGCTCATTACCAAGTCGGCTCCCTTGTCGATGAGTGCGACTACCTCAAAGCCGTCGATGGACAACTGGACGTATGACGCCGCCTTCCTCGAGTCCCTGGTGCGTCGGCGCGTCGCATCTCGGCTTGTGCGTGTTGACGGTGGGGCACTGTGCGTCGTTGTTGTCGTCTTCTCAGCGGCAGTCTCTTGCACGTTGGGTACGCGTCGCGCCGTGTAGCTGTCGTTGTGTTCGGGAGTCTCGTCAGGATTCGGTCGGGTCGTCGGGATGAGGGCATGTCGTCAATCACGGTCTTCGGCGCGCCCTTGCGTCGTTGGAGGGTTTTCATTATTCCGCCGTTGTGCAAATTCACCTCCAGAAGTTGCTGCTTTAATTTTCCCCCGCGTGGGCTGGGGGACCTTCCCCGTGCGAAATCAGCATTGCTACGGCGGTTGGGCGGCTGGTATGGGTAGGGTGACGGCGATCGGTTGAAATGGGCTGGTCCACGGCTGGTGTTGGAGAGGTATTCTTCGATCTCCGTTGGGCGCTGGCCGGGTCGGGGGCATGGTGCGTCGACGGAGAATCCTCGCAGACCGAGCCTTTTGTAACGGCAGCGACGGTAGATGTGGTCGGCCTCTCCGTAGTGGTAGCACAGCGGACGATTGTCGGGCGTTCGCCACACGTCGGTCTTTCTTGGGGCGGCGGGGTGCACCGCAGGTAAACGGGCCGGCGACAAAACCGCTCCAGGCTTTACCGACCGAGCGGACGGACCCTCCTATGCGGACCTCGTCTCCATGTCAGGCAGCGACCGGCCATTTTTGTACAGTGACATTATGACATTACCGGTCATTATCATTTAGGCCGGGCCCGCTTCCCACCCGTGCAATCATCCGTCAGTAAGCGGCATTCGCTGGTCGGATGACTCCTACAGACCCACTAGTATCAACACCCACTTGTGTATAGCTATTGCTACCCAGGGCTCTACTCCCCCGAGTGTCATAGATGTGAGGAACGAGTGGACCTGGCGCGCATGTTAGGGCGATGTCCGCAAGTGATCACAAATAGCCGTACAACCACTAACAGCCGGCAGTGGGAGACCATGCTACTAAGCTCCTGCTCGGAAGATCAACTATGGGCCGTGCAGCCGGCTGAGGACGCTGCCAGAGCCGAAGGGCTCAGGGCCGACAATTAAACAACACAGCTGGCAAACTGAATAAACTTTACACACACACACTCTCTCTCTCTCTCTCTTTCTCGCTCTCTCTCCCTCTCTCTGTCTCTCTCTCTCTCTCTCGCTACTCCGTGGACGCAGTATCTCCGTGGCACACGTTCCTATGTCAAATGCATGAACACGTTCGATAGTTTCAGCTTTCCTTCCCTAGAGTCATCGAGGTGTAGCGGTCCTGGGCATATAGCACTTTGCATTGAGGAGGACCCTAGTTCTATTGAAATCAACACAATGCTAGAGCCATTTTTTTTCAACAGAATTACCCTTTTCTTGCTTTCGCCACGCCTACAGCCATTTCGTCAATCATGGCTTCATTACAACACTAGATTTGTAGGCCAAATTGACTCAGTGGCTCAGGCGTTGTGCTGCCGAGCCCAAGCACACGGGTTCCATCACGGCCATGGGGGCTGCTTTCCTGATGGACGCGAAAGGACAAAGAGGTTGTGTGTCGAGATTTCGGCGCATGTTTTAAATACCCAGATTGTAATAATTATTTTGCAGCGCACACTGCGGCGCGCCTCAAAAGCCTGATGTGAGTTCGGCGCATTGAACCCCGCAATAAATGCAACCTCCCTGGATTTGAAGGATACTCCGTCACCTAAAGCCTTCGTATTACTGAAAACCTTGGTGTTATTGACTGACACGTGTCAAGCGAGGGATTTGATGTTGTTTAGTAGTGTCCTTCGTAGACTTCGAGTGGTAAGTTTCCCATCATTTTACATTCATGCTGAGCGTCCACAAGAAAAATAGAGACATCGCAGCAACTTTGACGATAAGAAAAGTTTATGTTATGGCAATTCCTTCTAGGTTTGGAATACCTTCGCGGCTATCACGCCACATCTGGACTTTATTTTTCCCACGTGTTGCCCTTGCATGTTATACAAAGGAAAATAAACACTTTTTTTTCTTTTCAGAAGCAAGTACGATAAACGCAAGGTCTTTGCAAGACGGTACAAGGGACATTTTTGTAACGTGCAGCTCATCAGCTCTACCTGACAAGCGATGCGCACAAAGATGTGGTAAAAAACAAGACACGAGTTTTGCAGTATCGACTTGAGACCAAATAGATAACAGAGCACTTGCCCAAACTCGATCGATACGCGCTTCTTGTTTCTTCTACGGAAAATAGCTGGTCCCTTCAACACATGCAATCTTTATCGAAGAACAGCCCCTGGCAGCCTTAATGTGATCACCTCGACCACACATTCCCCATCTTCTCCTTCTTCTTAACAGGTTTCGAATTCCAAGCTTTTTTAATAACTTTGATTTTGGCTGCATTTGCTTGCTAAGTGAGATTTCAAAACGCCTAAAAAGTTGCCAAAAAGAGCATGGTTACAAGACTTCGTTTTACCCACTGCGGCGGCTCGTTTGCAAAGACAAAGTACGCGGGTTCAAGCACAGCCGCGGTGGCCGCTTTTCAGAAGCTTGCAGTAAAGCGATTACATTCACTGTCGAGGTATTGGAGACCCTTATAGATTTACAGGTGGTCACAATTAATCCGGACGTCCCCAATACCGCCCCCCTCATAGCCATTGTGTAGAATGGGCGCGTTGAACCTTTAATATTTGAGCCGTTATTTTATTCCTACATGCAAACTTTATAGCAAACTTTATAGAGGTAATGTAGATACTTAGGTTTGTCGTCGCAAAAGTGTTACATAATGCCTCATTATACTGTAATGAAACTGCAAGGTGAAAGTGTGTTATGACTAGGTTAGTCGCTGAGTCTTTTTACTGATTTCGAAGCTACACAACCAACGTCGACATCATGCTCACTCCAGCTTCTTCCACACTATTTCTACAAACGGTGAAGGCCGTTGTTACTCACTCATTGTTTATTCATCGCTTTTGAGTCTGTTGGCGCACTCCATCGCTTTGTGCTTTACAGCTGATAAAGAAGCATTGTTGTCTTTTGTTTTAATTGCATGCCCAGTCCTGCGAAGCAAGCCGACAGACTGAATTCAGAGAGGTGCTACTTTTAAAATATCGCATGCACTTGCATCAATCGAAACAAAAGGTTTCCATATGAAACTTCAGCACCCCAGGTTGACTTTATTAGATGGGGGCGTTTGTTTTTATTATGTGAACATTTTAGTGTACTCAATTTGTATATTATAATCACGCAGAGAAAGAATACGGAAAGGCTAGACACTGCAAATCGTTTAATATACTGGTTTATTAATGGTGTAAAACACTGTAAATAGTTTCCGGGGGGCAAACTTGCGCTCCAAAAAAACTCACAGAAGAGCATAACACGACGAAAAAGTACAACCAAGAGCTTAGGGCAACTAGCAGCTGGCTAGCACCTATTTTAGTTGTTGTCCTTTCGATACGTATGCACTCTGAGCGGGAAATTGCGCATCGGGGTAGAAGGATATAGGCGAGCAGTAAAAACGAGGTACGATCCCTTTGATGCAAACTAGATGGCCTTACTGCCAAAACGCCTTTGAAGAATATTCCCTCCCATGACAGGGTAAGATTCGCACAAAACACGACGCGTCCGAAGTCAAAGGTTAAAAATACGGAGAAAAGCCTTGGCGCCCTAATTGATTGCTAACTGCTGTCCATTTGAACGCAAAGGCAACATTGAAATTAAATCGAGGAGATGCAGCTACGTCACGTATAAAGGTGAGAACAGAGCCACACAGAATACCTCGGGCGTGCAGAGGTTTTGTAATGCTCTTGTTATTGTCAACTGGGAAAGTCTTGCCGGCAAGTGGAAGTCACGATTTTGAATCATTACCATTTGGTTTGACTACAGAAAACTTGCATGTGGAGGGCAGCATTCATGTTTCTTAAACTCGGTTTAACTCGTCGAGAACAGCGTGCTAGTACTCGTAGGGCATATTGCGCAGATGAGCAACGCACACCGCGTCGGCTCCAGGAGTACTGCGTGCGCAAACACGCTGCAAGGCGTGCTCCATGCTCAAGCATGCTGCAAGACGTGCTCGAGCATGGTGAAGGAACTATGAAGTGCCTCGCTGTCTTCAGAACTTCTATACGTCCGGTACGTCATGTCTGTAGGGCTATACGCCAGAAGTAAATACACCTGAGCAGCCTCTTCGGTGAGCTCCTGAGCTCTGATGCCTTCCCGGAGGGCTACACGAGCCGCGCCGTTGTAGGTCTTGCGCTGGCTGAGGGGAGAGAGCAGTATGGCACATGCTTTGGAGGTGTGGTTCTGCCCATTGATAGATTCACAAATTCCCATCCAGCGGTCTGATGCAAGCGTAGTCATGTATTCTTCAATAGAACGCTATATTTTGAGCCACCGTGCTTTGTGGCGCACCGCGCGGCCGAGCCGTCTGTATTAAGCGAGGATCCGGAGCTTTTTTCCTTACGCTGAGCACACATCTATCAAGTTCTAGATGGTCAGACAGAACCCGTAGGCTCTTGGTGGCTTTCCTATTTGCTGCGCATAGCTCTAATACCAAATGGCCACTGTTATTCTCCGGAGGCTGCTGCTGTAATAAATAGCAGAATTTGTCCCACTGTGATATGGCTTAGCCGTGTAGTGGCGTCTGACTCATCATCGTACTGGTGGGGCTTGTACGAAAACGTATGAGTATCAGAAAGTTGCCGCTTCCTATGCAATCGTCCAGTACCTCCCATTGAAACAGCTGTGGGCGGGTGCACACAGTGGCATCGTCGGCATACAACACGTGTTTCAGGCCTGGTACGTCCGCAAGCGTCTTGGTAGCTGGTGCATAGGTATTATATACACTGTGGATGAGATGACCTAGCGTTCGTGACTCCTACCTACTTGACTCCTACAGAACTGGCGTGATCTGGTGAGATATGATGACATGTCTGCGTGGTGAATTGTCTGTCCCAGTATTGTGTGTGCTTGGGGCGTGTTGAGAAGTGTCTCCCGTACTTACAGGCATATTGAATGATGCTCCTGCCGCACGGACTGCGTTTGTTGTATCACCAGGCGACGTGTAGAGAGCTGAAGTCCACGAAGAGCAATTTGGTGTCCTGTGGATAAAGCTTTTTGAAATGGTGATGAAACTGAGATCAATGGGCTCCTTATTGGGTCTATTCCTTGTGTTTTCGGATACAAGGTCGACGCAGAACACGAGCACTGTACGCTGTGATTACACTTGATGATAGTTGGGTTTTATAGCCGCAAGGCCGAATATGGGCAAAGAGCGCCAAAAAGAAGTTACTGAATTGTGATGAGACCGTAAATACTAGAACATGTGACTAAAAGTAAAAATGATGCAAAACAAAAGACAATGGATATGGCTGGTGTATAGGGCCAGGATGATTACACGTGATATGACAAGAGCTGCAGAAAGTTCACCTCAGCTAAAAACTTAAAAACACGCTTACTAGAAAACATTGGTTCGTCGGCTAAAAAATATGATGGGTGCAAAGGAATGTGTCGTCTGTATAATTCAGGGAAATGTTTGTGCCTTGTTGTGTCAAGTGCTCTGCATGTGATTAGTATGTGGACTACGGATAGGCCCTTTCCACACCTACTACACGTGAGTCCCGAAGTTCCAGTGAGCAGGTGGGAGTGCGTCGCATGTCTGTGGCCTATCCGCAGCCTACTCAGGGCGATTTCAGTGTATCTGTTGTGTGAGTCAGTTATGTAGCGTCCCAGTTGTGGTTTTATTACGTGTAGTTTGTTGTCTGTTTGTTGACTCCAGTGTAGTTGCCATGTGTTACGAAGCTGTCGTCTGATGTGTGTCTTTAGGTCGGTTTAAGATACTGTTGTTATGTCAACAGCGGTCATGAGAGCAGCAGCACCATGCATTTGATCAGCAGTCTCATTGCCAGGGATCCCTCAGTGACCTGGTACTCAGCATATGGTTATTTCTAAATCTGAAGCATATGCAGTCATTATGACCTTTAAAAGAACATTGCTTACATAGTTTTTGACGACCTTCCTGATGACAATGCCTGCACAACGCTTAGAGAATCTGTGTAGACGATGGACTTTGGAATCTTATGTTCGAGGATGTGATCTGACACAAGTAAAATGCCATACGCTTCTGCCGTGTAAATACTGCTGTGAAAATTTATTGGTTTGATAACTCTAAAATTTGGTCCGTGCACTGCACAAGAGACAGTAGAACCAGTTTTGGACGTGTCGCTATAGAATTCTCCGCACCTGTACTTGTCCTGCAGGAACAGGAAGTGCTGCCTAACTGCATTCATGGGTACCCTATTTTTTTCTTAAAGAGTGAATGACAGGTCGCATGTTACAGGACGAAGATACCATGGTGCGATAAAATTATGAATGGGTGTCTTGTGCGTGTCTGAAAGGGGGACATTGAGGGCAGAAGCCTCCTCCCTAACTCTGAGAGAGAGCTGTAAGGGCATAGATGGCCTGTTTAAAAAGAGTTCTAAATTTGATGTATTGTTCATGATGGGATTAAAAGGTTGGTTGGTCAGAGACACGATCTTGGATGCATACAACAGGTCAACATACTCCCGCTGATGCCCTAGGCACCATTTGTCGCACTCGACATAAAGACTTTCAACAGGGCTAGTGCGGAATGCACCACATGAGAGGCGAAGGCCAAGATGCAGCACTGGGTCGAGCATGTTCAGTGCTGTTTTTGTAGCCGACCCATACACGACACTGCCGTAGTCGAGCCGAGACCCCACCAACGCTGTGTACAGGCGCAGCAGGAGTTGTTTGTCGGCCCCATAAGATTGATGTGAGAGGACATTAAGAATATTCATTGTTTTTAAGCATTTGCATTTGAGCTCTCTGATATGTGGGATGAATGTAAGTTTTTCGTCAAATAAAATAGCTAAAAACTTGTGCTACTTGTTTACAGGAATTGGCACATTCGCAAGAGTGATGTCTGGGTCCGGGTGGACGCCACGCCTTCTGGAGAACAGAACACAAGAGCTCTTCGCGGGATTAAGATTAAAGCCATTCTTGTCAGCCCAGCCGGCAAGTTTCTTGACGCCGAGCTGGACTTGACGTTCGCAGATGGACAGGTTACACGATTTAAAGAATATCTGCACGTCATCTACATACATGGAATAAAAGATTGTAGGTGCAGTGCCTTTCCAAGAGAGTTGATTTTTACTTTGAAGAGAGTGCAGCTCAACACTCCACCTTGCGGCACGCCATTTTCTTGCACATGAACATTTGACAGTGCACAACCAACTCTGACGCGAAAGGTTCTCTCCGACATATAACTACAAAGGATGTTCAACATGTTGCCCGCAACACCGATTGACTTTAGGTCACTGAGGATACCGTACCACCAAGCGGTGTCATAAGCTTTCCCTATGTCGAAAAACACCGTAAGACACAATTGTTTATGCACAAAGGCATCCTTTATATATGTTTCAAGAGCTACGAGTTGATCGTTCGTTGATTGCCCCGCCCTGAAGCCTGCCTGGCAGCTCTCGAGAAGACCGTTGTACTCAAGGAAGTACACGAGCCTGCGATTTATCATCTTCTCGAGAACCTTGCACAGGCAGCTGGTCAGGGCAATGGGTCGATAGCTAGCGGGAGAAGAAGGGTCCTTCCCTTCTTTCAAGAATGCTACAACTATGGCATCCCTCCAAGACTTTGGAATGTGCCCCGAAAGCCATATCTTGTTGAAAAGGTGAAGAAGTGTTACAAGAGTGTCTGTGTGTAAGTTCTGTATCATTGTGTATGTAATGTTGTCTTGGCCTGGAGCTGAGGGTTTACACGTGCTTAGAGCAGCCCTCAGCTCAAGTAGTGAAAACAGTGAGTTGTAAGAATTCTGTGATTTGTTGTTGTCACGTAGGGACTTCTTTTCACAAGAGGCTTTATGTTTCAGGAAAGTGTTTGTGTAGTGTGCAGAGCTTGACACGTGTTGAAAATGTTGTGCAAGTGTGTTAGCCTGATCTTCTAGTGTGTCCCCAGTCGTGCTGACTAAGGGCAGGCTATGTGTATGTTGTCCTTTAAGTTTACGTATTCGTGTCCATACCTTGCGTGTGTCTGTGTATGAATTCACGGATGTTATGAAGGAGCGCCAACTATCCCGTTTTGCCTCACGGCGCACGCGCTTTCCCAAGGCCTTTGCTCTTTTAAAAGAAATTAAGTTAGCCGACGTGGGGTACCGGCGAAGGACACCCCACGCCTTGTTCTGGGCCACTCGCGCTCGCCTGCAGTCCTCGTTCCACCAGGGCCTCCTTGGGTTGCGTGGGGCACCGGAGGCCTGGGGGATGGACTTTTCGTCAGCGTGGAGGATGGGCGCCGTGAGCAGTTGGGTCGCCTCTTCTACGTGTAGGTGTTTAATGGATGTGTAGTGCAGTTTAGATGTTTCTGTGAATGTACTCCAGTTTGCTCTTCCCTCATTGAAACAATTATGAGAGGGGGAAGTGTTTGTGCGTATGCCTATGTATGTCAATTTGGTGGGGAAGTGGTCACTACTATATAGGTTTGTGTCCACATGCCACTCAAGAAATAGGAAAAGAACTGCAGAGCCAAGAGCCAAGTCAAGATGTGAATAACTGTTTTGTCCTATGTTATAATATGTAGCTTGGTTTTTGTTAAAAAGGCATGCTCCCGATGATGTTAGAAATTTTTCAATTATGCGACCTCGGGCATCTGTGCGGGAAGAGCCCCAGATTGAATTATGTGCATTTAGGTCGCCTAAGACTAAGTACGGTTAAGGTAGTTGATCTATCAGGGCCTCAAAATCAGTGTTCGATAGTTGGTAATCCGGAGGGATGTAGAAAGACCATACCGTAATCAACCTATCATAAATATTTGTTCGAATCGCGACAGCTTCGAGCACGGTGTTTAGGTGGATGGTGTTACACGCTAAGGATTTTCGGGCTACTATAGTCACACCACCTGAAGAATAAGTGCAAGTGTGCCTGTCTTTTCGAAAAACCAAGTAGCTATTTAAGAAGTTAGTATGTTTACTATTTAGGTGTGTTTCCTAAAGACACATGAGACTTGGCTGATGTGAATGAAGTATTTCGTACACATCATCTAGATTGTTGATAAGGCCTCTACAGTTCCATTGAATGATGTCTGTTCCCATTATTTACATTTAAGAATGACTGGAGTGTGTGTGTCGTCCTTCGGGGCTGTTACGCTGCGATTGGGCTTTTTGGGCCTGTCTGTAGGCTTGGAAGTCGGTGGCCGCTCCTTGCGCTGCGTTGCAGGCAGGAACGGCCCGACATCCCTTTCGTCGTCGGATGTCCGAGGGGTGTCCGACGGACCGGGCCCCCCGGACTTGGCCCCCCCTTGGCAGCCCTTCGTTTGAGCTGACACCGCCGAGGGCGTCCGGGGCGCCAGAGGCGGCACGGGCGGTGCGGTGGCGGTGGGAGCCAGTGCGGGGCCCGTGGTGTCCATCTCCTCGGTACCCTCCAACGCACTGGAGGATGGAGAGACAGAGGCGGGAGCGGCACCGGTCCCGACGGAAGACGTTGCCACCACAACCGCTGCTGCCTCAGCAAGCGGCGTGGTGGCGGGTTGGGCTGCCAGAGGCAACCAAGAGGGGGGCGGGCGAGGGACCAGGTCAGAATCACTGAACTGGGTCCCTGTGGAAACCAGACGGCGCTCCGCCCCCCGGGGAGCTGCGTCGGCGTACCTCCCCAGAGGGAAAGAGGCGAACCTCTTCCGCGCCTCTGGGAAAGTGGTGTTTTCTGTTACCTTGAGATTGATTATTTTCTTTTCTATTTGGAACTTTTCGCATTTCCTGGAGTAGGCCGCATGTGGGCCCCTGCAGTTTGTACAAGTGATGATGTCAGAATTACAGTTGTCGATGGGGTGGTCCTGCGCGGCGCATTTCGCACACGTTGTTTTGCCGCGGCAAGAGGTTGTACTGTGCCCGAACCGCTGGCACTTGAAGCAGCGGCGCGGGTTGTTCGGGATGTAAGGACGAATGGAGCATCGAACGAAGCCTTCGTTGATATGTTCAGGAAGTGAGGAACGGGTAAAGGTCAGGATAATATGTTTCGTGGGGATTATGTTATCATCCCTGCGCATCCTGATGCGGCACACAGCTGTGACGCCCTGATCCTTTAAACCTTCAAGCAAGTCGGCTACTGTTTCCGTAAGAAATTCTCCCTCAGATATCACACCCTGGGAGCTGTTGAGGCTCCGATGGGGTGTGACCCTGATGTCGAGATCATGGATGCGGGTTTGTTCAAGAAGAGTGCGGGCTTGTTGTTCGGCATGGAGTTCTACAAGGATTTCTCCCGTCCTAAGCTTTTTAGCTTGATACTTTCCACCTATTGTGTTTTGCAGGAATTTCGAAACCAGGAATACAGACAGGGAAGCGACAGGTCTTGCTGAGTCAGCTGACTCTATCAGAAGGAAACGAGCATAGTTATTCACGGT
This sequence comes from Haemaphysalis longicornis, assembly GCF_048455015.1. NCBI lineage: Eukaryota > Metazoa > Arthropoda > Arachnida > Ixodida > Ixodidae > Haemaphysalis > Haemaphysalis longicornis. The sequence goes on from NW_027526266.1 coordinate 22,355,242, forward strand.
TGTTGAAAAGACAGTTGTTGGAAGGGGTGGGAATGAAACTTCGGTGCGGCCCCTTTCCAGGGACCGATCACCTTTGGGGGGGGTTTGAAAATGCCATATTGCATAGTATAAAAGCAGGGAGACGGGGGTACTTTCTTCTTTGACCTTACCCTGGTAGTCAAAGAGGTCCCGGAGCTCCCTGCCTAGTGAACAGACAGGGAGCCCATCCGCCAGAGCTTGACCTGGGCTCCGCCGGCCACCGTTCGTGGTTTCTAACCCTCCACCTATAAACACATCGCCACGGTTGGATCCAGCTTATGTATGGGGGCTCGGGGTCTGCGGTATCGCCAGTACCGTCACCAAGATTGCTCAAGGTGCCCCATGCGGGGCTGTGATTAGACTTCTAACTGGCAACAAACAACGCTAACAATACTGCTGCACCACGGTTGCGTATCTAATTGCAAGTGTGTAGTTCCCCGTCGCACGTACAGTGCCGTCTTCGTGGGTGCAGCTCGGTCTTTTGGCGTGGCGTAGCCGTCATAGCCCACTATTTTCAGCAGAGGGCGTTGACTTTTTGAAGAACAATGACCAATGGACTTTTGTCTTGTTTGGTGATGAACCGATGATGATGATGATGGTTGGATGTTTATGGCGCAAGGCTAACTGGGGCAAAGAGCGCCAAAACAATAGTCATATATAAGGGGTGAAACCTTAAACACTAAGTAAAGTCAGCAAAAACAAAAGTAAAATCACAAAACGACAATGAGCATGGCTGGTGTATAGGACCAGATTTCATTATGCGTGATAGGAAATGAAGTTTAAAAACTTGACGTCTGACAAATACTCAAACACAAGTTTCACAGAAACAATGGCATCGTCACCTAGAAAAAACGATGGATGTAGGGGAATATGTTGTCTGTAGAATTCTCTGAACTGTTTGTGTCGTGTTGTGTGAAGTGTCTTGCATGTGATTAGTATGTGCACTACAGATAGGGCTTCTCCGCACGTGCTGCACTGAGGTCTAGAAGATCCCGTCAGCAGATGCGAGTGCGTTGCATGGGTGTGCCCTATCCACAGCCTACCCAAAGCGACTTCCGTGTGTCTGTTGCGTTAGTCAGTAGTGTATTGTCCCAAGTCTGGTTTTATTACTTGTATTTTATTGTCTGTCTGTTCGCTCCAGTCTGCTTGCAAAGTTTTACGGAGTTGTTGTCTAATGTATGGCTTGAGGTCTGTGTAAGGTAGTGTTGCCATGTCTACTGCGTTTCGGACTGCAGCATTGGCGGCCATTTCATCCGCCACTTCATTACCGCTAATGGCAGAGTGGCCTGGCACCCAACACACAGTCACCCCAAGGTTTGAGGAAGAAGCTACCATAATTGTTTTGAAGACAAGATTAATGATATGGTTTTTTGATGACTTTCCGTATGATAATGCATGGACGACGCTCAGCGAATATGTATAAATGATGGATGTAGGAATATGATGTTCAACGATGTGACTTACAACCAGAAATATGCCATAAGCTTCTGCCGTAAAATACTTGTTTTTACATTCATTGTTCTACATGCTTCGAAATTGGGACCATGCGCAGCACAAGACACTGCAGTGAACGTTTTAGATGCATCACTGAAAAATTCTGCAGCCCTGTATTTATTCTGCAGACGCATGAAATGCTGCAAAATCCCACTTCTTGGCGTCCTGTTCTTATGGTATTGTCCGAAAGACAAGTCACATGCCACAGGACGAAGATGCCATGGTGCTACAAGATCAGTGTGAGATGATTTGAATGTGTCTAAGAAGGAGACCTCATGAATAGTCACCTCGTCCCGCACTCTCTGCGAGAAGGGAACGGAAATTGATGGGCGGTTTAAAAAGAGTTTAGTTGTGGACGTATCAATAAAAACCGGTTTAAAGGGATGGTTATTCATTGATGAGATTTTTAGGCATATACGAGGTCAACATAAGTTCGCTGGTACGCTAAGCACCATTTGTCGCACTCTGCATAAAGACTGTGGACAGGACTGGTACGGAATGCCCCACAAGACAGGCGAAGCCTCAAGTGAAGCACTGGGTCGAGCATTTTAAGTGCTGTTTTTGTGGCTGACCCATACACAACGCTTCCGTGGTCCAACCGTGACCCTACCAACGAGGCATAAAGTCGAAGCAGGAGTTGTTTGTCGGCACCGTATGATTGGTGAGACTGTACTTTTAGAATATTCATTGTTTTAAGGCATTTTTGTTTCAGTCGTTTTATGTGGGGTATGAATGTGAGTTTCTCGTCAAACACCACACCCAAAAACTTGTGTTCTTTTTTTTACTGGAATTGAATCACCAATGAGTTTTACGTCGGGATCGGGCGGGATGCCCCGTCTTTTTTTAAAATACAACGCAGGTACTTTTAGAAGGTTTATGTTTAAATCCATTTTCATCTGGCCAGCGAGAAAGTTTGTTTACCCCAAGCTGGACCTGACGTTCACAAATGGATATGTTACATGATTTGAAAGATATTTGAACGTCATCTACATACATCAAGCAGGATATGGTTGGCGGCAGTGCCTTTCGGAGAGAGTTAATCTTAACTATAAACAAGGTGCAGATCAATACGCCACCTTGAGGCACGCCATTCTCCTGCACGTGAACGTTTGAAAGTGCTGAACCGACTCTGACGCGAAATGTTCGTTCAGACAGGTAACTGGAAAGAGTGTTCAGCATGTTACCTGTTACACCATAGGATTTTAGGTCTGCAAGATTGTCATAACGCCATGCCGTATCATAAGCTTTTTCGATATAAAAAAAAATTCCCCACATTCCCCCGAGGGGAAGAATGTGAAAGTGCGAATGCACGAGTTGAATTTGCGCGGTTCGGTAATGTTCGCGAAAGAGAGATCACACGCATACACACAACTACAAAGAAAGAAAGATGCATTTATTCACAGACACCTATTTGTGTTGTCGTTGTACTTGATTGCTAGAGCGGATATCAGCTTTGAAATTTCGTGTCAGTACTCCTTTAAGCGGGTGCATTAGCCCTTCTCACGGCCGATTCCTGGCCAATCCCCCACGTGGTTATGTGCCATGTCAGCGGCCAGGCAGCGCGCGCCCATCTTGCCCCGTTGCTAGGGAAGACGAGGAGCGCGCGCACCCGCAGCTGTTGCTATGCGGACTACGGCGGCGGACGATTCAGGCTCGCTTAAGAAGTGCATTCGCACTTAAAAAACGGTCGTGCAGTACTGTTTGTGTATAAAGGCATCCTTAATGTAAGATTCCAGTGGAACTAATTGATCGTTTGTGGATCGCCCTGCCCGGAAGCCTGCCTGGCATCTCTCGAGAAGACCATTGTACTCAAGAAAGTACACGATCCTGCAGTTTATCATCTTCTCGAAGAGCTTGCACAGGCAGGTCGTCAAGGCTATAGGACGGTAGCTTGAGGGGGTCTACGGGTCCTTTCCCTCCTTCAAGAAAGCCACTACTATGGCCTCCCTCCAAGAGCGAGGAATGTGCCCCGAAAGCCAAATCTTGTTATATAGGTGGAGGAGTGTTAGAAGAGTGTCTGAGTGTAGGTGCTGTATGATTGTATATGTGATGTTGTCTGGTCCTGGAGCTCAGGGTTTACAAGTGCTCAGAGCGGCCGTCAGCTCATGAAGTGAAAACTCCGAGTTATAAAAGGAGGTTGACTTATCATTATCAAGTAAGGACTTCTTTTCAGCCAATTGTCTGTTTTTCATGAAAGTGCTAGTGTAGTGTGCTGAACTGGACACGTGTTGGAAGTGTTCTGCGAGTGTGTCAGCCTGGTCTTCCAGTGTGTCCCCTGTTGTACTGACCAGGGGCAGGCTGTGTGTCTGTTGTCCTTTTGAGTTTGCGTATACGTGTCCATACCTTGCGTGTGTCTGTGTATGAGTTTATAGATGTCATGAATGAGCGCCAACTATCTCTTTTTGCCTCACGCCGCACACGTTTTCCAAATGCCTTGGCCCGTTTCAACAAGAGGAGGTTTCCCGACATGGGGTACCGACGGAGGATACCCCACGCCTTCTTCTGGGCCTCTCGCGCCCGCCTACAGTCCTCATTCCACCACGGCCTGCGCTGGTTGCGCGGGGCACCAGAGACGTGGGGAATGGGCTTTTCGGTGGCGTCGAGGATGTGCGCCGTGATGAGTTGGGTAGCTTCTTCAACGTGTAGGTGTCCTATGTATGTGTGGTGTAGTTTGGATGTCTCTGTAAATGTATTCCAGTTAGCTCGTTCTTCATTGAACCTATTATGGGAAGACGGACTGCATGGGCCTTTACCTATGTATGTTAGTGAGGTGGGGAAGTGGTCACTGCTATATGGGTCAGTGCCCACACCCCACTCGAGAAGAGGAAAGAGAACTGCAGAGGCAATAGCCAAGTCAAGATATGAGTATGTGTTGTGTCCTATGTTATGGTATGTAGGCTGTTTACCGTTGAAAAGGCATGCTCCTGAAGATGTAAGGAATTTTTCTATCAGGCGACCTCGGGCATTCGTACGAGTAGAGCCCCAAAGACAATTGTGTGCATTAAGGTCGCTGTTAAGATGTATGGCTCAGGCAGCTGGTCAACCAGCGCCTCGAAGTCAGAGCTCGTAAGTGCAAGATCAGGAGGAATATATATGGAGCATACCGTTATCAACCTATTAAAAATTATTGTGCGTATTGCTACAGCCTCATGGATGGTGTTCAGAGTGATAGGGTGGCATGCAAGGGATTTCCTGGCTATTATGGCTACACCGCTGGATGAGTGTGTGCAGCCAACCCTATCCTTTCTGAATACCATATAGCTTTTTAAGAAATTTGATTGATTGGAATTTAAATGTGTTTCTTGGACACACATTAAACTTGGCTGAGTAGCATGCAAAATCTCACACACATCGTCAATATTATTCAGAAGGCCTCTGCAGTTCCATTGTATTATGTTTTCTCTTCCCATTATGATGTGTTCGGAGCTACTGGAGTGTGACTATTTATGTAGGGTCTTTCGGGGTTTGGACTCTTGGAAGGGGTTTTCTGGCCTTCTCTACTGACCTGGACATTGCAGCCAGTTCCTTCGGCTGCGATGAAAGCCGGAAGGACTCGACATCCATGTCGTCATCTGAAGGCAAAGGGGTGCCCAGCGGACTGAGCCCCCTTGACGTGGTACCATTTCGGGCGTTCTTTGCCTGCGGTGCCAGTGCCGAAGGCGTGCGGAGGACGACAGATGGCGCTGGCAGTGAGGCGACGGAGGGGGTCGCTGCGACTGCCTCCGTCTCCATCTCCGTGTCCTCGCTTGTGGTTTGGGACGGTGGAGCGGAAGTGGAGGATGCAGCATCACTCCCACCAGACGTGGACGCCACCACAGCCGCTTCTGGCCCAGCGAGCCGCGCGCAGGCGGGTTGGTTGCGAGAGGCAACCGAGGGTGGGGAGCGGGGGCGGGACCAAGTCCGACTCTCGGTACTGGGTCCCCGCCGAAACAAGACGCCGCTCCGCCGCCGGCGAGCTGCGTCGGCGTACCTGCCCAGAGGGAAGGAGGCGAACCTCTTCCGCGCCTCTGGGAAGGTGATGTTTTCGTTGACTTTCAAAGCAATTATCTGTTTTAAGTGCGAATGCACTTTATAAGCGACCCCAAACCATCCACCGCCGGCGGCGGCGGCGGCGGCGGCGTCGGCGTCCGCAGTGCTCCTCTATATTTAAAAAAGAAACAGCATCCGGCGCCAGGTTTCGATCCGAGGACTTTGCGGCCGCAGCGCGACGCTCTACCGACCAAGCCACGGAGGCGACGCTGATATCAGTGTTAGTGACGCGCCTTATATCTTTAACGCATTCAAACTACGTCGTCAGCGGCGTGCGTTGGCGACTCAGCGGCGTTATAGCGGCTTGATAACTGCGTGGTGTACACGTGATACTACAAACCCGATGGAAGAGAAGGCGGCGAGGCGGTGGGCTGCGGGGGCCGAGCGCAAGCGCCGCAAGCGGGCCGACAACCGTGCATTCGCACTTTCACATTCTCCCCCTCGGGGAAATGCGGGGGAATTTTTTTCCTGTTTGAACGTTTCACAGCTCCTAGAATAGGCAGCGTGTGGTCCCTGGCAGTTCGCACCGGTGAAGTTCTGGGATTTACAATTGTCATTTAGATGATCATGTGCTGCATATTTTGCGCACGTCAATTTACCATGACAAGAGGTTGTGCCGTGCCCAAACCGCTGACACTTGAAACAGCGGGGTGGGTTCGGCACGTAGGGTCGGATTGGACATCTCAAGAAACCTGCGTTGACCGACTCAGGAAGGTTAGAGCGGTCAAGTGTCAAGATTATGTGCTTGGTTAGAATTATTTCATCATTTTGGCGTATGGTGATTCGCCTCACTGCTGTCACGCCCTGATCTTGGAGGCCCTCGAGCAGATCTGCTTCAGTCTGACTCATTAGATCCCGATCAGAGATCACGCCCTGGCAGCTATTGAGGCTGCGACGGGCGTCATCTTGATGTCAACATCTACCATGCGCGTTTGCTTGAGGAGGTTAGAGGATTGTTGTTTGTTTTCTACTTCTATCAAAACTTCTCCCGTTGTGAGTTTCTTAGCCTTGTACGACTTTCCGATAAGGCTTTCAAGAAACTTGGAGATTAGAAACACAGACTGGGAAGTGATGGGCTTTGTCTTGTAAACAGATTCCATGATCAAAAACCGCGAGAAATTATCAGTCTTTGGGGGAGAGATCGATTGCGAAGGAGGAAAAGAAACTTCGGTGCGGCCCCTTTTCGGGGGCCGATCACGTCTGGGGGGGGGGGGGGGGAGGGTTGGAAAATGCCATATGATACATTGGAAAGCAGTGAGACGGGGGTACTTTCCCTTTGACCTTACCCTGGTAGTCAAAGAGGTCCCGGAGCTCCCTGCCTGGTAGACAGGCAGGGAGCCCATCGGCAGGAGCTTGACCAAGGCTCCGACGGCCACCGTTCACGGCTTCTCACCCTTCACCTTGCAACTTCTAGCCACGGTAGGTGACAGCTTAAGTATGGGGGGCTCGGGGTACGCGGTGTCGCCACTCACCGTCACGAAGATTACTCAAGGTGCCCCGTGCGGGGCTTCCCCTCCTATTAGCGAGTCGTTTGAGGTAGCATTTATACCAGGGGGCGTTGCATTTAAAGAAAACTTTACGTAAAGGAATAAATTTGTTCACAAGATCCAGTAGCTTATTTTCGAACATCAGCCAGTTATCTTCAACCGTTCTTTCGAGGTAATGAGGTAGAAAAGTGCCAAGAAACAAGAAAATTTCGTTATTTATTGCTTCATAATTACCTTTACTGTGGTCCCTAATTGTTTTAAAACGTTTGCGCAACGATGTTCCCGCTACATCAGCCCAAAATGTAATACGTCATGATCGCTAAGCACGGACAAGTGAAAAATTCTTGACATAGTATCTGGTGATGACATTAGAACAAAATCTAAAATAGGTGTTGCTACTTCACACGGCAAGAGCCCATGTAAATGGCGTTGGTGGCACAGTAAATCGGCTGAAAAGCAGGGGCAGTGTTCAGACGCCTTACGAAGACCAGATTAGAAGACTATATGAATCAAACGTTTATGCGTGCTGAAAAGAACATCACCGGAATTACAGTGCGTTGGGAGCGGAATCCGCTGTGCAGGATAGAAAAGCAAAACACATAGAAAGGTTTGGAAAAGTGCTTTTCATCAAGGGAACACAATCATTCCATCACCTTAAGTCATAATCCCGCTCCACTATTCAGGCTGGGCTTACTTCCTACTCGACTACAGTGCAGGTCCGTGTCTCCAAGCAGTTGTCGTCAGAAAACTGTGCAGCCAAGTTTACTTCCAACTGTTTTTAACAAAATAAATGAAATTATGTTCTAAGAACATGGTGAATACTATAAACCTACAAAATGTGGCGGGCAAATACTATACTCCCTAATTCGATATTTTGGGGCAGCAGCACTGCGCTGAGGCAGCACTCCCTCATGGGTTCTCTCGACGGCAGCGATGATGAGCTTGAAGATGAAGTGCTTATCAGGAATGGACCACTACTCGTGTCTTAAAGGGGGAATGCACACTATCGTCAAGCAAACGCACCCCTCACGTTCTTGCATGCGTCGCGCAGAGCAGCGTCTCGTGCGGGCACAGCATATTGCCCCTTCTTCACCCCCTCACACTTTCAGAGAGCGCTGCCGCCGCCACAGCGAACAGCCCTCCCCTCACAATTTCGCAAAGCTCTACTAATTACATCATACTGCCCCACTCCCGCACCGCGATCTTTAGGTGAGAGCTCGCGCCACCACGGCGAACCGCCCTCCCCTCACAATTTCGCGAAACTCTCCTTTTTTTACTTTATTTCACTATTCGGTCTTGCGATCGTTCACTCGGTTACCACGGTGACTCGGCTTAGCCCAGAGGCGGGCGCCAAAGGGATGCGTCCTAAAACACCCGTCCCGGTCATTTTTTGTTTTAGCCGAATTATTGATTTATTGATTGTGAGGTTTAACGCGCCGACGCAACGCAGGCGATGAGGCGCGCCATAGTGGAGGGCTCCGGAATAATTTTGACCACCTGGGGATCTTTAACGTGCACCGAAATCTCGTACACACGGGCGTTTTTGCTTTTCGCCTCCATCAGAAAAGCGGCCGCCGCGGCCGGGAATCTAACCCGCGACGTCGTGCTCAGCAGCGCAACGCCTTAGCCACTGAGCCACCGCGGCGGTTCTTCCAGCAGTACCTTGGTGCTCTGTAGAGAAGACGCTCTATAGAACAACGTGGTGATTGTCAGTGTACCAATTCAAAAATGTTTTCTCTGTTAAAACAAAGACTGGTTAGATTAAACTATCTGAAATAAACTGCGACGACTTGTACAAAACAATGCGTTGTATTTGATAAGGTTAGTACCAGAGCAGCAATGCGCAATTATGAGGTGAATGTGTGCCTGAAAGGAGGTTTTTCCTAATTTAACAAATGTTTTCTGGCACATTTCTTCTTTGTTCAGTGTTTTTAACAAAATGTCCACATGAGGGAAATCCAAGGAAAACGTTGTCTTATCTGATTGAGTGTGCTTGTTTATGCTAGAAAGTATGAAAATGCGCAACATCAAGCACTTCCTGAAGGGCGTAAGTAGAACAAACAAAAAGCAAATATATTTTTCAAATGTGCATAGGTACTCTTCGTGGCCTTAAAATGATGTCTCAAAAATGCTTGCGATTGAAGAAGTGATTTCTTGATGAATTTTCCGACAGTAGTAACTTTGCTTGAACAGAAAAAAATGTTTGGAAAAATTACTTTGCGGGAGCATTGTGGGCCATTCAAAGATGAGCCACAAGTGTTACTGAGAAAAATCCGTGATGGTCGACTTTAAGGCTTGACCCAGTGAGTTGTGTATGACGCGGCAGTGAAACCAAGAACCCCATATGTGCACGCCGCAACACAGCGCATGTCTTTCCAAGTGTCATTCAGCTTGTTGTAGAGAGCATAGGGCTAATTGCAAATTGCAAACAAATATGTTTTGTTTCCTGCCCTCCTTGGACTTTGCCGACCTTCGCTTGTCACCCCTGTTTACACAGTTGAAGGGCACAGACTTTTTTAGCAGCGGAACTGAAGCATCTAGCCCAGATTTGGGGCGCGAAACGCGTTAAAAATACCAAAAAATGCAGAGGTTTCGTGAGAGTGTGCCTTGCGACGACCGCCGACCATTATGAGAATGCGAGTCCGAAAAACGTACAAACTATAAGACTGCAACGTGTTTACACGGTCTACTTTAAGTCAGCAGTATCGGTTTCGTGAAGATCGCAATGCGTGCAAGTCTCGCGTTGCCATGGCCCCCTCTCTGCTGAACTCCAATCCAGACCAAGTTTACTTCGCTTCTATTTTCCTCAATTACTTTTCCTTTCTTCGAAAACTCCTGCTGCCACCTTTGAGTTAGGACGCCACATTTTGGACCGCCCAAGTCATGTAGTGCGTTGTCGGAACAATACAAAAGCCGTTCCCGAATATTGTTATATGTCCAATAGAAGCTCTGATGTAGCGAGTATTGTTGTCCGTGGCCTTCGATCAATGATTTTTCAACTGTTTTTCCTCCTCGTGCGGGTTTGAAAGCAAGATCAAAGCCGCTGTGTCAAATTTTCTATAGCCCTTGTTTGCAAAGCAAGTGAATGTTGGGTTGCACTATTTGCGTGTGTGAAAAGCTACCGCTGCGCTTCGAAATTGGCTGAAGATGCGGGTTTGGCGATAGCCGGAAAAACGTTTTTTGTCGCACTTAAATGCATTTAAAATGTAAGGCTGGGTTGCACTATTTGTGTATGTGAAAAGCTACTGCCGCGTTTGGAACTTGGCCGAAGCTACTGTTTTTGCGATCACCGGAAGAAACGTCTTTGTCCCACTCAGATGCGTTGACAAGTGAGCTAGCGTCGTTCTGCCGATGATATCACAGTCACGTACGTAGCGAAAAGGCAGGACGGTTCAACTAAAAAACAGCGGGCACGACATCGAAGGTTGTACTGAACAATATCAGATTTCTCAAGTCCACGTGAGGCGGAAGGGACAAGGAGCACTTTGAGAGCACCCCATCGATTTGCGGTTAGTGTTTCTCCCGCAGGATAAAGACGGGCATTTCAACACATACGCACTTTATCCAAGAGCGTCGGCCGCCACGGCCGCCATCCACCATTCGAACCACCATGGTCAAAAAATGGGTATTTATGCTTATTTTATACAAAACCTGATATACCGACTTTTTTACTGTCTTCACATCTCTCGTCACTTGCTAACCCGGTTATATTAAAAAGAAGCTCCTTACTCAATGCAGCAAATATTCATCCAAGCTCTTCTTTTGAATATAATATCGTAGACTGTGTGCAGTGAGCGGGTTTACTAAGCATATCATGCTTTGATATATTTTTTTAGTTTCTGAGCGTATTTTCACGCAAGAAGAAAGCAAAAGCTTTTGTATTGGGATAGGTTTTCTGAAGAGTCTCTTACTGGCTTCTACAGCTTGCTGAATTATAATCTAGGCTGCTGCTGCAAGACCACCGAAACCGAATAACACTCTGTTGCACGAGCTGGCAAACGCACCACAGCTGATCGTCACACACATCTTCCTGGGGCATTTGTTTTTTGAGGGGAGATGATCGTTGTATTGTCCTGCGCACAAAAATAGGCCAAGTTCCTGTTCTGTGTAGGGTAACATCGAGCAAATCTGAACCCCTCAAAAACTTACTAAAGAGACAGCAAAGCAGCATTTCGACATATAGATATGTGCAGTGCACCGTCGCCCAGTAATTGTATGATTAGAACCGGAACGTGGGCATCTAGGTAGTACGATAAAGCCGGGTGACAGCGAAGGTTCGAACCTGCTCCCTCAAACAGAATTGCCTCAAGCCACACGTTCTCGGAATTTCCTCTCCCAGAAAAGACTGCGATTGCGGTGTGTCGCGCCACCCGGACAATTTAACCAGCACCTGATGGCAAAACAAGCCGCGGCAGGAGAGCGCGTGGTAAAATGTGTCGCCGTGGCCTCTGACGTTGCACTTCTGATGCGGGATATCGGTGTGCGTGTGCGCGGCCAACCGCCATACCTACCCTGCATTTTTCATTGCTTCAAGCGGCAAACCGATCACACTCAGCATTTTGCGCTAAGGGTCACTTTTTTTGCTCAAAACAAACTTTTGTGGCTACCCTCTTTGGACAACAAAGGGGCGGACGGCAATGTAAACAGGGAGCGGATGTGGAATACCTGGAAGACGATGGAGTGGGGGCATAAATTATTAACGTACTCACGGAGCAACAATACCGGGAGAACGAAGTCCAAAGAGTGCCGGAGGGGATAACATACACTAGGCCTATATACACCTCGAACGGTTCATATAGAAAGGAAAGCTAGAGGGCAGTACATTGGGGTTTGACTTATCATACATTAAAAATGGGCAGGTGGTAGAACAACGGCTTCTAGGACTAATTACTGCAGACGACCTACTGTTTATGGCGGAGAACCGGATAGGTATGCACGGCTTGATGAATATGTGCACTGAAAAAGCGACGCACCCAGGGCTGTCCTTCAGCAGAAAAAAATCGTGGATCATTGTTTTTAACCATGGCGTGGAGCACATTATAGTATGAGTACAAGTAGAAGTACCACAGGTTAAAGAGTATAAATATTTAGGAGTATGGCTTAACGACAGCGAAGATTACACGCATACGCATGAGGCTCCCCTAAAGACGAAATGAAGACAGAACGCGTCTAGAATTAAAAATGCAGCACTGTGGGGCTACACGAAGTACGAGGTGTTAAGGGGAGTCTGGAAAGGGGTCATGGTGCCAGGATTAACTTTCGGAAGATCGGTTCTGTGTGTGAAATCATAGACCCATGCGGGCCTGGAGGTAAATCAGTGGCCAGTATGCAGACTGGCCCTGGGGGCCCACAGCAAAACTACGATCGAAGCAACGCAAAGGTCGTCCTGGTCGTCCTTTGACGTCCTGGTCGTCCTTTGAACGAAAAGGGCTGGTCGTCCTTTGAGGAAGGGAGGCGCAAAGCAACATAAAGTTTGAAGAGCTACTTTGTGGCATGAAGGAATAGAAGGTGGCCGTGAGTGCGCTTAAGTACCTTTATATGAGACGCATGGACACGCGGTGGAGACGGAGCACCAGACAGCTGACCAAGCGGCACAGGAAAGGCGGTAGGGGAACAGTGGGATATACACAATATTTTTTAAAAACAGGTAAAGGCAGCAGAGACGACGAAGTGGTCACAAAGAAGTGGAGGGAAAAACCCTGGAGACTTATGGAACACATAAACTAGAAATCCGCAACGAAGATTTCTATGGCAATACGAGAGGCAGTGCATTGCTCTTCGAATGAGGGGCGGGGTGACTGGGAACCCGTACATAGACGGGTATCTACAAGCAGCAGGATGAAAGATGTGCATGCTGTGGCAATAACCGTGGAACTATAGACCATATTATTAGAGTCTGCACATGAATACCACCGCAGCGCGGTGATGGGGAAATGGCGTTGGCAGAGGCTTTGGGATGTGGGGTGAGGGGGAGCCTCAACTTCCCAGCCGTAGACATGACAAAGACGCGGCTAGAATGGTGGTGGAGGAAAAGTAGGGAAGGACTTGGTACGCAAGCTGAGCAATTATATGGATGAGAAATAAGAACAGCGGAGTATAGAAAAAACGGGGAATGGAGCAATGAAATGAAGGGGTAGATGGGGAGAAAAATCTATTAGGTTAGCTGGGAGTAGGGCAAGTAAGTGGAATAAAACAGGCCTGGCGAGAATGAAGTGTTCGAGGCTCTTTCTGCCCTCAGCCGACGGATAACTTACATTGCCCGTTTCGGCGATGAACTTCTTCCAAGCATACGCCATTGCGTGTTTGTATTTTTTTCTCTAAACTATGAAGTTTGTTTTCAGTTAAGAAAGAGAACACCAAAGCAGAAAATGAATTGAGGAGAGAAATTGTTTATTAGAATGATGTATGATGAACGTCGACGTTGCGAACGTATAAAACAAGTAAGGAAAGACAAAAAAGGCGACCAGAGAGGGGGCGGTGATGGGCTTGGCAAAAAGCAACCAAACTGAAAGCTGGTATTTAACACCGTATCTTTAAAATAAAACAGAAAGCAACGTATGCATGGTCCCTAAAGTAAAGTGGCGACTAGCGTCAGAAACTGAACGTAATAGCGTTTGCTACATAAATTGAACGCTAGGACACGGGAACAAGCGTGTTGCAAGGAGAGGGGAGCGGAAAGCAAGGGGAGCAATACAGGGGACCCTGACACGTACGTGCACATCGGTATCGCAACACGAGTAGTGCACTGTCAGATGTTTCGGCGATGCATTTGGCCAAGCGCTGGCGTGCTCTGGCTTGATTTGCGGCCCGTTGTGCATAAAAGCCTAAGAGAAAGTAATTGGCGCCGTTTTCGACCTCTCAGGGATCTAGTCTACAAACAGAGGTGTAAGCTACATAGCAGAAAAGATATTACCTCGTATGAAACGAAAAAAGCAAGCAGAGTGAAGACCTGTCTCCAAGTGGAGATTTTCTGCCATATTTTGTCGCAATTCGGAAAAATGTTCCAACCAAATTTCCACCAAAATATTTAATCTGATAAAGTACTAAATGTCTCATCGGGAGTTATTTTGCGTCCGAGTCTTGGGATCGGCATTGTAGTCTAAGCCTGTTTTCTTGAGTGCTACTCTGGGCATATTCGGAAAACGTTTTCTTGCTTCTGGTACCTATAATATGGCGGGTCGCATGCCCCGCCTACTCTGCATTTGATACGATTCATTCCAGTTGCTCCTCACACCTCCTTTTGTCGCCTCATTGGCAGTAAGGTATCGTCAGATGTCCTAGTGAGCTCTGATTCGTATAGAGCTCGTCGGGAGCGGTCGCCGTCAAGTGTTTTAAACAACGACGGCAAGCTGTAAAAGAAGATTAAGCGACTGTTTTATTTGGAATGCCTACTAAAGTTTCCGGAATATCCACGCGCGTCTAGTTTACCTATTGTGATCGTCCAATTGCTTTGGGCAGGATCGCGTTGTTCTTGACTGCGCTCGCTGTTTCTGCGGCGCTTCGAGCGCTTGAATGATGTCTGAACATGGGCTTGTCTTGCAACAAGAAATGAAAACATCACGGCACCAGGCAGCTTGCTTGCATACTGGACGTGAAACTTCCGAAAGATTTCGATTGTTGCTTTCCAAAAAGTAGTATTTCTCTTCTAGCGTATCAGGTGGTTACAGCATATACCCTTAATACAGTGTTTGACCGAACACCATCTGGTCAGGGAAAAGCATGTTTGCAAGAATCAAACAGACATCATTTACTCGTCAGCTGTCGTGACACCATGACGTAAGAAAAAGGTCGGGGATGTGTTCTAAATTTTTGGGAAGTTCACTGAAAGTCTGTCTGCCTTTATACGGAATTTTTCGTTTACCATGAAAAGACGCTCCTCACGTGTATTTGACTCCATCCGTAGAACGGAGATATCCGCAAATGTCTTGACAACGCGCCAGAATATTATCGTAATGGCAGTTTTCCTAGTGTTTGCAGAGCAGGTCGGCCGTAATAGTACGAAACAACTTCGTTTTGCTCTGACGCACCCAATGATCAATGTAGGTTTTGCGCCTGAATGCAGGTAATATTTCTTGCGCAACTTCTGAGACGGGATCATTTCGACTTTTTAGATATTTGATCCTGTTGCTGGAGTTACTCGGTGTAAGAATGCTTCCTAGTTGCTGGGTCAATTCTCGGCAATGCTACCATAAATGTAACCCGGCCAACTGAGCATGTTTTAAGGGCTTTCAATGCCAAAGCTTTATGGCTTCCATTTAGGATGCTTATAGAAGGCTTTTGCGCTAATATATCCTGTTTGCATCCATTCTTTTTATTTTGCTTTGCGTTCTTCGTCTTTTGGCTATCCTGGTTGCGTTCTTCGATCATACGCATGAGCTCTGTTTTCGCATTTGCACTGTCGGCCAAACTTATCCTGTACGAGAACTTGTGTTATATCTGTCATACAGAGTTTTCCTGACAACACACAGCGCACATTATTTTGACGGGCAAAGTATAGATACTTAGCGGTATTACTTCTCCGCTATTCGCGTTGTCTTAGGCTAGAGTGTGGGTAGTTTTATACGGGTAGTCCCGTGCACCTCTTCCGCATTGGTTGCGACGTCAGACGACCCATGTTGCAGGCACTAGGAGCAACTTTATTCAGACAGAAGCGAGGGAAGAACTGGTCTACAAGTAGAACGTACGTATCGCACCCCAAAGCACATGGTTGTGTTGCGCCCTTCACTAAAATGTTGCAAGATATTTTTTCAACGCAAACACAAATTTTCTGCACAGCAAATGTTCCGAAGAATATTACGTTGGTCTGCGAATTTTTATTGTGGGGTTTCGCTTGCCCAGTCGGTAGTTTTCGAAACCTACCACACTTCACGAGACTTCGAACGCTAGAGTTCGATTTCAGAATTGCGTTCGTCCCATGTATATATCTCTCAGCGTTCAGTTATACCATCCTTACTACAATGTACCCACCACCCACTGAGCAAAGCCATGTTTTGAGCCCTTCATAAGAAACCAGCGTTTGGTCTTTCAGCCGACCACATTTTTTCGCGATGCAAGGCAAATATCGCTTCCGCTTTAGCTTTTAGCCGAAGGGAAAACGTTTGGGCGCGTTGGCTTCTTATCACAGAGTAAACAACATGGCGAAGGGGCAACAACGAGCGGGGCGAAGACACGACAACAGCTATCCACAAAAGGGTTATTGTGGATGTTGCACTTTTGTGTACACACATAACTCCAACTAGGTCAGCTGAAAAAGGTAGAAAGTACAAATCCAAAACACTCAAGGTTAATCCGCCAGTAAGAGTGGCATACGAGATGAACTGTAAAGCCTACCCACTCGGTGACGAGAGTCATAGTTGCTTTGTTGCCGCAACCATATACACTGTCGCAATACTCACAGCTGTAGTTATCCTTATGTAATTGCAAATCGATTCACGTACCACGCTGCAAGGTTGGTTCGAGAGCATCGGTGTGGCATCGCATGCCAAACGCCTCCGATTGGCGGCTTTGTCAGCAGTGACAGGCAAATGGACAGCACCTTATTCCTTCCTTGCCTGCATTTTCTCAGCCTGATCGCTGCTATTAACCTCCGGTGCAAGCAACTGCGCGTCGTCGTAATAAACATCGGGACTTTCCAGGACTCAAAAGGACGAGGCAGGCTTTTGGAAAGTGCATTGGCAGCAGTGACAGCCAAACGGACAGCATCTTATGTCCTTCCTTGCCTGCATTTTTTAAGGTTGGTTTCCTTGAATTTTTTTTTAACCGACGTAAACTGTAATTTTAGGGCCATGATTGCTGCTAAGGGTTACTGCTGTTCAGTGTTTTGTTCCTCTGCTACCTTCTGTTAATAAGGATGAATCAAGCGATTGTGCCTTGAAGAATGAACTGCGATAGGAAAATAAAGCCGGATGAGAAGCAGTCCAACGGGACTTGGGAGCAGACATTAGAACTCTTCGAATAGACTTTCATGAGGAACCGCATAGCATGGACCACATGAACTCTGTGTTTGAAAATATGAGGACGGAGTTTGCTGCCATTAAGTCCAAAAATTAGACTTTGAAGAAACACAACAATAGGCTACGCGATGAGCTTGGCGGCTTGCAATGGCGTCTTGCAGATGCCGAGTCTCGTCTACAGCACTTTGAGCATTAGGGAAGGTGAAGTAACATAAAAATAAAGGGATTCGAAGAAGAAAAGGCAAGAATATGACAGAAATTGTGTGCACATTAGTAGAGCTTGCTCATGAGCCCATCACAGCTATCGAAATTGAAACGTGTCAACGAGTACGCACGAAAAACAAATCAAGTTGCTTTGTCGGAACGGTTGCTCGGCGACAGAAGCGAGATGAGGAAGAAAACGCGTTCGGCCGGCTGCGCTTGTCTCTCCGTGTAGTTTATTTTAAATAAGTTTTGACGTTTCGCGTTTCGAACTCTGTACGTCACATCAGCCAAGTACATGCGTCCTGCGGCGGGTGCAGCCCCGCAAGGGCTGCCGCCGGGCTCGCTTCCTAGTATGCTGCCGGGTGCCACGTCTGGATGTCACGTCTCTGCTCCCGTACCAGGGGCTGCTACGGGTCACTTGGAGATGAACCCATCTCATCAGGCAACCTCCACGACGGCCTCTGGAGACGCTCCCAATGCCTCTGGAGATGGTCCTAACGCCTCCTGTTTGGAATCGTCGCCGATACTAGCTGGTCAGGCAAGCCTCCTCTCATCTCCTTGCCCGTCTCATCAACCGCTGCCGGACAATGAGGATACCTTCTCAGACATGACACACGCAACATCTGCCCCAATTATCTATGCTCAAGAAAACTCGAGGAGCACAGACGAGCAAGAAAACTTCCAGACCGTGATGCCTCCTAAACGGCGACGTGGCTCTAAGAGACAGCATCTGACTCTCAGTTGCCAGCCTATCATTATATCTCCGAAGCATGGGTGCGTAGTAATTCTTAAACCCACAAAGGTGGAGAGCGTCATTACCCGTTTCAACCCGATGGCTCTGAAAAGTGGCCTTGAATCTATGGCTCCAGATTGAGTCCTTCAAGTAAGGCCAAACTATCGGCTGAACCTTTTAGCAGTGGACACGCGAAACGCTGATGCTACTGCATGTCTCCTGAAAATAAAAACCGTTCAGAGAATCCCTATCCAAGCGTACGAGCCTCGCTCGAGTGAGTGCGGAGCAGGGGTAATCAGGGATGTTCCAGTTGAACTGTCTGACCCTGAAATTCTTGTAGCTCTACGTCAGAAGACACCGGTCGAATCTGTGCGCCATCTAGGCAAGTTATCCAAGACCGTGCGGATTGTATATGCCACCGAAACAGTGCCTCAACACGTTTTCCTAGGCTACACGCGTTACCACGTATATCCTTGTGTTGAGACGCCCAGACAATGTATTAAAAGCCAGCGTTTTCGCCACATGGCCACCATGTGTAGACTTCCAATCCGTTGTGCTCGGTGCGGTGGCTGTCACGAAAGCTCTACGTGTGATGCTGATAATCTTCGGTGCTCGAAATGTGGGAACAGTCACGAGTCGACGTTTGCCCGTTGTCCAGTCCTTCGGAAAGAGAAGGCCATTCACAAGCTCAAGGGTGACAAAAACCTTGACTACAAGTCAGCGAAGGCGACCCTGCATGAGCAGCGGCGGAAAGGTGCTGCTTGGAAAAAGTCCTCTTCAGGAACCCAGAACGCCGCCAAATGATGATGATGATGATGATTATGGTTGGAGTTTTTTTGGCGCAAGGCCAGCTGGGGCAAAGAGCGCCAAACAAAAGTATCTAAAAAAATGGCTACTAAAGCCAGAATAACAATAAAATCAATTAACGGCAATGGTGATGGCTGGTGTATAGGGCCAGATTTGATTATGCCTGATAGGAAATGAGGTTTAAAAACTTAACGTCTGACAAGTACTCAAACACACGTTTCATGGAAAACATGGCATCGTCACCTAGAAACAGCGATGGATGTAGGGGAATATGTTGTCTGTAGAGTTCTCTGAAGTGTTTGTGTCGTGTTGTGTGAAGTGCCTTGCACGTGATTAGTATGTGCACTACGGATAGTGCCTCTCTGCACCTGCTGCACTGGGGTCTAGAAGATCCCGTCAGCAGATACGAGTGCGTTGCATGGGTGTGCCCTATCCGCAGCCTTCCGAAGGTGACTTCTGTGTGTCTGTTGCGTGTGTCAGTGGTGTATGGTGCCAAGCGTGGTTTTATAACATGTAACTTGTTATCTGTTTGTTCACTCCAGTGTGTTTGCCATCTGTTGCGAAGTTGGTGTCTGATGTGTGGCTTCATGTCTGTGTATGGCACTGTTGCTATGTCCATTGTATTCAAGAGTAGCTGCAGTGGCCATTCGATCTGCGGTTTCGTTCCAGGCAATTCCAGAGTGCCCTCGAACCCAACAGAAAGTTATTTGAAGGTTTGATGCATATGCAGACATGATAGCCTTAAAACATGATTGATGACAAAGTTTTTAGAATGCTTTCCTGATGCAAGTGCTTGTACAACGCTAAGAGAGTCCGTGTACACGATGCATTTTAGTATTTGATGTTGGACTATGTGATTTATTACCATAAAAAAAACACCGTAGGCTTCCGCTGTGAATATACTGCTACAAAGGTTCATTGTTTTACTGACGTGAAAGTTTGGCCCATGCGCAGCACAAGCCACAGCAGTTGTAGTCTTGGATGCATCACTGTAAAACTCTTCACAGCGTTACTTATGCTGCAGAAACAAGAAATGCTGCAGAATCGCAATCCTTGGTGACCTGTTCTTGCTAAACTGCATAAAAGACAGGTCACATGACACAGGGCGGAGATGCCATGGTGGAATTGAATCAATGATGGGCGTCTTGTGAATGCCTGAGAACGAGACTTCTAGCTCAGAAGCTTGTCGCACTTTTAGAGGAAACGGCATGGAGATTGATGGACAATTTAAAAAGAGTTGCTGTGAGGATGCATCATTAAGGGTCGGAGTAAAAGGATGATTTGTCATAAACATGATTTTTGAGGCATATAAAACGTCCATGTACACCCTCTGGTGATCTAGGGACCATTTATTGCATTCTACATAGAGACTTTGGACAGGGCTAGTGCGAAAAGAACCGCATGCGAGGCGAACCCGAAATGCAGCACCGGGTCCAGCATTTTTACTGCCGTTTTTGTTGCGCACCCATATACAACACTGCCGTAGTCCAAGCGCGATCCCACTAGGGCGCTATAAACCCGCAGAAGGAGTTGCCTGTCTGCACCATACGACTGGTGGGAGAGAACTTTGAGAATATTCATAGTTTTTAGGCATTTTTGCTTAAGATGTTTCAAGTGTGGAACAAATGTTAGCTTGTTATCGAATATTATGCCTAAAAACTTGTGCTCCTTTTTAACAGGAATTGGAACGCCATTCAGAGTAATATCTGGGTCCGGATGAATCCCGCGCTTTTTGGAGAACACAACACAAGCAAATTTCCCTGGATTGAGTTTAAAACCATTCTTGTCTGTCCAGCTAGCAAGCTTTTTTAACACCAAGGTGGACCTGACGTTCACAGTTTGACATATTACAAGATTTAAAAGATATCTGTACGTCGTCTACATACATAGAGTAAGAAATGGTAGGTGGCAATGCCTTACCAAGAGAGTTCATTTTAATTATAAAAAGAGTACAGCTTAGAACTCCACCTTGCGGCACGCCGTTTTCTTGCACATGAATCCTTGACAGTGCGGTACCAACTCTCACACAAAAAGTTCTTTGGGACAGATAACTAGCCAGAGTGTTGAGCATATGGCCCGAAACATCGAAAGACTTCAGGTCACTGAGGATCCCGTAGCGCCAAGCGGTGTCGTAGGCCTTCTCGAGGTCGAAAAACAGAGTTACGCAATACTGTTTATGCACGAAGGCATACTTAATATACGATTAAAGAGCTATGAGTTGATCATTCGTGGATCGCCCTGCCCTGAAGCCTGCCTGGCAGCTCTCGAGAAGACCGTTGTACTCAAGGAAGTACACGAGCCTGCGATTTATCATCTTCTCGAAGAGCTTGCACAGGCAGATCGTCAGGCCAATAGGACGGTAACTTGAGGTGGACGACGCGTCCTTTCCCTCCTTCAGGAAAGCTACAACTATAGCCTCCTTCCAAGAGTTTGGAATCAGCCCCGAAAGCCAAATCTTGTTATATAGGTTTAAGAGTGTTAGAAGAGTGTCTGCGTGCAGGTCTATTATTGTGTATGTGATGTTGTCTGGGCCTGGAGCTGAGGGCTTTACGTGCTCAAAGCAGCCCTCAGCTCATGCAGTGAAAACTCTGAGTTATAAGAAGATGTTGACCTATTGTTATCTTGTAAAGGCTTCTTTTCGGACATTTGTTTGTGTTTCATGAAAGAGTTTGTGTAGTGTGCTTAACTGGACACGTGTTCGAAGTGTTGTGCAAGCGTGTTAGCCTGGTCTTCCAGTGTGTCCCCTGTTGTACTAACCAGGGGCAGGCTGTGTGTCTGCTGTCCTTTTAGTTTTCGTATTCGTGTCCACACTTTCTGTGTGTCAGTGTATGAGTTGATGGAAGTGAGGAAGGTGCGCCAACTCTCCCTTTTTGCCTCACGACGCACTCGCTTACCAAAGGCCTTTGCCCGTTTAAAAGAAATGAGGTTATCTGACGTGGGGTACCGGCGAAGGACACCCCACGCCTTGTTTTGGGCCTCTCGCGCCCGCCTGCAGTCCTCGTTCCACCAGGGCCTCCTTGGGGTTCGGGACTCACTGGAGGCCTGGGGAATGGACTTTTCGGCGGCGTCGAGGATGTGCGCCGTGACGAGTTGGGTGGCTTCCTCCACGTGGAGGTGTTTTCTGGATGTGTGGTGTAGTTGAGATGTTTGCGTGAATGCGCTCCAGTTTGCTTTTGATTCATTAAACCTTTTATGGGAAGATGGACTGCTCGGGCCTATACCTATATACGTTAATGAAGTGGGGAAATGGTCACTATCATATGGGTATGTGCCCACACCCCACTCAAGACATGGAAAGAGAACTTCAGAACGAATAGCCAAGTCAAGATGCGAGTATGTATTGTGTCCTAAGTTATGGTATGTAGGCTGTTTTTTGTTGAAAAGGCATGCTCCGGAGGATGTAAGAAACTTCTCTATCAGGCGACCTCGGGCATCCGTTCTAGAGGAGCCCCAAAGAGAGTTGTGCGCATTAAGGTCGCCTGTTAGGATGTATGGTTCGGGCAGCTGGTCGACCAGTGCCTCGAAATCAGAGCTCGAAAGTGCATGATCAGGAGGAATGTCTATGAAGCATACCGTTAACAACCTATTAAATATTATCGTACGGGTCGCTACAGCCTCAAGGACAGTGTTCAGAGTGACAGGGTGGCAGGCTAAGGATTTCCGGGCGACAATTGCCACACCTCCTGAAGAGTGTGTGCAGCCAACCCTGTCCTTTCTGAATACCATGTATCTATTTAAGAAATTTGTTTGTTTAGAATTGAGGTGGGTTTCCTGGAGACACATGATACTTGGTTGACTGGCATGCAGAATCTCATACACATTGTCAAGGTTTTTAAGGAGGCCTCTGCAGTTCCATTGGATGATGTTTTCTGTTCCCATTATTTAAATTTAAGAATAACTGGAGTGTGTGTGTGTTTGTTCATGTGTCGTCTTTCGGGGCTGTTATTCTAGGATTTTTAGGCTTTTCTGTCGGCTTGGACATCGGAGGCCGCTCCTTGCGCTGCGTTGCAGGCAGGAACGGCGTGACATCCATCTCGTCGTCGGATGCAAGATGGGTGCCTGGAGGACCAGGCCCCCCGGACTTGGCCCCCTTTCGGGAGCCCGTCGTTGGAGCCGCCACCGCCGAGGGCGTCCGGTGCACCAGAGGTGGCATGGGAGGTGCGGTGGCGGTGGGAGCCGATGCGGGGCCCCCGGTGTCCATCCGGTCGGCACCCTCCAACGCACTGGAGGACGGGGAGGCAGAGGCGGGGGCGGCACCGGTCCCTACAGCAGAGGTTGTCACCACAACCGCTGCTGCCTCAGCAAGCGGCGGGCCAACGGATTGGGATGCCTGAGGCACCCCAGGGGGGGGGCGGGGAGGGACTAGGTCCGACTCGCTGAACTGGGTCCCTGTGGACACCAGACGCCGCTCCGCCCCCCAGCCCCCCGGCGAGCCGCGTCGGCGTACCTCCCCAGGGGGAAAGGGGTCCCTGTGGACACCAGACGCCGCTCCGCCCCCCAGCCCCCCGGCGAGCCGCGTCGGCGTACCTCCCCAGGGGGAAAGAGCTCTTCCGCGCCTCTGGGAAGGTGATGTTCTCAGTGACCTTCACATTTATGATCGCCTTCTCCTGATTAAACTTCTCGCATTTTCGAGAGTAGGCAGCGTGGGGTCCCTGGCAGTTGGCGCAAGTGAGGGTTGATGATGGACAATTGTCAGATGAATGATCATGCTGAGCGCACTTTGCGCACGTCAGACGGCCACGGCAGGAGTTGGTTCCGTGCCCTAACCGCTGGCAATTAAAGCAGCGGCGCGGGTTCGGAATGTAAGGACGAATGGAGCATCGGATGAACCCTGCGTTGATATGGTCAGGAAGTGAGGAGCAGTTGAAGGTGAGGATAATATGTTTCGTGGGGATTATCTTATCATCTCTACGCATCGTGATGCGGCGCACGGCTGTGACACCCTGATCCTTGAAACCTTCAAGAATGTCGGCATCTGTCTCGTTAAGAAGATCTGCCTCAGAGATCACACCCTGCGAGCTATTCAGGCTGCGGTGGGGTGTGACCCTGATGTCCAGATCGAGCATTTTCGTCTGACCAAGAACTGTGGTTGCCTGCTGCTGGTTTTTTACTTCAACAAGGACTTCACCTGGGCGTTGTTTTTTGGCATTATAGGTTTTCCCAATTATTCCATGAAGGTATTTTGTAATCAAAAATACTGATTGTGAAGCAAGAGGGCGGGCTGTGTCAAGAGATTCGATAACAAGAAAACGAGAGTATTTGTCTGGCGTTGGGAAGCTCATGCTTGGAAGTGGAGGAAAAGATACTTCGGTGCGGCCCCTTTTTATGGACCGATCACATTTGGGGGGGGGGGGTTGAATTTTCCATACAGCATAGAAAAAAGCAGGGGACGGGGGGTACTTTCTTCTCAAACCTTACCCTGATAGCCTGAGAGGTTCCGGAGCTCCCTGCCTGGTAAACAGACAGGGAGCCCATCAGCCGGAGCTTGACCTGGGCTCCGACGGCCACCGTTTGAGGCTTCTATCCTTCACCTTTAAACACATCACCACGGTAGGTTAAAGTTTATGTTGGGGGCTCGGGGTCCGCGGTGTCGCCAACACCGTCACCATGAATACTCAAGGTGCCCCGTGCGGGGCTCGAGCAGATCTGCTTCAGTCTCATTCATTAGATCCTGATCAGAGATCACGCCCTGGCAGCTATTGAGGCTGTGATGGGGCATGATCTTGATGTCAACATCTACCATGCGCGTTTGCTTCAGGAGGTTAGAGGATTGTTCTTTGTTTTCTACTTCTATCAAAACTTCTCCCGTTGTGAGTTTCTTAGCCTTGTACGACTTTCCGATAAGGCTTTCAAGAAACTTGGAGATTAGAAACACAGACTGGGAAGTGATGGGCTTTGTCTTGTAAAGAGATTCCATGATCAAAAACCGCGAGAAATTATCAGGCTTTGGGAGAGAGATAGATTGCAACGGAGGAAAAGAAACTTCGGTGCGGCCCCTTTTCGGGGGCCGATCATGTTCGGGGGGGGGGGGTTTAGAAAATGCCAGATATCATAGTATAGAAGCAGGGGACGGCGGTACTTTGTTCTTTGACTTTACCCTCATGGTCAAAGAGGTCCCGGAGCTCCCTGCCTGGTGAACAGACAGGGAGCCCATCCGCCGGAGCTTGACCTGGGCTCCGACGGCCACCGTTCGTGGTTTCTAACCCTCGACCTATAAACACATCGCCACGGCTGGATCCAGCTTATGTTTGGGGGCTCGGGATCCGCGGTTTCGCCAGTACCGTCACCAAGATTGCTCAAGGTGCACCGTGCGGGGAGAATGCCGCCAAAAGGCAAGCGCCAGTCTCCAAATCTTTAGATGCAAGCTTCGACAAAGTCTTTCCGCTCCTACCTGCTTACGCACCCGTGAAGACTGCGACGCCCGCTACAGCGACACCCACGCCGTCATCCGAGTTTCCATCCATGGAGACGCCGAAGTCTTTGCCTGCACCTGCAGCTACTTCTTCAAGCGTAACAGCGCCTGCAGCTGCATTGTGGAGTGTGACAGCGCCAGCGGGATCTTGCTGTCAGCAGGCAAACCAGAACAGGCCCAGGCGCCGTGTTCACCAAAACTCTGGGAACATTTGTACGCTCATCGTTTCAGTTGTGGAGGCCATTCGAGTTTTCCTGGCTCCGCTCTCATCTCCAGTGGCCAAGGCCATAGGCACAAGTATTGACCTTGTATTGCCTCTCCTCACGCAATGGCGATAGGAGCTGTGGTGCCAAAAACTCTGGAGATACAGAACAAGGCCACTGTGTTTCAATGGAACGCTTGCGGTATTCCGAGCCGCCTTCCGGACTTTCAACGGTTCATACAGCAGCACCGCTTTCCAACCATCGCAATATCAGTGTCACGGTTACGCGCAAACATTAGTCTCTCTGGCTACCCGGTTCTGCAGTCTAGAAAAGGTGAGGCTCTTTCAAGAGTTCTGCTCGCTATCAGGAATGACCTGACGTACATGGACCATACCTTGCCTGCAGATGACAAAAACGAGTAAGTCGCAGCGACTATTAAAAAATACGCGCAGACGTTTACCCTTATCACGGCATACATTCCACCTGATGCTGCATTTAACGTGGATCGTCTCCAGCACATCGTACGCTCGACACCGGCACCGCACGTGTTAACTGGAGATTTTAACGCGCACCATCCCTCCTGGGGCAGCATTAAGACCACAATGAGAGGCAGGCGCCTCTTCGAAGCGGCTTGCCATAACTGTTTGACTGTGATTAATACCGGCGAACCCACGTTTAGCAGGGGCGCAGTATCGAGCACAGTCGATGTCACCATGGTCTCCCTCGGACTGTCATGTAGGGCTCAGTGGCACGTCGATATCGAGTCACATGGAAGCGATCACCTGCCTACAGATATCTTGCTTGATGGTCTATGTGGAGGGTCATTGAATCGACAAATTTGTTGCCCGGACTGGTCTCTATATTCGTTTCTTATTGAGGAGCTCGTTGGGAACTTGGAATCGTACAGCGACCTAATAGACGCCATGACACGGGCGGAATGTTCCTGTATGAAGTTTTTCCCTCTACCATCGAGGTTCTCAGTGGTCGATTCGGAGTATCAAAGGCTCCGCGCAGTGCGTCACCGGGCTGAAAAGCGTGCTCGCAAAACACGAATATCCGAAGATATACAAGCCGCTAGAGGCGCACAGAGGCACCTACAGCGACATATGAAGAAATTAGCTCAGCGGGAATGGCAGTCTTTCTGCTCAAAACTAGACCCGCGAAAACCTCTCACGAGGATTTGGAGCTTAGTACGTAGCCTACGGACACCGCCTACTGCTCTGCACCCTTTCTACTCTATCGCTTTGCGACAAAACTGCCGATATCTAGACGTCGCTGAAGATTTCTGTGCCAAGGTCACAGCCTTGTCGGCACCAATCTTACCTGCCAGCCTGACAGCTGTCTCTCTGCCCTCTACAAATATGGCCGTTATAGACAAGCCATTCACAATGGCAGAACTACTTGCTGCCTTGTTTTCCGTACAAAAGGCTTCTGCCCCGGGTCCAGATGGCATCAGCTATGCTTCATTGTCGCACCTTGGAGACAAAGCTAAGTGCTTCTTTCTCGGCACATACAACCACAGCTGGGAAACGGGCCGCCTCAAACCCGGCTGTAAACGCGGTCGTCTTGTTCCTGTACTCAAACCCGGCAAAATCCCTACGAAAAATGAATCTTGCCGGCCCATTGCATTCCTGACTATCGTGGGGAAGCTGATAGAGAAAATGGTCCTTGGTCGCCTAGACTGGGGCTTGACAAAGCGGAACGTGTATGCCCCAGAGATGACTGGTTTCAAACAGTCTCGCAGCAGCATCGGCAACGTGCTTGCCCTTGTCAATGACATAACGAGTGCAAAAGCCCAGCCTCGCATCACCCTAGCAGTGCTCATCGACATAGAGCAGCGTTTGACTGCGTGGCACATCAGACAATAAGATCTGCCTTAGAGTCGGTAGGCATCGGAGGTCGCATGTATGCGTGGATACCTGATTACTTGTCTGGCAGGTCCGTCTTTATGTCCAAAAGGACGGTGAAACAGCCTCTCACAATGTCACGCGAGGTGTGCCACAGGGCGGCATTTTAAGCCCAACCCTATGTAATGTCAGCCTCATAGGAATTGAGAAGTGCGTGCCTCCCACTGTTGAAATATCGCTCTATGCCAATGATATCTGTATCTGCAGCTCTGGCCGGAACAGGCGAGTTTTACGAGCTCGCCTTCAAAAAGCCATCAATTCAATAGCGGACTTTTTGACCAGACGCTGCCTCGAAATCTCGACTAGCAAATGTGCGGCAATACCCTTTACCAGGCGTGACGTTTCCCGCTATTACCTTTCAGCGGCAGGGGTGGCTATACCCTTCGTACTCTCACCGATTCCTGGGCGTAACACTTGACAGGTCGCTGACGTGGTCCCCTCACGTTCATTTGCTGAAGGAGAAGCTGGGGTCCTTTGCTCAGGTCTTACGCATGCTGACAAGCCGCTAAGGAGGATGTTCTACTGGGCCCCTCCTACGTCTCTACACAGCTCTCTGCGAAGGACTGTTCCGATACAGCCCCCCAGCAATCGGCCCTCTTTCCAAGGCCAGCACAAGGCTGTTAGAAAGTATGCAGACCGAGCTCTGCGGTTTTGTCTTGGCCTTCCGAAAAGAACTCATACGCTGGGGACCCTACGAGAATCAAGGCACTTCTTGTCCAGTGAACTCATCAAAGAGGAGCAACTTCGCCTACATTTGCGGCTGGCGACTAGGGCCCATGAACATCGGCTGAGCTCTGGCTCCGCCTTAGAGGTGCAAGACAGTCTTCCACCCTTGTGTCAGAAGTACCCTGCACCGCTTCATCTCCCGCCCTGGATGTGCTCCCCCTGGCGAATTGTCACTACAGTACTGGGCATCAGCAATAAGTCAAGGTTGCCAATTCCAGCTTTAAAGTACTTCACTGTAGAGCACATGTGGAATTGCTACCGTAACCATAAGCATATCTACACCGATGCATCGGTAACGGCCACTTCATCTGCGATTGGAATCTGGGTTCATTCGACGCGGACTACGATTGTGGCCAGGTTAAGCCACAAAAACAACATCGACAACCCCAAAACTTGCTGCCTTGCGCTCCGCTTCGCAGTACATTATTGGGCGAGAAACTTCTGTGTGGGTGAATTTCACAGATTCACTGGCGGCGCTTCAACAAGTGGCATCATTCTCGCGCGAATAACTGGCCCAGGAAATATACACCCTGCATACACAGGCTGCCATCTCGCTCCACGAGGTAGTGTTACAGTGACTACCTGGACATTGTGGGGTGAATGGGAATGTGGTGGCCAACGAAACAGCTTGCGCGGCCCACACTGAATCTAAGGTCATCATCCCGATTCCTTTCTCTCGACGTGACGCCGCGACACTTGCGTACTCCTGGCGCGGCAGCTACAATTATCAATATGGGCGGATGGATTAAACAATTATCAGCCGTTGCACAGAATTGATCCCGCCTGTAGCTTCCGAATGCCGTGTGGCCTGGGAAAGCACGACGAAGCAGTTGTTCACCGCATCCGCCTCAACGTCGCTTCTACCGGCCACTACCTGTAGAAAATGCGCCGAGTTGCCTCCCCTCACTGTCACGTATGCAGTGTTCGTGAAGCCATAGAACATGTACTGTGTGTTTGTCCCCGTTACGATACTCCGCGGATGACCTTGAAGACGACCTTGGGACTGCTTGCTGATGCACCACCGAAACTTCACGACGCCATTGGCCCATGGCAGTCAACTGCCGCGGCAACATGGAGTACACGTGCCTTGGTGTCATTTCTCCGTGACTCCGGCCTGAAGAAAATCCTGTGACCGTTTGCCTTAACTATATCACTGTGCGTGTGCTGTGTGCGCGAACCTGCGTTGGTCAGTTCGTGTGTGCTTATTTGTGTTTGTAGTGTCTGTATGAGTTTTTGTGTTATCGCTTCCTTTCACTTTTGCGCCTCTCATATTCATAAGAATTAGCAAGAGAAGCTCGCTGCATGGCTGACTTCTCGTCATCATTAAAGGCACTCCACTTCCTCCTCCTGACCTTGAAAAGCCAACTAATGGCGGTTAAAAAACACCAAATTCGGCTGCGCTTCCTCATCTCCCGTTTTTGTTACCGCTCAGGTCTGTCCGGTTCTTAAATGTGTGCTTGGAAGGAATGCTCAAGGAAGCACGCATGTAGCTCGAAATATGTCCGGAGTTATGACGAAAAGACCTACGCAAAAAACAGGACGACTCTGAGACTGTCGTCATTCGGCCAGAAAAGAACCTAGAAAAGATATTCTAAGGGAGCCTGCTCTATCCAGATGCCACAGTTGAACCCACAATGGAGCAGAACAAACAAAAATGACGCTCCGTACGATTGGGACATCCCGATTGCTCACACCTTCCTGGAAAAAAACATATACTCGAACCGCTCGTGTTTTCGAACTGATTTTTTTTTTTGCCCAAAACCTCCCAGTATATGCCTCAAGAAAAAGAAGTTGCCGGCATCTACGTTTGTTTTGTAAGATGTAAGGCGAGATAGCGATCCTTCGACTTCTACGGATCGTTTTCGTACGCTATACTGCATTCCTGACTTATGCTTCACGATCGGAAAGAGAAAGACTAGCAACGAGGGTTTTTGAATTGCCGTTGTCAAGGAAAAACAACGGCTCTCTGTGCTTTTGTGGCTTAAAATGGGAGCGTGAAAGGTAGCGAAGGAGCGGCTTTTGTCTTTTTGAGCGGGATGCGTGAGCATCAGCGTTTGAAAATGTTAATTCTGTAATGTCTAGGGCGAGATGAACAATTGTGGTTATTTCGAAGGGGGAGACAGAGGGACAGATAGAGTGAAAACTTTTGTTCAGGAAGAAATAATTTGGGTTTTGGGAAAACGTGGTAAAGAGATGGCAGGCAGCCGGTTGGTGGTATATAAAATCTAGGGCACCTGATGCAGCACCATCTTCCCTTGTCCTGCCAATCATTTCACGCTTATCTTGAGGTAACGAGCTGGTAAAAGCTGCCTTCATGTTTCAAAGAAGTGGTATATTTAATGTTCAAGTTTTTCTCTCCTTACCATACCCTTGCATATGGCTATGTTGCCTGCAAGAGGGGTTTACGTTTTCTGGCTTTTAGCAGAGTGTTAAAGAATTTATGTTTCCCCCAACATGTCAAGACACAACTTTTGCACATACTTGTGTTGGTTTTTCGTCCACCGAGTTTCTCATTCTTCGACGTTGAGACCTCGTTATAGCAACGGCAAACATCGCGTTCCTAGGCATAGGATTTCGATTCGTTCTTAACGTTTTTCGAGAAGAGCAGTGTGGTAATAGCGGTCGCAAGGAGCGCGTAACATGAGTTCCCGTGCCTCTTCGTCAATAGGTAGTTCTGTTCCAGACCACTGTGTCCGAGTGTCCAGGTGACGTCGGTAACGCTTTACGTTGTGGATGGGAATATCTCATAGAAGATCTTAGGTATTCTGCCTGCAGAAAACACTATAATGGACTTCCAGAGGACATAATAATGTTCATTCTTCTTTTTGATACTTCCGCTAGTCTGACTGCCGAGAGTATGTCTCCAACTTCTGTTTCCTTGTTTTTGCATGTAGGAGGGATATGTAGTGAAAAAGATTGCGAGAGTAGTCTACTACGACAGTTTCCGTTCTCGTGCTTTCGTACATACCAGAGTCGGCGTATATCTCATGATTCGTAAACGTTCCCCAAATTAACTTTATTCTATCAAATCACCTCTTGTCGTGTAAGATTGGACCTATATTTTTGTCCCTCTCGATTTTGTTCTTCCAGCCCTTCTTTTCGTGCGAGGGGAGTGGTTTCTCGTATTTCTTAAAGTACGTTGGGAAGAAAAAAGTACAAGACACATTCATCGTCATTTTCCCAAATCTTACTATGGAGGACTGCAACGGGAAGGCCTCTCCCATTGACCTTCACCCGCTTCTGTCCTGCGCTTCCCGATTCAATTCCTTGCTCGAAATATTGTTATTTCTTTCTTCCATCGAGGTAATCGCCATCCTTTTCTTATAGACCCGTGTGTGCTTGCGCATTCTGTAACGGTTGTGATCCATCCGTTGTTGGTTCGTCTCACGATCAAAATTTGGAAGTTTATGCTGTCGTGAAGATCGTGTTTCTTTCACTTTCTGCTGTGCGAGTAAATTTGTGGTAGTGTAGGATTTGCAATATTCGGCTCCTGATCTGCGGCTCAACGAGTCTGATCCTTTCTTGTGTTTTGGTGTGGAGTACCTTAGGACCGCACAATATCCGTCCACGTCCGTGCCGATAGGGTTTACAATTTCAAAAAATCACACAGGCACAGGCAGGATGCGAGCATGTGTTTGGTATATAGACCAGACAGAGTTAGTGTCAGTCATCTTACCCTTTGTTTTACGACCGTAAGTTAGTACCCGAGAGTCAAACGGCTAACTCCCTCGCCTGTAACAGTGAGGAGTACCTTAGGAACTCCAAACGTCCATCCGGGTCCATCCGTGCGCACACAACCATCAAGCGAAAATCAAGCGAAATTGGATTTGAGCCATGAGTTGCAGTTCTATTTAGGGAACAATCAAGGTGCAACTCAGGGCTCATACCGAATGACGGTCGGGGAGCAAATCGCATACCACTCAGGGCGCAACTTGGATGCCATTTTGACTCCCCGTACTGCGCACTCTCGCCATCATCCACGGAGTAGAGATGCGGCCATTTTTTCTTTCCCTTCTCTTGGTTGCGTGTTTTCTATTGTGGGCAGTTATTTCCTAGCGTTTTCGTACTACGATTTTCGGAGGTAAAGCTCTAGCAATGTCGCCTTCACCATAGAAGTAGCGAACCACAAAATTAAGTATGAAAGCATGTGCCATGCCGCTAAGGTGGCCTGCTCTTATTGGTTCCCGAAAGTTAGTACTAGAAATTATAGTAACTGAATTTTGGTTTTGATTTCTTTTCTGTCTCTATACTCCTGCGGATCTGGCGGACTTCTTTTTTTTTAAGTTTACTAGGAAGATTGCACATAATACAGTACATACATTGGTAAAGAATACAGAAAGAGGTCCCATAGTTTATAACTGTGGGGGGACCTCTTGTTAAAAAGTACATAAAATACGGTAAAGCAAGAGCAGTCAGAAGAGATAAGCAGAAATATAATGTAGATTTATGCAAAAACCAAATGGACATGTTATAACGGTATAATGAACAATTGCGATGATCGTTCATTACTGATTAGGCCAAAATTTCAGAGCGGAGGTTTAAGAAAAAAAATGACACGTCACTGGACATCAACAGTGTCGAAATATAGAACAACACAGTTTAATTGCGCCAAAACAGCCTAGGCTGATTTGTTCAGCCTTCATAAAGAAAACAGAGCATGAAAACAGAATTATTGTAAATTAATATTACACAATAAACGCATTACAGGGATCAATCAGGCAACCTGCTTTCACTACGATGGATAAAAAAAATAAAATTGCAACACAGAAATCAACGTCGGCGAACTGGAGACATACAGTTTCCCGGATTTTATACGCTTTCCTTGGATTTATAGGGTGAGAGTGAATGAAGGACTATTTAGGAAGAAACATTTAAGCGATCTCTTAAAGGATGGTAATGGCTTTCGACTTTTCAAGGCTACCGGTAGGTTGTTCCACAATCTTATTTATTTATTTACAAGAACCTTACAGGCCCCCGTAGGGGCATAGTGTAAGGGGAGACAAAAAACAGTAAAAGCAAGACAAGAGCAAGTAAGCATAATATGTACAAGGTGAGGCTAACCTTGCATTGCGAACACAAGGCACAAAAACACGACGACACAATATACTGCCAAGGCAAAACTATACATTATAAGGCGCAGTGCATACACAGTACAACTTAACAAAATACTTCACAAAAATACGCCAGCAACAACAAGGGGTGAACAATTTAAGGAAGCATACCTAGGAAATGACTGGTTACACGGTGGCGGAAGGAGGCATGGTTTGATATGGAAACGATATTATCGGGCAAATCGTTCCACAGAAAGATGGCACGTGGAAGCGCAGAACTATTGAAAGTTAATGTACGACCGAAAATGCGCGAGTAACTGAGATTGTTATGCAAACGTTTAGACATGCGCAATGGTCTTTCAAGAGGAAGGGGCGACAGCCTATTACCATAAATGTACTTGTGAAACAAGCACAGAAGTGCAATGGAACGTCGTGTATCAAGTAAGGGGATGTCATTATCATGTTTAATTTGGGTGGCGCTATGAGTATTATCATAATCGGAAGAAATAAAGCGTGCTGCTCTATTCTGCACGGCTTCAAGCATATTGTTAAGATATTTTTGGTGAGGTGACCATACAGGGCTAGCAAATTCCAGTTGAGGACGGACAAATGTAACGTAGGCCAGCTTTCGTACGCAATTTGGGGCATTTTTTAAGTTTCTTCGTAAATAACCTAACGATCGTGAGGCCGTGGCACAAATGGCGGTGATATGGGAAGCCCATGACAGGTTAGAAGTAAACTGAACTCCGAGGTATTTATATGAAGTTGTTTCAGAGACGGGAGAGCTGTTTAAAGAGTATGTGAACTCAGAATTGGCATGCTTGCGGCTGAAAGAGATAAATTTACATTTAGATTCGTTAAGGTGCATTTGCCAGCTCTTGCACCAACTAGAAACAGTTAAGTTGAATTCAACTGACTGTTTGAATCATGTTGAATTCAACTGACTGTTTTCCGTAGTTCGTGCGGACTGGAGGAAACAAGAAATTATTTCGCATTGCAAAACGTGTGTTGTTATTGTTGGTAAGACTTGTTCGTCCTATTACATAAAGAAGGTGAGAGTGGCTGAGTAAGTTATGAGTGGTAATTCCTAAGTTGTACAAAACGAGCTCACTGATTGGGAGAAGGTTGTGTGATCGCGAAAGAGGGCTTACATGGGTGTATCTTGGGCTAAAGGTGATTATTCGGGCTGCTTGGTTTTGAATATGCTGCAGTGACGCAAGGTGAGACGGGTAAGTGTTCCCCTGAGATGTTATGCAGTAATGTGTGTGACTATGGGTGAAAGCATTATAAAGAGAAATTAAAATCGTCGATCCTTTAATCACCCCGCCCTTCGAAGGGGTCACTTTGTGTTCCGTTATTTCTGTCGTCTTCAGAGATTGCGTGTTTAGACGACGTGAATTTTTGTTGTGGTGTCACTGTACTGGGATGACAATTATTTTAGTTTATTTGAGTTATTTGCCACTCCATTGCTAGTCACTACGGTGGCAAAGTCTTTTGGAGGGGTTCTTTTTATAAAATTTTTCTCACCGATGTTCCCAGAACTGCTTCCTGTGAAACAACGATTTTTGTACGGGCGAGGCTTTCTGTATATGTTACGTAAAAATGGTGATGGCGATGCGTGGATCTTAATGGTGCCAGGCCGACTATAAAACAGGAGGAAAGTTCTGTACTATTTAAAGTTCGTGATACGTAAGTCGAAACGGAATGTAGTAATAAAGTTATGTCGCTGCGGGATCTCTCGGAGGCCGATCATTTTTAGTGGGCTTAAAAACATTATTGAGGATCCGTTATGCCCAAAACAACTGGATGCCTAGCGAACCTTTTGAAAACAATGACGCTCAATTCTGTCCACTACGTACATATTAGCGACATAAACAGTACACAAGATTATTGGCGAGAAACTCTTAGAGGTAGGTGCAAGCGTTGTTGGAAATTATTCAGACAGGCTAGTAGTGAAGTGCCGAGATACTCATTCATGCCCTTAGTTCAGTGTCCCCCTTCTTTCTTTGTGCCAGACCTGGTGCTGTTCGTAAATTACAGTTGTGTGCACGTGGGTTGTGGGCTGTCAACGTGGACTGTGAGCCCGTGGGCTGTGTACGTGTTTCTGTCGTGGAGTTAAAGCCGTCATCTTTCAGGTGCCATCGACCTACGGATGGCCAATTAGGCCTCGGTATTTACTTTGAGTAACTTGCGACCGTGTTGCGTTCAATCTTTTGTTGCCATTTCTTTGCTTTCGGGCGAACGTGAGCGGATGCGTCACTATCATTTCGGTATATGGCATTGCAGTTCTTCTTCGGAAGTCAAGAAAAACCCACCAAACCACATGGTACCAGATTGGCTTTAATGCAGTGCGTGATGGAGAGTTCTCGTGGATTGACTCCCGTAGTGGGTACTCTTTAATTGGCGTACAGGAAGAGAAGGTTCACTCTACACGGAAGAACAGCATGTAACGCTGTGACAAAAGTACTCTAATGCATTCTTGCCAAAGAAAAGACCCCAGCTTACATTTGAGAAGGTACAATGCCGTGTGAACACCTATTGGCAAAGAACAAACGCTTTATTTACAAGACAATGTGTGGATTCAGTGGTATTACCGCCATTCGCCACTTTTTTATTTTCGTTATTGTACGGCGATTAATAGCCTTCTGTTCGTTCTCATGAAAATTGAGGAACAATTTTGTTTCTCTGCATCAACGGAATTCCAGGAACGTTTAGCCTTAAGATCGTGTGCAAATCTGAATGGCGTTTTAACACACAATCTGTGTTTTGCTGAACAAAGAAGAAACTTACTGTTTACCTCATCTTTTTAATCTCTTTCAGGTGCGCCTTTGCAGTGAGCACGCAGAGTTCGCATGCGGAAACCACGTAGCTGCGGCGACACTTGCTTCTTCAGCTGAATATATACCATGTATAAACACCGGGGATGGAGGACGTTATTTTTCTTCCCAATCTCACTGTTAAGAAATGGTCCACACATTTGGGTGATTTTTACACAAATGCTGTTTCCGAAGTTAAATATTGCACAAAGCATAATCACGTTACCCGGAATACTTGAACTTTTAACCGGTCGTGATGTTTACTTACACTTCTTTTGTTTGGATAGACAAATGTTAGCACACCTTGCGCATTTGAAAATTGGGACTCCGGTCTTGTTTTTGTCCTGTTCCACAACGGCTATAGATGTCATGAAGCTTCTTGATGTCAATGCTCGTCGTGGCATTGAAAGTGTGGTGATTTCTCCCCGTACAGTTTTGGAAGAAAGCCACACGAAACTGTCAAAACTCGTGTGGCATGATGTGGCATTGGTAACGTGGATAGTACTGGAAAATGATAAACAGCGTTATCGTGAATTCTTCAACACCCGCTATGGCTTAAGCATTGTGGCCATAAGTAAAAACGACGGTTCTTTTAATGTTCTCGACATGAATGAACGGGCTTGGCATCGCGTATATCGAGAATCAAAGAAAGTGAGAAATTTTTCTGCAGTGACAAATCATAAAATTATAATTGGTTGCGCGCAGTCAAGTGAAAAAGTAACTCTTCGAAACATCTGTTTAACGATGAATACCAGTATTCTAGCCCAAGCTCTTAGCGTTGTCAACTCTAATTTCTCTATCATTAGTGTTCCAAGCAACTCTTGGGAAGATAGCGTTCGCCGCAATGAAGCTCATGTCCATGGTTTCGGTAGTAGAATCACAGAAGAGCGTTTTCAAATGCTCCACATAACTGCTTTCACCACCGGAACAGGTGTTTATTACGTCCAGAAAAAAAAACGCCCCGTCTTTGACTACCTAAAATTTCTCCCGCAATGGTTATCTTTCTTCTCTCTCTCTATGGCGGCCTGTGTCGTAGTGCTCACTCTCACGGACGTGGTAACTGAAACAAGGCTTTCTCCAGGTGGTATTCAAAATAAGATTATGGCACTTATAGCAAGCACCCTTCTTTTCGCTTCCTCGTTTACCACTGAACGAACCGCAGCGCGTTTTGTGCTTGCAGGATGGTTTTTAGCATGCTTTTCGCAGGCCGTGTTCTTGCACAGTCTTTTAATCGCAAGCGTCACATCTGGCTTCGGTTGGGAAGCAGACAACACGCTTGAAAGACTTTACCCAAAGCTAATTTCTGGACATCTGGTTCCTTGCTGCTTGCCTATGTATTTTTTTGACGAAATGTTCAAAAAAGCTGGACGGGGTGACAAGCATAACAGCGTCCTTGACGTGATGGCAGCGGCCGCTCAACGGTTTGATACAATGGCGACGAATATAATAACTAGGGATTCCCTTGAGGGTTGCATGGAGAAGGCCGCGAGAGGTACGCACGTTTATGTGGGATTTGGAAAAATGCATTGCTGGTACAACCTTGTGCCCTGGTACCGGCAAGGATATATTGTAGAAGGCCAGGAAACCCTGCTGGTGTTTCCGATCGGCTTTGCAATGAGAAAAGACTACTATCTCCGCCGGGAAATAGACCTTATTGCACGCAGGGTGTTTGAGACTGGTTGGCTTGATGCTCTGGACAGGCAGTTTTTCCGGAAGTGCTTAACAACAAAAAACGTAAGGAAAGAATCTATTCTGCCAGATAATCGGCAGCTCCTCATAGTTCTCGGTGGAGGGTGCTCACTGAGTTTAGTTTTCTTGTGTTCTGAGCTTCTTTTGAATTGCGCTGCTAAGCTCTATCGCGGCAACATGCCAGCCTCTATATTCACATTGCGATTTGTTGATGTAAATTGCGCCTAATGAACTGTGTCCCTGTCTTTTTTAGGATCGTCCACTTTATAGCGTGTTTCTATCTGTACCTCCAAGCATCTACCAGGCGGAGTTTTACCTGAAGCTTGGCGCCCAAGAATCTTTTCCTTAAAGGAGCCATCACTACAAAACACATGTTTGTGTTATTCGAATGAATTTGTGTTTTATAGTGCCCCCAGCGCTTGTCCTAATGCAAACGATGCTTTATTCACTGAGAAATCAATTATTGAGGTTCAAATTTTTATTTTCCCGCTAAATAGTGCGTTTTCGTGGTCTGCAATTACCGTAAAAACCCGCGTATAATACGGACCCGCGTATAATACGAGGTGTAATTCGGGGACAGCAAAATCAGAAAAAAAGTTTGCATCCGCATATAATGCGAGGTAAAGAGCACAGAAAACATTTATTTGCACTGCAGTTACCGTTCAGTCATGGACAGTTTTCGCTGGCATTGTCTACCGACTTCCGTGTAGTCATCGTCAGGTTCGCTGCAGCTGTGTCCTGAAGTCGCCTTGTCGGAAATGTCTTCCCACAGAAAGTGGTCCTCAGTGCCATCAAGGGCGTTCGAAATGCCGCATTTCTTAAAAGAGCGACTGGCGAGCTCCTCTGGGATGCTGGCCCACGCATCCGCGATCCAGCCACAAAGCACCGCTGGAGAAACCCGCGTCAGCCATTCGGTAGCTGTCACTTACGGGTCTCCTGACCTCATCCACTCTTGGTAGCAGGACCTGATGCAGTCTTTGAAAGGCTTGTTGATGGAAACGTCTAGCGGTCGCAGCTGGGATGTCATTCCTCCTGGCATGACAATGAGTTCGGTGCGGGGTTCGCGCAAAAACGTCTTCACGGAATCGGCCAGGTGGCAGCGATATGCGTCCGACACGAGCACTGACGGGAATCCCCAACAGTGCTCCAGGCCGCCGACACCACACAGACTTTATCCAGTCAAGCACCAGTTGCTTTCTTCACCCACGAATGCTGCCTTCGGTGACGCCGAACTGCCGTCCTGCGGCGCAATTCCTGATGGTCTCGGCACATAAAATAACTTCTCTTTTAATTGCAGCCGAATACTGTTTTCGTGCACCCGACATCGTGATAGACTTGCGGTGAACGTGCCGAGATCCTTCGCGTGGTCAAAACAATCAAAATGGCACCGGCTGAGAGAAGCAGCAGCCAGCTTACGCAACCGCAAGGTGGCGCACCCTCCGCTGAAACCGAAAGTGCAAATTTTCGGCTGAAAACTTTGGGATCCACATATAATACGAGGCACAAATTTCACATAGTAAAATTTGGAAAAAAATCTCGTATTATACGCGGGTTTTTACGGTACATCACAGGGCCTTGATTACAGTTAGTGAACCTAGATGGCGCCACCACACCGCGGAAAGCCCTTTTCTGCCTTTGGTTTGTTTGTAAATGTATTTTTACCTGGCTTCTTTTTTCATGACGACAATCGTCTAGTGAAACATATTGCTAGCTCGACAAATACGGTCACGTAAGGCATCGTCGCTTGCGTCAATCGGCCAATGTCGTCTGGATCAACCCCAAAGCCCCGCAGTCCTTTGAAGCTAAACCAAGCATAGTGCGCGCAGTAACAAGTGGTATACGTATCCGTATATCTATGTTTACGTGTGCTTTCGTAACTTGCACTGATTGTCCCATCATTCTTAGGGCTTTAAAAGCCTGCTCAAATTTAAGCGGAAATAGCTCGTTCGGCAAGTTTATAAGCTCTGCCGATTTTCGTTTGCTTTTGCCACCCTCCGCCAATCGCAGAGCTGTCTGGTATGACATCATAGGTTCTGCTGCTGAAAGTGAGCTAGTGGGTCACATGGCCATTACTTTTTTTCCTAATTAAGTAGCCTATGTGAGCGAAGTTTACGTTAAAAGTGGTGTCAGTATGATTCTAACGAGGTAATTTTTTGAATTAATCAAACCAGTGTTTCGTTAAGCAAAGCTCCGTTAAGCAAAGCCAATAGGCAATACACATCGTGATGTTCCCGATGGAAAGCACAACAGAAAACGTTTTTTATTGCGTAGCATGCTTTTTCAAGTATTCAAGCTGCCAGGGCTATGTATTCCCGTGCAATGCCACATAAATGCAGATTTTGCATACGTAACACCCTTATTGGCATAATAGCATAAGTAGAGATAATTTGTGGGATCGAATTTTGAAACCCTGAAAATAACAAAAACAGACACAGTAAAACTGTCACAAAAATTATCTGACAAAATCAAAAATAGGCATCTAATGTAGCTGCCCCTCCAACTGAACAATGAACGAATGATGATGCTGATGAAATTTGGATTTGTATGGCGTAGGGCCGACGGAGGGCAAAGAGAACAAAGGATGGTTAGTTAATTTGAGTGAAATGAATGAAAAAGTAAACAATTTCAGTAAAAATAAACAAATTAAAACTCAAGGTAATGAGGATGACTGGTGTAAAGGGCCAGGTTGTCATGATGCATGGAAAGAAATGAGATGCAAAATTTGACATCAGTGAGAAATTTAAAAACACGCTTGCTGAAAAACATGGGCTCGTCTCCTAAAAAGTATGGTGGGTGAAACGGGATGTGTTGTCTGTATAGTTGTGGGAAGTGTTTGCGTCGTGTGGTGTCAACTACCTTGCAATAAATGAGTATGTGAAATATGCATAGGGCCTCTCCGAACATGCTGCACTGGGGTCTCGAAGATCAGTGAGCACATACGAGTGCGTTGTATGGGTGTGCCCTATACGTAGCCTAGCCAAGGTGAGTTCCGTGTGTCTGTTGTGTGAGTGAGTTGAGTAGTCCCTAGTGTGGTTTTATTACGTGTAGTTTGTTATCTGTCTGTTCATTTCAGTGTGCTTGCCTTTTGCTACAAAGTTTTTGTCGAATTTGTGGCTTAAGGTCACTGTGTGGTAGTATTGTTATCTCTACTGTGTTCCTGAGTGCGGCGGCAGTGGCCCTCTCATTAGCAGCGTGGCCTGGAACCCAGTACAACACCCGAATACGTTTTTGGCATATATAGACATGAGAGTGTTGAAAACCATATAACAATTGTTTTTTTGCATGGCTTGTGTGATGCCAATGCATGCACAATGCTCAAGGAGTCTGTATATATGATGGACTTTAAAATTCCGTGTTGAATAATGTGTTTTGCAATGAGTGAGATGCCATATGCTTCAGCTGAGTAAATTGTGGTGTAGGCGCTCATGGATCTCTAGGAATCAATGTTTGGCCCATGAGCAGCGCAAGGTACAATGGCTGCAGTTTCTGATGCGTCACTATAAAACTCTGTGACACCGTGACACCTATACTGCAGGGACAAGAAAGTGCTGTAAAATTCCAGTTCGTGGTGCCCTGGTTTTATCAATTTTCATGAAGGACCAATCAGAAGATACAGGTTGAAGCTGCAAGAGTGGTAAAACGTCAGCAAAAGAAGATGTGTAAATGTCTAAAAAGGAGATTTTGAAGCCCGAAGCTTCCTGTCTCACACTAAGTGAGAACGGCAAAGAAAAGGATGGCCGATCTACAAACAGTGGAGATGGGGATATATCATTAAAAACAGGTTTAAAAGGATGGTTATCCAGCAAAGAAATTTGAAAAGCGTAGAGCAAGTCCATGTACGTTCGTTGGTCCTCAAGGCACCGCTTGTTACACTCAGCATAAAAACTTTGGACACCCAGCATACAAACTTTGGACAGGGCTGCTTTTGTCGCCGACGCATGCACCACACTGCCATATTCCAAACGAGACCCTACCAAATAACTGTACAGGCGTAGCAGGAGTGCTTTAATGGCACCATACGATTGCTGTGAGAAGACCTTAAGGATATTCATTGATTTGAGACGTTCATCCTGCGGTTGCTTGATTTCAGGAATGGATGTGAGAGTGTGGTCAAACACAACACCTAGAAACGTGAACCATGTTCACAGACAGTGACTCGCAATTAAGAGTAACGTCTGGGTCCAGAAAGACCCCACCCTTCCTGGAGAACACAACGCAAGGTCTTTTTGGAAGATTCAGTTTAAAACCACTCATTTCCGCCCACGCGGCAAGTATCTTGGCCCCAAGATGGACTTTGCATTCGCAGATTCACATGTTACATGATTTGAAAGATATGTGCACGTCATCTACATACATAAAATAAGAAATTGTAGGTAGCAATGCCTCCCCAAGAGAGTTCATCTTGGCTATTAAGAGAGAGTGCAGCTCGACACTCCACCTTGAGCGACGCCGTTTCCTTGCACGTGAACCCTTGAGAGTGCACTAGCGACTCTCACGCGAAACGTTCTTTCCGACGAGTAACTAACAAGGGAGTTGAACATGTTACCCGAGACACCAAATGACTTGGAGGGAATAAGCATGCCGTAACGCCAAGCGGT
This sequence comes from Haemaphysalis longicornis, assembly GCF_048455015.1. Classification (NCBI taxonomy): domain Eukaryota; kingdom Metazoa; phylum Arthropoda; class Arachnida; order Ixodida; family Ixodidae; genus Haemaphysalis; species Haemaphysalis longicornis. Next base: position 22,397,369 of record NW_027526266.1, read on the forward strand.
GTCATACTCCTTCTCGATCTTGAAAAAGTCTAAGATTGAACTCTTTATGCACTAAGGCATCATTTATATATGATTCAACTGCGACGACTTGGTCGTTCATGAATCGCCACACCAAGGAGCCTGTCTGCCAGGTCACAAGACAACAATTCTACTCAAGAAAGTACATCAGTATCCTGTTTATTCGTCAGTAGACAGGAGACTCGCCAGTACTCGTCAGTAAAGAGTAAACGGCTCGTCAGGGTTATGGGACGGTAACTTAAGGAGGACGACGGGTCCTTTCCTTCCTTCAAGAAAGCCACTGCTATGGCCTCCCTCCAAGAGTGTGGAATGTGCCCCGAAAGCCATATTTTATTATATAGATGGAGGAGTGTTTGGAGTATGTCGGCGTGGGGGTGTTGTATCATTGTATATGTGATGTTGTCTGGGACCTGAGTGAGGGTTTACACGTGATCAGAGCAGCCCTTAGCTCATGCAGTGAAAAGTCTGAGGTATACGATGTGGACCTATTTTTTCTAGTAAAGGCTTCTTTTCGGCCGAGAGTGTGTTTCATGATAGTGTTTGTGTTGTGTGAAAAGACATGCTCCCGACGATGTTAAGAATTTCTCAATGAGGTGACCTCGGGCATCCTTGCGCGCAGAGCCCCAAAGATAGTTATGTGTATTCAGGTCGCCTATAAGAATCCAAGGTTCGGGTAACTGATCTACCACGCCCTCAAAATCTGAGCTCGAGACCTGGAAGTCAGGAGGGGTGGAAAGAGAACATAATGTTATAAGCCTATTGAAGATAATCGTTCGAATGGCAACAGGCTCTAGGAGGGTTGGTAGTTGGACATTGTGGCACGCGAAGAATTTTTGGTCAACGATGGCCACACCGCCTGAAGATGTGCCACCACTATCCCTGTCCTTCTTAAATACCATGTGGCTATTCAAGAAATTTGTGGCCCTGGATTATAAATAGGCTTCTTCGGAAGGGAAGCTTCGTTCGGCGAATGCGAACTGCGGGATAGTCTCGCGTGTTTCACCACTTCTTACCGTGACAAGGCTCTCACTCAACAGATGTGGACCCTACAGCAGTATTATTAAAATATTAAAATAATCGGTTGGTGGGCATGCTTCTGCAACAGCCAAGAAATACACCTAATGATGATATAGCCTACCCATAGTGAGTGAAATAGTTTACTGTAAGCTTTTGTACCCTATATCACTTTGTATTTCTTTCCGGCCTTTGCTGTGCAATTTTTTCTCGCCACTCTAATATTGGTGGTATTACTGTAGCACGGTAAGAGGCTACTTCTATGTATCGAAAAGAATCTGGCCCAAAATAAACTCATTACAACGTGGTTTCTTTGTCTTTTCAACAATAAACGCATCATGGTATTTCACATTCCTTAACCCGATCTGCTTCTGACTGTACCGTACTTTTTTCTGTCCAATACAAAACCGTCGGTTATTACAAACATCATGGCTAACCTAATTCGCAAGGCAGAACAGATAAAGCGAAAGGGACTGGAATGAATTTAAATACGAAGGAACAGGAAGGAGTTCCCTGTATAGCTTGTTTGTTTGAAGTTTGAAGGTTATTTGCTCCTTTCTGAAGCGGACGGGGAATCCTACACAAAAGGCAACAAGGCTTGACTGGATGTAGTCTCTCTGCACAGTTTGGAAGCTGTTTCAAAGCCGTTATTGAGCAAGTACATAAAACCTATATGCAACAGGCCTGAATGCACGTCAGTAAAAAAACAAAAGTACGTGTTTGTGATTGTATACGTGTGAAGCCCGATACACGCGTTAGAGTAAAACTAATAAGCATTAGAAATCTCAAAACATAACAATGCTGAAAACACAACGAAACATATTAGGTGCCTTGGGAGATGTTCAAAATTGCATTCCATCGACTGTTTTTACATATCTTGGGAAATGTATTTGAGAAGTCTTATACTCACACTCTAAAAAAAAACGTTTCAGAGCTGCAGGCACTCGAAACTGCATACTTTGTTACCCATAGTTTCTGCGAATTTTGGGTATTGTCGCGATTGGTGAATGTCGTGAATAAAAAACGCATGTCAAGAAAGCGGATTCTATTCTGGACAGGTAGCTCAAACGTAATTTCGAGGGGTGCTAGTTTTATTTTCACCCTGGCTAGAACTTCGTTAGCACCAGAGTAGATCTCAAAAGCGGAGGACTAGAAGAAACAAGTAATCATTCCTTCCTTGGCGTATGTTTTTCTTTTCACGACAATCACATTTGCTGGAGGTACGTACCTGCGGCCAATAATCTGCTGCTTCCCTATTACTCTGCCCATTGCAAACTTGTAAAAAGAGGTGCCGTCAACCTGTGCTTTACCAACGCCTTGAAGGAGTCTTGCGAGCACAAAATGGGCCTAAGCTTCGCAAAGCAGACGTTCTGCGTGGCAGAAGCAGGGTACCCAAATCATGTCATGGTATCGGCAACTGAATGCGTACTCAGGAAGTCAGGCATGAAAGAACGTGATGATGCGCAACCACGAACGTAACGGAGAAATGCAATGAGGCGGTGATCCGGTACGATCATCGCTTGTCCCATAATCTCAAGAAGATATCTTCTCGCTCCCTCATAAAAGTATTTTTTTTCTGCTCCCGAGAAGCTAGGAAAGCTCAGCCGGTTGTCAAAGCCTAATAGCTCGGCGAAGCCCTCATGCAATACAAAGCGCAGGAATAAATTTGCTGAGCGCACTAAGCGTTTCGTGTATCAGATTCCGCTACGTTGCGGCAAGGTTTGCGTGGGGCAATCGGGCAGATGCGCTTACAGGAGTATAGCTAAAATGTTCGTAATCAGAACGGGGGCTTTCTTGATTTGCACTGCAAAACGTGTGGTTGTTCTGCGCCCTTCTTTGAGAAGTGTGTAGTTGTGTCCAAGCACCGACACTCCCAGTTAAATTTAAGAGGTGGATCGGTCGCCGAAGTCTATGATCGAAAAGATGATCCGATGAAAGGACGACTGGCTGGCTCGTTGGCCTATGGCACGTAGCAGGCGACGGTCTGCTCCAAGCAAACTTTATTTACGCTACGTATTGACAACGCTCATGATCGTAATCGCAGCAAAGAGGTCGGACAAGGCCCGCTTCGATCAGGGGCTCGCCGCTATCTACCTGTGCTCTATTCTCTGCCCGTCCTCCAAAATATCAAACTCCTCGGTTTTACCACTAAAACCCCGCCCACAAACGGGATGTTACAACTTGAGAGTCAGAATGGCTCATTGATTGATCCACCCTATTCCAGTGATTGGACACCGTGACAAACAAAGCTAGGTGGGTTCAAAATATTCACATGACGCGACTCTCTCACTGTCATTCACAAACGCAAAGGTATTCCGCAAAAAACAAATGTACTAAAAATGAAAACCAACCAGCTAAAAGCAGAACTAACGACCGGAATCGGCTCTCGGCCGGCACGTCCTAAAGTATTGTCACACCTTGCACGTCTATGTTTGTGCTCCGTGCCACCAAACTTTCTTTGCTTTGTAAACACGTGGAGCACCTAAAAAACCAGTCGCCTACTCATTGACGCATTCCAGCCGCCGAGTCGTCAGGTTCAGACGTGTGACGAACTGAAACTTCGCCCAGTAACTTTTAGCAGTGCAACTGTCCCAGACAGAACGTCTCGTGACTTCTTCCTATGTTTGACCAAAGGTTTGACCCCTTGACCGACCTTCCGCTCCCGTCCGCTTCGGGCTTTCTCATGGCGGTAATCGCGGTCGTTAAATTGTCAACGGTCCCCCTCTGCAGGCTTCCCAAACGAACGAAAGTAAATCCTCCTTCGAATCGTGACGTCGCTTTCAACTTTTATGGGGTCACCGACGGGTTTGTTTACGTCGTGTCTGGGCCTGCGCGTATGGTGGACATAGAAGAGTGGCGAATAAAAATGAAGCCAACACGCTTGCTCCTTACGCCCATCGCACCCATGTCAGCTTGGCCGGCGGGAAAACAAACAAAATACAGGTAAACCCGCTATGCCCGCCGATCGATAGCTAATTGCCGGGCGGCAATAATTAAGTGAGGCGCGCGAACTTGACACTCCCTTACACGCAAAATTTTGGAAGCGAAAACCATTGCTGATTTGAGTGATCATTGCGTTTCGAAGCTCTCGAGGCCTAAGAGTCAGATTTTTTAAGGTCAAACCTGTGAATGCTTCTTCGGAGCGTGTGTCCTTCGCGCATGCGTTTTTTGCTTGCCCTTGCATGAATTTGGCAACTTCCTCTTTGTAAAGTTTTTTATTTTTTATCGGTTTTTATCGGTTATTTTTATCGATTTTCATCGCTGTAATTGTGTTGTGATGCTTTAATCGTCTTTTGATAAAGTTAAACTTCCACGCAGTTTTATATGTGTTGTGATATTGACTACAACCTTCTGGGTTCAAATGAGGCATGTTGGCTGATAAACGCACTATATATTGGTGGTTAGGGTTTTTGGGTCAGTAAACTTCGAAGTTAGCGCTTTGTGTGTCGTATTCTGGGTTCCTGTCCCCGTCTTTGTGGCGCTTTGATACGTAATTAATGATAGGAAATGCGAAAACACGGATTCCGCGACGCCTGATGCAGATTTCTCTGAGGAAGAGAGAAAGATACATTTGTTCCTGCTTGGCGTAAATTGTCCACCTGTTTTTAACATAAGGTCCTAATGAAGCAGTACACAAGAACGAAACAGGTAACTGCAAAGAACAAGCGTTCAAGGACGGAGGACTTCAAAGGGCGCTCTGCTCATAACTTGCCACAGTTAAAGAGGAATCACCAGCGCCCGCTAATGCCAGAAAACCAAAGAAAGCAGCTTCACCTTGTCACAAGAGCACCTGCAGTGAACCCCGACTCAAAGCGCAGAACTGGAAGAGCACCGAACATTGCAAAATGCATTGTGCGCCTTGAGGAGAGAAACAACACCAATCCGTCCCCTGTGCATCCGAATGCTACACAGAGAAATGGTGACTTGGGGAAACAAGAGGAAATACCTCCATCCAGGACAGGAAACAGAAATTCAACTAGCATTCTCAAAAGGCCCTATCGAGAGGCCGCTGTAATTCGGTGCGTGGGTCCAGCAAAGCCAATATACCATCTTGACTCACACGGATTTGAAATGAACTCTGAATGAACTACGCAATTTAAGGGCCACGGACAAGGCTTATTCATTTTTGCGCGGGGGAGTATGTTGTGAAATAAGTAGATCTGTTTCTCCCGTGCCCTACTATTATCATCAGAAGCGGGTTCGATTAAAGACAGCATCGGGAGGGGTCTCGGCGGGTCGTCCCTTTCTCCATACACGGCTCCGACAGCCACCGTTTGTGGTTTCTTCCTTTGACCATAAAACACACCATCTCGGTAGGTTACATCTTATTTGTGGGGGCTCCCACGCCATCAAAATCTGAGCTCGAGACCTGGAAGTCAGGAGGGGTGGAAAGAGAACATAATGTTATAAGCCTATTGAAGATAATCGTTCGAATGGCAACCGGCTCTATGAGGGTCGGTAGTTGGATATTGTGGCACGCGAAGAATTTTCGGTCAACGATGGCCACACCGCCTGAAGATGTGCCACCACTATCCCTGTCCTTCTTAAATACCATGTGGCTAGTCAAGACGTTTGCGTGTCTGGATTATAAATAGGCTTCTTCGGAAGGGAAGCTTCGTTCTGCGAATGCGAACTGTGGGATAGTCTCGCGTGTTTCACCACTTCTTACCGTGACAAGGCTCTCACTCAACAGATGTGCCTCGGTATCGCCAATAGCGTCACCGTGATTACTCAAGGTGCCACCTGCGGGGTGTTTTTGGTAAAACAACGTTAATAAAAGAGCAGCCTTGGGCTACTTCGACTCGGAAATTTTGGCCTGTCGGTCTTTCCGCCTGTCTGTCTGGCCTCTATTAAGCCACCCGGCCTGCGTTCACGTAGATGGTTAAGCAGGCGTTTGTATACTCCACACCATTTGTATTCTTCTAAATCTCGTGGCAATGTTCATACTTGCCAAAATTGTCCAGCAAAAAGAAATCATTAGAAATATCACACCCAGAAAACCCATAATAACTGGCATTTGCCGCGTTACCTAATAAAAAAAATACATGGATGTTTCATTTTTGCAATAGCGAGTCAAACGGTACGGCCACCGTATAAAAAATTGCACGTGAAGATATAGACAATGCCGGCCGCATTTCTTGCGGCAACGCCAGTGACACCGCTACGGTGCTGCTGGTGCCGCATGGCCGAGGCCATGGGTACGTACGGTACTCTGTATCCTTCAGCAAGGGCCACTTGGCGCCAGCAGTGTTGCAAAAGGATCTGCCAATGCGTTTAACGGTGCGTATTGTACTCGTATTCGACTCAAATTGCAGTCAGTCGTGCATTACAGAACACGCTGTGCGGCGAGTTGCTACTGGAACGCTCGTTGAGATGCGCGTTAGCGTGGAGCAGTGGAACGTGGCAAAATTGAATATATTTACGTGGCAGATGCGGCAGAAAGACTATTGCCTTTAGCTGACATTAGTAACAAAGAAAGCAGATACGTGGCCAATTTTTCGCCAACAGTTGCATTTAGTACCAAATATGCACCTTTACTTATTTATTTATCTCTGCTTTTATTTATTATTCATTTATTTATGTTCAATGTATTTATTATATTTATTTTTATTATTTTCTTTTTCTTATTATTAATATACATATAATTATAATAAATAAATAATAAATAAATAAATAAACAAATTATTTATTATCTAATAAATAAATAATAACAAATAACTAATTCATTTATTTATTACACTGCTCTGAAAGCCCGAAAACGTTATAGAACGGAGTGGGGATTAATTCATACATTAGCTGCAGCTGTTTTGAATGGTGTAAGATCCGGAATGCTGACGATAGAGGCGGGGAGGTGATTCCAGTCGTCGCATATCTTGCGCATAAACGAGCAAAAGTAGAAGTTTGCGTGACAGTTAGGAACCCCTACATTGCACCTGCGATTGTTACGTGCGGAGTTGTGGGATGGAGGAGAAATGAGAGCCTATTTTATAATGGGATTAGCAAAGTAAGTCTAAGTGAAAAGGCAGAAGCGGGCAATTTTTCTTCTGGCACACAGCACAGTGAGATTAAGAGAATATTTAATTGACGTAATGATAGCGGTTCGTGATTACTTTGTGACAATGAATAGAGCAGCCCGGTCCTGAATAGCTTCGAATAAGGAAGACAACACCACCACATGATGGTCGCAAATATATGATGCGTATGCAAATTTTTATCTAAGAATGGTTTTTTATAGTAAAAGCTTTAAAGACACTGGAGTAACAGCAGAACTTCGGCGCAAAAACCAAGCTTTTGCTTTGCATTATTAGTACAATTCTTATGTTCATGCCATTGCATGCCATGTTATGTTCATGCCATACACATAAAACCAACAAAATAGCACAAAAACAATGTCGCAAAGAGCAAGAAGCTGCCATAATGCAATATATGCACAAAACGCAACCCGTGCGGCCTTGTTTTTTTATAATGAATATCCCCTGGCATAATGAACATAGTGACATTGTGGTAAGGAATCCGGTTGTTTGCATACAATAGCCATATACTTACTAAAGAATGGCCTAGAAACAAAACATGCGAAATGAATGCCTAAAGACTGGCAGTAGGGCGAATGATCAAAAACAAAATTTACAGTTCAAAGCTGAGCGACGTTTCAAGGAATATTACACAGGCGAATACGCCGACACACTGCAGGTAGTATATAAAAATTAAAAAAAAACGCAAGCGTTCCTGCTGAAGACACTTCTGAGTAAGTATACATTGCCGTTAAGAGGTGGTTGCAGTGAAGTTCCACTGGATACACTTTGCTTCAGTTTAACAGAGGCGCCATCTCCCCCTCCGACAGGCACTGAACAGTTATGAATTCCCGCACAGCAACAATGAAAAACCGACTGTTGGCATCACCTAGTTGTGCAGCGCCGCCTGGTCACTCCGTCGCGATCGATGCTGATAGTCCCGGTAGTTCTGAAATGCGGCTAGAATGCCACCTTATGCTATAAATATCCGTTAAAGAGAGCCCGTCGCCCTCGAGCAGCACAGCAGAAGGCCTCCACACATGTCTAGCAGTTGACAAAGCCATGTTGTGCCTTTCTAAAAAGCTGTTTCCACCCTCCCCATCGGGTATTACCCGTACCGAGGAGGTTGCGCTCAGGAGGATTCGGGTAGGGGTGGCCTTAACCCCCGCAGTGACCAGCCACTGGCCTCAATACCGAGGTTCCTTTACAAACCCTGGTTGCAGAGTTTGCCACGGCAGCGACGCGATCGCCGACCTCCACCACTTGCTGTGGCCCTGCCTTACCTTGAGGCCTACGAGACTGCGGCACCTTGCTGCGACGGGCCTCCGCGTAGACGACACCTCCGCAAACGCCGCATGCATACATGGCCGCCATCATCGTTCACTCCTTGACTTCATCCGCGAAGCGAACATTTCCATTTTCATATAATCGCCATCCACTCATACCCCCATATATAGGCTCTGTGGCAAAATAAACGTTCATAAAAAACAGTTTTTAAAGGAGCCATGAAGAGAAAACACAAGTTTGGTTCATGCGAAAGATTGCCTCGTTAGAACCATAACGACACCACTTATAACGCAAACTTCGCTCAAATAAGCTACATAATTAGGAAAAAAGGAAATGAACATGCGACCCACCAGCTCATTTTCCGCAACAGAACCTGTGATGTCACTTGGGAATGCTCTGCGATTGGCGGAGGCCGGCAAAAGCAAACGCATGTTAGGCAGGGCTTACAGCTTGCATAGCGAGCTAAATGCCCGTGAAACATACTGCACATTCTTTTTATGACAAAGAACGGTGGAGTAGACGGTTGAAGGTCCGAACGAACTCGCAAGCGTCGTGTGCGCCAATGCGTACGAAACTAGCGCTGCTAGCGCCGGCCGAGCTCGACATCTCGCCGTCGCGCAGACGAATTTTCGGATTCGAGGCTCTTCGGGGCCAACGAACCGTTCCAGCACGCACAGCCGCGACCTTGCTTCGTATCGTAATCCCTTCACAGGAGGTTGGCCGTCATATCGCCAACCAGCAAAGGTAAAAATAGAAACGAGGGGAGTAAGGAACAGCAAGAAGCGACGAGATAGTGCCAGTCGTCGCGTAAGTTTCGAATGGTGTTGGCTTGCTGCTGTCGTTACGAGCTCGTTTCCAGTTTACAACCACTGAAAACTTCAGTTTGTTCAGTTACGGCAGGGACCCTTACGTTAGCTCACTCCTGGGACATGCTGGCGCTCGTCGCCGACTTCGTCAAATCGCTCTGACCTTGGGGAAAAAAATGCCGTAAAACACCGCGCATTGACGCTCGTATCTTTCTGGTCGAAGCAGAGAGCTCGCGCGAACGGCTTTCCATACACGACACCGGCCAACTGGCATAAGTGATACTGCTACTGAAATTGAACTATTATTAACCGTAATCAAAATACGGCACATACGTACCAGTTTATATTCGTCCGTCGCGACGGGGCTGACGAGGCAGCGGTGCCGACAGCTGGGCGTTCGTCTGTTGTGGCTATCGCGGAATGGTCGCTTTCCCGTCCACCGCGTATCCCACAACTCTTGCCGCTCGTGCACTTAGAAGCATTGAGCGTTTTTGTGGTGTGAGGTTGTTAAATGCAAGTCCGAGCTCCTCGGCGAGAGTTTTGTTTTCCGGATCAGGCGATTCCATGACTAGGGCTGCGGGTGTACTAGGTTTTACTAGTATTTTTAAAATGGCCGCCGTCTCGATCGACTCCCGCGTGTGGGTGCTATATGGAGTCGACATACTAAGTATCTGTTTCATGGACCGGCTCTATGACGCCATTGTACACGTCACGGAATGTTCAATTTTAGCGGGAGATTTAAAATTTTGGCTTAAATTGCCTTATTTCTCAGTGAATAAAGCATCATTTTCTTCCGGGAAAGCGCTTGGGGTACTATGAAACACCTAATCTTTCGAATAAAACAAACTTTTGTTTTCTCTTCATGGCTCCTTTAAAGGAAAGCATTCTTCCAGTACCAGCCAACGGTTCCTTCGTGGGGGTGGGGTGCAAAAAACTCCCAACGCCGCTGGGGAGGCGAGGGCGGTTTTCACTCACGGAGCACAGTGTAGATGGAGCGGTGAATGGTTATGCAGCGTTCCCCTCTCGCTGTTCACAGTGGCGGATGCATCGGCGGGACGGCTTTGTCGTCTGCTTTAGCGACGGTTGCTTTGGGCCTGTTTTGATTCAGCTTCGCGTTCTTTGCACTCTTCCTTCGCACGGCTTGTTCGACATCACCTGCTGGGTAACCCAGACCCGAAGAAATTAAGTCTTACGGCAAACATACGTTAAAGATTGGCTTGCAGGGCGGCCAAACAAAATGTGCAAACCACATACAGACATGGTCACTGAGGAAACGCTACCTTTTACGCACTGCTTGCCGCGGATGAGTTTCAGTTTTCTAAATTGGTGAATGCCAATTCGGTTGTGTTTTAACAGGTATTACAAAAGGCAAAGAGCAACTGGGTTGGGTAAACAGCGAATGTAAAAGTTTCTTCAGCTTTGTCGCAATTCTAAATCTTACTAAACTAGCTAAACTCGGTATAAATTGGAATCACTAAGCTCACATGCGGAAGTGCCCGTGTCTGCGCTTGTGTCGCTCGGTGGCTTAGCCCCGAGCTAGCGTATCAGGATGGCTGGGTTCCGCTGTCTCACCCTTCGAAAGACGTTCCTTTCCGTTTTCTTGCTGCAGACGCCCAGCCGAGCTAGAGCGGGGCCGTCCGCCGCTCTTGCCTGGCCGTGGCCGACGCTTCTGAGTTCGGGACGCCGCCCCCACGAATAAGAGTTAACGGCTGGCAGAATCTCTGGTTTCACTCTTTTTAGAGTCACATGTGTGAATTCAAATGACAACCAGGCTGGATCTCACAGCAGGATTGGCGCGATGCTGGACCTTCTTCAGAAACCTGTGCGGTGCAGAGTTTCTAAGAGGTGTTGTCCGCTTTGCTTTCCAACCACCTTCACAGCGCGGATTGGAGCCAGTTTTTTCTGCATCGGAATGACCGTAGTGAACGTACCCTCTCCTCACTTTCTCTAACGGTGGTAACCATATGCACGCGCACAAGCCCTTGATTCGACACGCGTGCTCATGTCTACGCGCCCAAGCACGTGACGAGCGTGAGAGCAAGCACCCACCCGGAGGCGCGCAAGCGTGCGGTCCCCGCGCTTGACGGGAGCGCGTTTTCGACATGGCTCAAACGTACTACTAAAAGAGCGCTCCAGGCTGTTACAGTGTCATCGAAAAACACATAAACGTCGACATTTCATCTTACCGCAGAGCAACATTACCTTTCATGCCAGCTTCGAACTAAAACGCAGAAGCATCGACGCTTCGCTAGGCACACACGACGGTGGAAAGCCATGTTTTCCTTCGGCTGACGGGCTGACGAAGTTTGATCGCATGTGTTACTATTCGCTGATAGCGTCTTTTGCTGCTGTGATGCGGAGGAAGCGCCTACATCCAATTATTTTTGCGGCAAATGAAGGAACTACGCCAGTTTATCGGAACGACGAGAGGGGGAGAACTTTGCGGTAGTGACGTTCATGGCTGCGACCACCAGCGGCTGGCAGCATTCACACGCGGCAGCCGCGCGCGCCCAGCCCCGGAAACACAAGTTCGTCAAGCGGCCGCTGTGATTGGTCCCGGTCCGTAACCGCGCGCTGGAGGGCGTGCCCAAATACCTGGCGGTGTCATACCATCGAAACGCAACGCCCGGTCTCCGGCCGTCATGAGGTGGAGCACGTGCGCGTGAGCGCGTGGAATGGAGCGCACAAGGCGTGCGTGTGGTTAACGCTGTAGAGCAGCACTCAGCGCATGACATAGCCCACGTGGAACAAAGAGTCTACCAAAGTGTCAAAAAATTTGTGGAAGTTCTTTTATTAATAGTTCTTCTGGTGTATTTTTTTTTAAAGCGGGAGCCCCTGTTCTTTCTACCTCACTAATATAATGCTTGGCCAGATGTGGACTCCTTGCTGCGGCTTTAGAAGCCTGCAACACCTTTAGGTGCCACGCTGTACACTGCTATTCCCCCACCCATCACTGCCCCACCACATCCACGGGGACCAGAATCTACAAATTAACTGGTTTAGACGAAGAATTTCTGGCTGACGCGAGTGACAGACAGACAGACAGACAGACAGACAGACAGACAGACAGACAGATGGCGGTGCGGGCGCCGGCCGGGAGGGCAGACAGGTAGACGTGCACAACCCAAGAGAGGGTATAAAAAATAACGAGGAACACCCTAAAATTGAGGGAAACCAAAACTTTTATGATGGAGCGTAGAAGGCTGATGGGTGTGACAAACATGGAACAGTGCGAGAACTTCGGATAACCTTAACGGTTCCGTGCCTTGCATTCGCCACTATACTATGCTTGAAACAAGAATGGCTATCCTGCCAGAAAACGATGTGCTCTTCGGCTTGAGGCACGAATAGTAAAACAACCCACCTTTTCAGGGGTAACTAAGCAAAGACTTTTTCTTGTAACGCCATAGAGCGGATGTGAGCCTGTCGGCCACGGCGTTCTTACCAAAAGCTAATAAATTATAACGCGGTTTGCCTTACACCTTTACGCTCATCTTCCCCTCCTGCAAGCTGTGGCACTACGGGCCGAACGAGCCGTGGGGTCCTGCGTCTGGATGGTCCTTAAGAGGCATACAGTCCCGACAACCAGGCTGGATCTCTCAGAAGGATTGGCGCGATGCTGGACCTTCTTCAGAAACCTGTGCGGTGCAAAGTTACTCAGAGGTGTGGTCCGCATGCTAGGTGACCGGAAAGTCATCCTCCGGGCATGTGGCGACTTCAGGAGCCCGCCAACCGCAGCCCCTACGTCGAGATGGCAGAACCTGGCGTGGCTCTTGTGGTGACGGGGAAGACCTGGTCAAGCCAAGCCTCTATTCAAGCCAGAGGGAGTTTTCCGGAGTGGGCGTGCAACTAGGGAATGGGGATGATGAAGGCGCCAACATCGGAATAGACCTGATGGAAGACTCACTCGCCGACGTTAGTTGCTCATCTGCCAAACTCGCCCGCCTCTTTGACGAGCCTGTGAGCTCTCTTGGGATGGAAGAAGGCCACATGCCAATCAGTGACGCCTTCCGAGGAACAGTGAAGAAGACAAATTCCGTTTTTGGGACTTCGGCACCAAAGATGCTACCGACTCCTCTGGCGCCTTTCCGTTATTGTAAATCCTTCTTTGCGCTCCAATAAAATTGTATGCTTGCAAAGAGGATGTAGTAATGATCAAGGGCAGGTTCCAGTTGAGTGAGCATTTACATATTTCAGGACAAGCAAGAGTACCTATTTTGTTCCTGCAGGAATACTTTAATAATAGTGTAGCGTTACTGAACTGCGGTTAGAGCCGTACATTTTACCCAGTAATTTCCGGTTCCTGAAAAGGCAAAGAAATCTGGTAAACAGGATTTACACTCTCATCTAGAACACAATTGAGATGCAAACACCTTAAAAAACATTCACGAATATTTTTCATGGGCAACTACAGCTTGACGCATATATACAATACGGGGGATAAATGCAATGCACTATGTAGGAAAAGCTAAACACTAGCTGCGTTCACAGTGTTCTTTACCACGAAAGTGTTTTAGTTCCGGATACACAAAAATCTCACTGACATCGTATCCGCAAGGAAATGGCGTCAGTACAATGAAGAAAGCGACCTGTAAAGGGCGAACCACTGTACACAGTGTCTGCTTCCGGGGAAGCAACCTTTAGTACGAAAGAGTACATTTACATTTAGAAAGAGAGCACGCGTTGGCGATTATTCATCGAGTGATTAGTGAGAAGTTTAGGCAATAGAGGTAGGGAAGCCAGCACCGATAACATCAGCGCCACAGAAGACTCCGGAAAGGCGAACAAGTTTGAGCAACCTTGATTGAAAAAAAAACCAGAGCAAAAGGTTTCCCCCCAGACAGCAGTGGGCCCGGACGGAATACCAATGCAACGAATAAACATGCTTGGAGCTGTAAGTAAGGAATCTTTTATGAGGGTGAGAGATAAGGTGACACAAACCAAACAAATAACAGAGGAATGTCTACAAAGAAGGATGAAATTAATATATAAAGGCAGAGGCAACAAAGCCAGTATTGATTCATACAGACCACTCACAGTAACGTCAGTGGTGTGTAGATTGGTAATGCAGGCGATAAAATCAGAAATTCAAGCATGGATGGAAGGAAATGAAATACTTGGGGGAACTGCCGAATGGATTTAGACAAGAAAGGCGATCGGATGATAATTTATTCGTGATAACACAATGCATTGAATTTGCGAAGACGCAGAATAGACCATTATGAATTACGTTCTTGGACATAAAAGAGACACTGAAGTGATCTGTAAACATTGCGGGATTACTAGCGCAAATTGTAGTCCGGAGTCCATAGGCTATGTTTCGACCATTCTGAGCGCGTTTATACAAATTTATTTATTAGAAAAATAAATTCGGAAATGCCGTCCTCCTCTCTGCATCCTCGCCAATTTCTGTGGCATTTTCGTGTGACGTCAGGAGGTGATGACTTGGCTTGACCAGTGACTGAGTTACTGCACGGCTCGCCGACTTTCCGGCAGAGTCAGTCGGCCCCGCTTTTAGTCCGCCGGCCGCCGACGGGTCGTCGCCATTTGTTCGCTGAGTTGAAATGAAGCCACGAAACGTTTGTGAATGGCAGAATGCGCCTTTCTTCACTTTGTTAGTTTGTACACTCTATCTAGCTCCAAGTCAAGGTCGCTCGACACCAGCGCTAATCTAAGGCCACTTGAAGGCGGGAGAAGAGTCTGCGAAGTAAATATAGGTACTAAGGAAATAAAATCAACTGATAGTTTTACCGTACAGCGTAAAACTAGGGAGCACGAAGCACTTATTTGCGCTGGGACCACAAGCACAGCGGTCAGCAGCACGACCACATATCTGCGCACGCTTTTCCGTCTAAGAAATTCAATTGCTAGACGTGAGATATTGTAGACATTTGGGGGACGCGTACTGCACGAGCGCTATACAACAAATAGTCACCTAAGCTGCTTGAAATGCCAAAACTAAAGTGTGAACTGGTTATACGTTATATACCTTATATTTCCAACTCTGACAGTGCCGGGCGGTGGCCGAGGGGTCTGGAGCACTAGGAATTTTATTCACAAGTTCGAATCCCCGAGGGTACATTGTTTCTTTTTTGTAAGTTACCTTCTTTTTTGGCCGATGTTTTCTATACTAAGTTCCCCATTTTTGGGCCGAATGTTCACTGCTCCACGAACTAGTTCACAGAATACACGCAGGCTGACACTGACGCGCTAGCGAGTTCTCGTTGGCGTGCTGTTGCCATAAGCACCGGCTGCTTGCGGGCAGTCGACACAGGCGGAAATCATCACACCCTTGACATGGTGCGAACACGCGTTTTACGATACAGGCATGAGTGAGGCAAGCTGCAAATATGGGGAAAAGCGCATGGCATTTGAGCGTGTGCGGTGACTCGCAGGGCGTTCATCCACTGCGTAGGTCTCGGATAGTGATTGCTGCGATTCCAAGCCATCCTGGGAGGCTTATCTTAGGCATTTTAAAGCCGACAACATGGCAGAACCGCGGTACGCCGATTACTGAGATATCGAGAATGCCCAACCGACGATGCCGTCGGATGTCAAGCATGTTGTTTTACAGAACCAAAACCGAAACTGGTTTGAATGCTAACCTTGGGCATTGTCCAATCAAGGTGCATCTCCTCCTGTCTTCACAGCCTTTAGTTGGTGCGGCCGCAGCAAACCGCCCATTGTAGGTTTTCTTATTTCTCGCGTTATTTTATTAATAATACCGACTTATCAACCGCATAAACGATGAAAAGTGTGTTAATTTGAGACAGTCTACGCAGTCCACGCAAAACCGGGAGCTTGACAAATTCACTTCAGTGTCCCTTTAAAGGGGCTAATGACAACGTAAAAAGAGAACTGCTGTGAAAAATGCAGAAACTCCGGGGATTAGATAACGAGGTAATGCAGTTCCTTATAGCAAACTATAAAAATAGTAGAGTGCACCTTACATGGGAAGGACAGAAATGCGCCCAGCAGGTCAACACCCATAGGGGAGTGAAACAGGTATGCCCTTTGATCCCAATACTGTTCATGCTTTACATGGCAGGCTTACAAAAGAAACGGGAAGAAAGTCAAGTAGGGTTCAACCTAACGGATAAGCTGCAAGGTGAAGGGGTACAACAGCGTATTCCGGGAATGTTATACGCACACGACATTGTTCTTTAGTTGATAACCAAACCGATATGCAACGGCTCATAAATATTAGCGGCCAGGAAGCCACTGACATCGGGTTGAATTTTAAAACAGAAAAATCGGGAATAATGGTTTCAGTGACAGTACTCCTGAAGCAGTATCTATCCAGCATATAGTCAATGCGAGCTCGCTTCTGGGCTAGTTGGTACATTATTTCTTGCAAAAACACTGCGCTAAATCGAAATTACGAAGACGAAGGACGGCGGAACACACGATGCACACTTACGAAAACGCTTTCGTAAGTGTGCATCGTGTGTTCCGCCGTCCTTCGTCTTCGTAATATCAATTTAGCGCAGTGTTTTTGCAAGAACTATCCAGCATGGCGAATTACCCAGAGTGAATTTGGGATCGTAGATAAACGCAGGGGATAACTACTTAAGAACTCACGGAGAGCAACCAACGGGTAAGGGAAAGCGAAACGCAGCTATCATGCAGCTGTTACGAGTGAGCCCGTTGTTGGGCTTCGTCTCATCACTTCTTGGCTGTGGTGCGAAGCCACTACGTGCTCCGTTCAAACAAGCCCCACCATGTCGGTGACTCATGTGTGCACGTCTCAACGCGCTTCAAGGACGCAGAGGCCCCGCGATCGCCGCAGAGTCCTCCTCTCTCCCCTCTCTCGGGCTCAGCGTGCGCCGCTGCTACCGACTGCTCACGAACTCTGGAAAGAGTGTTGTGTGTGTCTGTGACGTTCGTGGCGTATGCACAATCTAGAAGGAACGCTTGTTTTGACCGTCAGCGTTTTCGGTATAAATAGACCTCGCCAAAGCGCTGTAGTTTTATTGCTGTTTGAGCAGTGAACCATTGCTGCCACTCTGCTCAAGCCTACTACTGTAACCTCGCCCGTTGGGGCATGGTTATTTGGCTTCGACTCACCTCTCGCTATGAAGTAAACAGTTACGTTAGCCTACGGCTTCTGGAATTCACGGCTGCAACAGCGGCTGGCCGCTCGCTTCACACCACGCTACCACACCTATGTCGCAGGTGACGGAGCTCGGCTCGTGTCAGCATTCCCGGTCGCAACAACGGGTTGTCAGCAGTGGGATGACGACGACGCAACAACTGGTTGGCAGCGGTCGGATGGCAACTTCATAACAGCTGGAGCCAGCGGTGCGAGATCCAACACCGCGGACGTCAAACCGGGTTCGGACTTCGCAGATTCACGGCGGTCAATGGTGAGTGTGGGACTTTTCTTAGCTGAGTTTTACCAGGCTTCTGAGGATAGCTGGTAGAGCGTGTGTTTTTGTCTCGTGGGTTATTCGCGCAAAACAATTTCGGAGCAGTGAGAAAGCAGTACTTTAGACCGGCCATGAATTTAAAGGCGTTGAAAAAACCGCAGTTATTGGAGCTTGCAAAAGAGTTGCGCTTGAATGTTATGGACGCAGTGAGAAAGCCAGAGCTGATACAGGCTATACTCGCTATTGGGGCTGACGATGATAAGCTGTCAGAATTCATTGAGCTGATCAATGAAAGGGAGACCGCTAAACATCAGGCTGCAGAGGCAGAGGCTGAGCGCCAGTGTGAGGTACGGGAGGATAAAAGGCAAGAGAGGGAATGTGAGCGACAACATGAGCTGGAAATGAAGCGTCTTAACATAGAGGTATCTCGATCTAGGCGTGAGAGTGACAGCAGCGCGCTAAGCGTGCAGTCTGCGGCGACTGAGTGAAATGCGTTGCGAATGTGTGACCTAATGCGACCCTACAACGTAGGAGAAGACATTGGTCTTTTTTTGGTCAACTTCAAGCGTACGTGCGAGAGGGCCCAGTTTAGCTGATACTCATGGCCGCAAATGCTGCTTACGCTTTCCCCAGGTGAGGCATCCGACGTGATCGCCCGCTTCCCAAAGCAGGAGGCGGAGGACTACGAGAAAGTAAAGTCGAGCCTCCTGCGTAAGTACAGGCTGTCAGTAGAGGCGCTTCGCCAGAAATTCTGTGAAGCCGAGAAAGCTAAGCGCGTGTCGTACTCGAAGTTTGCCTACAAGTTGAGGGCTAACATGGAGGAGTGGCTCAAAGAGGCAAAGGCTTTCGGAGAGCACGACAAGGTAGTTGAGTGATTCGGTCTTGAGCAGCTTTACCACCGTCTACAAGAAAACCTGAGACTCTGGGTGCAAGATAGGCCAGGGGTAAATACGGTGGATCAGGCAGCTCAGCTAACCGAAGAGTTCGTCGCACGTCGAGGTACGCAGGGGCCGAAAGACTGCCAAAAAGATTTCAGGCAGAGGCCTGTGTGAGGAGGGGGGGAAAATCTCCTCTGCAGGATCTTGAGTAGGGTGTGTTCAGTGGCGACTGGGGGTAGCCACAGTCACCAGTTAATCATACGAGGGCGCTTTGAGAGGTTATAAAGAAAACATGTATTACAGAACCAAGCACGACGCAGACAATAATACATAGACGATAGACGACCAGAGAGCTAACAAAACCCAAAAGGAATAACCATTGTACAAACGTGACATCAAGAAACCCAAAACATCTAACTAATGTGCAGAAAAAGCTATACCTCTAAACGCCAGAAAAGCGCCACAGAAAAGTTCAGAAAGAGTTCACCGTGACATGGCCTAGTACTCGGGGCGTCGTGGTGTCGCGTTGCGTTGCGCTGAGGGCCGCGTCGGGAAGTCTCGCGTGTTGGGCCGTTGACGATGCAGCTCCGTGGCAGCTCTTCCACAAACGGTACTTGCGGGAGTGGTCGGGGTAGGAACATGGTCACCACCGGGCGCCACGTAACCGAAGGCCGCGGGCAGTCGGCACCCGGTAGCCCCCGGTAGACGATGATCTCCAGGCCGTGGTCGTTCAGGACCGGGGCATGACGCGGCGCGTGTGTCTGCCATGGGCCAGGACACTGGGGAATAGGACGCTGGTCAGGGGAGGCCATGGCGTCAGGTAGATCCATCCGAGCTTGGGTCCCCGAGACCCGATAAGCTCTCGATCTGCGCCTGGACGCCGCTCTCCTCGAACTGTCCTCTCGGAACTCCTCAACTGGAATGGCCGTCCTTCCTCGTTCCCCTCTGGCCTCGTCCCCACTCCGTTGTGGCCGGCTCTCATAGGTCACTCGCGTTCACTGTCATCGCCTCGTGTAGCCTGCCACTTCTTTTTCGGCCCTGCCAAAACGAGGACAATCCCTTCACTGGCATGTGTCCGCGACGTCGTCGTCGTCGTCCCCGTCGACTGAGCGCTTCACCTTACATGTGTTCCCCCTTTAGAAAGTATTTTCTTCCGTGAAAAAAAAACTGCACAAGGAGGGGAAGAATCACTGCAGGGTGGTCTTATGAGGTAGACGTAGTTGGCGTCACGGTGAACACCATCCCGCACACGGTGAACACAATCACTCACATTCAGTGACTGTCACGCGCACTCGCGCACTACAAGTCTCCCGTGAGTCACCACAGCACTTCACGATTCGCAGTGTCATGCCACCACTAGGTACAAAAAGAACGTCGCCAAGAACACTTGGCTTGAACCCAACAACACCAACCACTGCACCGTTACCCTATTACCTCAATGATCCTAATTATCGGTTGGCGGCAACAGGCGACTCATGTCATCTGCTCCTACGTTCTCGGACCCCTTTATATACTCTACTCTGAATGAATATTCTTGTAGAGTTAGACTCCACCGGAGAACTCGACTGTTAAGGTGTTTGGCGCAAGCGAGGTATTTCAACGGCTGATGGTCAGTCTGTACAACAAATGTTGTTCCGTACAAAAAATGTAAAATTTCTCCACGGCCCAAACTAGTGCCAAGCATTCCCGTTCGATGCCTGAGTACCAGGTTTCACGAGGCAGGAGTTGGCGGCTGGCCTAAACCTGGTGCAGCACTCAGTCATGGTCTTGCATCAGTACAGCACCTAAACAACTTTCCGATGCGTCGGCGCACAGTACAAATGTCTTCCGGATGTCCGGAGCTCTAATGACAGGTCCAGAAGACAAGGCAGCCTTCAAAATCTAGAAAGATCGCACCCATTGAGGGGTCCACTCGACCTTGTTTTTCTCGTTCTTTCGGGTCATTTCAACCAAAGGCTGTGCCTTTTCAGCGTAACGTGGGATGAGGTCTCGGTAATATCCGGCAAGTCCCGAAAACGAGCGTACTTGCTTCTTGGTTTCTGGTCTCGGGGACTCAATGAATTTCGTGACCATACCTTCCACAGGTTGTATTTTGCCTTCTCCCAAACGATGTCCGAGGAAAGTCACGAAAGTGGCGCCCAATTCACACTTTTCACGCTGGCTGGCTCACACGCTGGCTTAACTGTCAGGCCAGCGGACCGAATCCTTCCGAACAGTTCCCGGAGATTCGCGAGATGCTACTCCCTGCTATTCGTGGCGACCAGAACATCATCGATGTAGTGAACAACGTTATCCATGCTCTGCAATAACAGTCTCATGAGGCGTGTGAAAACCGCCGACGTCGTATTGATGCCGAAAGGCATGTACTTAAACTGGTAGTGCCCAGAATGCGTTGAGAAGGTGGTCTTTGACCGTGAAGCCTCGTCCAAAGGCACCTGCCAGTACCCTTTTGTCAGGTCAAGCTTCGAAAAAAAAACCTTTGTTCCGACCTCCGCAAATATAATGTCTGTTCTTGGGATAGGTTCCGCATCTGCCACCAGGATGTCCTTGATGGGGTGAAAATCTATGCAAACTCGATAACTGTTATCCGGTTTCTTCACCGGAACTAGCGGCGAGTTCTACGGCGATTTGGAGTATTCAATGATGTCGAGTTTCAGCATGTCTTTTACCTCTTTGTCTACAATTTCTTGTACCTTGAACGGTAGAGGATATTGCGGTGTGTTGATGTGGTTTCCCGTGGTTAATTCCAATTGGCAGTCCAAGAGATTAGTCTTTCCCGGAAGCTCAGAGAATATATCGTGAAAATTGTGTAAGAGGTCATGCAATTGTCTCCTCTGGTCGTGATCCAGACTATCCGAAAGTTTAACGGACTCGACTCCACAATGCTCAGGAGCGCTCTAGTCAGGAAACTGGGATTCTTATTCTGCTTCCTCCACCACGATGAATGATGAGGTCTGCAGCGTGATCTCCGGTTTTCGCTCTTCATATCGTTTGAGCATGTTGATGTGAAATAGCTTTTTGGAGTGTCCAAGGTCGAGCCAGTAGTCAAAAGAATATTTCTTTCCACAGACCTTGAATGATCCCTTCCAATGCATCAGTAGTTTGTTGTGAGTCGTTGGGAGCAGAATCAAAGCTTGATCACCGATCTTGAGTTATAGTGCTTTAGACCGTCGATCATACTATCTTTTCTGGGACCCCCGGCCTTAGAGCAAGTTTTGTCGAGCCGACTCCAGCGTCTTTTCAAGCCGTTCGCGGAGGTCTAACAGCTAGCCATATGTGGTTTTCGACTCTTCGTCGAGATTCTCTCTAGTCCACAGTTCTTGAAGGATAGTTAACGGTCCTCGCACCTGCCGTCCGTAGATGAGCTCAAATGGGGAAAACCCTTTGCTGTACTGGGGCGCCTCCCGGTAGGCAAAGAGGAGAGGTGCCAAGTAACGATCCCATGCCTTAGGTTGCTCTTGGACCAATTTCTGCAGCATCTGTTTCAAAGTGCCGTTGAACTTTTCAACCAAACCATTGCTCATGGGATGGTATGGCGTAGTGCCGAGATGTTTGATGGACAACATACGGTTAACTTCCTCCATCAACTTTGAATTCAAGTATGAGGCCCAATCTGTGTGGATCTCTTTGGGAAAACCTATGGTTGAAAACTTTTCCACTAAGCCTTCGGCCACCGTGGCAGAGTCAAACTCTGGTAGCGCTACCGCATCCGGGTAGATGGGTAGCAAAGTCGACCAAGGTCAGAATGTATCGGTTGCCCTTTGATGACCTTGGCGATATGGGACCAATGATATCGACCGCTACTCGTTCAAACGGCGTATCAATGAGCGGCATGCGCCCACGTTGTGCCTTCGGGACTCTTCCTTTTGGAAACGTCCTCTGGCAAGCGTCGCATGATCAGACGTACCGCTGCGCGTGCGCTTGCACCCCGGGCCAATAAAAGGCTTCCAACAGACGCCCAACAGTCTTCTTGATTCCCAGGTGTACCGACATTGGACTCTCGTGTCCCAAGCTCAGTATTTGGGAACGACACTTCTTCGGGACTACGACCTGTTGAAACACGTAGTCTTTGACATTTCGTCCCAGGCAGCACAAGACTGTTCGGCCTAAAACAGGCCGGTGTACTTTGGCCGGTGATTTTCTGTCCGGCCGTTTTCCGACAGCCATGTTCGGCCCGTGTCCAAATGTGGGCCTTTTGGCCGTATGCGGCCGTACTCCCATGGCTGTCCAACGGCCAGTGTCCGTCGGCCAGTCGACCGGCTTACGTTCATACGGCCAGATTCCAGCCGTAGCACTCCGGCCATTCCAAAGCCACCCGTGTACGGCCGAAGTACGGCCGCCGGAGGACAGCCGAGATGCGGTCGTCGGACTCCAGCCGGACTAAAGCTGCCGGAAATACGGCCGTGCTACGGACATTGCAGTTCAGCCACAGTAGGTTAACTGTACCGAGGCCGGTCACTGCATGTCGCGCAAGTAGATGACTCATTCGCGCAGTGCAGCAGCAGCACAAACCCAGCATTTTGGGTCCAATTCAGCCACATCAAAGTGAGCTCGCGCGCATCCACCAGCCGTCAAGCTTTCAGCGCAGCCTTGCTTAATTACCAGCCTCAGTCGACAGCAGAATTCATTTATTAAACAGTGCTCAGAAAGTGTCGTTCCTTTAATTAATGTGCCTCTTTTACTGCCGAACACAGAAAATATTCAGTTCTTTGTAGAGCTTGAATAGATGTATTGACCAGGTCCTGATATCCTCTGCGGGGCGGCTTACGGGGAAAGAGGAGGGGGGGGGGCGGAGGCGGCTAAGGGCGCATAATTTACTGGGTTGAATTTCAGAGAGATAAATCGCGCCGCTTTTACCCTATTTCTTTTAGGGCAATATTCCGGAACACTTTCACGCTATGACTACGTAAACTATTTTTATAACAGTTGCTTGACCAATTTTGATGTATATAAAACCGGCTCGAATGCCTTTACAAAGCGTTTTAGTTCTCAACAAAACACTCAGGAGCATTTAATATAACTCCTTCACAAAAAAGTGTGTGCAGTTTTTGCCCATTTTTCTTGCAAAGACATTTCCTACTCGATCAACTTTTCTGATGATCTTGCGCAGGGCTGATCCTAAGAAGGAGCGAACCGGTACTTTCATTTTTAATCTATTTTAATGTTGTTTTCATGAGTTACGTCCACACCACTTAATAGTCCAAAAGAACTTAATTTTCTTCTAATGTCATACTACGTTCAAAAAATTCCAGACGCGTTGCGAATGACGCCCTGCTTCAGGTGGCTGCAGTTCTATCCCTCTGTGTTCACGCAAGGAAAGGCGTAAAATTAGTTACATAATTTGTTTCAAACCAATAACATAGCAATGGTAGTATGCATACAGGAAACCTTGCATACTGCAACGAATAAGGCAATAAATATTTTATTGGTCGAGGTTGAATGCTTAGGGTTCTGAACCCGTCGGAGGCAAACTTGCGCCTCTGGAAGTTTATTTATTTATTTATTTTATTTATTTATTCATTGTTTTATTTATTTATTTATTTATTTGATGCCTGCTTGCCTTTGCATGCATTACAGAAGGGAGATACATAACACTGATCATTAAATATGAGACAAAATAACAAAATAATTCTACAAAGCGCGCTGAAAATCGTCAATATAAAGAGTTAATGTAATCATACGTGGAAGATAATTACACTGCAGTATTGATGTAAAATAAAATGAGTCGCGCAAGTCGTCACCTTTAAAGGAAAGTTCATCACTTGCTCTAAGCTAGCGGTCCCACTTTGCGATATGTAGAATGGCGAATGGACATACTTCTCCCCTTCTACTCCAGTTTTCGAATGATAGATATTACGAAAAAAGTTCAACTGTGGTGTCGTCTGTGATCTTTCACGTCCAATCATTTCAGTTTACTTTTACTTTCTCTCATGCTAAGTTGGCGTGCCAATTACCTAATACGAATCGCACTGACATATTCTGTATGTTTTCGAGCGTATCAACCAGCTCTTTGGTGTAGGGATCCACGAAAACACATGCGTACTCCAAGATTGAGCACACATGAGTGAAATACGGTTGTTCTTTGCAGTTAGATGGAGGTTCACTGAAATTTCGTCTCAGAAAGACAAAAACATATGCAGCCGTAACTTTTATGGTGTGAACCTGCCTATTTAACCTCTAACCACTCCCTAAATAAACTCCTAGGTATTTATATTCCTCGGCCGTTGTTACAGCAGCATAATTTACGGTATACGTATTCAATTGGAATGAAGGGTTTCTTGTAAAGGTGCCGTTAACACACTGTTTAACATCCAAAAACGTTTCTGAATCAGCACACCAGGATGTTATTAAATTCGAATAAAGCTGCAGGTATACGGAATAACGTTCATTCGCTATAGTCCGGTAAACTACACAGTACTTTTGAACAAAGCTATAGGGCCAATAGTAATAAGAATGCAAAAACCGATTCCTTCAGTTCATAGGATGAAATGTACTGCGCAGAAGGTGATATGGAACACCATCATTTGCTTTTTTGCAGTCCAAGAATATACAGTCAACCACTTTAAGCTTATCTATTGCAAGAGCTAAATCGTGCGTGAACTCAACGATCTGCGTTGAGAAAGAAAATCCTGACAAAATCCGTGTTTGCTAGGATGCTGGCGATTATGTTTAACCAAATGAGTCATATCCCAAGAGTAGCTAAGCTCACCTTCCAACATCGGAACTAAATTAACAGCTAGGCTTCCTCAATGACAAGGCTCTGTTGTTATCGCAAATTTAAAATAATTTTTTTTTCTAAATAGGCAGTCGGAAAATCCATGCAGTAACATAGTGCAGGGCATGAAGTTGATCCTACCAATCCACGAGCGAGTCTCTTCTACGTTTATCACCAACAACATAGTGCAACATTGCTTGTCGCAGTTTAATTGTAAGCACAATAACTTGCGCTTTTGCTCGCACTTGCCTTTCTTTGGTGGGGAGTCCTTGACATGGTAGCGGTTTAGCTCCTGCCTGGTGGCCGCTTGCTCGACGCCCTTGAAGGCCAGTTATTCTGGTGAACCATCTCCATCTCGGATCGGACATCTCTGTCGGGTCGATGTCTCCAGTGCTCTCCATTTCTTGAGGGGGTAAATAGCCTCGAGCTGATGCGTCGACGAAGCCGGCGGCCGAGGCGTGGTAGCAGCGATGACTGGGGAGGCTTAGCTGTCCCGTCGGTGTGGCACAGCCTCCTTGTGTCAATAAATGACATTTCGATGGCCTAAAAGGTTCCCTGCTAATGTCCAGTGAGTCCTTGCACCTTGCCCGTTCACCGAGAACACTCATTACTGTTTGACAAACGATGTTCGTTCATTTAAAACGTAGAAACACGGAGCGGATGAAAAACGCGGCCCCGTCGTGCGGCTCCCTCACGGCTTTTTCTCCCCCCAGGAAAAAACCGGTCGGAAGTCCAAACACGTCTGTGCATGAATTCTCGGCGCCCAGGCGCGTGCCGTTGTTCGGCTGTACGCCGTTTGCCGAAAAAATGACGTATAACCAGATACCTTACGTAGGCCGGTCTATTCTTGAACACCGGTTGCCAAATATTCTGTGGCCATTCGCTTGCCGTAATTCGGCCGAGGACAGCTAACCGAATGAAAAACCTATATTCTGGGGCCGTACGTCGGCCGGTATAATTCATAACACTGGTTGCCGAAGAAAACGAATATTCTACCGCCGGACGCGCGGTTCACCATTGAAACAACGAATGCACGGCAGCCGCGCTCCGGCCGGTCTCCTTTCGAACACCCACTGCCGCAAGAATACGCATGTTCTGTTGCCGGTCACTTGCCGTGCTTCGGCCGATTACCGCTTCCCGAAGAAAAAACGGATGCCCTAAGGCCGTACTT
The DNA here is from genome assembly GCF_048455015.1 of Haemaphysalis longicornis. NCBI lineage: Eukaryota > Metazoa > Arthropoda > Arachnida > Ixodida > Ixodidae > Haemaphysalis > Haemaphysalis longicornis. The sequence continues at coordinate 22,423,638 of NW_027526266.1, forward strand.
CGGCCGTTCTCTTTCTCAAAATCGGGAGCCGTAAGAGACCTGAATATCTGGCAGCCGTTTAGCTGCCGTTGTGCGTCCGGACACGGGCGGACGGAAAAATACCGAAGCGCTGGTTGCCGAATGTTGGCCGTTCAACGCATGACCAGTGGCTTCCAGAACCTGGATGTTGGCCGGACATGCCAGAAAGCGGCCATAGACGGGCCGGTCTTGGGGCACACTTTCTGTGCCGCCTGGTGTATTGCCTCCACAGAAGTCCGTTTTTGATGAAAAACGTGAGAACCCCCGCTCACTTTCCTGTTACGAGTGTTCCAACCCTCTCCCAACATATCCGTAGAGTCGGGTCTTTATCTTGTTCCCGCCGAAGCTCCTGCGCGGTTACTTGGATGACGTTCAAGACCCCTGTTGGGCTCCTTCTGCGTGTCGTAGGTCCTTTCGTCCCCATGACGACTTGGGTGGAGGGTGCGGCAGTCACGTCACCACTTGTCTCTGCGGCGCATGATAAGCTGCCCTTTTCCCTCCATGTGGGATCCGGATCTGAGGCGTCGCGTGCCCCTGGAATATTTCCCACAATGACATCATGAATTGGCGTCTGCATACACCTTGCGGTAGCCTTTCCAGAGAAATAAGGCGTTAATGCTTCCACAAATGCCTCTTCGACCTCGACGCTTTCGCCATTTGCTAGAAGCAGTGAAGCTTTTGTCCCTATCATCGCCGAATCGGTAACCAGGGACCTACGGACCACCAATGTATTGCTTCCGGTGTCCCGCAACACAGAAACCTTCTTCGCGAAGAGTTCCCCTTCGAGCACTGGAAGTCGAGGCCTCGTGGAGTTTTTTTGTACCGCGCGGGCAACCCTCGTTTCTTGCCCCCTCTCTGGACAGGGATGATCACAAAGAGGACTCCCCTCCCTGTCTTTCGAAGACACGCATTGGCGTTCTGTTTGTGACATACAGCAAGGTGCCGCCTCCTTGCTGTTAGCTCGTTTAGGGCAAGACTTGACGTTATGGCCCACTCGGCGGCAATCCGAACAGTACGGTTTCTTTGCCCTCGACCGACAATCTGAGGCTTGGTGACCCACCTTGCCACACAAAAAGCACCGAGGTGTTCTGGCTAGGTTCGTCATATTCCTCGCCTCCTTTGACGACCCAGCGTCCTGCGTTTCCTTAAAGCGCAGCAGGTTGATTTGATGCTGGGCCTCGAGTAAGTGATCGGCGGCCTGCGTCATTTCCGCGACTTTCGTGCAGTCCATTTCCCGTAGGAAAACTGCTAACGCGCTGTGGCAGTTGGTCAGGAATTGCTCCGAGACAATTAACTCTCGTACTCCGTCATAGGTTTTAGGAGTACCTGCCATCTCCACACAGCGGTCGAAGAAACTCTCTAGTCTAGTCGCATATTGCTTCGCCGTCTCACTGTCTTGCGGCTTGCTCTGCCGGAACCTTTCCTGGTAGCCTTCAGTCGTAAAATGGAACCATTGCAGCAGTGCCAGTTTAGTCCTATCATAATCGACGGACTCGTCAGGAGACAGCCGTCCGAAGACCTCCAAAGCTTCTCCGGCTAGACACAAACTTAGCGCTGTGGCCCATTTCTCTTTCGGCCAACGCTGTCCGTTCGCCACGTGTTCAAAACGCTTCAGATAAGCGTCCAAATCATCACGAGCTTCATTGAAGACAGGAATGAAGTTGTACGGATTGACATTAAAGACACGGCTTTCCGCAGAATGCGCGTCACCAGCAGTCGGCCCAGAGCCTCTACTTTCCCCTATTTCTGCCAACCTGAGTATTAGCTGCAGGTTCTTTTCTTCCTGCTCGAGTCGCACTCGGGCAGCCTCGCACTCCTGACGGCTAGCCTCTCGTTCTGCCGCCCTCTCATCTCGCGCTTTCGCTAGAGCATCGTCAACCCACGCACACAACTCCGCCTCACGCAACCAAAGACGCTCCCCGGTGGCAACTAACTCCCGCACGTTAATCGTACACCAATAAAGGGATACGTGTCGCACCGTAACCACTCAATGCGCTAACGCCATCGTCCTGCCGTGGACACCAAATTTGTGAGGAGGGGAGAAACCCCCTCTGCAGGATTTTGAGTAGGGTGTGTTCAGTGGCGACGGGGGGTAGCCACAGGCACCAGTTAATGAGAAGAGGGCGCTTTGAGAGGTTATAAAGACAACATGTATTACAGAACCAAGCACGACGCAGACAATATTACATAGACGATAGACTACCAAAGAGCTCGCAAAACCCAAAAGAAATAACCATTCTACAAACGTGACATCAAGAAACCCAAAACGTCTAACTAATGTGCAGAAAAAGCTATACTTCTAAACGCCACAAAAGCGCCACAGAAAAGTTCAGAAAGAGTTCACTGTGACATGGCCTAGTACTCGGGGCGTCGGGGTGTCGCGTTGCGTTGCGCTGAGGGCCGCGTCGGGAAGTCTCGCGTGTTGGGCCGCTGACGATGCAGCTCCGTGGCAGCTCTTCCACGAACGGTACTTGCGGGAGTGGTCGTGGCCGGAACCTGGTCACCACCGCGCTCCACGTCACCGAAGGCCGCGGGCAGTCGGCACCCGGTAGCCACCGGTAGACGATGATCTCCAGGCCGTGGTCGTTCAGGACCGGGGCACGACGCGGCGCGTGTGCCTGCCACGGGCCAGGACACTGGGGAATAGGACGCTGGTCAGAGGAGGCCTTGGCGTCAGGTAGATCCCTCCGAGCTTGGGTCCCCGAGAGCCGATGAGCTCTCGATCTGCGCCTAGACGCTGCTCTCCTTGAACCATTCTCTCGGAACTCCTCCACTGGAATGGCCGTCCTTCCTCGTTCCCCTCTGGCCTCGTCACCGCTCCGTTGTGGCCGGCTCTCATAGGTCACTCGCGTTCGCTGTCATCGACTCGTGTAGCCTGTCACTTCTTTTTGGGCCCTGCCAAAACGAGGACAATCCCTTCACTGGCATGTGTCCGCGACGTCGTCATCATCGTCGTCCACGCCGACTGAGCGCTTCACCTTACAGCCTGATAAGACAGGGCCGAAAGGCAGAGCTCCCCAGGAAGACGGTGGAGCAAGGGAAGTCGTCGTGGATAGGAACCTTGGCCGCGATAACGAAAAGAGAGCACAAGACGCTGGGGAGCAGCGCAAAAAGATAGCTTTTGAAGCACGCAGACAGGCTGGGTTTTACAACTGTGGTGAGACGGGACATTTTGCTGCGAGTTGCAAGAAGGGAAAACTCGTCTTTCACGTGCTAGATGAGAGTGAGGGCAGCAGGCAGTTTCTAGAGCCGTAGCCACGTGAGCTAGTGGTCAACGGTAAACCGTGCCGAGTTCTTCGCAACTCCGTAGCGACGGTATACATGATCCACCCTTCGTACGTTTAACCGGATCAGCTGACGGGACAGTGTGTCTGGCTTAAACAGGCCGTGGCAGCACGAAACGTGCGCCTGCCGATTTCCAATGTCAGTATCGGAGGTCCGTTTGGTGAACTTGTCACGCAGGCGGCGGTATCCCCACAACTTCTTCCAGAATACAGCTACCTATTCTCGAACAGGTCGGATCAGCTGTTTCGCGAAAAGGGGTACAATTTCGAAAAACTTCGAGCAAAGAATCAGCTGAGCTCGCCGCGAAGGGCTCAAGTAGCGGTAGTGTCGCCACCTCTAAGAGGAACGGCGAGACTCGGATAGGTAGCGAGGATGGGGCATATACGGAGGCACACGACAGAGGGCAGCGTAAGTACAGTGTGTAAGGCCCATACTGTGAGCGGAGATGTGTCAGCGGCGTTTTCGGGGTGCTCAAGTTCACGGGAGGCCTTGAAAGCGGCTACCGACGCGAACGTGTGCAGTTCGCAAGGTAACGGCGTTCCGTCGGAAAGCGAAAACCGTGACGTAAGCGAAAGGAGGCAACACGAGTCCGCTGAAACAGCGGTTGTTTCTCCGGACGCGATTTCCAAACCGAGTAACGATGTGGCACAGCCGGCAGTCGAGACACTGAACGGTTTTCACAGTGCCTCTAAGCTTAACGACGACGCTGCAACAGAGCGAGTCGCTAGCGTTCCACCTGAAACTCAGATACTCGATGTCAAGCGACGGCCAGCCGAGCTAGTAGGGATTTCGGTGTCGCCGGGGGGTGAGCCGTCTTCTGAGACCGGGCCGCCCATACATAGATTGGCCTTGACAGCCGGAAACGAGAGCGAAAACACCCTTCGGTGTTCGCTCAACGACAGTGTCGCAAACAAATGCGGCAACAGCTCTCATGCGCGCCTGCCTAGTGGCAGCGCCGCCCACTCGCTTTGCGCCGGGTCTCACCGCACCACGCAGCGGCCGAGAACGAAAGCGCACGCCTTGCTCGAGCGGTGGAATGTAGAGCAGTTTCCTCCGCGCGCTCGAGACACGTCTCGGAAGAAGGCCGATGTCCACTCGACCGGTCGCAGTCGCTTTCAGAGAGCGGGGGCACCTAAAGTACGATAGAAAAAGGGGAAAGCTCAGGTCAATGACGAGAGCTCAAATTGCCGCTCTCAGCGCGAGAAGTGGCTTGTAGACGCCTGACTTCCTCAATTTCATTGTTTTTCGTGAATCAGGTTTCGCCGTTTACGATTACGTTCTTTTTGTGTGGGACATTTCCAATCACGCGAAATGTCACCCTTCAAGTTTGTGCACTTCTCTAAAGTACTTCTGGGCTAAAATATAACTAGTGTAGTTAGTTATTCGCGTATTTTTTCGCAACTAAAGGCCTGGTAGAGCTTTAGTGAGGATTTGTCTTCGCACTTGCCGGCGATGCGGTTGTGTCTTCTTCTGTTATACTGTTCCTTGCCTGACCAAGACAGAGATGTTCTTGGGGAGACCAGTGACCGGTCCGGAGAAGCTCCAGCACGGTGTCGTACAGCCCAGGCCTGTCGTCGAGCATCTGGCGAGCACTTCTCTCTGAAAGCATCCCTCCGGACAACGGTTGAAGGCCCTTATCCATCGGGATCTCGGACCCCCGGCGGAGAACCAGTTACGACTGAGCTCGTCGCTGGGCTTCGTCTCATCACTCCTCGGCTGTACCGTCGCAGAAGCTTCTCACTAAGTCCGCGTCGTCGGATGGAAGTCCAAGCCCAAACACGATACCGTGGGTGGTAGTCGGCGTCTCGGTGTTGGAGGTTGTAGCGCCAGGCATCCACCAGCTGCTGGTCCGTTGTACGAACTCGAGCGAGCTGGCGGGCTTCCTCCGCACGCTGAAGGTATCCTTGGACGTCGGGGTTGAGGTCGTCGTCTTCTACATCCGGAAGCATGGCGTCAAGCATAGTAGTCGGTCGTCTTCCGTAGACAAGCTCGAACGGCGTCATCTGCGTAGTTTCCTGGATAGCCGTGTTGCACGCAAACGTGATATACGGTAGGACTTCATCCCAAGTCTTATGTTCAACGTCGACGTAGATAGAAAGAATATCCGCGATTGTCTTGTTCAGGCGTTCTGTTAGTCCGTAGGTTTGGGGGTGGTACGCCGTCGTTCTCCGGTGATCAGTGTTGCAGTTTCGCAAGATTCCTTGCATGAGCTCCGCATTGAAGGCCGTTCCGTGGTCCATGATTAAGACTTCCCGGGCTTCATGTCGCAGCAGAACTTGGCTAAGAAGAACTTTGCGAGTTTTGTGCAGACCCCCTAGGAAGAGCGGTGATCTCTGCGTAGCACGTCGTGTAGTCTGTCGCTACGATAATCCACTTCTTTTCGGATCGGGATGTAGGGAACGGGCCCAGAAGGTCCATTCCAATCTGTTGGGCCTAGATGGGACGGCGATTGGCTGCAGAATTCCGGCGGGTCTCATCGGTGGTGGTTTAAATGCAGAGCATTTGTATGACTCACTATGTCACCCGTGCGTCGGCGTCCGCAGCAGCCAGCCCCTCCCTACATTGTTACCGACGCAGTTACCGACGCTTGGTTTCGATCCCACGACCCTGCGGGCGGAACGCAAGGTACATGGTGCTCTACCCACTGCGCCACAAAGCCGACACAGAATGAAAGGCTATGAACGCGCCTTATACCTTTGACTGATTCAAACTACGTCAAGAAGCGGCTGATACTACGCATTCACTACCTGTGGGCGGAACGCGAGGTACATGGTGCTCTTCCCACTGCGCCACAAAACCGACACAGAATCAAAGGCTAAGAACGCGCCTTATATTCTTGACTCATTCAAACTACGTCGTCAGCGGCATGCGTTGGCGACTCAGCGGCGTGCTAGCGGCGTGATAGCTGCGTGGTGTACACGTGATAGCACCAACCCCCGAAACACTAAACGTTAACGCAATACACCCACCCCCTATGGGACGCATTTACTCGAGTCCCCCTCGCGGGGAGATGGGCCCATTTTTCGTCGGTGGCAGTAACGGCAGCTCCGGACGTAGTGGGTGACGTCAAATGTAAGGCAGGGCCAGTAGTACCTCACTTTGAGTTTTGCAAGTGTGAGCTGTGCCCAGATGTCCGGAAGATTGGTCGTAGTGGCACGCTTCCAATGTTTCGTCACGAAGGGGTCGGCACGCTGCTTGGCGGCTAGGTCGCCCTCCGTCACGACTCCGAAGTACGCGCTGTCTTCATCGGAGTCTTGTGGTGGTGGGTCGACGGGGGCGCGGGACAGGCTTTTGGCGTCGGAGTGTTTCCTTGCGGATTTATAGGCGATTGTAACGTCGAACTCTTGCAGGCGCAAGCTCCACCACCAAAGTCGGCCAGAGGGGTCCTTCAAATTGGCGAGTCAACACAGCACATGGTGGTCTGTCACAACCTCGAACGGCCTACCATACACGTATGGGCGAAATTTTGAAATGGCCCATATGATAGCCAGGAACTCTTTCTCGGAGGCAGAGTAGTTTTTCTCTTCCTTCGAGAGCCCACGGCTGGTATAGGCGATTGCCTTTTCTCAACCGCTTTGCTTTTGGACGATGACGGCACCCAAGCCTATATCACTGACGTCCGTGTGCATTTCCATTTCCGCGTTTTCATCGAAAGCAGCGAGCACGGGTGGGCTTTGCAGGCGTTTTTGCAGTTCACAGAATGCTTTTTCTTGGTCGTTTTGTCAGCTAAAAGGGGTGCTATCTTTTGTCAAGCGTGTGAGTGTCTCGGCAATGCGTGCGAAGTTTGCGACGAAGCGCCGGTAGTATGCGCACAGTTCGAAAAATCTTCGCATGCTTTTCTTGTCTTTCGGCCTTGGGAAGTTCGCAATGGCTGAAGTCTTTGCCGGATAAGGTAGGACACGTCGACGACGTGGCCCAAGAACATGGGGTCCTCGTACGCGAAACAGCACTTCTCAGGCTTCAGCGTTAACCCCGACGTACGAATGGCCTCGAGTACGGACTCAAACCTTGCAAGATGTTCGTCGAAAGTCCGGGCGAATACCACAACGTCGTCGAGGTATACTATTTATTTATTTATTTATTTATTTATTTACTTACTTATTAATACCTCCAAGGCCCCCGGGAGGGTATTACATATTACAATACAAAGAAGACGATTAGTCAAGATAAGCATTTTCAATGGCACTCTTGAATTTGGCGTTAGTGGTAATGGCGGCAATGTTGGAGGAAAGGTTTTCCATTCGTGCGCAGTGAAGATAAAAAATGAACGTTGAAAAGTTGTGGTCCGGGTGCGTGGGACATACACAGCATTGGGGGGAGAATGGCGAGAGATACGATGCGCTTGAACTATGATCTGGTTATTGCGGGGGAGAGAGTAAAAGAACCGGTGATAAAGGCAGAGACGAGATATTTGGTGGCGGCATTCCAATGATGGCAGGTGGAGCTGACGTTTCAATGCTGAGATGCTAGAACGGAAAGAGTATACTGATAGAATGAAGCGCGCGGCACGATTTTTGAACGGATTCGATGGAGCGCGAAAGGTTAGCTTGATGCGGGTCAAAAACAGCACTGGCGTACTGTAATTTCGGCAAGACAAATGTTTTGTACGCTAATAATTTAATTGCAGTCGGAGCGGAGGACAGATTTCTACGCAAGAAGCCGAGGGCACGGTTATCAGAACTAGTAATGTAGTTGATGTGATGGGTCCAAGTTACATCGTGGGAGATGATAATACCTAGGTACTTGAATGAGTCAGTGGCAACAATGGCGGCGTTATTACAGACATACGTGGAATTTATATAATTGCGCCGTCGGTTGAAGGAAACTAATGAGGACTTGCTAACGTTAATTTTCATTACCCATTTCAGGCACCATTCCTGAATATTAAACAAGTCTTGTTGAAGGATAGCGGTATCGTCTGAGGTTAGTATGGGCCGGTAAATTACGCGATCATCTGCGAAAAGGCGGATATTAGATGAGACAGTAAGCGGCAGATCAAAAATGTAAATTAGAAATAATAATGGGCCGAGACCTGTTCCCTGGGGAACACCAGATAGTACAAAGAATAAGCAGGAAGAGTGCGAATTTACATCAACAAACTGCTTGCGGTGGATTACAAAATTTTGCATCCAATTAAGAACATCCGGATGTAGGTTTAAACCGGAAAGTTTGAGTAGGATTCATGCGTGATGTACTTTATCGAAGGCCGTCTCGAAGTCCAAGAATAGTGCATCAACGGGAGCATTTTTGCCCAGATAAGTATGCAAATCGTGAAGAAAAAGGGCAAGCTGGGTGTCACAAGATACATTTTTATGAAAACCGTGCTGATTTGGATGGAAAAAGTTCACAGATTATAGAAAGGAAACTATCCCAGTCGAAAAACACAACAGAAAAATACGACAGAATGATCCTGTGAGGGAAAGGACATCCTGTAGTCTGTAGTAAACTCTGTCCTGTAGTCTGTAGTAAATCATGTCCTGTAGTCTGTAGTAAATCCTGTCCTGTATTCTGTAGTAAATCATGTCCTGTAGTCAGTAGTTAATCCTGTCCTGTAGTCTGTCGTAAGTCCTGTCCTGTAGTCTGTAGTAAATCCTGCCCTGTAGTCTGTAGTAAATCCTGTTCTGTAGTCTGTATAAATCCTGTTCTGTAGTCTGTAGTAAATCCTGTCATGTCTGTTTTCGTAGTAAATCCTGTCATGTCTCCAATTTCAACTTGTTTGGCATAAGAAATTTACTTCCCGTGATGTTTTTTTCTATTAAGTACCTGAAGTATGCAGGATATGCATAATAATTTCAATAAAAATATGACCAACAAAAGCATTTGGGGTCATTCTTGCCTTTCTGGTACAAGCTTGAAATTGTTTTCAGTGAATAACTGATTTCAGAAAGCTGTACCAAAAGGCATTTAAGCAATGCAACTAGTGGTACATTCAGGCATGCAATACAAAAGTTTGATGTTACGCAGACTGCACATGCCTGATCACAGTCCGAAAAAAAAAGCAGTTTGCGGTGCTTATCCATTTTATTTTCCTATTTTTACAACACTGTTCCTGGGCACTACCGTGGCTTCACTTTTTGTCATGGAGAGGCTTTTACTGCCCTCTTATGTTGCTGTTACACCAAACAAATAATTTTTGTTTCATTGCCAAATATAAAAACAAAATATGGCGCGTTATTTGTATGCTCCATGATCGTGCTGACTTGGAAACGGTCAGAACTATAATTTCTTTTAGTACAAAACAGCTTTCATCCGCACGTCATGCGAAACTGCTCCTGCTGCAAATTCACGGGAACCTGGACGCTGGTACACGCCGGACGCGGAAACTCGTGGATCCAGCAGCCGCTGGAACGTAACGCTGGAACACGCCCGAGACCACGCCGTCTCCAGCGAATAGCGTGGCCGATGCTCGCGCTCGGCTTTTTTTTCTTTAATAGCCGTGTAATTGCAAACCCGCATAGCTGTTAACAAGAAATACAGAAGTCATTCCTTCAGGGAAACCTCAGTAGCGCTACAAAATTTAGCCAGACTCATTTGGGCACTTTTCAGCTGATTTGGCCGTGCTTCGGAAGCAGGGCCAAATGGCGTCCCATCATCGCGTTCCGTCAATGACGCTCAACGTGTTGATAAAAGCAAATTTATTCTCCCCGATAGAAAAAAAAAATATTAAACGAGCATCAACAATTACCGTTCGAAACTTCGTTCATTATATTAGTTGGGGCCATTAAAACACAAGGGAACAAATATTTATTTTACACTGCAAAACGTGAGAGAACGTGAGAAAATTAAAATAGAGAGTCAATCTTTAGCTGGAATGCTTGCATTTGTGAACCTTGTTCCGTTGCATTCGCACAGCAAGGCGTGGAAGGGTATCCTGTGGCGAAAAGCGCACGTCTCTGTGGTGCTGCACTGTCTTGAAGAGTACGCACGCACAATCCCTGCCGAAGTCACGCAGGGATCGTTGCAAGATCAGTCGATTGTCGAAGCACATCGCACGTATTCCAAATCACACTGCCTGCGAGATTCGTCGCATTCACTCACATTAAAGTGCCAATTATCCCAAGCACCCCGCTTAGACGTCGCTGGAGGAGTCCTCACATCGAGATGCTTGAAATCCGGACCACTGATCTTGCTTTTACCACAGCTTCCGAAGCTTCAAATGTTGCTGCTGACACTCCGCGGAGACATAAGATGCACGTTTTTACAAAAAAGTTAAGCCTAACTTCAACTAGGCAAAGCGCCGATGTGAAATGTGAACGAGCCACTGGGCCACGCAGCCACCGCAAATTTTGACCGGGAGACGAACAGCAGGAGGGAACAAAGCAGGAGGGAACAAAGGAAGGGTAAGGAGGGAACCGGCCGATCACGAGAAGTTGTTTCGCGACCCCTCCTCACCCCTCTCGATTCTTCGTATTGTGGTCTCCCCATCCCGCGAGTTCTGTCGCGCCGCGACATGCCTTCAGTGGTGACGATGCTTCCCCGAACTTCTTCCGAAAGGCCGGGAGGGAAGGCGCGCGTTTTCTTTCTTTCTACATTTATTTTTTTAACACATCTCGGTAATGCAGCGAGTTCACTGGCGCCGTTTCTTTTTCTTTTTCACACAGGTAGCGGCAACTGGTTCGCTGTTTTTAAAATCTTATTTTAACTATTTCGCTTGATTGGACACATGTTTCGCGTTAAAATAAACAAATTGCTCGCTAAAAAATAAAACAACAGCACGCAGATTGAAACAATGGGGCTCTCAAATACACCCAGAAATACATGTCAGAATGTGCACTGCAATTATTACACCCCGTCTTCAAAAAGCACATCTTGCTTGTTTTTTATGCGTCCGTTTTGCCGAGGGGCTACCCTTGCTGCCTGATTCTTTTATCAAACATTGTCCACAGTACAATATATGCAATTGCAATTCAGTCAAAGAACCCAAGGAATATGCGAAGTTCTTTATGTATCCATTTATGTGGTTATGGGGCTACGCTTAGATGTTCCAACAATACAGTGAGTTGGGCTAAGTTGCGTTGTTAATTGCAAATTTGTAGCGAAGGTTTTTTTTTAATCACGGCCAGAATGCTACTGGCGGCAATGCAACAAACGTTCATTGCAACAGACGCTTGCAATGCAATTGAACGAGATGACCGTCACTTGCACGCAGCATTGTTTCCGTGGAGCTAATCTCAATTTCAAACACCGCAACTAAATTAACATCCAGGCTTCGTCATTCACAAGGCTCTGTTGTTATGGCAAATTGAAAATAACACTTGTTTCGAAATAGGCAGTCATAAAATCCCATGAAGTAACATAGTGCAGGGCACGAAGTTGAGCCTACCACTGCACGAGCTTAGCCTCTTCTACGTTTATCACAAACAATATAGTGCACATTGTTTTTCGCAGTATTATTGTGAGAAGAATAGCGGGAAACTTGCGCTTTTGCGCGCCCTTGCCTTTCTTTGGTGGGGAGTCCTTGACATGGCGCCGGTTGAGCTCCTGCGTGGTGGCCGCTTACTCGACACCCTTTAAGGCCACTTATTTTGGTGAACCACCGCCACCTCGGGTCGGACATCGCTGCCGGGTCGATGTCTCCAATGGTCTCCATTTCTTGAGGGGGCGAATAGCCTCGAGCTGATGCGTCGGCGAAGCCGACGGGCGAGGCGTTGTAGCGGCTATGACTGGCGAGGCTTAGCTCACCCGTCGGTGTGGCGCAGTCTTCTTGTGGCAATAAATTACATTTCGATGGCCTAAACGTTTCCCTGGTAATGTCCAGTGATTCCTTGCACCTTGCCCGTTCACCTAGAACACTCATTACTGTTTGACAAACGTAGTTCGTTCATTTAAACGTACAAACACTGAGCGGATGAAAAACGTGTCTGCGCCATTGGACTCCCTAACGGCTCTTTCTTCACCCAGGGAAAAACCGGTCCTACATCGGCGGGTCTTCTTCCAAGCAAGTCTGTGCATGAATTCTGGGCGGTCAGACGCGCGCGCCGTTGTTCGCATAATGACGTATAACCTGATACCTTACGAAGGCCGGTCTCCTCTTGAACACCGGTTGCCGAAAATTGTGCGGCCGTTCGCTTGCCATAATTCGGCCGAGGACCGCTAACCAAATGAAAAACGTACATTCGGACGCCGTAAGTCGGCCGGTCTCCTTTATAACACCGGCTGCCCGAAGAAACCGAATATTCTGCCGCAGGACGCGCGGTTCACCGTTGAAAGAGCGGATGCGCGGCAGCCGCGCTACGGCCGGTCTCCTTTCGAACACCAACTGCCACAAGAATAAGGGTATCCTGTGGCCGGTTGCTTGCCGTGCTTCGGCTGAACACCGCTTCCCGAAGAAAAAACGGATGCCCTAAAGCCGTACTCTTGCCGATTTCTTTCTCAACATCGGCAGCCGAATGGCAACTCAATATCTGGCAGCCGGGCAGCTGCCTTTGTGCGTCTGAACACGGGCGGCCGGAGAAATACCGAAGCGCTGGTTGCCGAATGTTGGCCGTTCATCATTGATCAGTGGCTGCCAGAACCTGGATGCTGGCCGGACATACCAGAAAGCGGCCATAGACGGGCCGGTCTTGGGACACACTTTCTGTGCCGCCTGGGTAGGCATTGAGTCTACAGGTTTTCCAGTTTTCCGAGTACCATTTGCCCGCCATCCTTCAAGGGGTCTGATGTTATCTGATTTTCACCAGGTGCTTTGTCACCTTTCATTTCTTTCAAAAGCCTTCTTTATGTCTTCTCTCGTTACTGATGGGGTGTCTCTCTCCTCTGAACTACTTTCTCGTTCGACATTATACTAGATGTCCCGGCTACTGTAGAGATGTCTATAGAGCTCCTCCTCTACTATGACTATTTTATCCCTGTTTGTGATGACATTGCCTTGCTTGTCTTAATTGCATACATCCCACGACTAGACGCATCTTCACGGCTTTCAGGCTGTCTCCATTCTTTACAGCATATTCGATCCTCTCCATGTTATACTTCCGTATGTCAGCTGTCTTACGCTTATTGATTGACTTCGAAAGCTCCGCTAGTTCTGTTCTCTCAGCTGAGGTGGCGATTGTCATGGTTTGCCGTTTCTTTATTAGATCTTTCGTCTCCTGGGAAAGGTTTCCCGTATCTTGTCTAGCCACCGTGCCCCCGACTTCGACTGCATACTCCATGATTATTCATGTTACGATTGTCGCTGGATTGTCGCTGGCTAGTTGCTTCGCAGCCACTAGAGATTGAGGACCGTGGGTGTATTGGCGTATTCATTGGAGGTTGTGGCCATCACTACACCAAGGTGGCCAGTCCTGCTCTGGTGAGGGGGATCGCTTTCTTCACTATGCCTTAATACGTCTACGAGCTACGAGGTAGCCAAAATTCTCCCTGCTCTGTGCTAGCTGGGAGGCGTGGCAACTGCGTGTTCGGTCAAAGGCTGGGCTGTGCGCGATCGCACCTATAGTTGCTCATGCCTGAGTCGAAGGAACGTATGACTGAGCGAGTAATAAGCCGCAGCGAAAGTTATCGCTGATGAAAAAAAGAATGCGGGCCTATACACCCTATGAAAGTGGTTGTAGAGCAACGCTGTTAATTACACTCAGAAAGATTACTCATGCGATGCCACTTGAATTTACACACGTGGCTCTACAAAGAGTAAAAGCAGATACAAGTGAAATGCACTTAATCACACCCGTTATTACTTCAAAGAGGTATTTTTTCTAAGGTTAAATAAATGCATGATGCTTAAACTGTGGTTGGTTGAGATGTATTGGTGAAGAACATGAGTGGAAACTCCTTTTTTCTAAAATAAAGGAAGCTCATACCCGGTGTTAGGCGATTTCGCTCCTTCTTCGTCTCTGCTGCAGCCGACGGAGGCGACGAGATCAGCGGCAGAGACGGAGGAGAAGTGAGATGCCATTCGTTGGTGTTAGCTTCCTCTAGCGCATGCACAAGGCCCGCACAAGACCGCTACACGTGCAGTGGACGGAGCGCACAGCGGCTCCAGACGTCGCGTGACTCTGTCACGTGGCATTCAGCGAGAACGCAGGGGGTAGACCCACAGATGTGCTCGGTGATTGCAGCGTCTGTCGCCCGTTTCATTCCACTTCCGGTCACCGTAGCGTACGGACGCGGAATCATGAGCTCCGAAGGAGCGGCGATAACGGCCCAGTCTGGCCGCGGTAAGAGGATTTCTGCCAACGACTCCCAGGATTATCAAGTGCTTTTGCCCCAGTTGCCCACCGGTCAGTCTGTTTTGAATACTGTGTTTCTGCATGCCGACATGCGTGCACGCCCGTATCGTGTCGAGGACTTTCGAGACGCTTTGACGCGTCTCGCTTTGCTCGCCGACGTGGTGGCATTGGGGGCGTATCAAATGAGTCACGTTTGGGCCGTGACTTTTAAGTCAGCGGAAGGCGTCAAAAAAATGTTAGCCCAGAGTGACGTAAAAGTGAAGGACCGCCGGTGCATTGCGATAGACCCTTCAAACCAGGAAGTTCGGCTGAAGCTTCACTGGCTTCTTTACAATGTGCCGGATGAAGAAGTTTGCGCTGCGTTCGCTCCCTACGGACGTGTCGTCGAAGTGCGCAAGGAGCGTTGGCGTGTGGACGGCATACGGGGTAAGGGCTCAACTCTGCGGTCGATGGCTCTTAAGTTGAAACCGGGAGTGACCATGGACAACCTGCCGCATGAACTCCGAGTTGGGGTGGATAAGGCTCTCGTCGTTGTCGCCGGCAGGGCCCCCCAGTATTTGCGCTGCAACACCAAGGGCCATATCCGGCGCGACTGCAAAGTGCCGCGCTGTTCCTCCTGCCGCCGCTACGGGCATGAGGCAAGTGCGTGTGTCAAGACGTATGCCAGCGTCACCGGGCCGACGAGGGAGGAAGACCTCCGCGAAAACCTCATGGACGAGGCGGACGCGGAGGAGACTGCAGCCGGAACCACCGATGAGGCAGCAACGGAGCAGGACCCGGCGGGAAGGGTTGAGGCCGAGGCTGGTCGGAGCGCTCCTGAAAAGGATCAGCCTGGTGAGCTGAAGACACTTCCCCCCAACTCCTCGTCGAGCAAGGATAGTGGCACCAAGGTGGTGCATCAGGAGACACCGCCGGCTCCCGCAGTGGACGACGAACTCATGGAACTCGGTGGTGACGATGCTAGCGTTGCCGCCGGAAAGCGTCAGCGTGAGAACAACGTCACCAGCCAGGGCACCGATGAGTCCAGCAGCGGTGAGCCGCCAGCGAAGGCGGTTTTGGGGCGACGTGTGGGCTACAAGTCCAAACCAAGCGTTCCCCCCGACCGGCCTACGCCCCCCGGAAAGCCCACGTAGGACTGGACTGGTCCTCCGAAACGTTTGTCTGCATGCCATTCTACTGGGTTGGTGCGCAATAGAGTATCGAGGCAGGGGGGTGTGTTGAGTTCGGGGATTAGTGGTTACATAGCTTAAGGCGTCCTTTCATCTTTCATTAGTGTTCAGTTCACCGCATAATTTGAGTTGTGCCACCTTTAATGTACGCGGATTGTCTGAGCGTAAGCGTCAGAACCAGTTGTACAGGCTTATCAACGAGAAAGATTTATACGTGGTAGCCTTACAAGAAACGAAAGTGGAGAGCGAGCAGAGCACAGAAAGAATGGTGAATGTGTTCAGTTCACGATATCAGGTCTGTGTAAGCCACGCGGTGGGCTTATCGGCAGGATGCGCACTTTTATTTCGTCAGAGTTGCGGCGTTGTTATCCAAAATGTAACGTCCAGTGTGCCTGGCCGGTTTGTTGTATGCGATTTACCGTTATCGTCGCGAGAGTGGCGAATTATGTGTGTGTATGCGCCGACTTAAGCGGATGAAAGGAAAGTCTTCTTTGAAGACTTAAGGCCGTGGTTTGGTACAGAGCGGGCTATTGTATTTCTAGGGGATTTTAACTGTGTGTGCTCTGGCTCGAGATAAATCCAGTTGTACACCGTTTCGTGATGGTAGCACAATTGCACTGAGCGAAATCGCAGCAGATTTCTGTTTAGAGGATGTGGGGGATGCCTTGGATGGCACAGGAGCGGTACATTTTACTCATTTTCAAGGTGTGAGTCATACGCGTTTAGATAGAGTCTGTGTATCCCTTGACCTTGTACCAGAGTGCGCAGAGTATAATGTTACGCCTGTGTCTTTTAGTGACCACTGCCTGGTCTCTTTCTTGATTGGTAAGCGAAAAGAAAATGGGAAGAAGTTTAACTGGAGCCTGTTGAAAATGAATCGCCAATTATTGAAGGATGAAAAATTTGTACTAGAGGTCACTGAAAATATTAGAACATTAATGGAACAGAAAAATTCTAGCTGTGCGGCTAAGTGGGAGAGATTCAAAGAGAGAGAGAGAGAGAGAGAGAGAAAAAAAAATTTATTTCTCCAGCAGAGGCTGATGGGTGGGCGTCGCCCCGTGGAAGGCGTCCCTAGTCCGGGATGCCTTGACTTCGGCTGGCCGTCCGTGCTCGGGTCACCAACTTAAGCTGGATATCCGGGTCCGGGCTGGCCAGGGAAGCCCTCCACTGCTCGAAGGTTGGGTTGGAAAGGGGGGGCATTCAAAGAAGGGATTAAGCTGAAAGCCTCGGAACGGTCAAGTGCCTTACATCATGATAAAACGAAAGAAGAAGCCCTGCTCAGACGCAACCTAGAAACACTTTTAGCACTAGAGAGCCAGTCACCGGGACTGTGTAAGGATGATATTAAAATCGTGAAACAACAGTTGGAGTCTATCGAAGAAGTAAGGTACCATGGGGCAATAGTCCGAGCCAGAGCGGAGAAGTTTTTGCTGGGTGAAGCACCAACCAAGCGAGCTCTTTGCTCTGAAAAACGTTACGCCACCAGAAACAGAATCAGTGAAATAGATTTCAACGGGCATGTATCAAGTGACCAGAGAATAATATCGAACGTCTTTTGTGAGTATTACGATGGTTTGTTTGCATGTCAACCGGTAAACTTAGATCGGTTTAGGGAAGAGTTGATGCGTTTCTTGACGGTCATTGACGATGAGGTTAAAGATATTCTGGAAGTTTCAATTACACCTGATGAAGTTAAGAAAGCAATTGACGATTTAAATCCGGGCAAGTCTCCGGGACCAGACGGGATGTGCGCGGCGTTTTACAAAGCGTTTCGTGATGACCTCAGTATAATATTGTGTGAGCTCTATACGGCAGCATATGAGCGGGATAGATTGCCACCATCTTTCTCAAGTTCGCACATTGTGCTCATACCTAAAACAGATGACAGGGATGAACTAAAGAAGGTCACAGCGTATAGGCCAATCACGTTAACTAACGTCGATTATAAAATATTAATGGAAATTCTAGCAGGGAGGTTACAGATGGTGATAACAGATATAGTGGGGGAGCACCAAACATGTGGTATAAAAGGAAGATCTATAACAAGTAATATACACGTAGCGAGAAGCATCCTAGAATGTTGTGACAGTATAGACTTAATTGTAGCCATGCTCCAAAGAGACCTCGAAAAGGCCTTTGATAAAGTCTCTCATGAAATGCTTTTTAGCATCTTGGAACAAGTAAACTTGGGAAGAATAATAACGGGGGGTGTACAAATGGCTTATAAAGGGTGTTCGACAAGTTTGTTTATTAACAAGTCGGTGGGTCGTCCAATCAAGGTCACACGTTCGGTTCGCCAAGGGTGCCCGCTTTCGCCTTTACTTTTTTGTTTATACATTGAGGCCCTCTGCGCAAGCGTAAATAACAACAGTATTCATGGCTTTCGGTTGCAGGCATGTGAGGTCCGTGTACTTGCCTATGCGGACGACATTGCTTTTTTGTGCCGTGATACAGAAAGTATCAGTACCACCATTAAAATACTTAATTCCTTTTGTGAATATACTGGAAGTTCCGTAAACTGGAAAAAGTGTCTGGGGTTCTGGCACGGGTGCTGGGACTGGACACCCAGTGTGTTTGAAGGTGTGAGCTGGCAAGTTACGCCTGCCAAGTATCTAGGTGTCCCGCTAGAAAATTACCGCGACAGCGAGCCGTACTGGCGAAGCCAGACAGCGGCGTTGCGAGAGAAAGCGGAAAAGTGGGAGGGAAAGGGTAAAACGTTGTCTGTGTTTGCACGGGCGACGGTGTGTAATGTGTTTCTGTTCGCTAAACTGTGGTATGTTTTGCAAGTTATTCATTGTTCCCGTTCAAATGTACAAAGGTTACATCGTGTATGTGCTGTTTTTATCTGGGGCTCGACCTGAGAACGGACGAGTTAAACTAATCTTTTCAGACGTGTGCGTGATGGTGTTTTGTCACTATCGCATGTTTTTCTGCGACAAGTAGTCAATAGATTTTATTTTTGCGTGAGGTGAAGGACCCCCTACTTCGCACTGTAATTCAGGTTAGGTTAGGTAGATTTCTGCCTCAGTTTCTTATTACGTCATCTTTGTGTTATACCGGAGGACTTCACGGATATTTAAAGGAAGTCGTACAGGCAACACAATTTGTATGTTCGCGTTTTTCCATGGAGTATTTGACTTCAGTGTCGAAGAAGAAGTTGTACAGAGATCTCGTTGAGATCTGCTTTCCTGTGCCACTATACAGATCCATGTTTCGAAGTGGACCAGGACAAAATGTTTTGAAACGTGTAAAAGCAATGGTTGTTTCGCCGGGTGTTAAAACTTTTTTCTTCAAGCTTCATGTTGGTGTGCTCCCGGTTAAAACGTGGATGCTTGAGAAGGGTTTGTTCGTGCCCTGGGGAGCAGACTGCTGGCTATGCAAGAAGCCGGAAACTCTTGAACATGTATTTTTGGACTGTTGGGATGCGGTGTTTTTGTGGCATTCTCTTCAGAGAACTTCGAAAAAGGAACTCCCCTTGGATCCTCATGGTGTACGGTTTCTGGCAGTTGAGAACGATAATGGAGTGCCTTACGACCTATTGATGTTGCTGGTCCTCCACGGAATATGGAGGTCTCGATTGGCAGCTCGTTACTCGGACGTTGATGGACGGCCCGCGAGGCAGTATTTCTATGAAAGCGTTCATCGCATTGTAGAAATGTGGAAGGGTCAACTTTGTACATCCGAGTGGCTGCAGGAAGTAGAGAAAGTGTTGTCTATGCCCAGTTTTTAGACATAATACGCTGGCTTAGGCAAGGCTAGCGTTTTTTATCTGTAGCACGTTTTTGTGATGTCTCAAACCGGTAATAAAAAAAATAAAAAAAAAAAGTCTGTCGCCCGCTTCAGCATAGGCTCGCACCTCAATCGGCGAGACAACGGGCTCTCTATCTGTGTATTTATTCGTTCCGGGTTCGATTCCTGGCGGTGCTAGTAACTTTTTTCATTTGTTCCTGGAAGTTTTCTATTGATACCAACGGTCGCGACAGAACCCTTCGGCGGTAGAGGTAAAAAGCTTCTCTTTAAAAAGAAACCAAACGCACTTCGACAAAGAGCAGATGCGACAGATACGGGCGCCTGCATCCGTCTTATCTTGTCTTCGCCCACGACAGTTTAATGATACGCTTTCTTTATCTTCAAGTACGAACCAACTCTCTCAGCAACAAGTTTAAACTGTACCTGACGGTCGATTCACAGATTCGCCACGAAAGAAACTTTTTCACAGGTACGCTCAAAAACATTTCTAATCTCTTCAAACAACTGATTAATTGAAATACTTGTAAAATCAATAAAATGATAGTTTCTATTAAGTTTTCCATAAAATATTAATGGTTTGTTAGCCTCCAGATTGGTCCGGAGAATAGTACGCACAACCGTTCCGACAAAAATACGCTTTAGTTCCGTTATGCTGGGCTTTAAAACAGCGTGTTTTAATTTCCACTAATATAATACCCTAGCATTCTTGGTGATTTTACGGCACTGTGTTCGAACATACGGCCACTAAAACGTTTCAATCCAATCCAATGATAAAACTAAGGCGAGCGCATGGTATAATGGAGGCCTATGACGAGACAGTCGGCTTTGATGTGAGCCGCGTAGACGGTAGCGCCATATTCCTCTCTGGTGCATATAGTAAGAAACTTTATGATCGGCAGCCCACCAGCCCCGCCGCCTCCCACGCATGTGCCGTTGGGTTGTCTCGGGCTACGTGACTCTTCTAGCGCCAGGCGAAGAGGAACAACGCGTTCGCCGCGAGTGAAAGCGAGGCGGGCCTCCTCCTGTGAGCGTTGCAAGGGGCTGAACGGCCTTGAGTCGTGGTCGCCAATGTAGCTACATCATAGGTTTACCAAGCGGTACCACGACTCAACCAGACTAAGCCAAACTTGTGATTGGCATATTGAAAGTTGGCTGCGCTAATTTGCAACCATTTTTTTGGTAACTATCTGATCTTGCTGCAACGTCCGCAGCTGCCCAGATAACGCTGTATGTTTTTATTACACATGTGCTTGCGCGTTAGGGCCACGTCGTCAGTTTGCTCCCTCGCTCGTGTTTTCATCTATCTGTGACCATCAAGATGAACGCCCACCAACTAGCCCAATTTTCTGCTCTGCTTCAAGTCGTTGATTCTATAGCAGCTCTTGTGGAAACGGCCAGCTGGTGACCGTTCGCGTTTCGTTGTCGTCGGTTTTGAAACAGTATACTTCTTACCCTTTCTTATCTTATCTATAGTGCTGATTGAACAGGGGTCACATTTTCCGCTGCACGATGCTCGCCTTTCTCAACCGTTTCGCTGCGGCTGTAAACCTATATCTTGCGCGAAACACTCGTTGAGCTTGCGATAAGTGCACGGTAGCCATAAGTGATAACAAAGGTTTAGAAGCTCAAAGAAAACAAAAAACGCCGCTAATATGCCTCCTATCGCTTGTACAGCTCTCAGCGTCTTTCGGGAAAGCTTGTTTTGCGTTTCTGTGGAGCACATGTAGCCTAAACAGTTTCGCCCGCGTGCTGACTCTGCGCTTGAGCTGCGTTGAACAAAATCGTGCGAGGTTTTTTTTTATTATCTGCCCAGCGGATTTGCAAATTGTTGATTTGCTATCATACCGATGGCTTTAATTTGCTGACCCGAGCCCAGTCTCTCAGCCTTTTACGCGGCATTACGGCGAGTGCGATAGTAGTTTCACAGGTTGCGGAGTCCCCTCCAAGATCCAGAGGCACACTGCAAGCGGGAAGGACTCTTTGCTCAACACACAACTATGCCCAATCTTTCCGAGAAGGTCGCAGTCATCACAGGTGAGGCAACCCGTTTGCAAACGCTTTGCAGCATGACCTTTTCAACACTAAGACTATTTTGTATGCCCACCAGCGTGACGCCCGTGTTTCTTCTGTTCAGTAATGTTCCGTGCAGGGAATTTTTCGTTTTTCTCAGAATTTCCGGCTTTATTTTGGCGGAAAGGGATAAAGGGAATATTTGACACGTCTAGAGAGTTTTAGGAGCCGTCAAGTAAAAACACAAATAATGTCACTAAACACCACCTCACTTATAACCACCTCACTAAACCACCTTTATAACCACCTCACTAAACACCACCTCGTAAAAACCACCTCGCGCTGAAAACAAGGTAATAAATTACCTTGTTTTCATTTGAAAAGTTCACTTAACACTCCGCCGCATTTAGGTTCAAATTTCCGCAGCATCCAAGACAACTTCACATCCAGTTCGTAAAACAGGAGGGAGCATATAGGAAAGAATACTCGGTGAGAAAGAGCTTGTTAAGCGTGACGCGGCGGCGGCTGAAGGCCTGAAGCCTGGTCGTATGTATTCGTGCGCACTACATATACAAAAACGTATTTTCAGGGTCGCTTTAGTCCGCGTGTTGTCAACAAGAAATGGCGGAACAAGTCCCGGCGGCGAGCTAAAATTACTTCAATTCCAAACAATGTCTGTTCTTTTTCATACGAGCAGTTTTGACTTTGAGCGTTACCATGTAAAGTAAGCACGCTAAAAACATAGAATGCACAGTCAAGCGCTGTTGGGCGGTAGATGCATTGGAATTCACTTCACTCACTTCACTCTGAAACTCTTATTTTCTGTGCGGCGTCAGCGTCCGGAAGACTACGTGAAGTTGACATACATGGCGCTGGCTAACTCCCAAAACCGAACAGGAAACCCCGTAAAAACCTGTCAGTTGCAGAACGAGAATGCAAGGGAAATTTGCAGAGAATTCATGAGGAACCTGGAGCTACAAAATGCTAAAAATAGGGAATTTTTGAACCTTGAAACGGGACTTTTTGGCAGCAGCACGGAACATCACTTCTTCTTTTGCGTATGTTGAGCGACTGCTTGGACGTAATGTGGATTTACTTGTATTCGCTGTAGCAATATAGGCTATAGATGGTTGGGTTGGCAACTTTGGCGTCTGCTGTCAGCTGCACCCCGTAGATACAGGCAGCGCTTCCCGAATTATGATAAGTGGCTCAAGCCCTTTAAAAGCAGACAAAAGTCGCAACGCAACGTTTGTTTCGCCTGCCGCTTTTGTGGCCACTTTCTTGTATTACATTCTCTTTTTGATACTACAACCTACCATGATACACACTACTCAGTTTGAGAAACCAGCGCGAACTAAATATTACTCAGTATATCAGAAATCAATACTGCAACCATCGGCCGTCTGCAGTAGTAGTAGTAGCAGTAGTAGCAGCAGCTTTTAATCTAACCTCTCAGATTGCAAGCTTCATTCGGAATGAAGTGTGCCTTTGCGCGGCTAGCATCAGTCAGAAATTCTAATTTTTTCCGTCATGGAAAACCCAACCAGTGTAGTAACGTCATCGGCATGAGCGAAACACAACTCTATGGCAAGATAAAGCTAGCGCCTTGATACATGGGCCACTAGAACTATTTTGATTTTGATTGATTGATTGTAGGATTTAACGCGCTGACGCAACGCAGGCGATGAGGCGCGCCGTAAAAGAATGGCTCCTGATTAATTTTGACCACCTGGGGATCTTTACCATGCGCCGAAATCTTGTACACACCGGCCGCCGCGGCCGGGAATCGAAACCGCAACCTCGGGCTCAGCAGCACAACGCCTTAGCCACTGAACCACCGTGGCGGGATATTTTGATTTGTGAAGCAATATCTAGAACAAGCGGTGTTAATGATCACGGGTCTGCGTAGTCGTTCAGCCGGTTTATCTCTCGGGTCAGTTTATGACGCACCGTTATTTCAGCATGATTGGCCCGTCCAGTGTCAAACGAGACGGTAACCAAATAACTGCTGATGACACGTTTTCTCGAATACATCTACGAGGGAGAGAGGGAGAGAAATACAAAAAAATTTATGGAGCATGATAGTGGGAGTAGAACCCAAGCCCAGGTATCCACGTGTCACCGCAATTCTCTTCGCCCTGGATACCAGCCTGGTCTCGTCCTCGAGCAGACAGCTGGTGCAAACTGTTTTCTATTGGTGAGGAAAAGACCAGACGGAAAGGGGCAGTAGGGCTGCGTCATGTGCGTATTCCCGAATTATATTTTGGCGGGTACCTAGTTGTGGACAAACTATGTATAGAAGACTTTCTACGAATGTTGGGCTGTGTGTACGAATGTTCCCGTTTGTAATTGCCGGAGTGCGATTACCTGAGGTGGGCTGAGCGCACGGGAGTTTTCGTTTGGTGGTCCTGTAAAGTTGGGTATAGTCTTGATAGGTAAGACCTGGTGACGATGCTGCAGTATTCTCAGTGGGTAGGTGGATCACTTCGTGAGCATGTAGATGATCGAAGTTGTTGACCGTTACGCAGGACCGTGCAGTCGCCCACACGCGGTTGCGCCCTAGAACAAGCAAGACGTGAACTCCTGAATTAAACTAGCCAGCTAGACGAATGCAGCTGGCTTTATTATTCATGAGGATTTTCATCGTAGGCGCATCATCTGGCCTCGGCGAGGCAACCGCTGTTCACTTTGCGTCTCTGGGATGCTGGCTGTCGCTCACGGCAAGAAATACTACAGACCTAGAAAGAGTGGCCCGGGATTGTCGAGCCAAGGGAGTCCCTGAAGAGAAGGTAAATGTCATGTTCGCATATATACGAGAAGCGAACAGCATAACTGTGTCGTAATCATGCCGAAAATTGGCTGGGGAAGCATTGGTTTCCGCGCGCCGATATATTTATGAAAAACGCATTTGACGAATTCTGGAAAAAAGGTAGAATGCTTGCAGCAACTGTAGTCAGCTGTGCAGATGCGGCACGAGTAATGGGATCTTATTACCTAACTTGTGCTCGATGTCTGACAACATTTGGTTGTATTCCTGGGACGTTTTAAAGGTACGCGGAAGTGAGTTAGACACCTTCTCAATATTTCAACATAATGTCTAGCATGTGTATTTGTTTCCGAGCCGAAATACATGTATTTTGTATTGCGAAGGCGCTGTTAGCGTAACGCTGCCTTTTTCAAGCCACATTTACGAAACCTGTTTTGTTATGTCTGTGTCTTAAAGGGACTCTGCAACATTTTGTTTTCAACCTTTTTTGAAATAAAAAATGCTTGCCGAACATAGTTCATCTTGGGAGTCGCAAAGTACTTAAGCCAAAAATTACTGCTGTATACAACTAGATAACCTAGAAACTTCCTCAAAAAGTTTTTATCTTATTCCCCGTCTTGGCTTTCTTCAACAGCCTTAATCACATCATTACAGCGGTGTAGCGGCTATTGGCCGGCTTTCATTTAGTAGCAGCAATGAATGCATTCGATAGCCACTTTAAAAACAACGCCAAAAAGCAAAGCAGGAATGGAAGGTGTATCTGCTGGGTCGAGGAAATCACACAGTGCCGCCCCGTGCTGCCGATAACTCAAGCTTTCGCAGTGTGTCCAGACGGAAAGGAAACAGTGACAGCGTTAATTGGAAGCGTTGAAGAGTCCCTTTAAAACCCCCTTTTAGTGCAATACGGGGTTTTCGAAGGAACTTGTGAAGCAGCTTCGGGAAGTCTGGTTTTTGAAACGCCATTAACGTTGGTCTTCTTCCGCTTCTGCGGGCGTTGATCTCAGAAGTTAATTCCCCCCCTCAAATTCAAATTTTATTCGGAACGTCCAGGCACGGAGGGCGCAGCACACCATCAGCAGGTTTGCACAGAACAGGTTGAAAGCAGAGTTTTCAATGCTGGTTGATGTAATGAAAATGTGGGCTTAAGCGGCGGTTGTCCATTCATTCTGCTAGTTGCGCGCTCTCTCTGGTGACAATGTCCGGGGTACTGTTGTCCCTTCAAGAAGAAGTAAGCTTGGACATATCATGAAGGACGTGGTATAGTGCGATTTCCATTCCGAGGGAGACGATTTATGCCAGAGAGACAAGTGATCAAAAACTGTAAAATCAACCAAACCAGGGCTGTCGGGGCAAGAAATTTTAAGTTCTGGGATTATTTGTGAGCTAGCTGTATAGCGCGGCGAAATGAATTTCCCTTAAAAGGACACTGAAGTGATTTGTAAACATTGCGGGATTACTAGCGCAAATCGTAGTGCGGAGTCCATAGGCCATGTTTCGACCACTCTGTGCGCGTTTACATCAATTTATTTAGTATAAAAATCAATTCGAACATGCTGTCCTCCTCTCTGCACCCTCGCCCATTTTCTGTGGCGTTTTAGTGTGATGTCAGCAGGAGATGAGCTGGCAATTGGCTGCGCTACTGTGCGGCTCACCGACCTTCCGCGACCGACTCAGTCGGCCCAAAGTTTAATCCGCCGGCCGCCGACGGGTCGTCGCAATTCGCTCGATCAGTTGAAACTAAGCCACAACACATTTTTGAAGGGAAGAATGTGCCTTTCTTTACTTTGTTAGTTTGTACACTGTATCAAGATCCGAGTCCGGGTCGCTCTACACAAGCGCTGCACAAGTACACATGCGAAGCTTCGCTGACTTTAAGCTAGTAGAAAGCTCTAATGCCAGTTGAAAACGGGAGAAGAGTCAGGGAAGTCAATATAGGTACTAAGGAAATAAAATCAACTGAAACGTTTACCGTACAGTGCACAACTAGAGAGCCGGAAGCACGTTTTTGCGCTGGGTGAAAAAGCACAGCAGTCAGCAGCATGACCACACATCTGCGAACGCTTTTCCATCTAAGAAATGCAATTGCTAGACGTGAGATATTGTGGAAGTTTGGGGGACGCTTACGGTAGGAGCAATATACAAGAAATAGTCACCTAAAGTACTTGAAATGCTAAAACTAAATAAAAGTGTAAACTGGTTAAACAGTATATACCTTATACACCCGACTTCGCCAGGCCTTGCTCGTGGCCGAGTGGTTTAAATCGCTAGAATGTTTGTTTTGCAAGTCGCAAGTTCGAATCCCCGAGGGTACATGCTTTTTTTGTAAGTTTCTTTTTTCGTTAGCGGCCGATGTTTTGTAACCTGAGTTCACCATTTTTGGGCCATAACGTTCACTCCTCCACGAGCGAGTTCGCAGAACGCGCGCAGGCTGACACTGACGCGCTAGTCAATTCTCGTTGGCGTGCTGTTGCCACAAGCACCGACGGCTTCTGGGCAGTGAGCACAGGCCAGAATCAGCAGACCCTTGGCCTGGTGCGAACACGCTTTTTACGATACGGGCATGAGTAAGGTAAGCTCCGAATATGCGGGAAAAGCGCATGTCATTTGAGCGTTCATGCACTGCGTAGACCTCGGCTAGTGATTTCTACGGTGCCAAGCGGTTCTGGGAGGCTTATCTTAGGCTATTACAGCCGACAACATGGTAGAAACGACGATTACTGAGATATCGAGAATGCCCATCCAACGATGCCGTCGGATGTCAAGCATGTTGTTTTACAGAACCGAAACCGAAACTTGATTGAATGCTAACCTTGGACATCGTCCAATCATGATGCCCCCTCCTACCGATGTCACAGCCTTTAGTTGGTGCGGCCGCCACAGACCGCGCATGGTAGTTTTTCTTCTTTCCCGCTTTAAAAAGTAATTACCGACTTATCAACCGGATAAACATTGAAAAGTGTGGTAATTTGAGCCAGTCTACGCAGTGCAAGCAAAACTGGGAGCTTGACAAATTCACTTCAGTGTCCCTTTAATGAAGGTGCTGCCTCCGTTTGATGGCATGGAGGACAAATCGATAGATTTGTGTTTTGCGAATGTGGATTCGGCTTATGTGGGTGCGGTAAAGGTTCATGAACATGGACATGGCTTTCGTCCTCTTCGGGGGGTGTACAGCTTCAGTCAGCGTCCATCTTAAAGGGGCCCTGCAACACTGTTTTCAAATTTTTTTGAAATCCTAAATGCTTGCAGAATGTCGTTACCCAACACACGTAGTACTTAGATTAGGGGGTCGCAAGGCACCTCAGCCGAAAATTACCGCTCTATGCCCATCAGATAACTTGTAAACTCCCTCGAAAGATTGTTCTCTATTTTTCGGTCTTGACGTTCTTCGACGGCTCGAATGACGTAACTAAGGCCATCTAGCGGCTGTTGGCCGGTTTTTCTTCAGTTGCAGTAATGAACGCTTTTCGATAGCAACTTTAAAAAAAAGGACACAAAAAAATTCCCCGCATTTCCCCGAGGGGAAGAATGTGAAAGTGCGAATGCACGAGTTGAATTTGCGCGGTTCGGTAATGTTCGCGAAAGAGAGATCACACACACACACACACACACACAACTACAAAGAAAGAAAGAAGCATTTATTCACAGACACCTATTTGTGTTGTCGTTGTACTTGTTGCTAGAGCGGATCTCAGCTTTGAAATTTCGTGTCAGTACTCCTTTAAGCGGGTGCATTAGCCCTTCTCACGCCCGATTCCTGGCCAATCCCCTACGTGGGTATGTGCCATGTCAGCGGCCAGGCAGCGCGCGCCCATCTCCCCCCGTTGCTAGAGAAGACGAGGAGCGCGCGCACCCGCAGCTGTTGCTATGCGGACTACGGCGGCGGACGATTCAGGCTCGCTTAAGAAGTGCATTCGCACTTAAAACAAGGCAGAAATTGAAGGCGCATTGCGTGCGACGACCAAATCACGCAGTGCCGCTCTGGGCTGGCGATAACCATAGCTTTCGCAATGCTTCCAGACGCGAAGTAAACAGTGAAAGAGCTTATCCAAAGTGTTGCAGGGTCCCTTAAAGTCGGCCTGTATGCGTCGGAAGTACTTCAGGCCAGCGAGCAAACTTGTTATTTGTTTCAGTGGATAAGAAGTTGCAGCTGCCTTCTCTAACGATATACAAAATGCGGGACCAAGTTCGGCTTCAAAAAACCGGTGCCAGAAAAACCGGTGCCAGAAAAACCGGGCAGAAAGAAATACAAAACCCCTTGCTTTGTTTATGACTGCAGTGTGCCACTAAAAAAAAGCATTTTTTCGTGTGTTCAAGGCGCCCGCCCTGCAGCAGAAGATACAAGAAAGCTGATCGTAAAAATGAATGGTTTTATTAGCTTTGTTAAATTTGCATTGTAACAATACCACTGTGATGGGGATGTGCCACTGCCGCTCGGAAAAGCGGTAGAGGCGACATTCAGCAGCGGAGAAGAAAGGCAACTATTGATAATTGTGTTATTACAATAGCGGTATTACCCCTCACACAGTTTTTCCCGATTTCGTGGTCCGTCTACAACTTTCAAGCTTTTTCCGCAAGGGACTAGGTATGCGATTTGGTGGGTGGCGATTTTCGCTGATTAAATTGCTGCAACATATATGCGTGAATGGGGCGCATGTTCTGCGTAGGTAAAGTACTTTCTGGGTACCTTCGATTGGCATGCTCCCATTGAGGCAAATGTAGAGAACGTTTTTTTTTTTTTTGGTGTTGACGAAATTAACTGAGATGTGTTCAATCATATATAGGATCGATAATTGTTTTTGAGGCTTCTAAGCTGCGGTGTCACAGTATATACCGCAGGTCTCGGTGTTTGCGCCCTGGCAGCCAGCAAATTTTGATATACCTCAAGGTCAGCCCTCATGATGGCGCTTTTTAGCGTCTTAATGTGGTGGCTCAAAAAGTGGCGCTGAACATATATTTAAATTCAAGTCTCCCATTAAAACCTATAGTTGAGAATTAGGTCGCTGCGCTGGATCTGAGGACTAGGGAATAATTTGCGCCATCCCCAATTTTTAAGGCGCATTAAACAGAGATTTCGGGAGGAAGGAGTGGGAAAGCGGTGTATGGCAGGTCAAAAGCTCGGTAGAAAAATACTTACACGGCCCCTTTAGTTCAGCCAAAACCTTTCCCCGCAATGCATCCACCACACTGGCTCGCCAACGTCGCTATGGGGGTTTTTGATGACATACGGCTCTATCACAAGAAAACCTACAGAAAAGAGAAAAATGAGTACGGGCACTTAGGCTTCCTTCCATGATGTCAGAATGGGCCAGCATCACGTAAAATTGAATTTCGAAAGTATAGATCGGCGTGGGTATGTAGAAGTCTTCAACAATGAAAATTAGTAAATCGGTCGTGAATATTCGACGGCTGCTGTCAGATCGGCAGAAGCAAAACTGTGGGCTTGCATTTAGACCATGCAACCAGCCATATTGGAAGCTGTGACTTGCAATATGGTTGGAATAAGCGAGCTCACGGCTCACTTCAAACCATCCTGCTTTCAGAAGCTCACGGCCATGAGCTTTTTACAGCAGCTGTCATTGGCGAGAACACTTTCCCTCCAGTATGAATGTGTGACTTCGCGAGTGCATATGGTCACGGCATACCCATATATAAACTGGTGATTCAGCCGTGATCCTCTGATGGCTGCCGCCATGGTTACGGGCCAACCACATAAAGCAGGCCTAGCCAATAACGTTACAAACTCTGTCAACGCGATTAGGCCTGGCTGATCTGGGAGAAGGAGGGATACATGCTTATTTTACAAATTTAGAGCAGAACGATGGCCGCCTCAGTCGAGGTAGCCGCGGACGCCCTTTTGACATCAGCACAGCTTACGTTTGAGTTTTTTCCGGTGGCGTTCACATAAAGTACCGCGAAAAAAGTTGCAGATGGCGTCTACGCTTTGGTCTTAAGATGTACGACGCGATAGTGTTACTTAGACGCCCACGAAGTGTTTTGAAACGGAGATGCTGCGTTTACAACACATGCTTTCCAGGCACTAATGTTCAGTGCAGAGAGCGAAACTAGCGGCAACGATTTTATATGCCGTTGCACAGGAAGGACAGGGGCCACTTGCGCTTGTGTAGCCGAAGAATACGGCGTGAAAATTTGTGTCTGCAGGGTGTCGTTCGAGAAGGCGACAGTGCCAGTGTTTGAAAGTTTTTTCTCTAGCGTAGGAGCCAGCCTGAACTTTTTGGCATTTCTTTCTTAGGTGGCGCTGCAAATCTGGGTCGAGCGAGTAAAGACGAGCGTTGGAGAACTCGGGTGTATTCCACTTAGCGAGAGTGTTTCCCGAGCAATGGACCGCAGCGACCTTTCTGCATCAGTGCGTGATAGAGGGATGCGGGTCAATCTTGCACTTGTGTGGGCGCCATGAGCCGCTCTATCCCCCTGTTCGTTCCCAGTAATGCTGCAGTGGCTTGGGAGCCACTGGAAAACGATATCATGTCTATGCTTGACTAATGTGTCATATAAGCACCGGATTTCAGCCACAAGTTGTTCGTATGGGCCGCGGCGGAGGGCAGATTGGATGCACTGAAGAACGGACCTCGAGTCGCATAGCACAATCCATTTTTCTGGAGATTCTCGCTGGATGAATAGAAGGGCCTCCCGAATAGCTGCCAATTCAGAAGCGGTTGACGTCGTCGAGTTCGAAAGCTTAAAATGAATTTCAGTCGACTTCTGTGGTATCATAACAGCGCCGGCAGAACTGGACGTGGTGACCGACCCATCCGTGTAGACATAGACCCGGTCTCTGTATGCCTCATGTAGAAAGAGTAGGGATAGCTGTTGAAGACCGCTAATAACGTACCACGCTCGGACGTCACCTTACTTTGTCGCCTGTGGCTAGGTGTTGCCTTCACCGGTGCTTACTCCTACACCATTGGAATGGCCAACAGCCCTGCTTGTGATGCGTGCGCCACCGACGAGACGATTGAACACCTTCTGTGCCATTGTGACCGCTTCATAACGCCGAAGCAACAGCTCTCCACCACACTTCGCCGACTCGACGACCTCCCCTTTACAGCGCAGACAATTTTGTGCCATAGGCATTGTCCGAGACAGGCCGAAAAGGCTATAAAAGCCCTACTGCTCTTTTTGAAGGACACGGGCCTCTCTGAACGATTGTAGGGACATTACTATAGTGCAGTGCCCTTAGTTCGCCCATTTTATGAGTGGACCGTATTAGTTTTGTGCATTTTCTGGTTGTGTGCGTTGTTTGTACCGCCTTTATAGTTGCCTGGTAACGCCTTGTGTTTTTCCTACTTTTCTTTCTCTCATTTTCTCCTTTAATATGTACCGCTGTCCTTTCTTTCCCTTTCGTTTCCCCCTCCCCCCTAAGTAGGGTAGCCAACCGAACCGTATTCTGGTTAACCTCCCTGCCTTTCCTGTACTATTCCTTCCTTCCTTCCTTTCTTAGGGGAAGGGAGGCACGGAGAAGTCTTCCATTGTGTAAGACGTGGTTGGAGTTTCGAAGAAGGAGGTGAACAGATGGTGAGGAGCCCACGGGTTGTGCCCGAATTACAAGGCCCCGGACGCGGTGGCTTTCTTCCTGGCTCTCTCTGAATAGGATAGTGACCAGGTGGTCAGGGATGCTTCCCATGTGTCGACAGAAGTGGAACATGTAATGTTTCACTTGTTATTGTGTGTGCATATGTTTAAAGATCACCATGTCGCGCGGAAGAAATTGTAAGTTTTCTCGTACAAAGCAGTGTTATATAGTATTGTCGGGAATTTCCTACAAAGTATCTTTGCCCGTCTAGATTTGTCGGTATATGTGGTGGTTCGTAACCTGCGCCGAGCTTGCAATTGTTCGAGATGACACCCAATTTGGCACGGGGAAGGATAATGCGTGTTCATGTGCTTTTTGTCAGCTACGGCGCAACCTTCCAGACACCCGTGGCCGAGTGTCAATGTGATGTGAACTGTCATAATTGTTGACGAAGGAATGTTTTTCAAGCGTTTGGGTGTTCTCCCTGCAGGAACAAGTCATTTGAGAGTGCGTAATGGTGATTAAGCTGATATTTGGTAGTTATGATAGGCGAGGCGCCGACCCATTTGGTGACCGCGAGAAGTGGGGGGGTGCGGGCTTCCTTATATGTTGCCCCCGTGATGGTGTTAATTTGCTTCATTCAGTGCAGGTTAATTTCTGGAAAAGCAGGCGTTGTGAGTGTCTGCATAAGTGTTGCCGTTTCAATCTGCCTCTTTCTAGAACTTTTTTGTTTGGTGTGTTACAATGTGGTGCAGATGGGTGAAGATCTTCCATTTCTTGTTAATTGTGAGATCACATCTGCAGCTTCTCTGCAGTGCCATGCCGATGATGTTTACGTGACCGTCATCTCGGACGATATCCTGACCAATTTGTAAGGGGGTTTTAAGTTGTGCGTGTGGTGTCAACCATCGTTTTCCGTACAGGGCTTGCACCGGTGAGAGGGCCGCGAGAAATTTAAAAAGGTATCTAAGATTGGCCTCTTACACGCCCTGTGGTAGGTTTCACTTCTTATTAACAGATAGTTTGGATAGTTTGTGGTCTTAATATAGGCCTTCCTTGCTTTTTCAGAGCTTGGCGTCAATCTTTCGCCAATCTTTGGCCAAGATTTTACTCTTTCGTAGTCAGATGACACAGTGTTGGCGCCGCATCAGTTCCGTTGGCAGCTTTGGGGTGATGGAGTATGTGGCAGCAGTGGCTGGGTACAGTATCTGCCGAGGAGGCGACTACGAAAACGGGGTACAGCACACCTTACTGAACAGGCGCAGCCCCCGCTGAAATCACGTATCGTTTCTTTCGTCGCCGCTGTAGTATTATTGTCCTCCTTTCCACATTCCAGTTTCCGCCATATTCGATGTTTGGGTGAGCGCGCGTATCGTGCTGCACCAGAAGTAGTTTCCAGTTGGCAGTAGTGACGTACTTCCGTGGATGCTTGATGAGAACGGCTGACAGTGGACGGTTAGCAGGCACTCGTAAATCGAAAAATGAGCCTAATAACGCTACCGCGTTAATTTAAACCTCCCTTACCGTGAGGCGCCCAACACAACCTTCGCCCAGCCGCGGAGGCAAAGCCAAGCCTCACCTAGCTATGACGTCATCACGCGCATAGGCACCGCTAGACCTTCGAGAACACTTCGCCCAGCATTCGTGGCGTGATCTGTAGCGGCATCTTCGCCTCACCAGTTCACATGCGTTCTCGCCTAAAGCAGGGAGTACAGACGGCGAGTTCGCGAAGACCGTTGCCGCGGGTTCTAGTGCGTGCGGTCCGTTTTGGGAGAGATTTGGAAGCCTGCGCACAAAATGGGCCTGCCAGTCGTGGAGAACATCCAGCGGCAAGTTCAGAAATCCATGTGACGTGCAGCAGCCGGGTCTCTGGCGAAGGGAGAGGGGCTGCCAGCTCTGCTGTTTATCCAGCCGTACGCCACCAGTGAAAGCTGCGCCAATTTCTTTTCTGAATTTGACAAATCAAGCTCGCGAAAAAAGAAAGTGCCATTGAGGCAGGTTCTATCCCTCATGGAAGTGGAATTATTTCTCGGCGGTACTGTTGTGATTTGAGTATATAACACGTTAAGTGAAGGCCGGAACATTATTCGAAAAGCTGACGGCATCATGGTCCAGATGGAGCGGAAGTGTACCTGTACAAGTAGAAGGGTTCAATATAGGTCAGTTTTACCGACGTCGCAATGGGAAGCCCTTCATATCACTTTGTTAGTTTGTTATTGCGAATTTATTGGCGGATAGTAGATTGTTTATCCCCAGCGTATTTGTCTTACACACATTGCTCTCTTTTCTTGATTTATTACAAATTTGAGACGCAGGCATAATGCCCAAGACACCCTTGATTGTAGCTAAAGCGTTGGCTCACTGGAAGGTACTCCACGAATCGCAGACGCGAAAGGACAGGAAGCCTGGAATAGGTCTCAAACATTTTACGCCAATGAATATCCGCGAAAAAATGAATATTTGCATTCTTTCCCGTTGCAGGTACTGGTGGCACCGGGCGACTTGTCGTTAGAAGAAAATGCTGCTGCGGTGATAAAGAAAACAGTGGATCACTTCGGCCGAATTGACATTCTGGTAAGCGAGATTTTTGTTATATTGCAAAGCTTTCTCACAGTGCGCAGAAGTGCGCAGGCACCCTGAACAGGCGCACAGCCGCACAGCCGCACAGCCGCACAGCCGCACTGAACAGCCAAATGTCCAGCTACGCAGCGCAAAGTATCAGGCATCTTCCCAGATCTGGTGCAAATGTTAACAGGGGAAAGCCCTCCCCTAGCATGTTGGCTCTTTCTTAGCTTACTTGTATGCGTGGGAGTATATGAACTGAAGTATATGAAGTATATGAACGTCGCAGTATATGAACTGAAGGATACATGAAGGGGGATTTAGAGAAATAGTCCACTCTTGCACTTCCCGCTAACAGTTACGAACGCGCCCCGCCTTCGCATCTTTCTTTTGGGAGGCAGGTTGGTTTCTTCGTGCATTGAAATATTTCTGAGACATTGACACCAACTACCCCAGCAGCAGGTAGTGGTGACAGACAGGCAGTTACGCTTTTATCAGGAAGCGATTTAAATATACGTCGGTGGGTATCCTGCATCGTGGTTTGGTAGAACTTGGCAGAGAAAAGCAGGAAAAAATTACTGTAAGCAAATCCTAGAAATGACGACAAGACGCCGGATCATAGTGACCATCAGGCCACTGGACATCCATCCTCATGCGACAACACCTCACCAAACGCGATCTTTTAATATAACTCTATACGCACAAGGCGGTTTCCTTTAATCTTTTTTTGGCTACTAGTTTAAAAAAAAGATAGCCATCCTAGTAAGTGAGGAGTATAAAAAAGGAAAAATTAGTTTTTTAGTAACCCAGTCAAGCTGTAATATTAAATTCTTGAATATTGATACCAGCGCGACTAAATTAAATAAACCCAGACGATTTCTACGTGAAGGAACCACAAAATACTTTGTTTCTTCGCTTTATTTCACTTTGTATGACGTCACATACAGGTGTGATTTGATATCCCACGAAATCAACAAATTTAAATCTACAGAATCGCCGGAAGTATAACGCAAACAATTATCACTTAGAACAACACATGCACACGCGTTCACAGTCAACTCTTGCATTTCAAAACTCCCTCCGATATGCGGATTGACAGCGCATTTGATTTTAGGTTACGCATCCTTGACGCCTCAATAATTTCCTGTTCTAGCCTATGTCCTGAAGATGTGCTTACTCTGTTTTCCTTAAACTTGTCAGTGAATGAGCAATTAGCATAATAGAAAGCGAGATTCAAAGTCATTGTCCGAGATTCGAAGTAATTGAGAGAGCCTGCGTAGACTTTGATACGTCTTTACAGAACATGTTAAACTAAACTAAAGCGATTGGAATGCCTCCCGCACTTCACCGATATTGCGGTGTGTCTGCTCCTGTACGTCCTCTCAGTCTTTTCAAACTACCAGCATTGACCCTGCAAGAGTTCTGGAATTTTAGAACATCCTAGTTATTGAGGTAGTCGCGCAGTATTTCTTGTGCTGTGGCATAACATAAAAATGTCATATAAAATATTACAAAGTAAGGAACACTTGTAAGCAAAGTAAGCACTTGCAAGCACTTGTAAGCACTTGCGAGCAAAGTAAGCACCGCCCAAGTGTTCGTTAATGGTCAGGGAAATTAAATGAAGCATTTGCCTAATTGTCAAACGCAGCATTCAGTGGTTGGTGCTTGCATCAATTCTGAACTTTTAGATGCGAAGCATCTCATGCTCGGGGTTGTGTCCCTCCCTCCCTCGTCATTGTCCGCCTTTCGCATCCCCCACTGCGCCGGCCTGGCCAGGCACCGCTGATGATGATTTTAGAAGGATGCCCCTAGGGATTGGCCAACCAAAGAATCCATCCATCCCTCCCTTGTCGTTGTCGTTGTCCGCCATCCGCACCCCCACTGCGCATGCCTAGCGAGGTACCGCTGATGATGATTGTGGCAGGATGCCCCTGAGCATTGGCCAACCAAAAAATCCATCACGAGATTCAACGACCGTCATCATCTTCCCGTTGGGGAACCCTGAGTGCCACACCCCCACTGTGCATGCCTGGCCAGGCACCACTGATGATGATTGTGGCAGGATGCCCCTAGGGATTGGCCAACAAAACAATCCATCAGGAGATAGGTTCGCGTTCAACCACCGTCGTCATCTTCCCGTAGGGGAACACTGAGTAGTATGCGAGGCATTCCTCCTCTCCTCTCCGACGCTGCTCTCCTCTCTGGCATTCCTCCTCTCCTCTCCGAAGCTCCTCTCCTCAGCGCGATTGGGCAACGAATGGCAACACCTGCGGCTCCGCGCGCGATAATGCGAAGCAGCTTAGGGTTAGAGACGCGACGGTAGCCGCTGCATACTCCGCTGCGGGCGCCAGTGTAGCTCCGCGGTATAAATGACTCGCGTGCGCACTCCGCTCCCCTCATTCTCCTCCCGCAACGCCGCGATCGAACTGGAAACTAATGGGAACTTGAGTCGACCCCATGGCTGCTTCGCACACTCATCAGGGTTCCCCTACGGGAAGATGGTGAAATTTTTGTAAATAGTGAACGTCTAGCGCAAAACGGAAGCAGAACGTGGGGTTCGAAGTACGTTGCCACCATTTTAACACACCTTCCTGTCGTGTTTTTTTTTTCTGCCGCAGTATCACGCGTTTTAAACCTCATGTATAGAAAGAAATTACCTTTATTATTATTTTTATACTGTGCGATCCTTAGTCACAGACTTTTTCAACTAGATCCGTTGGTTATTATTATGTTCAAAATGTTCCCAGGTGAACAACGCTGGAATTTACCTCCCAGGATCACTTGAGGAAGGTTCTTTGGAGAACTACGATGAGCTGATGAGGACCAATCTGCGAGCGCCACTACACATGCTCAAATATGCCCTGCCACACTTGCGTAAAGCAAAAGGTACGCTGATGTTGTGCGTGTACAACAATCTAAGCGTGTAAAGCTACCTGAAGAGTATTTTATTTTGTTCTAATTTTTCACAGATTGATTTATTGTGGAGTACAACTCGGCGAAGATGCACCTGGGCTTCCAGGCGCGCTGTAGTGGAGGGCGCCGGACTAAATTCTACCACCTGGGGATCTTTAACGTGCGCCTAAATCTTGACACACGGGTGTATTCGCTTTTCGCCTTCGTCAGAAAGGCAGCCACTGCGGCCTGGATCAAACCTGTGTCCGTGGGCACAGCAGCGCAACGCCATATTTGCACAGATGCAGTTTCCCCGCATTAAAAATGTGTGATGTCTGACAGCCATTATTTGAAAGGTCGCATACTTGTGGCTGCTGAAATAAGGCGCCGAGAAAGTTAAAAAATTACGTGGTTTGTGATGTGAATATTTTTTACGTATAAGCATTAGCTTTCTGGGTTATACCATAACATGAAATATTTGACACAAAGGTATTAAATGCTGGTGTGTGCTGCTATATTGGGCGCTAAGCTTTTCCAAGTTCTATGGTATCTCACGTAAGTAGTACAGGAGCAATTACGAACCACAATCGGTCACACATTACACCGCAGGCAAAAGTCCTTCTCCACTAAATAAACGCCCGAACAGGCAGATATGCTGGGATTTACGATGGTTGAACTTCCGGTAATTTGCTGTCCATTGTAGAACTTATATAAATAATAGGCGTTTAATGAAGTAGGAACTCGTACACGTGCGGAAAAGAAATGGTGAGTTAAATCAGAAAAATTTACCCAAGTTTGTTCAAGAAACGAGAAATGAGAATGGACGAAGCTTTCGCCACGCTATAAACAAACGTGCGATAAGCACTTTTACTACTCTTAATGTAACCATTGTCCGCAGGACGTACTCAACCATTTCAATGTGTTTCCAAATGGTGTTCGCGCCACAAATCAGATTTGAATTGATGCCGAGAGGCCTATAGTACACAGCGTTAACGGATAAAAGCGCATTTTAGTAGCCAGGATAAGTGAACCCCAGCGAGTTTTCACCGAATAGGTGGGAAAAGGGTTAAATAAATCGTTATAGCAGCGAAATCTTCGCTATCACTGAAGCAAAATCGGCAGATGAATATATTTGGTTTTAGAAGATATTGCAGGCTCACTATGGGCTAATGCAGGAAGGGGCAAATAAATAAATACACAAGGCGAAAAAAATGGGGTAAACCAAAAATTATTACCCAGTGCGCGCATAAAAAAAGTACTTAACGCGAACAAAATGTGAAACGCAAAGCAACCGGTGAAGTACCACACAGTATTTTCAATTACGTGCACACAAAAAGCGCATTTTAAAGGGAGCATGAAATTTTTTCAGCGCAGCTCTTAAGCGCCCGCTCAGGACTGTAATTTCGCGTCACCATCGCCCTCGTTGTAACCGATAGAACAAAGAGGATACGAGAGAAAGAGTGAGCATAAAAGCAGGGAGAAGGAGACTATGGCGAAACTAAGGGCTGAAGGGCGGCATGCCAAGTCTGCCTTGCGAGAGAACAAGCTTTTATTCGAGCCACGGTCACAGAGGGTTGGTGGCGGCTGCGCGAAGGCCAGACGCGACTTCGGTAACTCCGCGTACAAGGGCCTCCTTAATAACCTGCCTAGCTACCGAACGCGTCTCTCCAAAGCTCGCTGTTGGTGATTTGAGGGCAGGGGTTGTAAGGGCAAAGCCATGGACGTTGAGTGTTCGGGCGTGGCATGCTGGCCGCATTGAAGCAGTTTGGAGACGGGAATGAGGACGGGTGGATTTGGTGTATACGAGCTCTGCATGGGGAAGAGAGCGTTTCCAAGGGTCGCCCGTAAAGGATTTCGTGAGGCGTGAGGGAGGAGTGGGTGGGTGGAAAGTACGACGAGATAGTCGGTAGGGCTCTACGATGTCATTGAAAGTAATTAGGCGATCTCTGTAGCAGCGCAAGCCGTGTCGGGGGACAGTGCTTACACCAGCCCGGAGTGTGAGATCGTGGGCAATGGCATGATAAAGTTCGTTTCCCAGCATGCCAGTGTGAGCCGGGGCCAGCACCGCCTCCACCATTTTTCGATGTGGGTTACTGTGAATGAAGAGGGGCTTCAGAAGCGATCGTCCCCCGAGAACTCACAATCCGAGCGGGCCCCATACTTGTCCCCTATTATGGGGCCAGACCCGTCAGGAATATCTTGGGGAACAGCGCTAGTCCTGTCCGCTTCTTTCTTATTGTGTCCCTGTTAGTTCGCGCAGTTCCCCAAGATGCAAGTACACCAACTCGCCCAACTCAGCACCCGCCAGGAATATACTTGGCAATGTTTCACGATATCGCCACTTATTACAGCCTTGCCCGCCGTAAATGTCCTCCCGCACATCCGAAACTCGCGCATTCACAACAACGTACGTTGTGACTTCTGCAAACCCGCACTCTCTATGAGGGCGGTAATTTATAACATTCATCCCTCGCGGTACCCATCACCTAACTGCCTCGCGTCGGGATTCCGTGCTACAGTCACTCACTCTGGGTGGGGCCCGCTCCTTTAATTACATATTTTCGCTCAATGGAATTTCTGTTTCTTTCTCTGTCCCGTGCAAAATGCAGCAAGGCTAGCTTAGAATCAGTGACGATCTTGGGCAGGGGTGGCCGCTGAGTGAGGGCCGGCGCAATAGCCGTTTCCTCTGCCGTCAAGGGAGAGGTAGTGAAGCGGGTGAGGATCTCAGGCGTGCCCCACTGCGACGACGCGCTACGTGATAGCGCCAGGGCACGGTGGCCAGAGTAATGCGCCGTCCTGCGTTCGCTGGTGAAGCGATAACTTCCTGAAACGCAGCATCTGTGTGCCGTCACCTAGAAGTCGCTCGAACTTAACATTAAGTTAGTATTATAATCGTCAGCCAAGTTTTGGTGCAGCAACACAGCGGTGAAAAGCACACAATATAATGGCCGAAACACGCAAGAATATCAGTGCAGCAGTATACCACGTTATCATGTGTACACGGAAAATCAAAACGCCCGAGTGTCAACATTTCGCCGCACGTTAAAGATTCTCATGGGGTGGAAATTAATCCAGGCTATCATGAGTTAACGGGCTCATGTAGAGCGAGAGTTGCGGTAAACTCCTAATTGCGGACACGAGTACTGCAGAGAACGTTTTTGTGTTACTCGTGCGTCTGTACTCTTGGAGTGGTGGATGCCAAGGAAATGTAGAGCCTTTAAACTAGTTGCAGCTTTATTTGCGGCAAGTGCTGTATTATTACGGTTTATGAACGATAGAGCAGATAGAGAAACCCAATTTAAAAAAAAATCGCTTGCACCGTTCACCTTGTTGGGGACGAGACCGGTGTTCTATTTTTCCCCTCTGGCATCGCCAATCACTACACCACCAACTTTCAGGGATAAATGAGTTGGCGACACCACCTTGGTGTCGCAAGAAAAGCACCCTTACGTCCTTCAAGAAAATGTCGTTAAAGATCGTACAAAAGGCTGGTCGGATGATGGCTCGCTGCACAAAGTGGTTTTAGGTATCTTAGGAACCATTTACAAAAAGAGGGAAGATACAACATGTTTATACTGGGAATAAGTATATGAAAAAAACGTTTTATTAGAAAATGGGCCTAAACCAACGTTTTTATGTGGCCTATCAAATTAAAACGCTGTTGAAAGAGCCGTGAAAGTAAAAAAAACTAAATGGCTAGTCGTACTAGAACTGGTTTAAAAGGGCCAACTTGTGCCCCACTTCGTCAATGCCCTCAACCACAATTCCCTGGTATTCTTAGCTTGCAGTACTTTGCGCAGTTTACAGCACATAAACTTCATAATGTTTGACCGCCGAGGACAATGGAAGTACGTAGTCTCTTCGTTCTCGGCGCAGTGGAAACACTGTGCAGCCATTTAAGCTCAGCACGCGGGGGGGGGGGGGGGGAAACATACACACTGCTCTTTTGTGAAGGTGGCACGTCGTGTACGCATGTTCTGTGTCATATCCTAAATAGTATGACATTAAAATAACCGCGCTTGCGGACGTTTAGTGCTTGTATGAAATTTTTACTGACATAGCAATTCGCAAGGCTTTCGCCATGACCTCTGACATCCTGATATCTGGTAGACGTTGCTATGACGCGTCTTTGTCAAAGCTCTATTCCCCTTAAAAGCATTGCACTTCTCTTTTCACTGAGTGACAGAGTTCATGGGGGTACACGAGAGATGTAAAACACACTTTGAATACGTTGTAGTGTGCAAGGACAAACGGGTACATGTACAGGAAAATGTAAATGTTGGAAACGAGGAAAGAAGGTATCAATATCTTAGCCTATTTTGTCGCAGCTGAAGATGGGGAATACTGCGAGAACATAAAACGCAACTGCTCACGCCAGAATTGTCCTTCTGGACTTCTTTTCAGGCAGCGTCGTGAACGTTTCGAGCGTTGTTTCACTCCGTGCGGTACGTATCCTTTAAAATGTTTCCTGTAACAACACGGGCGGGCGGCTGAATGCTTAATAGTGGTGTGTAGAGGCTTCGCAGCGGGGCTTACACGTAACAGATGCTGTACTCTATACAGCGATATTTAGACCCAGACCTGCTACGCCACAGCACGCTTCAGATTCAGTGTGCACAGAACGTAGTTCAGTGTTCTGAGATTTCAGCAACGAAGTAAAACATGCAGTCTAGGTGCTGCCTCTCTCCTCCTTTTCTCCCGCACGCACATGCGCCCGCATGCACACACGGACAGACAAGACACACAGGCAGATAGGTAGGTTCCAAGACGCCT
The DNA here is from genome assembly GCF_048455015.1 of Haemaphysalis longicornis. Taxonomy (NCBI): domain Eukaryota; kingdom Metazoa; phylum Arthropoda; class Arachnida; order Ixodida; family Ixodidae; genus Haemaphysalis; species Haemaphysalis longicornis. The sequence goes on from NW_027526266.1 coordinate 22,465,560, forward strand.
GCATTACATACTTCGGTGTCATGTATTTCCTCTTAGTAAATTCTCTGTACGCTGGGCCCCAACAACATCAAAACGCCGTTTGCTACAAGTTACTCGGAAATCCTTTCGTGCCCCTCTACGTGTTGACATGTTCACAGATACAGCCGCCCGGCACGAGTGCTAGGTCTCTGTCTGCTGCAGGAGCATTGATGAGAAAGTGAGTGAGCGGTGTACAAACGGGCGGAGCAAGCCTTGCGAAGCGTGCCAGCAATTACTCCGCCCATGTGACACCTTTTATAACTATTCGCGGCCAATCACGGACAGCCACATAGGTCTGTATCTTTCGAAAAGTTCAGAACAAGACGCAATATAACTTGCCTGACTATCTAATCTCTCTTGGGGTCAACATTGGAAGTTTTTTCTCACTGCATGCCATGAGCTGAGCGCTCATGGCATGCACTGGGAAATCCGCGAAAAAAAATGTCTGACGTCACCAAGCACTCCACAAGTTGAACACAGGGGGGCCAGGATGCGAGATGAAGTTTTTAAAGCCAAGCGGGTGTTCAGGCTCAATTTATCCTGATGAATAACAGTAATAACAGTCGGCTCTTTTCATTCCTTTAGTAAGACGAGGCCCGTGACATGTGCGCGTGTGTGCCGGTGTATAACTGCACACCGGGACATTGTACGAAGTGCGCATCTCTTAAACAAGTTCCGCCCCTTTCGCGCAACAGGCCAGCCCAAATACTAAACAACTTGCCGCAGTTGTTTCACTTATGCCGCTATTCATATTTGCATGATTACTCTCCTCCGTTTCCGTTTAACAGAGGCTCAAACACAGAGGCACAAGTAAGAGCAACATACTGCCCCGAAACATGCCTTGAGATTTTTTTTGTTTTGTTACTAGCGCGCCACCGCGAAAGCCGAGAGGCGGATAGCCATTCGCGGTGTGTAGCAGTCAAGGATTCTTGTTTGATTAAGTAAGAGTGTAGCGTTTTTGTCACAAAACTAGGGTGTCCTTGCTTAACTGACAAGGCTCTCGATCTGGTCCGGCGATTCTTAAAATGACGGCGTTTCCCGATAAGTCCCGTGAATGCGTGGAGAACAAACGCCGTAAACTACGATGTTCGAATGCTCCATGGTGCGAAACACTTCGTTGACTGCTTGTTTGAGGTTCTTGCTTTTGCTGTGGTTAATTGCGAAGCAAAAGTTTATTCCAAAAATCTTGATTTTCTATAATAAATTTGCTTCGGTTTTGCTACGTGCCAATATCTACACTTTGTACCTGAGTGCCTTCAAAGCATGCCTTAGGTCATCTGGGAGGGTTTCAAACACATAAACTGAACCTTGCCTGAGGGTTGGCTTGTCACTGGGATGAAACGCTTCCTAAACGTGCCGTGTTCATTGCGGATTGCGGATAATGACCACAGCGTGCGTGTTCTTTGTGTATTTTTATTATTAAAGGCCCGTGGTGGAATGTTTTATAACATCAGCAAGGCAGGCTTGGACCAACTGACCAAATGCGCCGCACTGGGTGAGTTTCACCACGGTTTTCTAGTTTGCCATTGATAGGTCTTTTTGACATATTGCTTGCCTTCACGTGTTCTTCAGACGATTTCCCTTTCATCCCGGCAAGATTTTTTTTAAAAAACGAGCTGCGTTGCTATATCTATTTTTCAGAACGGTGCAAATAAACTGAGGGCAAAGCATGTCCCGTTTAAAATCGATATTTGCGGATATCGTGACTCATTGTCTTGCCGTAGCGCTGCTTTATCGCGAAAATATTGAAATGAAGTCTTTATTATTCAAAATTCATGAAATAATTAAAAGCGCTCCATTCAGACACAGTTGTTACGTGTCGCACACTTGAAGTGCTCACCGAAGCCCTCGGAGTGCGAAAGCAACGCATTAAAGTCCCCCAACGTCACCACGATCATGTCCCACCTGGCGCAGTCCATTGACTGCAGTCCAGAGAAAAGCACACTAGAGCACCAAGTGGTCGGTTTCCTCAGTCCAGGAGCGTCCAGCCACCTAAGCCAGGTGGATCAGCCGAAGCTGACCTTTGATGCTCCAGCTGGCCAATTCTGCCTCCCACTGCTCAACCGAGGGATTAGAAATCGCGGTAATTACGGAGTGAACTGGCACTCCCATACCATGTGATACAGAGTGTAGAGCCCTTTCCAGAAGCGGCGCTGTGAGCCGTATTGCATAGACCAGACGAAGTGTAACTTGGTCGGATGAGGAAACCGGTTCATTTGCTGCAGACGCCAGTAGACCTGCTCTGTTTTGCTGACAGAGGGGTGTCTCAGGGGGAGCGTAAACCTGTCTAGCCTGTACTATTGCGCCACCTTCTCGAATGATGTTAAGGGGATCGCCGTCTCTAGCCAGTTCTCTCGCTGCACCCGACTGGTTAGACCACAAGCAGTCTCGTGGGCAAAGACATTACCACACAGAGAAGTGTGAGCCGGTTTCCAGACAATCGATACCCTTTTCTTTTGAGTTCTGTGGCTCAAACTCTTCATAGCGGTGTGAGATGCGGCCTTGTGGGTAGCTCCTACACGCTGTCTGAGAATCGTTGATTCTTACTTCCGCAGGTGTCTGCGTTATTGTCAGTGCAATAGCTACCTCTTCGGCCTACAGCTTCGTGACTTTCGTGAGTGAGGCTCGTGACATGCCTTTCGTTCTTCATCACGGTCACCACGTGGCTGTGCGTCTTGCATATTCTGCGGCGCCCACGTAGTACACCTTATCGTTGGAGCCATATTTCTTCTCCAAGGCTCTAACTCGGGCCTCTCTTCGTCCTTCGTCGAACTGCGGGTGCTTGCTTCTTGGAAAGAAACATGCACCCACGGTTATGTTTCGGCGTAGTTCGCCAGGGATGTCTTTTGTGGATGCAAGGCTTCCGCCACAATATTTTCAATGCATCGGAAGTCCTAGATATTGGTGCCTCCGTACATGTATGAGAACAGTGTCAGTGCCGTGAAGGCACTGTGTTAATACCTCTGGGTGAACTATCCCGTGTTAATACCTCTGGGTGAACTATCCACTCTATTTACTATGAACTGAGCACGTGCGTGCTACCTTATGGCCCGTCGCCTCTTGACTTCATTTCGGCGAACTGCCTGGGTACTTCGTCTGCTGCTAGGTCATCAGTGTCCTCGTGATTCTTACTCATTTTGTGTCAAATGTGGGCATAATCCTGATGAGGACAGTACGAAATATTAGAACTGGTGTCAAGACATATAACCGTGCACCTGGCCGATATGATGCCTGGCTGCTACCCGGGGCAGGGCACAAGTTATCAGTGTAAATAGAAGTCAGCTGTTCTGTCTTGAGCAGGATATTTTCGCCCGATAATGAGCCTGCCCGCGATCAAATAATCACACGACGTAACGCGATTTATTTTCACAGTTAGTGAGAAACAAACGCATGCAGTTTGATGTTCTTTGTCTAATAAGGGTACGTTTATTGTCTTGCTACAGAAAACGGCCAGTACGGAGTCAGGGTTAACGCTGTCAAGTAAGTTTCACTGTTTTTTATGTATGAATTTGATATGCGCTTGGATTTGTTGAAGATTTCTTGGTAGTCATTGCTTTTGGAACTGCTAAGAAAGCAAGAAAATAATTTTCGCCGCGTATATAGCTAGCTTGTAAAGTGTTCATAATTAGGCACTATAACTCGTTTAATAAAACAGCTAGTAGAGCTAGGCCAACTTTTTGTTTCTCTTCTGGCTTATGCTTCCGAGTGTAAGCAAACTGAAGCACTAATCATCAGCGCAAACAAAACCTAAGTAATAATTTGCCATCAGTTACCATTCATTGCCTTCATCAGGATATGCATTTTTAAAGTAAAGTTAAATTGGCCTGTCACCCAACGCCGCCATTAAATGAGATCTTCAAGCACCCTTTCTCAAAAAAAAACATCATGGAAATATTTGTTGTTTTCCTTAGTAAATTAACGCTCATATGTGATTCGAAATACGTGTCTGATAAGAATGATGTGCCTGCCAATGAGTCATGATTTAAAAAAGTCTCTCGAGCGACACCCTCAAAGCGAGAGTAAAAAAATTAGCTGGTCACCTGGTATCCATTCCGTGCCAGCATAATAGAAATACTCACGTGACCCGCCGCGCTGGCTCAATGGCTAAGGCGTTGCGCTGCTGAGCACGAGGTCGCGGGTTCGATTCCCGGCCGCGGCGGCCGCTTTTCTGATGGAGGCGAAAAGCAAAAACGCCCGTGTGTACGAGATTTCGGCGCACGTTAAAGATCCCCAGGTGGTCCAAATCAATCCGGAGCTCTCCACTACGGCGCGCCTCATCGCCTGCGTTGTGTCGGCGCGTTAAACCCTACAATCAATCAATCAAGAAATAATCACGTGATCAGCCTTGCTGTGACCGGCATGTCACGCATGGCGCCGAACTTCGTGGCGGCCTTGGCGGCTGTCAGTGTGTTTAAAGGCGGATTAGGTGCAGGCTTGGAGATACTTATGTCAGCAGACCTGCTAGTTGACCTAATGCAGCATTATTGAAGAGCTCCGGGTTAGAGCTATTGCAAACTTTCCACGGACAGCTGTTGAATGTTTGTTTTCGAAAGAGGTTTTATCGGCGTCTGTCATTAGCCGTGAACAGGTCATCAGTGTTACAGTTCATGCGCCTCTGAGACAGATATGAAGAACAAAATCGTTTGCTCACTTCATGTTGTAGCTACTAAAGGAAGGCTACACTGGTATCAAAGCGGAGAACATAACACTCAACACGAGCGCACGCTCACGGAAGAAACAACGTTATGAGGATTTTAACTGTGTGTGGGTTCATTACTGTTCCAAAGAACGCGGACATGGAGCCCTGTCAGGTCTAGATCGGCGCCTTTTGGTGCATAAGACCACTTTTCTTCACCGCCTTTACCGCCGTCAACTCCGCCCTACACACCAGGCGCTCTCGCACGCCCAAGAGCGTGCGTGATGATTACTACGGATTTAAACCCTCTTTGCGTCTGCCGCCGGCCCCGCATGTAGTCCTTTATGTACTCCTTACCCTAATACCCCGCTTGTGGGGGTGTCCAAACCATTGATCACATCGTCTGCCAATGGCCCCACAACCCATTTCCCCCACTGCAGACAGTGAGCACTAGGTGAGGGCACTCAGCTACTCCTATTCTGCGGTTCAGCAACCCATCATTGTAAGGTCTACCTGATTCACCGGGGTCTTTTTCCCCTGGTCACCATCCACCCCCTTATGCAGCCTGGCAATAAAACTATCTCTGTCTCTATCTTGTTGCCTCTCTCATAAATATGCTACAGGTGTAGCACTGTTCGCGTCTCAAAGTACACGTTTTCCACCAAGTTGTGCCTCCTATATTAAGGCAGTGTGGCTTGACAATCTTTGTTACCCGGTAGAGCGCGGGGCATCCGTATTCGGTAGCGAGTATTTTTCAGTTTTTTGGCAGCACTTTTGCTAGTCCTCGCATGTTACAGTCACGCTTCCAACTTTTTTAGTTAATGCTGACGAATTGTGGAGGAAAGAGTGTAGTTCATTATGAGTCTAGAGCTTTTGCGTTCGTTTTTCTCTCTATAAAACTGTGTACACCTTGCATCTGACGTCATCGTTTTGCGCGATTGCTTCTCAGGTCATTGTCTTTGATGTGATTTTAATTTCTGGCTTTGGTTATTTTTTCAGCCCCGGAGTAGTGGCCACCAACATTGGGAAGAAGCCCGGTGTAACCACTGAAGAACACATTCAGGTATCGACGCCACAAATGGAGCGTTCGTTGTTCTCCTGTGCACGCCTTTTCGCTCCAGCAATACAGCGTTGGCTACGGAAGCTTAAAATTATCTGTGCTTTTTATCTCGAGAAGATCTTTAGGAAACAAGTTACGTGATTTTACAAACTCATTTACTTTGCTTCAGCGCGGCCTATTTCACCTCTTGTTAGATGTAGCGCCTTTTTCGGGTGCTACAGGCCAAGCCAAAGTCGCCAGATCAGAACACAATGAGGAGCATGGGCATCACTTTTGAGTGCGAGCGAATTATTGTTTGACACAAATCAAACGGAAGGGCTTTGTACATATTAAAGCAAGAGGTACGAAAAACCGTGCTGTGTAGATAACCAATTCGTAATCATAAAGGGTCATGGTTTGCGCCTGTTGGTGATGCATAACGGGAACTGAAGGCGCAAATTAGACACAGACAAAGAAAGGGGACAACAGGACGAGCGCTCTTCCTGTTGTCCCCTTTCTTTGTCCGTGTCTAATTTGCGCTTTCAGTTCCCATTAGTAATCATAAAGAAACCTCTGGAGACCTCAACGTTCGTGCGGTGCTGCCGAGAAGCACCTACAATAGTCGCGTCGCACTCCGATGTTGAAGGATTTGGGGGGAAGCCAACTAGCCGGCAGGCTTTGGCTCTGGCGAACCGCGTAACAAAAGCAGCTGGATTTCGCTGGGTTTACCGCTTGGAATTTTTTATAAGGTCCGAAGGACAAAAAGGCAGTTGTACGAAATCAAGCACGTTTGTGATGTATGCGCGAAGTCGACGAACGCACAGAAAATTCTGGTGGAAGCTCGATGCATCCGTTAGGCTACTGTAAGCAAGAAGTCGTACGAGGTCACAACTCACGTCTGTGACTTTTTTAAGCCGGCTTGGCGCTGCGTATCTGTAAGGTTTGACCGACCGTCAAGGAAAAGAAGCGTCAAGGTGTGTTCGCTTGTTTTTTCACCCCCTGAAGTTGCTCACAAGCGCAACCTTACTACATAAAGAACGGTCTTATGCTCTGATAAATCTGGATTAAGATATTCAGAGTACAGATAAAGCATATTCTCAGCGGGGTATATTACATATGCTCCTACGAAGTCCTGAAAGTGGCAGCAACTCTATTTTCGGTCTAAATGATAGGTCGCAAGTACATGCAGTAAGACACGATAGTACCGCTATTTTAAGAGCGTTCCCATTTTTGTTGAAATTTGTGTGCACAAGAGATGTGATTGGACTTCTGTTTGGCACGCTCAGCACCAGCAAAACAAAATACAGGGATCAGATGCCTGGGCATGCATTAAGTGCTGAGATCTGACTGTGTACTCCGCTTTCACGTAAATCGCTTGCAGCAGTCACTTTCTTAAAAGTGATGCGTCTATATGGCTGATTAGCAAGTCATTATCACTCAATGAATAACTTTGGATGCTGCAGCGAGTGACAAAAAACATGATTGATTATTTAAAAGAACCGCGCTTCTGCACCAGAGCAGATGATATTCGGGTGTAAAAATATATAGACTGACGACGAAAAAATTTGCAACAGATACACACTGACCAACAGCCAGGCCTCACCTAATTAGGTCACAAACCGCAGCGAGGAACAGAAACTCGCAATAAGTCGAAACAATCACTGCGGTGCCACGCGCATCGTGAAGTGCCGAGGTTCTGCGCGGACTGTCCGAGAAGAGGGGCGTTGTTGCTCCAGTTTATAGTCGTTTTCTTGAAAGAGGCGGGTGTTCCTTCCGTGTTCAGCGCCGGCTACTGTACCGTTCCTATTTTTGCTCTTACTTGCTTTATCGCGATCGCGTTATTAGGCTCAATGTTTGATTTTTCAGTATGTGTTAGCCGTCCGCTATCAGCCGTGTTCATCAAGTGTTCACGGAAATAGGCCGTCAGTGCCAACAGGAATCTACGACTGAGAGAGGCAGATGCCAAGGCTCGCGTGAGTTCGGAATACGTGCAGCAGCAGCTTAAATTGGAAAGAAGGACAATGATAGAGCGGCCGAGACCAAGGAAAGGGTACGTGAATTGAGCAGGCGTGGCGCATGCGCAGTGAAGTTCGTTGTACGCTCTCTAGGTGGTAGGATTCTCGGCAGACCACCGCCTGCCGTGCCCGCAACTGACGCTATCGCATCATAGCGGCTCTCCAATTAAAACTAATCCCGGCCCCAACATGTTGTCACCAAACTAAAAAAGGGGGTCAGGAGGTCATAGCCAGTGCCTCAAAAAACAAAGACTGCGTAGATTGTGAGCAGAAACGAACTAAAATGTCTCCTAGTACGAAATAAAGTGCAGTATTTTGTGCTCAATAAAATGTTTTTATTTTACTTTACCAATTTTCCGCGGCTGTGTCACCACTGCAAGGTGTAGGGGTAAAACGAGTGGTGGCACCACGCGGCCAAGGTAATAAATCGCCCAAAAATGTTCAAGAGCGTCATCTTATGAAGTAATGCCGCAAAAATCCTTGGCATGTCCCTACAGAAATGCGGCACAGTCGCTCTCACAATTGCCAAAATGCAGACAATCTTTTTCGGCTACATTGTGAAACTCTTTACCGCGGGAGCGGCAGGAGTGGCAGCTGTGGTAGAAGAAACAATAAGACTCAACAGGCACTAAATATTAGCCGGTTGTCGTACGGCCTGCCGTACAACAGACTTCCCGTTACCGAATAAAATCAAATAAGCACCTTCATCACGAAGAATATAAGGCAAAAAAGGCACTCAAATTAGGTCTTTATAACCCCCTTGGAGACATAAATCAAGCCACTCGCCTGTATCAAAGAAAGCGGCTAGTAAAAAAAATGGGACGGCTATCGTATGCAAGATAGTCATAGTTACAATCGGGAAGGCGTCCTCGAACCGGGCACCATCACCTCCGTCTTGCGTGGTAGCGTTGTGAAGAGCGGCCAGCAAAGGTTGGTGCGTGGGTGATGACGACAAGAAGCCGACGGCACGTTTTACTGGTTTGCTGCATGAGTAGAGATGAGCCGAAGCAATAGAGGAATAATGCCTTACAAGCGAGAATACAGCAGAACTCGACTGGGCGACAGCATGAATTCGTTTCTGCTAAACAAATTGTCCACCGAGAGGGGGAATTTTATACACAATAGCCGTAATGGCTGTGCGCGTTCCGCTGTGCTTCTGTGCAGACTGTCCGAAATAGTACAGACATACAACCGAATTTCCGAGACACACAACCCTCTTTCGAGACTCAACGAGCGCCGCTCGTTGAGTCTGAGAGGGAGAGAGGAGATTTCGGCTGGAGGGCTTGCTTCTCCGGGAGAAGTTTTTACATGGAGATCCGTCGGCAGCTGCCGAATTTGAGCCAATGACAGCGCGGCGCCGCGCGGCCGGCGCAGATGTGAAGGTAGGCTCTGCCACAAAGCAAAGGAGCACTTTTCGAAGGTTGCTTTACGCGCCAAAAGGGTAGCGGTGCGCTGAATCGTAACAGCATTCCACGGAACAGAAACTGGACGTACTGATGGACATGTCACTAATGCAGGGACTAGTCATAAAGAAACCCCCCTACTGAAATCATTCGATCAAAACATACAATAAGGAGAGCTGAGAAGATAATCAAAGTACGAGAACCATGCGACACAATCGTTATGACTGCATGACCTTCCCGCACACACAGGAACAGAAGAAGCGGAAATTGAAGCAATCCTCTTCGCAGTCTAACTAGCGAAACTGTTAAACATAATCTCATACATAATAAGAGACTCCCACTACAGCAATACAAACATCACTACAGACGGAATACCTAAACGCTTCCGAAAGATACTCCCACCCACAATGAAGTTCAAATTACGCGGAAACCCGGACGCGAGGGTCTGGAGAGATCGAGGCTGCTGACTAAGAAGCTCACGAACTCACATACCGTGCTCATTGCGGCCAAAACTGCCGCACTCCACTCAGGAACGTTTCCGCTTGCTTTGCATAGGATCTCATTCTTCGCAACGCACACGGGGCTCTCAGGGGTGAAGAATCCGGAACTCTGTGCACTATACAAACATATCTATATATTTTACCCACACATTGCGGTTTTGAAGACCAACCAAAAGAGACACAAAAAGTTATCATAGCAGGCACGCGTGAGCGTGATAAATTATAATGGCAATACGCGTACACAAAATATAGAATGATTAGTAAATTGTGCAGAGCTGTAAGGAGGACCTTAACATGCCTTACCACGGTTTTCAGAAGAATATAAAATAGGTCTAGCAGCTTAATACACTAATAATATACAATAAACGGTAAGGGCCTCAGAAACAAAAATAATTAAATAGTTCCACTCAACGCGAAAGTTGTCAGAAGTGGGGATTCGCCATTGATTCCCTTGTGTTATTCTTGTGAGTACCTTGTGTTTATGCTAGTTTTTTGCCATTGTGATACAGTTAGTAACGCCAGTAGGCCGGCATCTCAACTAACGTGAAACCTAGGCAGGGGCGATGCACGCAGTGTATGAGTGTATTCTTTGGCCTTGGTGTTTTTGCAAAGGGAGATGAAGCCGTTGGGGGGTAAAAATGTACAGCTTTGCTGTAATATTCTGTTGTCTCTGAAGCACCAAGCTTTCTAGCCGCAAGGCGTAAACGAGTGTCCCGGTGTTTTTTAGTACGCATTACGAAGGGCTCCAGCGCGACGCGTACACGATTGTCCCGGGTTTTTTTTAGCACGTGTTACGTTCTAGCGCGAGGCGTAAACGAGTTTAGTGGAGTTTTCGTACCATGACAACATGATGATGACGACGGCAACGACGGCAGGAGAGTCAGTCAGTAAACTTTATTGATGGGAAAGGGGAGGAGGGAAGGGTAAGGTGGGGCTAGAGAAGTGAGTGGAGCCCTCTGGAGAAGTGAGTGGAGCTGCCCCGATCTTCGCTCTCCGGATCAGCTCTCGCTGAGTCCCGAGGGCGGAGTTGGCCAGGGCTGCCTCCCATCTCCCATGTCTCTAGTGTGTTGGGTTCGTGGGCGTTCTCCGGGGGCCATATAACGGGGCATCCCCAGGATGCGTGGAAGAGATTTGCCACCTCTCCACATTTTTTCCAGTGTTCGTTTGTGTAGTTCGGGAACATTAGAGCAAGTCTAGACTTGTGTATGAAGGTGTTTGTTTGAATTTTCCTTAGTGTTTGGCTTTCATAAGTGTTAAGGCCTTTGTGTGGAGGGGGAAACTTCTGCCTGCTGAGGCGAAGCCTGGCGAGGAGTTCTTGGTGGGTTTCAGGAGGGGGAAGACTGTACGAGTGCTCTGACTCGGCGCGGTACGTGAGGAACCTCGCTACCTCATCGGCAATCTCGTTTCCGTTTAGCCCCTCGTGACCGGGGCACCAAATGATGGTGTGCTTGTGCTTCAGGGTTGCAGGAAGAATCCGCTGCGTGGACTCGGGGATTCTGCCTGCCGCTAGGTTTAGAATGGCTCTTTTCGAGTCCGTGAGGATGTTCGGGGCTTGGTCGTTGTGTTCGCCCCATCTTATGGCTAGTAGGATGGCGCTTGTCTCCGCTTCGTCCGTGTCTAGGTCTTTGATAGTTATGCAGTCTATTAGCTCGCCTAGATGGTCCACCGCTACTGCTGTTGAGTTCCGGTTTGCGCCTCTGCTTGCATCCGTGTAGATTGTGTTGCTCTGGTGCTGGAATGATTTCCGTAGGTATTTAATTCTGGCAATCCTTCGGTCTTTGTGGAGGGTGGGGTGCATGTTCTTGGTGTGGGGGCCATGTCCCTCAAAACGGGGCGAGAAGGCGCTAGCGACGTCCTCCTCCTTGGTGGGGCGAGGGCGATCCTCGCGCGCTTCCCTCCTCTACCTTACGAGGCGACGAGGCGAGACCGCCCTTGGGACGCGCAGCGATCGCACGGTACGTAAATGCCCTTCGGCCACTTTTGGCCGTTTCTAGCATTGGCCGTTGTTTCTCACTTCCGTGGGTCACGACACCCACCGTGTCGATTAGCGCATGCCTCGATTTGCGTCAGTGCGTTTATCTAGGATGCCCGGGGAGTCTCCGCGGGCATATTCCACTTCTTGGTGGGTTGCCCCCGCGTCCGCGATGTGACGGCTTGCGCCGTCTAAGGTCAGCGGACGAACGCCGATGCCGCCCAGTCGTGTCCAGTGGCGTGGCTTGAAATGTGTTGCGGCCACAGAGAGCCCCCTTCCCCACCGTCAGCGAGCCTGCGGACGCTAACTGCTGCCCGACTACGGGCTGGGCACACGCTGACGGCTGTATGCCCCAGGGGCTAGGTGCGTAGTGCAGTGTAGCGTTTGTATCGTGGTTTCCCGCGTAATAAACCCCTATACTATAAAATATCTCGCTTCCCGGTGAAGTGATTGACAACGTACACACGCGGCGAGAGTCGTGGCTCGCTCTCGAACCCGTTGTGGGCAGAGTCTCTCGGCAGGGCAGCTCGGTGCTGCGCGAAAGCACTAATAGCGACGGCGCGTTATTCTGTTACTCTATTCTGTTCCTTAATGCTAATAGCAAGGATTAAGGATAAGAATACGGAATGCCCACATTTCTGGCGCCCAACGTGGGGCGCCAGAAATGTGGGCCTCACCTCTGTAATGCAGTGCAGCCTGCCAAGGTGCCCACCATGGGTTCGAGCGAGCCAAGCCGTAAACGGCCCCGGCGGCCCTCGCCCCACGTGCGCAGCCACTCCGTGGAGACGAAGTGGCTCCTCAGAACGTGGTTTTATTCCGGGTAATCCACGGTACAGCAACCAGCCCTGGTATTACACTCCTAGCCCTGGGGCAGAGAGGGGGGTACCCGTCGACCGTACGCTTCAAGCCACAGAGCCCGACGCGCAGGGAGGGTAATCGGCAGCTGTTGTTCCAGTGGCGTAAGCCACCGAAACGCTCCAGGTGATGGGCCCGGCTATGACCGGAACCGACCACCAGACTGACTGAGAAATCCAACCCCCGGTACGTTCGCCGACCTCACGTAAGTGAGAAAACGGCGGTCGCTCAGGCCGAACCGAGCGAGCAGCGTGCAAGCACGAAGTACCTGTCAGAGTCGGCACCCAGCCAATCTCTCCCGGGTCCGACCGAAGCGCGCGCCCGCCGCCGCGAGCCCTTCGGCGGCACGCGCCCCGTGGCCCACGGACCGGCGCGCATTGGTCAGCCCGTACCCCCTTGCAGGGAGAGGGCGCGAGGGGCTATCCTCGCCCCTGTTGGAGAGGGGATCGCGGGCTAGCGTGCTCGCGTAATTGGGAGTAGCCCCAATTAAGATCCCCACATTGGGTAGGGGACATAGGATCAGGCTTTTGCGTTGAGTTGGGGTGATGTTGGTCATCCGGTCTTGCCTGATTCTTTCTTGGGGTGTTCCGATTCTGCGCAAGATGGCTCTTCCTGCTGAAGTTTTATTGAGACGCTCTTTTTGGGCTGCTAGTACCGTTTCTCTTAACTCTTGAAAGGTATTAAAGATGCCCAGGGCTGATAGTTTGTCGCTTGATGTACAGAAAGGCAGACCTAAAGCTGCCTTGTATGCCGTTCTTATGTTTGCCTCTATCCGTTCTTCTTGGGCTTTCGTGGTGATGTGGAAAGGGAGGCTATATGTGGTTCTACTGATTATGAGTGCTTGGACGAGCCTGAGTGTCTCTTTTTAGCTCATGCCGCTTCGGATTCTTGTAATTCTTCTGATAATCCCAGCAAGTTGGGTTGTTGTCTTCTTGAGCTTCTCCATCGTTGCGTCAATCTGGTTGTTGCTCTGTATTCTCATGCCTAGTATTCTGATTTGGCTTTTTTCGGAGATGGTGTTTGTTCCGATTTGGATTTGGGAAGGTAGTTGTTCTTTTGTTGGGTAGATTCGGATGAGCTCGCATTTCTCAGGTGAGCATTCGAGGCCGTTCTCTCCTGCCTTTTCCACTACCACGTTTGCGGCAGCTTGCAGTTGTTCCATTTTCTGTTGGAGGTTTCCTTTGGAGACCCATAGTATAACGTCATCAGCGTAGATGGCGTCACCTATGTCTGTGAATCGGGTTAGGGCTTCCGCTATCTTGATAATTGTAATGTTGAACAGTATGGGGGAGATGACGGATCCCTGTGGGGTGCCTCTTTTCGGCATTTGGAAACTGTCGGATCCGTACTGTTGCAGTTTGGTTAGAAAGGAAAGCTTTTACGAAGTTGTAGATCCGTTCTCCGCTTCCTATACTGTTCAGGGCCTCTAAGATTGCCTCGTGGGAGACGTTGTCGAACGCTCCCTTGAGGTCTAGAGTCAAAAGCATTTGGTGTTGTTATTCTGTTCAAGGCAAGGATTTCTTCCTTGAATAGCAGGAAGGCATCTTGTGTGGACAGGCCTTTTCTGAAGCCGATTAGGCTGTATGGGAGGAGGTCATTGTCCTCTAGGTAGTTGTACAGTCGTTTGGTTATGATGCGTTCGTAAAGCTTGCCCGTACATGAGGTAAGTGATATTGTGATCTCACATTGTTGATTGCTAATTCTTTGCCTGGTTTGGGAATAGTTGTGATTTCCGAATGCTTCCACTCCGGTGGGATGGAACCGCGTTTCCAATGTTGTTCATTTATGTATTCGGTTAGTTCTTCTAGCTGCTGATTACCGAGGTTTTCTGATGATGTTGTTCGTTATCCCATCTCTGCCTGGAACGTCTTTTCTTTTTGCTGAGACTATTGCATCGAAGACTTCCTCTTTGGTTATGTCTTGATCGAGGATGTCGTTCTTTGCACCCTTGTATTGGGTTTGGCTGTGATCCGGGGTGTCCTTGTCTCCAAACTTGCTCTGGAGTGCTTCTAAAAGCTGCCCGTTTGAGCCTTGGAAAGTGTGGGCTAATCTTTTTACGCTATGTTGGCTTTCTCTTTTGGTGTTGTTTGAATCAAGCATACTTCTTAAGATTGCCCATGTCTTAGAAGTGCTGAGAGTGTTCTTGAGGTTTTCGCAGAAATCATCCCAATTTTGCTTGGAAAGCTTGTGTGCGTAATCTTTCGCCTCTTTTGTGATGTTGTTGATTCTTTTTCGGAGTAGTTTGTTTTGTTTTTGCCTCTTCCATCTTTTGGTGAGTTTGGCTCGCTTTTTGCATATGCTCATGAGGTGGTTGTCCACGCATGGTGTTTTCTCGTCGCATTGTATTGTGTTGGTCACTTTTCTATGTCTGGAAATTAAATCTTTGCTCCAAATATCGATTTCAGTGATTGGGATATGGTCTTCTGTTAGTGGCAGTTCTGATCTGAACTTTTCCCAGTCTGTTATTCTGGCAGGCTTTCGTTGCAGTTTGTAGTTGTCTGATGTGGTTCTGACGCAGATTATGTTATGGTCGCTGCCCAGATTTTCATTAGTGTTGTGCCATATTATATGGTGGTCACTGCTTTTAGCAAATGTGAGGTCAGGGCAGCTGTCTCTGTTATTAATACCTCCTGTTCTGGTGGGGCTGCTGGGATCGTTTATGGATTCTAGTCCATATCTGTCCATGTTATTGAGGAGGTTTTCGCCTTTTTTAGAGTTAAAATTGTAGTTCCATTCTCTGTGGGGTGCATTTAAGTCGCCCAGTGCTATCAGTCTATTTCCTTTCACCTTGAGCATGGTTTCACCCATGAGCTTCGAGAAGTCCTCCCTTGCGTTGGACGGTGAGCTATAGACGTTGAGAATAAAGACTTAACTTTTCTTCCTGTCGTTGGGAACTATTTCGATTAAGTTGGCCAATGGGGATTGGGTCATTAAGAAATGTTTGATGGTTGTGACGTCTTTTCTTGCGTATATCGCCGCTCGTAGGTCTTTCGTTATATCCATGCGGGTGTAACCTAATATATTCGTCATATATTCCACTTCGTGCAGGCATAGGATTTCGGGCTTCTCTTCTTTGCTTTGTATATATTGTTCTAGGGAGCATTTCTTGTTGCGTATGCTTCTGCAGTTCCATTGCCATATCTCTAATTTTTCTGATTTAGGGGCTTTTTTACGGTGCTTCATTTTTGTCTGAGATGTCTGCCGCAAGGTCTTCTATCTGTGCATCGAGTGCTTGTTGTTTTCCTCCTCTTGGGTTTAGCTGTTGTTCCAGTTTTCTCTTTGCCTCATTATGCTGTTTCTGTTGCTGTTCTGCTGGTTTCGCCATGTTGAGGAGAGCTTGCTGTATTTGGTCCATCCTATTGTTCAGAGCTTGTTGCATTTATGCTAGGAAGAGTCCTATGTCGCTGGGATCATTTAGCAGCTGGAGGGGAACTTGGAGTTGCGGTATTGGGGCAGGCATGTCCTTTGGGGTAAAGGCGCACGTGCTTATGGCTGGGCTTTCGCTACGTTTTTCTTTTTCAGACAGCTGTCTTCGGAGGTTTTCAATTTCGTTGTTCTGTCTAGCTAGCTGTGCTCGTAGTTCTTCTATTACCTTATCCTGTTTGGATTGTAAAGAGTAGATTTTAGTGATTGTGTTCTGTAGGGAGGCAGCTACTTTTGGCCAACTCACCTTCTTGTTGCCTTCTTGCTTGCGCTCCTGGGAGGCCACTTGGTCTTTGGTGGTCTTGTTCCCTGCGGGGGCTTCATTCCCTGAGGAGATCGTCGCGTGTTCGGTGTTGTTCCGCGCTGGTGGGTCGGTGGTTTCGTTCAGAGTTGGCCATTCCTCCGTAAACCATCTGGACTGGTTGGGTTTTTTTGCTTTCTTCCCTTTGGTGGTGTTGCCAGGGGGTATCCTTGAATTTCTAAACTTCTTCTTGCAATCCTTTGTGCCAGTTACGTGGCCCTCTTCACCGCAAACAGCACACTTTGGGGAGCAGGGGTGTTCCGGGGCTGGGTTTTCAGTGCAGCATGGGGGGCATTTTCTGACGTGTGGCGTAGGGCAGACATCTGACCGGTGTCCTGCCGTCATGCAGTTCTGGCAGGCTTGACGCGTCTTTCTGTAGTGGTAGCACAAAAGTTCACCACCGTGAAAGTACACCCCCCGGGGAACCGTGTCACCCTCGAAAGTCAGGAGGGCTGTTTTCGATTGCCCCAGCATGTGGGCTTGGATTATTTTAGTGTGCAGCGTCCGCACTCTCAGGCCTCTCATGAGGTCTTCCGAAGGTGTTCCTGGTGGAAATCCGTGGGCGATTTCCTTTACTTCATGCTTGGAGAAAGCCACGTACGATATTGCATCATACGTGATGCTGCCGAATCTCAGGAAGTTGATCCTCCGAAGCTCGTTCGCAGCCTCTTCGCTCGGCGTGCTGACGATGATTATATTCGAGGCCCATCGTGGGCGTACAATCGCTTCCCTCAGTTTGTTCAAACCTCCCGGGCACGCGTTTGCTACGGCCTGGGTGACCTCTAGTGTCGAAAAGTTCTTCAGAGGGAGTTCTTTCCTCGGCCTGATGATGATTTTAAAGTCGTCTTGTGGCAGGGGAGGGAGTCTTCTCTTGAAGGTTTGTTGCTGAGAATTGTCTTGCTTACTTGCAGGGTCTGTGTTTCCGTCGTTATCAGGTGCTTCCCGCTCAAGGGTTCCTCGTGCTTCTTTCTTCATGCGCTGTTTTGTGCGGAGGCTGAGTGCTTGTTCCCAGCCGGTGTCGTCGTTGTTCTCTTGCATAGCGTGCGCTGGTGCATGTTCTTGAGAAAACGGCGAAACTTCGCCGTTCGTCGTCCTTGAAGTCCCTTGGGACGCTTGGGGTTCTAGGTCGATCGGCTGCTGGAGCTTTGTGGCTTTCACGGCGCGGCCGGCGCGGGCGCGCGCCAACGTCGGGCGATAGCCAAGCTGCCTCCGCCGGCGTTTTCTGCGAAGTACGAAAGGTTGGTCTTTCTACGCCAACAGATCCCAGCAACTAAGGGTTGGTTGGTTGGTTGGTAGGTTCACGAGAACATACCCAAATAGGGGCGATTGGCCAAGAAGCTTTGTACCTAACCAGGATGTGACCGATATAATTTTAGATCGCAAAATTTAGAACAGGGAATACAGAACCGAAACTATCTTTTTAGCATATAAAGGTAGAGTCAGGAAGAAAAAAGTTGCAGGAGACCTCTAGGTTTACGGCTTAAGATTTATGACGCGATAGCGTTACTTTGGCGTAGAGGGAGAGTTTTAGATTGAAGTTCCGGCATTTACCATTTGTGCTTTCCAGAACTGCAGTTCAGCGACGAGAGCTAGACTAGCCGCAACAACGTTTAGACACTGCGACACAAGATACGCCGAGGCCATCTACGATTTTGTGGCTTGAGATGTAGGTGTGAAAGGTGGCAGCTGCCGTGTGTTGGTCAGTTGAGCAAGAAGGTGACAGTGGGATCGTTTCAGAGTGCTCACTCTCATGCGTCGTGGCTTGACTGAACGTTTTTTATAACAAACGCACGCACAGAGAAAGAGAGACCTTTACTGTGTAATAGTGAATGGGAGTTTTAAAAAGCGGCAAAGAGGAGGTAGACCCCGAGGGTGGTACCTGAAGTCTAGACCAATGCCACCAGCTGGCTGTTATCTTGAGGTGACAGGCTGGCCAGGACAGCAACGTATTTGTCGACCTAACCTTCATATGCAATGTTTGAGTCCGTCACCACTGAAGATATCATTCAATATGATCCGGTTACGTTAAGAGATTGGGTGTTTCCCTGTATTTAGCACAGTTCAAGGGTAATGTCTCACCTTTCCCACGTAACATCTTCGCCGATGTAGACTTGTGGATATACGTTTTGGTTTGCATCCTGTGCACAAGTTGCTTCGGCGTAGAGATCCCTGTGTGGCAAGGGAAGGATGGTGTTCCTATGCGCAGGATGATGAGGCGTTCTCAATATTTTGGGGGGAGGGAACTGTGGTAGACGTGGTCAAGAGAGCACTGTATGCCGGTTCGCATGGATCTTTGTCGGCTGCGGAGTTTCCTTCCGGACAGGCCTCTTGTACGCGGATGGGAACTGTCGTCAACGTGGATTTAAGCATCCTCCTCAAGCTTTTGCCTGCAGCGAAGAGACTGATGGCCTTTGAGGGTGTGTAACGATGTTTGCGCATATATTTGGTAGTTCCGCTTGGTGGATCGCCTAGCGAATTTCTGCGTTTCCGTTCCTGTGTGCAAGAGGGTAATGACCTCATAGCGATAGCTGCGGTTGTCCACTATGACATGTGTTGCCTTTGTTCTTTCGAACGTTCCGGCGTTGGCTGAGACTTTGTTTTCTGTTTCGGATCTTTCCTTAACAGAATTTTATTTAAGCTCTTTGTGTAGGTTTGGGCCTGTGTTTTTCGGTAGTGGGAGAGCTTTTATGAAGAGCCGCTGGATCGGCTCTCCATCTCTATTATGGCGTCCAGATGTTTTCTCTCTGGAGGTGCGCAATTTATTCCACTGTATGCCCAGTCCCAATTTTTCCCCAGAGACTCATTTTTGTAGTAGGGGAGTAGGAGTATCATTGTCCTCGGATTTATTTCAACGTTGTTATAGGGTACAATTTATGACCAGGGATCATGAAAATTGAAAGGTAGGGCTGCCCTATGTGCTGTTGCAATAACGGTGCTTATTCGGCTGCCTACAGTGCAGGTAAGCTTCTGGTACGGCAGGCTGACCGATGTCCTGGTTATGATAAGTGCCTTCGAAAGTTTCGTGGTTTCTCCTTTTATTTATGCTCTTACCCTGTATAGAAATTTTACAAGGTGGTCGCAGTGTTCAAACACTTTCTTTATTTCGGCCATTTTGGGACCGACTCCGCCATTCCGGGTAGGGTAATGCGATTATTCCTGCGTGGCTGTTTTCTGAGATACCATGATGACCAATTTTGAGGTTTGATAAATGCCCGCGTGGCGTCATTCATCGTTAGCCAGACAGAGAGCTTGCGGCGGTGACCTGACCACAAAAAAATTGAGAAATCATTTCAGAACTCTTGGAATTAGAAGCCGTATACTCGGTTTTATTTCTATTTGGAAACATTTATTTCGTTTCTGGTTTTATTACAGACTTCCCTAGGTTTTACAGAGCCTGGTGTTAATCTTTTGCACCCTTGTGACGCAATCTTAGCTAGTGCCGGCATTGACATCGGTTAGAGAGGCGCTTTCGTGGTGGCGTAAGTTGCGGGCACGGCGCGTGACCGTGTGAGCCGAGCATGCGACTGCCCATGGCGTGTAGAGATGAAAATCACTGCGCGGGCGCGGCACCTGCTCGAATAGCGTATCTTTTCTCGTCCCGACCGTAGCGTTATTGTTCTGGCCTCTAACAATATAGTTTCCGCGGCTCTGTCCTCCTGATACGGGCGAGCCCTTGTATCTCTCTGCCTATGTTGTACTTTTCTGTTAGCATCGATGACGTACTTCCGTGGACGCTTGGTGAGCACGGCTGATAGCGGACGGCTAGCAGGCACGAAAAAGCCTAGAAATGAGCCTAATAACGCTATCGCGTTAAAATAAACACACGTGAACGCTTAGCTGGCAGCAAGGAATCCACCCTGTCGCCGCAACATAGGAGTGTACGGCGGACACGACATCTCTGTGGCAAACTCATAGGGCGGAAGCGCCTAGTGACCGAATCTTAGAAGTAGATAGCGGAAGGTGGAGCCCCTTGAAGATGGACTCCAGATGCGTGTGTCGCATCATGAAGAATCTGCGGCAATTAAAAAGGATTGATTGATTGATTGATTGATTGATTGATTGATTGATTGATTGATTGATTGATTGATTGATTGATTGATTGATTGATTGATTGATTGATTGATTGATTGATTGATTGATTGATTGTAGAGTTTAACGCGCCGACGCAACGCAGGCGCTGCGGCGCGCCGTAGTAGAGGGCTCCGGATTAATTTTGACGGCAATTGAAAAGGAAATCTTCTATATTTCTAGTTTGTTGCAGAAAGGACATTGCCGAGACGGAGCCAAACCAGATTTATAAAGATAAGGAGCTTCACCCTAATAGAGCTATTTTATCATCATCGTCGACGTCATATTTTATACCCGTGCAGGTTCAGGCCCTGTCCCAGTGACACGAACGCGTCCTATCCTGCGCTGTCCGAGCCCAATCTTTGACACCGAAAATTGGTATCGCACTTCTTCACAAAATTATCTGTATTTCCTTATTTCTAGTCCCACATCACGATAGCCACTTCGTCACACCTGGGGTTCACCTGTTGTCCGCCACTTCTCCCGCATTTAAAGTACGGCCCAACTCCGCTTCCTCCTTTTCCCCTGGGCTAGGATGTCGTCCACGCGGGTTTGGTCCCCAGTCCAAGCAGTAGCGGTCCCAGAGATCGGTTTTGGGGGGGGGGCGAATTTGTTTTTTTGTTTTTTTTTGGGGGGGGGGGCGAGGCGAATAAAGAATCGTTCCCCTCCTTGCGCCAATTCTGCGGAGGTGGTGATAACCATAGAGGCGTGTGCGCGTATGTGGTGCAACCCGCTGGGATTTAACTTCGCGCAAGTGGAATGCTTAAAAAAATAAAAATTAAGAAACTGAGGACCTCTTTGGGGGGGGGGCGACCGCCCCCTTCGCCCCCCCCCCCTTGGGACCGCCACTGAGTCCAAGGCGCTCGCGGTCTATCTTTAAGCGTTACACCCATCACTCTTCTTCAGACGGTTCGCAGGGCCGGCCTAAGTTTTCTTGTTTCATCAAGCCTCGAAGTTCCTGCCCCGTACGTTATGACGGGAAGTACATGTCGAACTTGTATTTCAACGCCTGATTTACCTCTCGTTATTTGTGCCGGCATGCGCAACTTGCGCACGGCGGTTATATTTATCCATCTCTTCTCGTACTTTATTATCTAAACTGAAAGTTGCGCTGGGATATTCAGCGTTACTTTCGTCTGGCTCGTACTTATCTTTAGTCCCAGAACAGGCCTTATGGAGTGAAGTTTGCTAAGCCTATATTTACATAATTTCTCCCCGGATCACACTGAACACAACGATGTCTTCCGCAAATGTTAACGTGTTCAAACTTTCTTCATTTGCCCGTAACCCTGTCATCTCCGACTCAAGCGTCCCAACTACCCGCTCGAGGTGCACTGCCAACAACTACGCATAGAAGCTGTCTCCTTGTAATTGGCCTTTCGTAAAATGACACTACACACTCTAATGACGAACCGCTGTTGCTCCCAAGCATTCCTCGCTATTAAGAGCCCCATGTGAATCAATTTTACTTCCTGTTCTTTTAATGTTTCCATCACTGCAGGGACTTCTACTGAATCGAACGCTTTTCTCTAATTTATGAACTTTGTGTCCTAATGCACGACTTTGTTATCATTAGCCAGAAGGTTGTGTGGTATTAGTACTGGTACTGAAAGTACTGGTACCAGTACTGAAAGTACCAGTACTGAAAGCACTGGTGAGCAATTTTCAGGGACATTGGGCCTCTAAGAGGGGCATTCCCCCGCCTGCTTGTTTGTTCAAGGTTGTACGCGAATGAACTTCGAACCATTTCTTTCCGTACAGTAGGCGGGTAATATTTATTTTAATATGTGCTTCTTTCACAAAACTATATCTGTGTTTAATATTTCTCACTCAGGACGTGTCTTATCAAATATAGTACGTGGAAAGACTTGATATTGATGTTTAAATCGCCGACGCTACACAGGCGGTGAGGCGCGCCGTAGTGGAGGGCTTTCGAATAATTTTGACCACCTGGCACCTTTAACGTAACATTTATAAGAAGGTAGTTAATAAACAATGAGAGTATAAAGTGCATAGTCACTTGAAGACGATGTAAAAGGCTGTGACCATTATTAGTATTTCACGTTTTCCTTGCCTTGCGCGCCGGCCTTCTATTGTAAAAAAAAAATTGTTGGGAAGGCAGTACACTTTCAAAATACGTGTGCTCTCTCTTTGATATCAACACATGCTCATGGGTGCGATTACTCGGTATTCAGGAATCGAGTTCGATGAAGGACATAACAAATGGTGGTGAAAAACGTTCTTTATTGAGCTCAAGGGGTTGGGCAAGGGGTGTGGTCAGCCTCCTTCGTCCAGGAGGCCGCGGGCCTGCGCTGCATCCGTGGCTCGTTGCACCAGCGCGAGTTGACGCTCCGGCGCCCAGCTGGTCAGCGCAGACTCCCACTGCTCAAGGGATTGGGATGGGATGGGGTGAGGGTGGTGGGGACAGGAGTATACTAGGTGGTAAGTTGAGAGTGGGATGTCACACTGTGGGCAATTGTAGGGGAACAGAGATGGGGAGATGTGGGACAGGATGGTGTGGTTGTAGTATGTCTCGGTGTGCAGTCGCCGGTAGATATACGCTTGATGGTTGGAAAGAGTGTGATGAGGAGGTGGGTATATCCTTCTTGTGTTTGTGTAATGAGAGAGAATGGAGCTGTATGTGAGGTCGAGTGGGGTCAGTGCCTGTGGGACAGGTGGGGCTTGTCCGGTTCTTCCTGGCCTTGCTGTTGGGAGTGCCCGGTTGAGGAGGTCGCGGGCTACGGCGTGGGCCACCTCATTCCCTGCAAGGCCGGTGTGGCCTGGTGTCCAGATGACAGAGATGTCGATGTCTTCGGGCAGGTGTTGTAGGATCTGCATGGCTTGAGGGGGTGCGAGGCCGGCTTGGTATAGGCGGCAGGCCTGTTGGGAATCCGATATGATGGTCAAGTAGGGTTTTTTTGGTGGGTAGTGGTGGCGTGAGCGATAGCTAGCGCTTCGGCCGTTGCTACAGGTAGGTTCCGATAGGAGGCTGCAGTTGCTAATATACCAGTTGAGTCGAGGACTACCAGGGCTGTGTGCTTGTGGTCTGTAGATCGAGCAATGTCTGTGTACCGTGTGTGAGGGTCTGAGCTGTGTCGTTTTTCAAGGAGCCTCACCCTAGCCTCTCGGCGTCCCCGGTTGTACGTAGGATGCATGTGTTTTGGAACAGGATGGACCTTGAGGCGGTGACGGATGGTGAGAGGAATACGTTGCGGTGCTTGCTGTGAAGAAGGGGTAGTGCGTCCGATGTCCTGGAGAACTTTTCTTCCTGCTGGTGTCAATATGAGTCTCTGGAGGTGTGATGCGCGCTGCGCTTCCAACAGTTCACTTAAGGTATTATACAGGCCGAGTTTCAGGAGACAATCGTTAGATGTGTAGGTTGGGAGGCCGAGGGCTGCTTTGTAGGCTTTTCTGATGAGGGTGTCCAGTTTGTTGATTTCCTGCGGTTTCAGGTTGACAAATGGGGTGCCATAGGTGATGCGGCTGACTATCAGCGCTTGGATTAGCTTGCAGGTATCGTGTTCTTTAAGTCCGTATGTAGAGCCTCGTATTCTTCGGATGAGGTGTGTTAGCTGTGTGACTGTTTTTTGGAGTTGTGGTAGAAGGGCCGCTCCGGAGCCATCGTAGTGGAAAGGTACGCCGAGCGTGGTAACTTGTGGGACGGGGGATCCTTGAATGACGACTTGGGGATCTGGGGTAGTGGGAGGGGGTCGGCCTCGTGTGCGGGAACGTAGAATCAACAGGGCCGATTTGTTAGGTTCTGCTGTGAGGCCCCTGGGTTGGAGATAAGCAATGGTGGTGTCGATGGCTTGCTGGAGTGCGTCTTCTTGTTCTCCGCTCGAGCCATGTGTCGTCCAAATGGTTAAATCGTCCGCGTATAGGGCATGACGAATGCCGGGGATATTGTCTAGTTTGCTTGGTAATTGGAGGAGTGCGATGTTAAATAGCAGGGGTGAAATTACGGACCCTTGCGGGGTGCCTTTGGCCGGTGTTTCGAAAGTTGGGGATTGTATGGGTCCGAGTCGCAACGTGGCTGTGCGGTTTCCCAGGAACGCCTTGACGAAGTAAAAGATTCGGTGGCCGCATTCGGTATGGTTGAGGTTTTCGAGAATGGCTTGGTGTGTTACGTTATCAAAGGCGCCCTTAACATCTAATGTGAGTAGGGCCTTTGGAGCGTCACGGCTGAGGTGGTCTAGTATTTTCTCTTTGATTTGTATAAGGATGTCCTGCGTAGAGAGGTGCTGGCGAAAGCCGAACATTGTTAGGGGGTACAGGTGTTTTTCTTCTAGGTGGGTAGTTAGGCGTTGATGTGCTAAATGTTCGTAGATTTTTCCGAGACATGATGTCAGGGAGATAGGTCGGAGGGTGGTGGGTGATAGAGGCTTGTTAGGTTTCGGGATCGTGATGTCGGTATGCCGCCACTGTTCTGGATAGGTGCCCTGTTGCCAGTGATGGTTGTAGTAGTCAAGGAGAACTTGGAGGGTATCTTCGCTTAGGTTGCGGATGGTGCGATAAGTGATGCGGTCCTTACCCGGCGTGGTGTTGTTGCTTAGCCGGGCCAGGATGGCTCGGAGTTCGGCCAGGGTGAAGGGAGTGTCAAGGGCTTCGTTAGTTGGTCCGGTGTATTGAATGTCCCGTGTAAAGGGGTAAGTTGCGGGATCTCCGAAGAGGTGTAGCTTTATGGATTGCAGTAGGTCTCTTGGGGGGAGGGCACTATTTCGTATGAGTTGTTGTATCCGGTGATTCGTTTGTTTGTGAGTCGAGCTATTGTCCAGGAGAGATCGCAGTAAGTGCCACGTTTTCTTAGTGTGTAGGGTTCCTTGCAGTTGGTTGCAAAAATCGTGCCAATTCTGGGTTTGGAGTTGGGCTGCATAGGTCTGGGCTTTCTGGGTCAAAATGGCAATGCGCTTTTTTAGGGTTCGATTGTGTTTTTGGCGTTTCCACCGCTTTGTGAGGCTCCGCCGAGCATCCCAAATATGCATAAGGTGGGGGTCTGCCGCGGGTATGTCTTCCGTGAGGGCAATGAGTTGGGTGTGTTTCCCGACCCGTTGCTCAAGGGCTTGGGTCCAATCTTCCAGGTTTTCGCCGATGGGTGGGAGGTCTGAGTCGTCCTTGCGAAAGGCTGGCCAGTTAATATGATGGGCAGTGCCTTTTCTGCGCGGTTTCCTTTCGAAGGGTATGCTCGTCGATATTATATGATGATCACTGCCAAGTGTAGAAATAAAGCTTCACTACAAGAACATCAGAGAAACTCTTCGTACACTTCCTGTTCCATACAAATCTCTAACAACCACGCAACTACGCATTCTTCGACGCGTACAGTTAAATACCATCCTTACAGCTGCTCGTTCCTTCCTCTACCATATCCGACACTCACCAGAATGTCCCAATTGTGCCGAACCATACGCTAATTTAGAACACTGCATTTTCGCCTGCCCCATTGCAATTCAATCCACACATTTTCCCCACCCACCTCCTTCAACGTGGTGGACTTGGCTAGCCTCGGACCAGCTCTCGGACCAGTTGGCGTTGGTGAACCTGGCCCGGGACATTCTCGACGCTTAATGTTGCGTTTGAATAAAGTTTTTTCCTCCTCCTCCTCCTGCCAAGCGTTTCGCTTAGGCAGAGCCAGGTGGTGTTGGGGCAGTTTTTTGAGAAGGTGAGGTCCGGTATAGTGTCGCGGGCAACGCTATTTCCGATTCTCGTAGGGGTAGTAAGGTCGTTTTGGAGGACCAGTTGACTGTTTTGGGAAGCATGGAGTAGGGCAGTGCCTTTTTTGGATGCGAAATGATAACCCCATGCTGGGTGGGGGGCATTGAAGTCGCCAAGGATAAGTAATGAATTATTGCAGGCCTTCCGTGTGGCTTCATGTTTGAGGTTGTCTATGGTTTTCAGGCATTCGGATGGCGGGCTGTAGATGTTCAAATGAAAAAGAACAAATAAAAAAGAATTTTTGGGGCGTTGCTGTTGATGGGAGATGCATTGACGGAGATGTTATTTTCGGGGTATTGAATACGGTGCTCCCGCAGTTTCTTTAGTGAAGAGTATTCGACAAAGCTTGCTTCGGAGAAATGTTTATTTTATAAAAAGTTTTGCGGCACTTAAGGACTTCTCAGTGCACGCCATAGTCTAGAAATGGTCTAAAACGAGATGTTGGCACGCTCAAACAACAACGACGCAATTCTTTCAGCGTATGGAAGAACGGATGGGGCCAGCCCACCTGATGGGGCGCATCGGCAGGCCTGAGGAGGTGGCCCGAGCCATCGCCTTCCTGGCGTCGGACGACGCTTCCTTCATTACCGGACACACGCTGCCTGTCGACGGTGGACACCTGCTGATGACGCCACTGGATATCAGCCCGGCCGTTTCAACTCATCCGGCGGGCGCACACGACCCATCATAATCTGAGTGGAAATAAAGTGGAATAGTGCGGAACACAGAAAGTTTTAGTGATTCCCCCCTGGCCTCTTTTTTGCAGCGAAGCTGTATATGGCACAGATCCCATGGTTTCGCGCCGGCGGACACAATTTACTCAGTGGCGCGATCAGCTTATGGAAAATTTATGAAAATAACCAACAGGTACTAATGAGTTTATATTTTGAGGTGACGGTTGTTTTGCGCTGAAGAAAGGTCTCCCGAGCAGCGTATTTTGGTTCACAGGTGAAGCCTACTTTAAGGGAATTGGTGTGTGCTTGGTCTTTGCAGTCTGCCTTTGGCACGTTCTGTGTTACACAGTATTTACGGAGGCAGTATGATTACAGTTTGCCTGTATCCTCCTCGCCACCGCCACTGCCTCTTTCAGGAGTCGTGTGTAATCCTGGCGACGTACACAGTCTCTCGTCTCCGACGTTGCGCAATGCCGCGCACTCTTCGGCGGCCACCGGTGGGCCGTGATTGGCGTAGCCGCGCTATAGTAATCATTGTCTGTGCCGACCAACTGTGGGTACCTTTTGTCTGCGACGTGGAGATAGCACAGCTTACCTTATAATGCAACATAACAAATCCCCAATATAGCTAAATCCCAACACGGCAAATCCCGGAAACAAGCCAATCAACGATCATGATGATGATGATGGTGGTGGGGGTGGTAGTTGTGTGGGTTTTGAAAACAGAAAACGTTTGTTGTTCCGGCGACTGTAATGCGTAGTTTTAAGTGCGAATGCACTTCTTAAACGAGCCTGAATCGTCCGCCGCCATAGTCCGCTTAGCAACAGCTGCGGGTGCGCGCGCTCCTCGTCTTCCTTGGCAACGGGGGGAAGGAGGGGGGGCGGGGGATGGGCGCGCGCTGCCTGGCCGCTGACATGGCACACACCCACGTGGGGGATTGGCCAAGAATCGGACGTGAGAAGGGATAATGCACCCGCCTAAAGGAGTACTGACACGAAATTTCAAAGCTGAGATCCGCTCTAGCAATCAAGTACAACGACAACACAAATAGGTGTCTGTGAATAAATGCATCTTTCTTTCTTTCTTTGTAGTTGTGTGTGTGTGTGTGATCTCTCTTTCGCGAACTTTACCGAACCACGCAAATTCAACTCGTGCATTCGCACTTTCACATTCTTCCCCTCGGGGAAATGCGGGGAATTTTTTTTTTTTCAGAGAGTTCAGCCGTGGCTTTTCGAGCCGAATCTCGAACCAAACACCATTATTTTAAGTAACAGGTCCTTGCCCCCTTCCAACATCCTACGCGTTGTCAAATTGCAAGATATTTGCTTGATTGCGGATAGCAATGTTGCCCTCGGCGTGCCAGTCGAACTGAATTGTACGCCTTCATTTGTGATGCAACCAAGATGAATATAGGGAATACAATTACGTCAATTAAATCATTTATTTGTCCTTGCTAAACAGCAGAACTATAGGGATAGCAATGCGCTAATAACCAATTATAAGAAAACAACAAAAAAGGCTAATACGGAGTGAAGAAACAATTACCCTGGCACAAGGGTTGGCCATTCGGGCTAAAGCACTTAGTCGTATTCATATGAAGCCTCGCTCCTTCACCACTCCAGTAAGCTTTCCTATGCGATCATGTCAGGACGAGGAGACGGAGACCCTTCGTTTTAAACACCGAGAGGGGTCGATCTCCCCTTCACCTCTGTACCTTCCGGACCCCTGGCTAGACTTTCCTCTTGGCAGTGTGGAAATGCTCTGATATCTCCCCAAACAATGCAAACCACCCCACCCCGATCATAGGCTTACATTTATTTATAGTTTCATCGTGCAGATAATTGCACGGGAAGAAATACCATTACGTTGTGACCACGAAAAAACAACAAAAGTTAAGTTGAGACAAAAACACGGTATCGGCACCTGTTACCACCAGGATAATTCTTGTGTGCAACGCGTTGTTGTACCAAATTGTCCTGAATTTGGGCTAGCAGCCAATGCAACCCTCGCACCAAGCCAACCTCGTGCAGCGACGTTGCTCGTTTAATTGTCTTGGTATTTGTTCAGGTGTCTTAGTAGGCTCAAGTGTAGCAGCATCAATGAGCACAGTTAGCTTGTAGCGACACCATGACAGTCGTCTTCACCCCTCTGAACCGGCTCGCGCTCAGAACACGCTTTGCACCACGTGCGGCACTCTATTCTACGCTGCTCGCCCTCCCCATGGCGCAGCCGTCGTAAACACAATACACCTCGGCGTGGCCACACTAACTCCGCGGCCATTAACAACTGCTGGCCAGGACGTGGTCGGTTTCACCACGCTGTTTCCTCAGCCACAATGCAGACGACGGCACAGGAAGGATGCAACCCGTCCTGCTAGACTGCCCAGGCTAATCCTCAATTTGGCTCAATCAGTAACCCCGCCGCGTGATTCGTCACGCAGTAGCGCCATTATTGGGGCAACGGCAACCCTTCTAAGGGTATCAGATACCACATTACCCTGCGTAAGCTACCTGATACATGAAAGTTCAGATCCAGCTACAAGGGGTCATTAATTTAGATTTAAAACCGTTGAGGACCGTGCAGTTCTTTGAAACTAATTACCAAATTTGTGCTGAGCGGCCTGGTTGATTCTGATTCCTTTCACAAATAACAATACGACTTCTCAGATCACCACGAAGCGTCCTAAAATATTTTGATACCAGGCGTTAATGCAAGTCCCTAATAAATGTGGCACACCCCTGTTAAGTTCAAACACTTCAATTATTAGCGCCGCAACTACGTATCGTTGGGTGGGTATAGCGTGTTTACCTGTATTGTGTTTGTTTTCCCGCCAGCCGAGATCACTTGGGCGCGAGGGGCGTGAGGAGAGACAGCGGAGGCTTCTTTTCGTTCGCCTCGCTATGGTGTTCACACGACGAGTAGCCCCAGAGAGGACGTATACAAATGCGCCGGTCCCTACAAAGTAGTCAAAAGTGGTACAAGCTTCTGAAGGAGGCTTTCTTCTACTTCGTTTGGGAAAAGCGGAGTAGGGGGATCGTTGACGTTGCGGCCAGCGCGATGACAGGCATGAGAACGCCCGAAGCGGACGGGAGCTGGAAGTCAGTCAAGGGGTCAAAGATAGGAAAATGGCATCACACTTTCTGTCTACAAAGCTACCGGGCGAAGTTTCTGTTCGTCACACGTCTGACCATGGCGACTCGGCGGCTGGGATGCGTCACACTGGATATGCGACCAAGCTTTGTTAGGCACTCCACGTGTTTACAAAGGAAAGAAACATTGGTGGCGTGGGGCACAATTATAGGCGCGCACGGGATGGGCAACAATTTAAGACGAGCTGCCCGACAAGCGATGGCCGACATTAGGTTTGCTTTAAGTTGGGTGATTTTTATGTGCGTCGTATTTGTGTTTTGCGGAATATCTCCTGGTTTCTGTATGAGGGTGGGAGAGATGGGTCACAGGACTATTTTGAACCCACCTAGCTTTGTTTGTCACTGTGGCCAATCAGTGGCCTAGTGTGGGCTGATCAATGAGACAACCTCACTCCCAAATTCTGACGTCCGTGTTTTTGGGGCAGTTTTGGTTGCAAAACTGAGGAGTTTGATGCCTTGGATATAAAGAGAAACAAAGGAGGATTTAGAGAGAGAAGTGAGGTGAGCAGCGAGCCCCGCTCTGCGCGGGCCTTGCCCGACCTCTTTTACGCGATTATGAGCCTTGAGAGCTGTATATAGGTAGTGTAAATACAATGTACATATTGTACATCTTGCATCTTGAAGTAGCTTATCGTTTGCCACGTCCCATCGACCACAAGCCGTCCTTTCATCGGGTCTTCGCTTCGTTCGTCGGCGTCCGATCCCCCCGAAACGGGTCCCATCTTCGTAATTTAACTACACCTCTCTGATATAAGCGTAGATCTTGGAAGGGCCTCTTCCTCCGTCTAGGCGTCCCAGCTCACACACAATCGCTTGTTCGTGAAATCTACAAAAACTCTTTTTGGGTGTACTGGTCCGGTGGTAGGGCCAGTGACAGTGTCGGCGTCCGAATAGGTAGAGTTATATAACAGGGTGATCCAATATTTGCCTTACTTTTCATTTGCGCTTTCGTTCCTCTGCTCAAGCAACTCAATTCCACGGAACTTGGGGTCCAACTGGAAGGTGACTGTATGTCCGTTCTTTCCTTTTCGGACGACCTTCTTCTGCTGCCCGACTCCTTACAAGGCCTCCAGGGGTTGTTACGCTCCACTGAGGAGTATTTCACGACTTTCGGTCTGGTCTGTAACCAAAATAAGTAGCAACGTTTTGGCTTGGGTCTGAATAATAAAGCTCACGGCTGTATTTACCATCTCCCGCCACCTAGGTTTCAACTGGCCAGTACGTCGGCTTGAATTTTTGTGAACAGGTGTCTGAACGTCAACCACCCCAAGGTTGTCGGCCTTCTCCAACTAATTACCACTGTATCTTACTGCCGGCCTGCACGTGGGCCCCCCTGCCGGCGGACTGGGCTGTGTCGGTCGGTTTCGGCTGTCGTGCTTTGGTCCGTCGCAACGGCAGGAGTCAGTGGTGTGCCAGGCCCACTGTATTGGGTATTCAACGCCCATGGGAGCTTGAGCAACTCCCAGGCACTCTGAGGGCAAGTGCCTTCCAAGAACACCGATGCGTGATGCGGACGCAGGCCCGGACAGCCTGGGTGACTACCGAGGTTGGTGCTTGGAATGGTAATTCGAACAAAATTTGCGGTCGCAAATTTCTGTGGATCAACTATGATTCTCTTTGGCCGGGGGCGGTAACGCGCCCCTGTAATCCAGTGTGGTGGAGGCCGGGGGGTCATAGTTGCGAAGTGCAACTGCACCAAGCGGTACAGTTTGTGTTATAGTGTCGCACGGTTTCTGAACCAATGTGAGCGCTACTATGAGGCCGGCGGAGTGGCGAGCCCCTGTAACCGCAGCTAGGAAGGGGCCTATAAACACGAACCGATCTGCTCGCCGAGGGAGGTGACGAGCCTTGTAACCCAAGTCATAGGGGTACATGCGGTACAGTTCGTTTTATCGTGCCATGGGTGCACACAATGAGGCCGGGGGTGTAGCGAACCTCTGTAACCGGAGCATGGAAGGGGCCTTTAATGCGAACAGGTCTGCTGACCGAGGGAACTTGATGAGCCCTTGTAACCTTCTGTCTTGGGGCCGAGAGTGCAGAGCCACTGGGAGTTCCTCAGAGGATCCCTTGTATCCCGAAAGATGGTATTTGTGGAGCAACTATGACTCTCGCGGCTAGGGGAAGTAGCGAGCCCCTGTAATCCAGTGTGGGAGGAGGCCAAAGGCTGGGGGTGGTAACGCGCCCCTGTAATCCAGCGTGAGAGGAAGCCCGCGGGTCAATGTTGCGACGTAAGCACTGCGCTCACGCGGTACAGTTCGCACGTAGTGTTGGCGTACCATTGCTGAAGCAATGGGTAGACCACTACCGAGCCGGGGGCGTGCACACCCCTGTAACCATAGCTTGGGGCTCGTTCTGTTGAACTTGCGAACTGGTCTGCAGGCCGGGGGTTGTGACAAACCCTTGTACCCTAATGTCATAGGGGTCAGAGCGTGGAAGTACGGTAATTCCACGGGACCTCCTCGAGGAATCGGGGAGGCCGCACAATCCCTGCCCAGGGAGCGTGCAAAACGGCCGCCACAGCGGAGGTTCCGGGTCAACTGGAATCAGGTCCTACGCGGAGGTCGGGCGGTCGGGTGTCAGCCCGGCACTTGGCAATGCGGTTGAAGCAGGAAGACGTGTCGAGATCGATCAACTATGACTTTCTATGGCCGGGGGAAGTAACGCACCCCTGTAATCCAGCGTGAGAGGAGGCCGGCAAGCAAAGTTGCAAAAGTAGCAAGTGCTGGTCAGCGTACAGTCGTTTGTATTCGGAATACTGATTAAATTCGGGAAACCATTACGGGCCGGGGGACTGGCGACCTTTGTAACCGCAAGCTTTGGCGGGGCCAGCGACCTGATCGCAATATGTCGGGGGGAGTGACAGACCCCTGTAACCGAACGTCAAGGGGGCTAGATGTTGTACAGTCCGTATGGGGCCGGGGGGGTGGCGCCCCCCTTTAACCTTCCTGCGAGGGGCCTATAGACTGATCTTCTCCAGCTGAGGCGCTTCCGAACCTCGTCACCCAAATG
The DNA here is from genome assembly GCF_048455015.1 of Haemaphysalis longicornis. Lineage (NCBI taxonomy): Eukaryota > Metazoa > Arthropoda > Arachnida > Ixodida > Ixodidae > Haemaphysalis > Haemaphysalis longicornis. The sequence goes on from NW_027526266.1 coordinate 22,498,335, forward strand.
CCACTGGGTCGTACTTTCACGAGCTACTTGGTGTCCCGGACGGGGAAAACGGGGAAAGGTGAGGTCAGTACACCGACCGGGAAAACTCTCCTGGCTTAGTAACGGCTAGTAGGCCCGGACCAATCTCCTCTGCTGAGCCGCCAACCCCGCGGCAATGCCAAAAGACTCTTGTTCCATTGAGCGAAAGAGTAGGCACAGGGGAGGACATAAGTACATGGCTCTCATAACCGCTCCCGTGGGAGCCTGGCGAACGTGGCTTTCAGTTAACGTTCGCATACAAACTTCCGGTGTCCTGAAACCGTGAAAAGCAGGTGTTGCAAGTACCCGTGTATAGTGGAAAGCTTCACTGCTGATCCGTGAGTACCTGGTGCGGGGCCGTCGGTCAAGGACGTTAGTACGCATCGGCCGCTGAGCTGGGGGTCGGGAGGGGGCCCGTCCGTCGCCACCAAATAGGGTACTTCCTGTCTCCGACACTTGGGGCCCAGTTATCGGACCCTACGGGTGAGCGGGAACCCGTGGCAGGGACCGCATATTTGGAAATTGGCACTGTCTGATGCCCTCGCTGAGCAATCAGTCTTGGAAGAGAGTCAGACAAAAGGATTGGAGCAAAATTGCTTCCCTCATTCCCACCCTTCTTCTCATAACCCATCCCGATGTCCAAGTTCCCGTTCCCAACAACCCACCCTTTCCGGCTTTTTCCTAGGGGGGACAAGAGGAGTCCCCCCGGGCTCGTCCCCCTGGCGGTGGGTCGCAAGAAAGCTTTTTCCCGTTAATTTCTCTCCACCTTCGGGTGGACAAAATTCTCTTTGCCGGTTGGCCCTATTTTTGTACAGTTGCAATTGGGTATAACCGGTTGTACTACGGTGGTACCGGGGAGCTATTGAAAGCTCTATTTACTCGATGTATCTTTGAGACCCTTCAGTAACTCTAATGTTATGGGAAGCTGGCTGGACCAGCCTTCTTGTACACGACTTCCAACACCCCGCAGATCCAGACCAAAACGCTGTGACTGGACAAACTCCCCTGGTAGCCGGGTCAAGAATCTCTTGTAGCTTCCAATGGTGTTCCCTAGTAGCCACGTTTGGTTGTCTTTGAGGAATGGTGATCTCAGAGTCTCGCTAGTCGAAAGAGCATAGCAATCAGTCCAGTTTGAATCATTGTGCGACATGTTAGTTCGGCTGATCCTGCCGTCAACTGTCTATATGGTGAAGTTCTTAGTACTGGCCGCAGATGGATCTTTGCACTGTTCGAAATTCTCGAGGGGGTAACTGACGCCAAGTTGGTGTACGCCGCCGTGAAGAGGGCCACAAAGGAACGGTAAAACTCGATGCGGGACCCTTACAGGCAAAATGACGTGTTCGCATACGTTCAACAGCAGTGTGCGAACACGTGACTTAATCGCGACTCCAGCTGATACTTCAGAATAACTCCGTCCCCACTCAACGTTTATCGGCCGAGCACGCTAGTGGTTCCAGAGGCCGTTGGAGTTTGCCAATTTTCGAAACGTTGGTTTAGCGTCCTTTCATCGTGGCGTACTAGCGGTTATAGGCAGCCTTTGGGCGAAGTTTTGTGCAGCTGTTTATGCAAACCCATTTTAAACAACTAAGCCGATTTTAAACTCTCATGTGCTTATTTGAACGTATTTTGCAAACCTCAACACGACAAGATTTTTCTGTGAAGAAATTGAAAGTTGTGCCATATACACCACATGCGAAACTCTGCTTCGGAATCCCGGCGGTACGGGCCCCCCTGCTGCGTTGTAGCTCAGGGGCACATCTACGCATGGGGCAACTAGGAGACGAGCTTAATACTTGCTGAATAACAGAATATAATAAAAAAGAGCTTGCTTTTCAACCCTAAAAGACGTAACTGGGGTAATATTTATTTATGTGTCTTTGGTTTTTCTTTTAAGACTCACGGCAGCAGCCACAGGCTTTTGAGTACTACTTCAACTTTCTGCCGACAGAAAACAGGCGCGTCAAGTTGCCCTTGTTTGCTCTAGCACCGAAGGGGCAAGAGCGGACGGGCTTTTGAGCGGGCCTGTGGTGAGTTTCGCAATTGGTTGGTATTGAGTAACTCTGAAACGTTGTCATCACAAAGGAAGGATTGACGAAACATGGCCGCTGCAGCGAGCTATTTCCTGTGGACGTAAAGCGTAAACAATGTTACCTACGGCTGCTCGCACTTGGGTTCGCCGGAGACGGACTTTTAGTATAGGGTTTGCTGTCTTTGCTTACGCTAAAAGTTGAGTTCTTGCGGGAAGCTACGCCAGCCCCGCGAAGAGAGTTTTAGTACAAAATTTCGTCGGTTTTTTATTGCGCAACACTAATGCTTACTGCGCTACCTGTTGAACCGAATGTAAACCGACTTGCTCATGTTGCCGAACGATCACCTGAAATTTTGCACGAGTACCTAATCAGTAGAGCCAAATTGTTCCCGTAAGTATTGAACGCAAAAGACGCTCAACATAATATAAATGTTTTCCAACAGAAGCCGCCTCTACAGCGGAAGCACTGAAACCGTGGATGTACTTGTTTTGGCGATCGCACACAACCCAAAAAACAAAAACAATGTGTTTCACGTATACATTTTGTTCCACTCGAGAACAATCCCGAAATACGCTTCAAACAAACGCAACGTAACCACGTAAGTGCTTGCATTGCGAGACCGAAGCTCAAGAATCAAATGCGATCTTGTGCATCCAGCTCGTGTAATCATCGCGCACCCTGCACGCGATTTGCACAATCGAACAGCAGGTCACTTCAATCTGGCGGAAGCCGAGAGGGCTTTTGACAGCACATGTAGTGGGTTGAGTCGTTTCTAGTGATAATTCCGAACATAGCAAGGACAGGCCACCCGAAAAAGCCCACAGTCCCGTTCCACCGTTAAGCGAACGCGCCAACAGCTGACACAGCGCTTCGGACGCCGGCATGCAGCAGCTTTGTTCAGACAGTCAGCGATTCCACGCTAGATTCGCTCACCGCGAGGGCAACGTGCATTCGTTTTACGGCCGCTAAACTCAAAACAAACTTTGCGTACTGCGCATGCTCAGTGGTACAGGCGCAAGGGAATAGCGTATGCTAAAACTTTGCTTAGCGCTTAAAACACTGTACCAGAACCCTCCCTTAAATGCTACTCCAACCACTGCGCTGCCACCTTGCAGCGACGCGGCTATTTGAAAGGCTCTTCGCACAGTTTCGGCTGCCACCATCTGGCCCACAGATCTACGAGGACTTGGAAAAGGCTGTTCCTGAGTGTTACCGCACCTCCAGCAGCCTGTTTCAGTTTCAGTGTCCGTAGGGGTGACGCATAGGTCACTGTCACGGCACCACTGACGCCAATGTTTACGGTGTCATACCTTCAGCTGTTCGTTCTAGTATGCTACAATGTTTAGCCTAACCTCGCTGGAGGGGCGAGCCCCCGCTGTGATTTGCAGCGTGACGGAGGCGACGTTTCACTTGGTGGAGTCAACGCAACAACATGGCGCAACATCACAGAACATCGCGTCTCCTCCACAGACCGACCCAAGTGTCGATTGCCCTGTCACCGGCAACTGTGAAACAGCACAGCCTGCCCAGCACAGCACGGGTGAGAAGAATCTTCAAACCCCACTATCCCCTGCGTACAGAAGCTCTCTTCCCCGCATCCGGTGATGCATCTTCCCGCAGACACAAGCAGCTCGAGGACTTTAGACGTTCGACGTACCCCCGAAGCAGATCAGTCTGCCCAAGACGACACTTGCACGCTGGTTACTATGCCAGTACCAATGCAAAGATTCTCAGCCACACATGCCGCATGCGTGATCCAACTGCCATCTTTACTACCGGTGCATTTTTTTCGGGAGCGGCCTCCATCGGAATGTGTACGCCCAAACCGAAACACCGAAAGAAGTGTCACACAAAGCGCAGTCGCTTGTTTCAATGCCATTCCGATAGTCGTCACAGAGTTGTCTCCCGATCTCTATCGATACCCCAGCCTGCAACGGTGTTATGTAGGCGCTCTCGAATGGGCTCTGCTTACAGACTTGTTCTCTAGCTTTGTTTTGTTCCCTCTTATTCTTTAGTGGTCTCTGTTTGTTATGTGTGTCCTTATGTGAGTTCCGGGTATTATAAAACCTAGTCTCGTTTCAAAAGTTTCTTCTTCTATTTATTATTGCTGTCACCGAACCTGAAAAACACACAGCCCTCCTTAGAACATGTTCTTAGCTCACTTCCTCATCTCTACAAGCCGAATGCACAATACAAGAAATATGAGCTACGTGCGAAGCGGCCACAGATAAGGTCCACAATTTAGCCATAGTAATAATCTACGGGGAATTACAACGCAGGTGCAGTTTTAGCACGTTAACTTGCAAATTAGAATTTTAAGGAGCGGTCTGAAGATGATGATTTCGGGTTATATGGGGCAAGGCCGACGAGGGCAAAGAGCGCCATGACAATGGTGGGATACTATGAGGGGATAATAAAATGGAATCTGTAAAAAATCCACTACATTAAAATTAAACTGTGGAAGTTGATGTATAGGGCCATAATTAAAAGTAAGAAATATTGGTATGCAAGTTGTTAAAAACCCCGCAATACCGCCATTGTTTTGCGACGGAACATGAGGCCAAATGAGATCGTGGGAAGTATGATATGTACTTTAAGAAGTCAACATCGGCAAGGTAATTAAAGACTCTTCTGTAAGAAAACGTGGGACTATTTGATAAAAATAATGAAGGGTGCAAGGGTATGCAATGAATCTATATTTCATGAAAGTGACGTTTCCTCTCTATGTTGCACATCTCGCATTCAATGAGCATATGAAGAACTGAGAGGTGCCCCCCACATCGATGACAGTGTGGCTTGTTTGCGTCTGTTAAAAGGTATGAGTGTGTGATGTGTTTGTGGCCAATTCTCAATCTACATAAGGCTACCTCCACAAATCTGTCATGTTTTTAAGCAGGGGCTTTTCTATTTCGGGTTTAACGACATTTAGTTTATTCTCGGCTTCTCTGTCCCATTGTTGGTGTCAGTGGTCCCGCAGTTTCCTTTTTACAAAAGGTTTCAGATCTTGATATGGGACCTTGTTTATGTCTGTGCTGCTTCGAAGGGCGGCAGCTGCGGCACTACGGTCAGCAGCTTCATTTTCAGGAATGCCGCAGTGGCCAGGAACCCAGCAGACTGTGACACTGAGTTTAAGGCCATAAGAAGAGTGGAGAAATCTTAAAACACAATTAAAAGTGGGGTTTCTACTGACCTTCCGAGATGAAAGATTTGAGACGACACTGAGAGAGTCTGTGTATATAACTGACTTCTTAACTTTGTTTCGAAGAATGCAGTTCAAAGCCAGTAGAATACTGTGCACCTCTGCAGTGAATATACTTGTCCTGTTCATTGTTTGGATATATTAGGTAGTTTTTGAAGCATCTGTGTGAAATTCAGCTGCCTTGTATTTGTCACGGAGGAACAGAAAATGCTTAGTGATGACAAAGTTTGGTACATTTTTCTTTTGAATTTCTTTAAAGGACATGTCCCAGTAAATTGGGAAATTGCCCCACGCAGCGACCAAATCATAAACTGGGGTACAGTAGACATCAGTAAGAGGAACTTGGAACTCGCTGACGAGATGTGAAACTGCCAGCGGGAAAGGTGGAGCTATAGATGGTCGGTGTTCGACGAGATGATCACTTGTGTTATTTTTAATTATGGTATTCAGAGGGTGTTCCTTCAGAGAAGTCATCTTTGCGGCATACATCAGAGCAGTGTAGGCGCGCTGGTACCCTAGAGACCACTTGTTTGATTCGACATGAAGGGATGGGATAGGACTTGTTCAATATGCCCCTGTTGCCAAGCGAAGCCCCAAGTGGTATACTGAGTCTAACATTTTGCGGGCTGTTTTGGTTGCAGACTGGTATACAATGCAGGCGTTGTCTATACCTGACCTAACAGCACTATGAAAAAGTACTAGCAGACATTTTGTATCCGTTCCTCAGGACTGATGAGATGGTACCTTTAAAATTTTCATTGTTTTCAGGCATTTTACTTTTAGTAATTTAATGTGTGGTGTGAATGTGAACTTGTGGGCGAGCAAAATACCTAGAAACCTCTGTTCCTTTTTCACTGGTATGGGCTGACCTCCTAATGTAATACAAGGAAGGGGTTGAACACCGCGTATGCAAGAAAAGGCAAGAACAGCACTTTTATCAGCGTCAAACTTAAACCATTTTTTTCAGCCCATGTAACCAGCCTGTTAACACCTAATTGGATTTGAAGTTCACATATCGACAGATTCCAGGATTTAAAGCTAATTTGGATATCGTGAACGTAGGCAGAGTATAAAGCAGTTCGATGCAGCACAGTTTTAAGAGAACTCATTTTAACAATGAACAGTGCACAGCTCAGCTCTCCCCCCTGGGGTACGCCATTTTCTTGAACAAATGTTCTAGACAGGACAGTCCCCACACGGATACAAAATGTCCGATCAGACAAATAGTCTTGAATAACATTGAGTATATTGCCGCGAACCATATACGGGTTTGTTTATTTATTGTTTGTTTTTAATGCCCGGCCGCGCCCGGAACTGTTATCTGTGTCCCATGCGAAGCGCGTGTTCCATTCTTTATTTTTATGCCGCACGGGCTGTCTCATTCAGATAAGCAGAGTGTTTCGCCCTAACGCCGCTAGCCCAGAATAATCTTCTGTGATCTATAATGTTCTGGATGTGAATCGACGGTTCCAGAAACTCTCGCGCCGAAAGATAAAAGCCTGCACAGCAGACGCCGCGGCATTCGATTCTGCGACGCTCGCCGACGCAAGTCACTTTGTTGACCGCTGCTTCACCGCTTCTGTATTCTTTTGAGTTGTTAGGGGAGCACAAGTTCGCTCCAATAAACTTGTTTCTCCTTCGAGACAACTGCGTCGTCCTTGGCTTCGTGACAATATTGCCACTAAGGCACGACTGCAAGTCCAATAAAATGCCATATCGCCAAGTTCTATCGTAGGCTTTATCTATATCAAAGAATACAGAGAAGCAGTGCTGGTTATGGACAAAACCGTCTTTAACGTACAATTCAGACGCAACCAGATTATCTGTAGTTGATCTCCCAGACCTAAACCCTGCCTGATTTTTGTCTAGAACACCATAAAACTCCAGAAAGTGAAAAAGTCGCAGGTTTATCATTTTTTCCAGTAGCTTACACAAACAGCTGGCCAGGGTAATACGCCTATAACTAGCAGCAACGGATGGTTCCTTCCCCTCTTTTAGAAGAGGAAGAGGTACAAGGATTGCCTTTTCCCATGCTTTTGGAAAGCGGCCTTTCTGCCATATTTTGTTAAAGCGAGATACTATTGTGTAACGTGTATCAATGTGTAAGTGCCTGATCATCTCATAGCTGATTCTGTAAGCTCCAGGGCCTGACTTACCACATGTGGACAGTGCAGTAATTAGTACGGACATCGTAAATGGGGCATTGCATCCTTCATTTGAGCGTTGGTTCACACAAAGGGGCTGGCGCTCAGCTGCTTTCTTGTGCTGTAAAAATGTTTATGTGTAATGAGAGGAACTGAATACGTGTTCAAAATGATTGCCGAGAGCGTCTGCTCGGTCTTTTATTGTGTTACCCACACTATTTACAAGGGGAGTATGGTTGGTCTTGTAGCCTTTTAGTTTATCCTAGTCCATACTTTGCGAGAGTCTGTGTAAGAGTTTATAGACGATATAAACCTTGTCCAAGTTTCGTTTTTTTGCTAAGCGCCATGTCCGCTTTCCTGTGGCTTTTGCCCGTTTAAACTTAAACAGGCTGTCTGCCGTAGGATAGCGGCGTAAGAGTGCCTGTGGTTTATACTCTTCGGAACGTGCATGCTTGCACTCCTCATTCCACCATGATCTAGGTTTAAAGAGGGTTTTAAGAGTGGTCTCTCGAATGGTTTTTTGAGCACAGTCAAGAATATGGGATGTAATAAGTGAACTTGCTGCTTCAATATTAAATGACTTATTAGTGAAGAGGTTAGTCTGGAAAGTTCTTTGAATGTTTCCCTGTGAGCTGCATGTTTAAAAGTTTGAAGCGAATTGGTGTCTTGGGAGTTATTGCTTATAGCTAGTAGCTTCCCGGGGAAATGGTCGCTGCCATAGGGGTTGTTAATTCCTTTCCACTCACAGGTCGGCCGTAAGATTGCGGAGCCAATTGCCAGATCTATTGCAGAATATGTGTTGTGGGCCATGTTGTAGTAGGTTGAGTGTTTCTTATTAACCATGCAACTTCTGGTTGATATTATGAACTATTCAATTAGCCGCCCTCGCGCATCAGCTCGCGCAGATCCCCAGATACGGTTGTGGGCATTAAAGTCCCCAATAATTAAGTAGGGTTCAGGTAGCTCATTGGTGAGGTTTTGGAATTCGACGCTGCATAGGCGATAGTGCGGTGGAATGTAAACAGAACACACTGTTATTAGTATATCAAAAATTATGGCTCTTAAGGCAACTGCTTCACGTGAAGTTTGTAGTTGCAGGTGTGGACAAGCAACAGATTTTTGTACTATCCATGCCACACCACCAGACGGATAGTGGTAGTTCAGTCTGTCTTTACGAAATATAGTGTATTGTGTTAAAAAGTTTGTCTGAGATGGACGTAGGTGTGTTTCTTGGAGGCAGAGTATTTTTGGTTTGTAATTTGAGAGAATATCATATATATCGTCAAGGTTGTTCAACAGCCCCCTACAATTCCACTGGATAACACTTTCAGCAGCCATAAATACCAAGAGAAGAGAAATACAGATCATAAGATGTTCTTTTTTAATTAAAAGGGTCATTAGTGAAGGAGTTTTGTTTTCGCGGCCCTTTGAATAGTTTACCGAGGTCGCCGAATTAGTTCCCAGTGTAGTGATTGTGGACGACTTCGGTTCGTTTGATTTACCCCGACCAGCGGAACTGTGGTGCTCCTGTTGTGCTTCAGGAGCAGGTGTGCTTGTAGAGACATCCATGGACTCATCCGATGTTTCTGAAGGAGAAGTGTCTTTGGAGACACTGTGCTAGAGGCCGCAGCCACAGCACTGGACATTGCTGCAACAGCAGTGACTGCAGCATCAGCCTTCTGCTGTTTTGCAGATGCCCGGTTTAGAGCCAGATCATCACTCATCTGGACTGAGCTCGTGCTTGATGCCTTAGGCACAGCACCAGATCTCGTGCTGGAGGCTTTAGGTGCAGCACAGGTGGTCGCGCTGGAAGCCTTAGGCACAGCACTGGAGGAGAGTGTAGCAGCAGAAGCCACGGGAGCAACTTTCTGTCGCTGAGCGGGGGGCTGTGGCGGGACCAGGTTGCACTGGGTGCCCGCATCCACCAGACGACGCTCCACCCCCCGGCGAGCAGCGTCTGCGTAACTTCTGCCTGAAAGCAGGGCAGGCTTCAGGCGTGCTTGTGCAAAGGTTATGTTTTCAGTGACTTTGAGTTGAATTATTTCTTTTTCCTTTTTGAATGCGGGACATGCACGTGAATACGCAGCATGTGGTTCCCCACAGTTTGGACATTTCACTTGTTCTTTTTTGCAGTCATCACTGGTGTGGTCGGCGCGTGCGCAGTGTGCACAGGTGGGTCGGCCACGACAAGACAGTTCCGTGGCCATACTTCTGGCACTTGAACACCTTCGAGGACTAGGTATGTAAGGGCGTACTAGGCAGGATATGAAGGCAGCATGGGCGGATTCAGGAACCGTTGGAAGGTCGAAGGTCAGAACAACATGCTTAGTTCGAATTTCCTCACCTGCGCGACGCATGGTGATCCGCCGCACAGCCGTGAGGCCCTGGTGTCTCAGTCCTTCAAGCAAATCTTCATCTGTCTCGTGAAGCAGTTCCCTCTCAGAGATCACGCCTTGTGTTGTATTCAGGCTACGATGCGGTGTGACCGTTACTTTGAGTTCAGCCAGGGTGTCCTGCTTTAGTAGATTCTGACTTTGGTTCTTTCGTTGCACTTCTTCTACCAGCAGATCACCGGAGGTTAGTTTCTTTGCTTGATAATCCCTGCCGTCAACGCTTTTAAGGACGTGTGCAATAATGAAGACAGATTTTTTAGCAAGTGCTGCATTTTCTTCTTAGGAGTGGATTACAAGGTATTCTCCGCAGGTTTCAGCTTGGAAGACTGGTGTCAGTTGAGATACCTCGGTGCGGCCCCTTTTAGAAGGCCGAGCAGTTTTTTTCTGGGGATAGAAAAAGCAATATGAACACGGAATCAATTCGGCGAAAGAGCCGGTCGCCCTCCACCGAGCCCAACAAGTTAACGTGACGTTAAAGTACACGCTAACCGTTACTCTGCCACTATAACCCTATACTTGGTACCGAGGTTGATATCCTTGCACACGGTTAACCCTTGCCGCCAGGAAAAATGCACAAATGAGAAAGAAAAGAGATGACAGGACAGGGATAGGAGAGGAGACAGGAAAGTGAAAGAATGGAGAGGAAGAAAGGGAAAGGCGACTGGCTGATTCCCCCGGGGCGGGTCAGACAGGGGGTACCGTCTGCGAGAAGCAGGGGCCGAAGTGGCGTGTTGCCGCAGCTGCGGGGTCGTAAAGGTCCAAAACAACCCCAACTTTGGCTCAGCGACCACGTTCCCTTTTTTCCCGTACACGGCAAAGCCACGCACAGCCGGGACGTGGGTGCGTCCAACCCACTTGGGCTCGGGTCCATGGTGTTGCAAGACACCAAGTGCCTACGGGAGTAGGCACCCCTGCGGAGCTCGGCACCGTGGTGGCGCTACTCACCAAAACACCGTGAGTAAACAAGGTGCCCCCTGGGGGTCAGGAGCGGTAACATAGGTTCAATTAACTTCACCGGGACCGATGTTGCCTACTAAAAATGATAAACGTGTTGCAAACAATGCACCTGAGCAAGGGGGGAGTTGGTACTTACGAGCGCCAACGCCTGTGACTTTGTTACGTCCTGATCTCACGCAGTCGAGAGGTGGGAATGTACGTGTGGGGTAACAACGACGCGTACACGTGACGCACACAAACAGATAAATAGAACCACAGGACACCCAGAACTATTGCGACAGTGTACCCCCTTCTAGGTACGGTAGAGCGATGCTAGCCCTATTTAGTAAAGAACTTATTAGGCCTGTTGTAAATTGTATTTGAATATCGCGCTGAACCGTCACGGCGTTGGAATGAGCCGCGCAAGGAAGACGACGATGAAGAGGCTGTACGTGCAGCACGCAGAGCGAGCTGTACTTTTGCTTTGTCTTCGAAAAAGAACAGGATAACGCTTGCTGTGATGGATGCCGGGTTTTGCGTCTCTTTTCTTCGGCGCCACTAAAAGCCGAAGCGCGGTTTTCCCACATCGATTTTTGGTGCCGAAACCAAATCTTGAAGTTCGGCAATCCACTTATCCCATTCGACCTTTAAGGTTTCGGGAAGGACACTTTCCCAGTCGAGTCCGTGCATCCAAATCTTCTGGAATAGTACCTTGACTCTGATGGTAAACGGTGCCAGCCATCATAAGAGGTAGAAAATTCGTGATGAAGCCTGGAGCACGGTCCTTTTAGTGCCGTCTCCTTCGTTTACGACTTCTGTTACGGAATCAAATTTGACTGAAACTGTGTCTTCATTGTAGTTACAAAATATTTCAAGAACCTTCGTTGTAGACGTCTCAGTTGAAACTGTCTCACCCGCTTGTTGGAATTTATCTCTCAACAGCTCGCAGTTAGTAGCCCATCTTGCTACCTGCCGACCACCGCCTCACGTACCTCATCACCGACAGCATGCATCGGCGACTGCTGCATAGCGGGGTCAATGACACCCTTGCGGAGCTTCGCGAGGAGTTCTGCGTTATCAGGGGCAGACAGTGCGTGAAAAAAGTCATATCAAGGTGTAAAGTGTGTGCCTGTTTCAAGCTACAACCTGCATTAGCACCGATCGCACCACTGCCGACCAACAGGGTAGACAGGTCTCATCCGTTCCAAGTTGTGGGTGTTGACTTCGCCGGGCCTGTTTTTGTTAAGGGAAACAGTGCTGTTAAGGCGTACATATTGCTGTTTACATGTGCCGTAGTTAGGGCTATCCACTTAGAGCTATGCTCCGATATGACTGCAGGATCATTTCTGATGGCTTTTCGTCGGTTTGTTTCGCGACGCGGTTTGCCCACTGTTGTTTACTCCGGCAATGCCCTGGCATTTCAGGCAGCCATTCGTGAGTTGAAAGCGGCGTACCGACTTCTGCGCCATTGCCAGGTCCAGGACTACTGTTCTACTAACCATATTACCTGAAAATTTATTGCCGAACGCGGTCCGTGGTGGGAGGCTTTTCGGAAAGGATGATTGCATCAGTCAAGGGGTGCCTCCGGAGAACACTAGGGAAGGGCTGCTTCAATTTTGAGCAGCTCAGTACCCTAATCGCATAAGTTGAGAATGTGATAAATTCTAGGCCACTAACCTACATCTCCTCTGACGCTACTGAGGCAGTGGTACTTACGCCTTCGCATTTCCTAACTGGTAGGAAGTCCACTGCGTTGCCTAGCTCCAATAGTGGCGAACCATCTTCGAATCGCGCTGATACCCTCAAGCTGTGGAAGTGCAGGCAGAAAAAAGTAAGCGACTTTTGGAAGCGCTGGTATAAAGAATACCTTTCGTCCCTTAGAAGCGCGCATATCAGAGGAGTGCAGCCTGATAACCAGTTTAAGGTTGGCGAGGTAGTTGTCATCAAGGAAGACAAGGTGCTCATAACATTCTGGAAACTCGGTAGGATAACCACAGTGTACTCATCGAGGGACAATCATGTTAGGGCATGTAGGGTCGCTTTACCAGGAGGTAGAGAAGTGACTAGACCAGTACAGCTGTTGTGCCCGCTGGAGTTGGGGGAGTGAACTTTGGCGGGCGCGGAGAATGTTGTAAATTGTATTTAAATATCGCGCTGAGCCGTCACGTCGTTGGAATGAGCCGCGCAAGGAAGACGACGATGAAGAGGCTGTACGTGCAGCACGCAGCGCGAGCTTTACTTTTGCTTTGTCTTCGAAAAAAGAACAGAACAACGCTTGCTCCGATGGATGCCGGGTTTTGCGTCTCTTTTCTTCGGCGCCACTAAAAGCCGAAGCGCGGTTTTCCCACAAGGCCCTCGTGTGCCGAATGAAAAAACTTTTTGGTGCTAGAATGACAATACGAGCACGGAGATATGGCCGAATGGAGCTTATATTTTAGTTAGCATTTAGCAGTTCAACACATATGACAAGATATTTTGGATAACGTTCTGATCGTTTGATGATCATTTACTCATGTTGCGCTCATCACAATAAATGTGCTATCTTCTACCTTATTTCGAGGGCGGAAAAAAAACACAGGTTTGCATTTAGAAACTGTCAATAGCACAGGAGCCACAAAACATTTCTCCTATATTACCCAGTGCTCATCGCCGTACCCAGCCGAAGACTCAAATTCCAGTTATGTTATTTGCTTACAGCGGTAAAATTTTAGGGTTGATTCTGCTACCTTAAAATTCAGTGCCCTTCCATTACGGGAAGAAGGATGACCAGCGATGCTGGGAACTCTACGAGAAATGCGCCAAACAAAACTCGTACTTTGTAATTTCAAAATGAGCATCTTTCTAGCTAATTATACGAAACAAATGAGGAAGGACTGCAGCCTAATTCTAGCGGACAATCATGGGCCTGTCCAATTTCTTCCCTCGTGGTTATGTGATACACCAACCCCAAGCATCGACCAGGAAGGACAGCAATCAGGTCGAATCACGCCGTGATATGACACCCAGCACAACGGGCATACCATCAGTCAGCAGATGAAAACTGTGGGCGCGTGCACAGCTGCCTCCACTTCCACATGGTGCATTCATTAGGGAAAACTGTTTATGCCTCTCTGCTTTACTGGAAAGACACCAGCGAAAACATCCCCCCAGAAGCTGGTCAATGGGAACACACAATGCGCTAGGTCGTGGGAGCGAAAAATATTTTTAGGCTACCTAGTCCCTCTTGGCTAAAGGTGAAAAACCAGGCACATACAACTACGCTTTAGTAGGGCACTGGGGTAACGCATAGCCAATGACTTGCGTGATGCAGGCAAATATTTTATTTGTTTTCAAGACAAGTATAAAGCTCATTATGACATTTAGGAACTGTAATAATGGCACTGGCAAAGAAAAAGCATCAATTTCAAGTTGGAGAATACCGCGTCAACATGAAGCTGAAATCATGAGCGGAGCTAACAAGCGTCGTGAACTTTGGGAGCCAAAAGAATGTCAATTTGACTGCAATGGCCTTTGGTACTCATTGCCGAGGAACGCTGCAAAACTGCTTCTGAAATACTAGCGGCAGCAAGATTATTTTCAGTATGCTTCATATAGGTTGACTTAAACTTTAGGTTTACTTCGGCGTCCGCACAGCCCGTGCCAATTTATTGCGATACACTTGACGGGGCGAAAACTTTATTTACGAATATCAGGTGCATTTTAGTGACCTTTTGAACGGAGCCCGAGACTTCCTTAAGGCTGTGTAATGGCCAATTTTTGGTTTACTCTTATCCTACAACAATTCAAACTTGCATGTTATCAGTATGCTCACTCGGGAAGTCATTTCGCGAATGATAAAACTGCGTAATTTGTAGATCAATCCAGTACTGACGAGTTCACAGATGTTCAGAAATTCTTAGATCGAACAAAAATGTAGGGCACATTTCTCGGAACAGCATTTCTCGGAACACTGAACTCTGGTTGCGTGCTTTGGTTGCGAAATCCTGGAGATGTTTATAGAATTTTGTTTTTACTGATGGATTCTACGTTATCGTTTCCTGCGTTTTCGCTTGTTTGTCTTTTGGCTCGAATTACTTCTACAGGCTTATTTTCTGCTACACCATGCTTGCATATCTTATTTCGCTTTTGTTTCTTGGTCTTACGCCAAAATTGTGTCAGACAGCAGACTAGCACACACCACAGCTACTCTAAAATAAGGGTTCTCTGATGCCTGTATGGACAGTTCCGCTCACGTGCAATCACATTCACTCGTCACCTAGCACATACTATTCTACAGAACTGAGGTTTTTATTTAATAGTTTCATAAATTTTCCCAAGCGGGCACATAAGCCTTTCAAAGCACCCGATTCTTGGCCAATCGGTTGTGTATGTGCCATGACCTAAGGGACAGCAACAAGAACTGAGGAAACAGTTTTATCAAAATAAGCCAAATCGGAAAACCGGAACTAAGTCAGACAAAATTGTAGCGACAAGAAAAACTCAGCCATTTTCTCTTAGAAAACAGGTTGCAAAGAAATAAGTGGGGTACTCCCGGCGAATGTGTGCGCAGATAGTATTGAACCAGACCCTGGAGTGCCACGGATCAAAATGAACCAAACCCATTTGCCCAATCTGAGTTTGCTTTTTGCATGACTGTTCGGCCTCTTTCGTTTGGAGCTTTTCGCAAGTTCTTTTTAATTTCGGAGATGGTCTAACACGAATTAGGACAGAAATTATGATATCGGCGAAGATGTGTCTCTAAACGTCGACGAGAAAATGAACAGAACAAGTGAACGAAATTAAACAGAGACGTGCGAAGCAATAATTTCTTTTTGGGTAGCGCGCCCCTACTGAGTGGATGTGGTTATTTTGTTGTTTTTTGTTTCACTTGTGCATTGCACAACTCTTAAATAATTAAATAAATAGGCACCCCTTACAAGCTCTGGACAATACCCCCTCCACCCACCCTGTGGTGGCGAGCCACTTGAGTAACGTAAAGATGTGACCCGTGTTCTTGTGAAGCGCTTGGAGAGAGAGACAAAGATAGAGAGAGATAGCTCGTTATGACAAGAAAGCAGAGTCGTCTGCGGGAATGTATTTACCTGCATGCTACCGTGGGGGAGGGGGCGAAGGGAATAAACACACTAAAGAAAGCCGCGCGAAAGAGAGGGGTAAAAGGAAGACGTAAAATATAAGGTAACCTGGAGTTTTCCGTGGGGTACGTAAAAGTCCCGGTTGTCTCACATGATGAGAATATGTAGTTTTGCATTGTTTCTGCGACACCGATGCCGTGTGAATCTTCAGACATCATGTCGACACCAGGTCCCGCCAACCTTCCAGAGAATGAAGCGCCACGCGCCGCTGCTCGCGCAGTAACTACCCGGAAATTCCACGAAGCCACAGAAGACCCACCGGAATCCCTCAGTCACCTACCAGTCCCGAGTCGTTACACTGACACCTTGTACCATGGCCTGCGAAATCACCTCATCTACCCCCTCCACGTTCATCTGTAAACACCAGCGATGCACGACTCTGGCGACTACACTGCATATCAACGGCCATTAAAAATGTGGGCCAATGTGGGTCACATGGGGGCCATATGTGGGCCTCCGATGTAAGCAAGCACGAGTTGAAAGAGGCAGAGTTGAGGGAGAGTTTTCTTTAAGTTCGCCCCTGGTTTGTTAAATTTACGCACACGGACGAGAGTCCAGGTAGTGGGGAAATCAGACGGCATGGTTTGTGGCAGTTGCGGTGTTGTAGATATGTTAATAGAGATTATCATAACCGCGAAGCTGGAACTTTCGTTGCGCTATACAACACGAGTCAAAAGATTGGTTTTTGTGTGCAATCGATACCTCCGAAATGTATTCGCATTGTCTCCTGCAGCCGAAGAACATTTAAAGGGGCCCTGAAAGGCATTTTGAGCACACTAAATGAACTAGCGCAACCGTTAGATTGGGTCGTCAACGTCCTCTGTGCCAAGTATTACTCTTTTACGCGCAGCGGAAAGCTCACACTATTGTTGCAAAGTTTGTCGTTTTTTTCTCACCCTTTCCTTCGTGTTTTTGGACGCCGCCATCTTCACATGTCTACATCATCGATTCCCAGATGTTCGTCATGAGCTAGACATCCTGCTATTGGGCAGCTTTTTCACGCACTTCCGGCAAAGAGATGAGTCGTCTGCTCAGCGTCAGCTCGCCGGCTGATCCGTCAGCGGTGTGCCGGAGTGCTTGGGCATTTTACGACAAAACGAAACAAGTGTAAAACAAACGCTAACCGTTTGTATTGAATGTAACACGGCCATAACACGACATGGATATTCTCTAACCTGAGTACGTTCCATAAAGAAAGGGTTGAAGCCCCGTGGCACTTCTTTCGTGCAATCGCAGAGAACGCCCTGAGCCGAATGCCCGGGTTTGACGCACACATTTTATTCAACTTCAAAACAATCCAGAGATGCGTTTTTAACGAACACAACGTCACAACATGCGTTGAAAGTGTGAACCACGATTGACAGAGGCTGGGTTGCCTCCTGCCCGTCGTAAATTCGGTACTCACCTCGCGCGCGGTTTGCGGGGACGAACAGCAAGTCACTTAACTCTGGCGCACAAGCCGATGGCTTTTAGCCACGCACACTGCACATACCCCATGCGAGGTTGAGTCGTACGTCGCTCGAGAAAGATTA
The DNA here is from genome assembly GCF_048455015.1 of Haemaphysalis longicornis. NCBI lineage: Eukaryota > Metazoa > Arthropoda > Arachnida > Ixodida > Ixodidae > Haemaphysalis > Haemaphysalis longicornis. The sequence continues at coordinate 22,515,719 of NW_027526266.1, forward strand.
TCCAGACCATGGGAAGAACTATCCACCCGCGGAAGCACAACGTCGCATTTCATCGCGAAACAAAGGCGTCCACAACACACACACCATCGCCTCCTGTAATGCCAAACGCATCTCGCACTTCCCAATGGGAGTGGGTGGTACGCCTGCAGTGCCCACATGTCGCGAGGTGGGGCCCCAAGCTGAACTGGGATCACGGAACCGTAACTGACTTCTGGAGAGGTTTGTGCCTTGTTGCCAAGGCAACCGATGTTTGAGATTGTCAAAAAAAGGTGCTCGCTCCAGCGCTAGAAAGCTCAGAGCCGCGGAGGAGCACGTTTTGCCAACGTTGCCGTCGCCCCAAGCTGAACTGGTCACATGATTGAAGCGTTTTGTGCGCGGGTTCTCTATCGGTTTAATATGACTTTTTCACATGCCGCCGGCATGAATTACCACCGCCGCAAAATAAGACCCGGCACCAGCGCGGTCACATCTGATACGGCAATTTTTGGGTAAACAGTGCGCGGTGCATCAAGGGAACGAGCGCACGACCCTCCCCGTGCGGCTGCGAGTTCGCCGCCGATAAAAATTCATGTGCCGCCAGCAACGTACACCGCGAAAGGGCAAGGCCAGGCCGCCGCATACATGCGGCCAGATTTTTCGTTCGCTTTTCCAGCCTTGAGCAGAGTGCGGGATTCATGGTGTCAACAAAGCTTGCCCGTAGCAGACGACAGTCTGGTCAGCGCAATAGCGGAAGTACGTCACCGCTGCGGAGCGCAGCATCATGGGAGGCAAAGCTCGCGCGCCGTGAACAGCGGAGAGTAAGTCGAAAGGAGGAGGAAACTCGGAGCGACGATAATGCGTGGTTTTTGATTTACGATTTCTGAGCTAATACTCATCGCTTTAACAAAATTCTTGCGGGAGGAGATTGCAAATACATTGCTTTATTTGGGTACATGTACATCCATGCATCGGCGGAAGGTATTTCAGGACCCCTTTAAGGGCAACCAGCCAGCCCCCGAAGAAGTACCTACCAGCTCAAGAAGAACCCTTACGAACAGGGCGGGTACAGAGGCAATTATTTCTTCCTCCATCAAGCTGCTTTTTTTCTTGTGGTCGACAGACCCTCCAAAACAGGCAGGCTGTAGCGCAGCTGGCAATCGACATACGCCTTGCAAAGCATCCCCATTGATCGACAGTCACTGCCCCATTGCGTTCCCGCACCGCACCCAATAATGCGAGTACGTAGAACCTCTGGGGCCCAGGATAGGTTTGGATCTATAGTTATCTCAAGGTATGCAAGCAACGACCCCCAAGGATTCATGGGTCCTGAGCCATCCACTTCCGGGTCAATGCCATGGCAATGCTTTTTTCAGGCGAGAAACCGAGACACGTGGGCGCAAGGTATGGAGATATATTTTTTAGAGCTTTGTGGAGCCTCTGTTGCGTATTTCGAGGTTACCTGGCTGCAGCATAAATGCAAATGTCATCGGCTTAAATTGTGACTTTGACGCCAGGAGGAAGGACACGATTTAGGTTGATATGTGTAATGTTGAATAACGAAGGACTCAAAACCGCTCCTTGATGAACTCCTTTCTCGACGCTGTGACACGGAGTAGCGCCTTCCGGTGTGCTCATTTAAAAGATGTTGTCATTCCAAGAAGCTGGAAACCCATACGTACAGCCTTCCACCAATACCAAGAGCCGCAAGAGACTCTAAAATGGTTGTACAAGAAACCAAATCAAATGCCTACTTTACGTTTTAAAACCCACAGTCGGCATGTGTCCGTAGTGTAATCCCTCTTCTGGAGACGCCATGACAGCAAGGATGTTGTCAATTGCAGATTGGTTTTTTCGAAACTCATTCATTTTCGGTCGATAAAGATTCCTGCTTGCCAAGTACCAGGTACGTCTTTTAAATACAAATTTTCTATTATTTTTCAGGTACAGCTTACAGCTACGGGACGGAAAGCGTCGCATCGTGTTGGTTGTTTTCCAGGTTTTAGGATTGCTGTAATTGTGGCTATTTTCCATCATGCAGGCACCGTATCCCGCAGCCACCTTGAGTTATAACACTCCAGAAGGCGTAAGCGCGACTGATGAGAGAGGTGGGAAACCGCCTCATTTAATATTCGTCGCCACCTGGAGAAGAGCGTTTCTGCACGTTTGATATTGACTCATTCAACTCGCCTATGGAAAATATAATCTCCAAGGAAAGTATGGAGGCTGGTGGCACAGCGTGATACACAAGTTGAGATGACACTTGAGGCATAAAAATCGTAGACAGGAGCCTACAATACCCTTCAGCCACCTGTTTTCGGGGAATTCCTACGTGTAATAACAGTGCCCGAATGAATTGAGCTAGTGGTCGTGGTTCCGCATGCCCTTTGTGCCCGGCCATAACCGAAAGAAAGGCTCTCGGACATCGAATTTAATACAGACGTCCCACCCACCGTTGTCGACGTAACTACCCCAAAGAGCGTCTCACCTGCCTTTCAGCTTTGCGAGCCTGCCTCAAATCCTCTAACTCTTTAGTAGGGAAAGCCTTCCGCTGCGCGCGCCGACGGATAGCTCGCAGTTTCTCGTATGCTGCATAAGGTTTCATAACGAGGCGCTCCCGCACGACTCTTAAACACTCCTTCAGACAACGAGTCATTATTGGTATTAGAAAGACGTCGAAAGTGGTGGCGGTTATCTCTACGCCGACGCGGTTTTCCAAAGCTTCCCCGTCCGTGCGCCTGACTTTGGTTACGCGCAGAGGTACAGACACGTCTTGGTAAGATTTTAAAATGGGAAAGTGATCGCTGCTTCTCCTGGCAGGATCAGCACGCCAAGTAAACTTTGGGATCAAGCTGTTTGACACAAAGGAAAGATGGAAGCAGCTGCTGACTGTTGGATTTTTTTAGCTGCGTAATGCTGCCGTCATTGAATTCTTCAATACCATGTTTTATTAGTAGTTCGGCGAGCCTTACTCCGCGATAATTTTTCTGTGCACTTCCTCATATTATGTTTTGTGCAATAAAGTCGCCGCCGATCGTGAGGTGGGATGTGCTAGCGATAACAATTGTAACCCTGCAAAAATCGAAGGCTGCCCCTTATGCTAGGTAACAGGCAATAAACATAAACTGCTGAGTCCCAATCGCGGCATTAGAATGCAGATTATCCTCACTGTCTAGAGGCGAAGCGAGAACCACTCCAGCCTGTATATATTTGGGGAACCAAGAAATAGCCGACTAACTATGGTCAGCAGGTACGAATGTGAGAAAATAATAATTTTTCAGACGAAAGGGAACGCCAACGCCGTACTCAAACATCACAAAACTTGTATTGATATGTACGTAAGAGTTGGTGGAAATTGCCAAGTTTTTAGAGTAAGCCCCGGGCATTTCATTGAAATATTTTGCAGTTCTTGAGATTGGCGTTTAAAGACACTGTTAGAAAGGGGGGTTGCCAATTTAGTCCTCATTGTTGTACCTCAAAACCATGTTGCGACGCCTTGAAGGAAAATGAGAGCAAGGCCTTCAAAGCCAAGAAAGTCTCAACTTAAGGATCACATTTAAAAATGGGGTTGGCTCGGAGCATGGTGTTGATAGCCGCAAAGAGCATGGGAATGGCAAAAGTCACAATGTCTGGTTCCTAACGAGGACGTCGCTGCGGCGACGGGGTTGTTCCCTTAGTAGCATCTGGTGTGTTCTGAGAACGTCGGCGTGGTGTCGGGTCTTGGACGGCTACCAAATAGGACTTGTTCGGTGCCTCTGAATTGAAGCGCTGGGCCATTCGATGAGGACGTCATCGATGTAATCTCAACCTCAAGGTTTGGCGGAGGTTCATGTCGGTTGAGAGCTTTTCCGTGGATTTGTTGGACACTGCGAGCAAGGGTGGCAGCCTTTTTTTTTTGGGGGGGGGCAAGCTCCATACGACGTGGGATGCACACCTCCGCAGTTCGCGCATTGAGGTTGGATCCTAGAGGTGCAATCCTTGTGCGAATGAACCCTAGCGCATACTTTATAACGCACTGGCCCTCTGCGATTCTGGGCGATACTTCCGTGTCGGATATTTAAAACATTGTGTTATTGATCCCATGTATTCTGTCACTGGGAAACTGGAGAAGCCAAGAGGCACTCTTTCTTGCACTGCCGAGTCACATTCAAACTTTAAGATCACAGATTGTCGGCGCCATTCAGTCACAAGGGTCTGGTCATTAAGGGAGTACACAACTTGCCTGCGTGCTGATGTCACACCTCGACTGCTTAGGCAGGTTCTAAGGTCCTCGTCCGCGTACAAGAGCACACCGTGGATGCACCCATAAGTCGTCAGGAGGACGTCACCGATGTAACCACAACCTCAGGGTTTGGCGGAGGTTCACGTCAGTTGAGAGCGTTTTCCTGAATTTTGTCGACATTGTGAGCAATGGTGGCAACCTTTTTCTTGGGTCAATTTCCATAGCACGCGCGATGCGCGCGTCCGCAGTTCATGGATTGAAGTTCAGCTTCGTTGGTTATAACAGCAAGGCTCGAGATCTGGAGAAGACTGACTGCAGCAGCAAGAGATGGTACCGTCACCTTTAAGTTGCCGTCGTTGTTCAATCGGTGCGTTAGGAGTTTTTCCTATAAGGTTGCCACGACCTCTGAAGCCAAGATGTTGGTGTTGATTTTCTACAAGGAGTGTCCGGCTGCTGTCGGTTGCAACACACCTGAAGTTCCCGCGTTTCGCTTTTCCTAGTTGGTGACAGGAATAAATGCTACCTGGTGTATTTCAACCACTTCATCACAAGAACTGGCAGTCCTCTCGAGCTTGGTCGACAGCGTGCTTTGTCTTGGCTGGCGGGCACTGTAGGTACGCGGGGTGTCACATGGCACAGCACGTGAAGACTGGTGTGGCACGCTTCTATCGAGGTTTTTAATTATTGCGACATAAAGAAGAGGCGCGATGCAGCGATGGCGTAGAGGTAGAACACCCGCCTCGCGTGCAGAAGGCCCGTGGTTCGAATCCCGGTGCCGGACAATTCCCACCGGATTTTAAAAAAAAATCCGCGTATTGATGGAATTGCACAAAGGGGCTTGGGGTGCGGCCTGACCCCGGCGACCATTGCCGGTAATGCACTCCCTCACCAGAGCAGGATTGGCCACCCTGGTGTAGTAACGGCCACAACCTCCCATGAATACGCCAACTAACCCTCGGCCCTCAGTCCCCAGCGGCTGCGAAGCAACTGACCACGGCGGCGGTCAGACCTGTGACGCAACAGAGGGTGCTAAGAATCCCTGGATCCGGACAGGCCGCCAATGGAATCTGAACCTGGCAACGTTTAACGTGCGAACCTTATCTAGCGAAGCAAGTTTCGAGGTGTTGTTCGAGGAATTAGAGGGCATTAAATGGGATGTAATAGGGCTTAGCGAGGTTAGGAGGGCAGGCGAAGCCTTTACGGTGCTGAAAAATGGACACGTCTTATGTTACCGTGGTCTAGAGGACAGAAGAGAACTGGGAGTGGGATTTCTAGTCAATAAAAGCATAGCTGGCAACATAGACGAATACCACAGCATTAACGAAAGGGTAGCAGCTCTTGTAATTAGGCTCAATAAGAGGTACAAGCTCAAGGTGGTGCAGGGCTACGCGCCCACATCCAGCCACGACGACCAAGTAGTGGAACGCTTCTATGAAGATGTGGAATCGGCAATGGCTAAAGTAAAAACACAGTATACTGTAGTTATGGGGGACTTCAATGCTAAAGTAGGCAAGAATCAGGCTGGAGACAAGGCAGTTGGGAACTATGGTCTGGGCTGTAGAAATAGCAGGGGGGACCTACTAGTTGAGTTTGCAGAACGGAATAACCTACGCATAATGAATACCTTCTTCTGTAAACGGGAGAGTCGGAAGTGGACCTGGAGGAGCCCGAATGGGGAGCACAAAAATGAAATAGACTTCATATTATGCGAGAACCCTGGCGTCGTGCAGGATGTGGAAGTGCTCGGAAGGGTAAGGTGTAGTGACCATCGTATGATAAGAACTCGAATTAGGCTAGAGTTGAGGAGGGACCGCAACAAGCTAGTACGAAAGAAGCCGATAAATGAGCAAACAGTAAGACGTAAAGTAGAAGAATTCAGGATCGCGCTGCAGAACCGATATTCCGCCCTTAACGAGGAAGCCGAGCTTACGACACAAGAAGCCAGCGACAACCTTACACGCATTCTCACGGAGTGTGCAGTAGAAGTCGGGGGCACTATGGCTAGACAGGATACTGGTAAACTTTCACAGGAGACGAAAGATCTAACCAGGAAACGGCAAACCATGAGAATCTCCACCGCAGCTGACAGAATAGAACTAGCAGAGCTCTCGAAGTTAATCAATAAGCGCAAGACAGCTGACATACGGAAGTATAATATGGAGAGGATCGAATACGCTGTAAAGAACGGAGGTAGCCTGAAAGCAGTAAAGAGACGTCTTGGCGTGGGGAAAAATCAGATGTATGCACTTTAGGATAAGCAAGGCAATGTCATCACAAATAGGGATAAAATAGTCACAGTGGCCGAGGAGTTCTATAGGGATCTGTACAGTAGCCGGGACATACAGGATAATGCCGAACGAGACAGTAGCTCAGAGGAGATAGACATCCCACCAGTAACGACTGAAGAAGTAAGGAAGGCTTTGAAAGAAATGAAAGGGGGCAAAGCACCTGGTGAGGATCAGATAACAGCAGACCTCTTGAAGGATGGCGGAGAAATTGTACTTGAAAAACTGGCAAACCTGTATACGCAATGCCTAATGACCGCAATGGTACCGGAATCTTGGAAGAACGCGAACATCATCCTAATCCAATAGAAAGGCGACATGAAGGACTTGAAAAACTACAGGCCGATCAGCTTACTGTCAGTCGTCTACAAGGTATTTACCAAGGTAATCGCTAACCGAATCTCTGCAACCTTAGATTTCAGTCAACCTAAAGAACAAGCAGGGTTCCGTAAAGGTTATTCAACAATGGACCATATTCACACGATCAATCAGGTGATAGAGAAGTGCGCTGAGTATACTTAACCCCTATATATAGCCTTCATAGATTATGAGAAAGCATTTGACTCGGTCGAAACCCTAGCAGTCATTCAGGCATTACGGAACCAGGGGGCAGATGAGCATTATGTAAGAATACTAGAGGATATCTATAATGGGTCTACAGCTACCATCATCCTCCACAACGAGAGCACTAAAATACCTATAAGGAAGGGTGTCAGACAAGGAGACACAATCTCTCCAATGTTATTCACAGCATGCTTACAAGAAGTATTCAGAACGTTGGATTGGGAACAGGTGGGAGTAAGGGTTAATGGAGAATTCCTCAGTAACCTCAGATTTGCTGATGACGTTGCCTTGCTAAGTAACTCGGGGGACGAATTGCAAAGCATGCTTTCCGCACTGGGCGAACAGAGTAGAACCGTGGGCCTGAAAAATAGTATGCAGAAAACTAAAGTAATGATCAATAACCTCGGGACAGCACAGCAATTTGAGATAGATGGCGAGGCAGTGGAAGTGGTAAGCGAATATATATACTTAGGCCAAGTTGCGACCCCGGATCCCAACCATGAGGCAGAGATAATTAGAAGGATCAGAATGGGGTGGGGTGCATATGGCAGACATTATCAGAGAATGAATAGCAGCCTACCATTGTCGTTGAAGAAGAAAGTGTATGACAGCTGCATCTTACCGGTACTCACCTACGGGGCAGAAACTTGGAGGCACACTAAGAGGGTTCAACTTAAATTGAGAACGACTCAGCGGGCAATGGAGCGGAAAATGATAGGTGTAACATTAAGGGACAAGAAGAGAGCAGAGTGGGTCAGGGAGCAAACTGGTGTTAAAGACATATTAGTAGAAATTAAGAAGAAGAAATGGACTTGGGCAGGGCATGTAATGCGAAGGCAAGATAACCGCTTGTCATTAAGGGTAACAGAGTGGATCCCTAGAGAAGGCAAGCGCTGCAGGGGGCGGCAGAAAGTTAGATGGGCAGATGAGATCAAGAAGTTTGCGGGGATAAATTGGTCACAGTTGGCACAGGACCGAGGTAATTGGAGAATAATGGGAGAGGCCTTTGCCCTGCAGTGGGCGTAGACAGGCTGGTGATGATGACGATGATGAAAGAAGAGGCGATGGCGTTAACCCACTGTGACACAGGGTCCGATCACTGCTCCAGGCAAGCCGAATGATGTGGTGGGCCCGCCTCCTGATGATCGCTACTGGGTTAGGAGGAGAAAGCGTGAAGGGGGACGGCACTGAAACCGTAAGAAATACTGACAAAGCGAAGACTTTTAAGAGCAGTTATGGCAAACACCCTGCCGAACCGATATCCCTCTTCCTCTTCAAGCGCTTGTAAATTTATGGCAAGACAATGAAGAGCTGGCTAACTTCGTGAGGGTCCTCAGGCGTGCCCAAGAAAATGATGGTGCGGAACAATTCTAAAACAGCTGCTGATGCTGTCGAGCAGACTTTCTTGCTGTTCTCTCATAGTTCTAGCGTTTCTGAAGCCCTGTTGCATATGTTTAAGGGCTTTTTCGCCAAAATTTCATTCTGCAATTCATGAAGGTCAATTCCAACAAAGTTTTTATAAAAAAGCCCCAACAAAATAGGTGTCTTGATTTAGTACGAGCAAATCTAAAGTCATATCACTCTTATATTGGTCAAATCCGCGCGCAACTTTTAATTATTTCTAGCCTTGCACTCTCTCTGGGTGACATGTAAACCATATCATTATTAGCTGTGACAGAGTTGCATTCACGTCCGCTAACGAACATTCCATTCGTTCTGGAATTCTGCTTACGTGGATTTGACTCATTTCGGAAAAAAACTCAGCTTTTGTTCTACGTCGGCCATGTGCGGAAATCCCGCAGGGGGTAAAGCACTGGGCTGCTGCTTCGCAGAGCCGTGTTTTCATCCAATCGAGTCACACATCTGTTCATATTTCCTCTTTAGCACGGCTCTCTTTTTTACCGGAGCATCACAACATTACAACAAGGGTGGCTTCTCGCAGGATGGGGTATTATGGATTCTGCCTTAACAGGCTGCCCTTATTGATGGAGCAATGAATAGAGCGGGGCCCATTGCACCTTCCCCTCGTTAGGCCTTCATTCGAAATCCCCTACACTTGCTGTAGACGCCCTTGGGCCTTCAGCCTCTCTCTATGTGAATGGGTATTCCGGCACTGTACCCGGATAATCAAACAGAGCAGCACGCAACGGCTTGATGTTATCGCGCCCACCACTGGCAAAAGCACGACAACAACAATCAACACTTCTCGTCTCTGGCTGTGTTCCCCTTTGCGTCCTTCTTTAACGTAGGCTGCTGTCATGAGCCCAGGGCAGTGAGCAAAAACGACAGCCGAAAAGAAAAACAACGTTCTTGGCAGAGCTTGAAGGTTGGAGCTCACCCAAAAGGTATGGCGCCAAATTAGGATAAAGTTGAATAATTAGGTCCATCGGCAAAGAACGGAACAAAGCGAGAACGCCCAGCTAGATATTCCGGAGATGCAGGAAATCGGAAAACCCAAGTGGCGCCAAGGAGAGAAACGCCACTGAAAAAATTGTGACGTTGGTTTAAAAACACGATTTTCGGTCGGATCTCAAGGCAGGAGTAGCCGGACAAGCGTACAAGTAAAGATTGCCTGGAAGATACGGCACTACCACGGAGAGAAGCAAGCCAGGGGTTACGCATTCCTTCACAGACCTCGCTACGCAAGCCTTGGCAAGAGCAGCCCAACCACGTGCCGGTTCCAGCCTCCTCGCTATCAAGAATACCTTCGCTTTGGCAGCGCCAGCTGTGACAAGCCAGTGTCTTCGTACAGCGTAAGCGCACTGCCGACCTATGCTTCGATGGCCCCGACGTCACCGCTTCTGTAACCAGACTGACTCCAGAAGTGCGCGTGCTCCATGAGTGTAGCCATAAAGTGATCATGAAGTAGTATGCTTCCCTATAAAAATAAATATAAATAAATGCGAAACAAAACCAGCCCCACGTTGCCTATCGCAGGTTTACGGCAACCCAAGTGCGACCTGGAGGACACAAACACTAAGTACAATCGCAACACATCGCGACGCATCTACTCCGGCACTACCTCGTCGCGTCCTAGCCACGCCTCCGACTCGTCAGCGCTCATAGCAGAGGTTGGCCCTGAATATATATCGATCCTTGTCATAGTACATTCTGAATGCTTTAGTAGAGAGCTGTTGTACACAATTGCAGAGACTATGTGTATATTTTTGAGTTGTATGTTCGGTGGTATTCTAGGTTTTTGGTTATGAGTTTCCTTGCTTTGTGTGGTCAAGGCGGGCTTTCGTTTTTGTTCATTACACCGTTCACGTGTGTTGGATAAATGTCGGTTTTGTTAGAGCTGCCATTCTTTTCCTTGCTTGTTGTTGTGCTCCTATTGAGCCACGTGACTGCCCCCTGGGTTGTAATTCTCAATTTTTTCTATTTCATGACCATTTCAAAGTGTCCATTTAGAGGACGTTTTGATTGGCTGAAAGCAGACGACGCGAATGTGACGCAGCGCACAGAAGGTCCGGCGTCAGACTAGGTGAATTACATTCGTCAGGTACCTCGAACGTGCATCTACGTCGCCAACAGACATCGCATTCCAGCGGCGGCTGTTTATCTTTTGTGTGTAATAAGCGTACAACGAAATGCTATTTCGGTATTGAGCGTGCTTCACTCGCATTCCCGAGCTTGGGTTCAAATGGCATCCAGACTCGCATGTCTTCAATTTTTTTCAACAAAGTATGTTTTTATTTTTTTTACTTTGCATCGGCCATTTTGGAAACCCTTCCGCGCCCACAGGCACCGACTTTCTCTCTCAATTATCCTTTTTTTTCGCCCCAGTAAAGCACCAAAGAGAAACAAAAAAAAATGAAGGAAGCCCACACTAACGCGTAAGAGGTCAAGGTGGCGAAGCTGAATGCAACACAAGCGTGTTTCCTCTTTTTTGCCTCACGCGTTGCTTAAGCGTTTCCGCTGTACGAGCGACCACAGCTGAATGTTTGTCCTACTCCATCGCGCACGTCTCTGCGCGCACTGATCGCTGTGGCGGCGGCGTCCTCCCTTCCTCCGCCAGGTGGCGGCACGGGTCCCGCGCGCTTCACCGTTCCCTACTCGCCTATCTATCCCCTCCATCGGGAGCTGCTCCAATCCAGAAGCTTGCGGACATTGATTTTCTTAGTAAGTATACTTGCGGAGGGGGGTGTGGTTTGAGCTCTAGATCTCAAGGTCACAACTGCGTACTGTGGCTTTCGCTACAAACATTAAAGCCGTTCGATTCAATTTGAAAGCTTTCGGAAGTGCAGAGCAGTGATTCGTCACAATGGGCGTACCGCCGTTATCCCCTCACTCCTACCATCCCATGCAAATAAAATTTTCCAAATTCGCAGTGCTTTCTCGCCTCCTGACTGAACTTGTGCGCGCTTTAATTTCGCATGCCGAAGCTTTTTGGCGTAATTTCGAACGCGTAATTTTTTTCTTGCGTGGCTGGTGCCTTTCTGCGTCATTTATAACACGCCATTTTTATCTTGAAGGCTAGAGCCTTTCGGCGGCATTTCTAACGCCCCATTTCCTTTTTCCACGTCGAGCCCTTGTGCGTCGCTTCGAACGCGGCATTTTTTTTTCTTGCGCGGAGGCTTTTTTCGCTTACTATCGTAAAAACCAACCCAACGAGCGTTCCTAACTTAATGAACGTGGGCGCTGCCAGTTAATTGTGTATATTTTGTCTCATATGTACCTATAGTTTTCTTTTCCCTAAACAACCGGGAGATGTAGAACAAGCGGCAGCGGTTCAAAAGTTCCAAACGCTTATGACTATATAAACAACTTGGCTCTCCAAGCCTCTGGGGTAAGCGACGACGACAGCGCTACAACGGAGCTCCCTGTTGCTCTAGTTGGGTCCAGCGAGCGAGCTACGACCACAAGGCGAGCGCCTAAAGTGCTGTGCAATTAAAAATTTTGGCCGCGTGTGTACTCCTTCCGTTCCAAACGTCGACAAAAGACGATAGTATTCTTTGATACTTGCCCAGTCAATGCCTTCCTTTGCATTCCCGCTCAACTGTCACGCTGTTCCTCTTCCGTCGCCCTCCTTTCAAGGTAAACACACTAAATGTTCGCTTAATTCAAGTTCAATTTACCGCGTTCTAGTGCTACAGACCGGGTTCCTCGATGCCAGCGCTGCGGTACGGCGGAGACGCGCGTGATTCGAGGCGTCCTACTTCTACGTTTACAAAACCACGTTGCCCTACTCCACGTGCGTTTCAAGCAGAACATAGAACCTGCCTAGTGGAACCTTACGTTGTTGTTGCCATGTGAGTTCTCAAATGCCACCAGGTGCATGGGCAAGAGCAGGCGACCATTTTCTCCAGTAGATGTAGAATATAATTTGCTATCGCAAGAACCAAGCATCCATAAATTTTAATAAAGGAACACTGCAAATCTCATTTTTATTTATTTATTTTTTTTACTGTCCCCTCACGGCATACAGCATTATAGAGGGGAGTTGGTTTAGGAGACAAGTAAAATACAAGTAAAATACAAACGCGCACATGAAAACAAAACCAATTCAGTACATGCCTACAACACTACCAAACAGCGTGTAAAAGACAATGCTTAAAAAACATAAAAAATATCAAGAAAGAATCAAACAGGGAAGCACCGCGACAAAAAAAATATCATAATGACTATCTAATACACCAGGGAAGTACTGGTGAAAAAGAAATTAAAAAGAAATCCCATAAAATATCTGCGATACACAAGTGAACGGTAAACGAACAACAGCAAACAAAAACTAAGAAAAAAATGCGTTTGAGCAAATGAACGCATAAAATTTTCGACGGCCTCCCGAAAGCGTACATGGCTAGTCTGCGAGTAATGGAAGAAATTGTTTTATTCTAAATGCTTAACAAGGTTGGAAAAAATTCTGTGATGAAGAATTTTGCAAGAAACCGAAGTAAGTGAGATTGGTCGGTAATTAGAGGAGTTATGCGCGTCGCCTGATTTGTGAAGGGGTACCAACAGGTCTGTATTTCAATCTTTCGTCAAGTAGCCGTCATCGAAACAATTAGTGTAAAGGTAATATAATATAATCGTTATATACTGTTTAGTATTCTTCAGAAATTTTGAATTAATACCGTCAGGGCCACATGAAGAAGACAGTTTCAGGTTGCTGATGGCGCCAGCAATTCCAGTAGGATCGAAAACTATAGGGTCCATTGGGAAAAAATTTACACACTGCACATCTGGAAAATTATCTGAAACCGGGTTACAAAAAGATCTAGCGAAGCTATTATTTAACAGCGAGGCGCACAAACGGCTAGAAACAGGTACACCATGATTATCTACCAGGCTTATTGTGTTGTCGTTTTTAGGCATCATTATGCTTCAGAAACGTTTAGGATTTGTCTCTAATAATAAAGGTAGAGTTGACTGAACAAAAGTACGTTTTGCAGTTTGAAGGGACTTAGTGTAAGATGCGGCTGCTAACTTGTAGGCTGACCAGCCCTGCGGGCCAGTAGATTTCTTGGCAGTACGATAGAGCCTGGCTTTTTTGTTAGACAATCGTTTCAAATAACGGGTAAACCAGGGAGCATTAGTATTACTCTAAACGCGGCGTAATGGTATACGTTTGTTGATTAATTGATACACCTGTTGTTTGAAGCAATTCCATATGTAATCAGCGCATATTTTTTTATAACGTGGCAGCAAACTATCAAGATAAATACAAAGCCCCGTAATTATAGCTTCGAAGTTGGCTCTATTGTAGTCCCTGATGCTTTTTATCCGCTTCTGATTTCTTGTAGCAGGAAGGGAAAGAATGAACTGGAGTACGTCATGGTCGCTCAAGCCGCAGATGTGCGTTATTGACGAAATAATATCTGGGGAAGATGTCAGGACGAGCTCAAGCAAAGACGATGTTTTCGGTGTTACATGGGTTGGCTGATAGACAAGCTGGGATGAGTTAAAAATGGGGCAAACGTCGAGAAAACATGACGCTTCAGCCGATGCAAGTTCGGCTAAAGGAGTGGAATGCAGCCATTGAATATTGGGATAATTGAAGCCACCAACCACAAAAAATTTCTACTCCATGATATCGTGCCACAATTTGATTTAAATTATCATGACGACTGTAAGGTCCACTGATGAGGTCAGGGGCAAGCGCCCGGGCGGCGTGTAAGGACCCGCCACTCTGTCTGACGACGTAGCACTGCCAACACTGCGCTACAGCCGTCGCCAATTCGTCACGGCGCGGACGGGAGACGGATTGTCTGGCCGACCGAATACCACGGGGATAATACCCCATTAAAAACGCAGACGGCGGCGCCGGATTCCGAGAAGCGCCGGGGAGGTGTGATTACTGACGTTGGGACGAGCGCAGCGCGAGCCTCCATTGTAACGCGCCCCGGTCAGCACGACGCACAGTCGCGCCTTTCGCCCTCACCCCTCGGGGTCGTACGGGCCTGCTGGCCCGCGAGCGGTGCGTTGACCTAAAGATGGCGGCGCCTCATTGAATATTCTGTAGCGTGCTGAGTGACAGCTGTCTACGTGAATTCGGGGACTCCCTTACGCGTGTACGAACGCTACAGGGGCTTTCCCGAGAGAGTGTGATATCGAGGTGTTATAAGGCCTAACGTGGCAGTTAGAAATCGTTCTTGTCTGAGCGCCGAACTAGGCAGTTCCCGGCGGGACAAGGAGTCTCTACCGTTAAAGCTAGGTTTGGATTTGTGAGGCCCCTAGGCTAGAGGTTAAGATCGCGTCGGAGGTTTAGGGTACAGCGCCGTACCGGCAACTAGACGGATCTTGCGGCGAGAAAGAGTCTCGGCCGTTGTTTCTCGAGTGGTTTGTGTACGCTCCGAGGATAGGAGAGTTAGACGAAGTTGAGGAGCTCGAGTGATTTGTGCGCACTTTGAGTAGCGTCTACCTGAAGTTTGAAGTTTTTCCTTTTATTACTCATGTACCCAGTTTTCCTACTGTAAATAGCTGTATATAAACTCTTCGTCTCACTTAATCAACCCCCAACGCCTCGAGTTCGCCAATTCGACCGCCGTCTCCAAGAACTTCAACACCATCACCCTGCCAGCCTCCTGCCAAATCAACCGGAGCCCAGGGAATTGGGTTCCTGATCGACACCGCACTTCGGGGAAACGAACCACAACCATCTTTACTAAGACCTTCACACAAAACCGGTAGCAGAGGATGGAGCCCGATAAGTCGCGCCAAGAATAATCTTCTTATAATTGAACGTTAAGCAGCACCAGATAATTTCAAGGTCAGTAGTTACAAAGACAGCAAAAGATTTTAACTGGTCGTGAATTGCAATTAGTACACCCCCACCTGTCCTGTCGCTGCCATCACGTCGATGTACCACAAAGTATTTGTCACACTGAAATAACTCATCCGCCGATAATTTGCTCGTGGTCCAAGTCTCCGTCAGTACGACTATATCGGCTGCAGAATCATTGATTAATGCGTTCAGTCTATCCTTCTATTGATACAGGCTATGGACGTTAGTATACAGAACAGATACATTGCACGTACGGCCACTACCCATCGCATTATCCATACACACGTCCCCGACGCGTCGACCTCGGTGATGTAGACGGACCATACGGAGAGGCAACCGTAGGAAGAAAGGAAACAACTGCACTAACTTCAAGAACAGAATCTGCATCTGCACATTACAAGTAGCGCTCCCCGTCGGCAATAAGCTTGTTGTGGCGCAGCTTTTGTTTGAAATTTTCAAACGTTTCCGGAGACGAGCAGCTTTTTACGAGCAATGCGCGTAGAAAGAGAGAAAGCGTTCTTATATTAAAATCCGTGTCGGTTAGCAAACATCTTTTTGCCTGATGAGTTCTTTAGTTTTGAAAGCAGAAAATGTAGCCACAACGGGATGGTTTTTGTCCACAGGATACTGGCCTATGCGATGCGTACGCTCAATGTCGGTTGCAGGGATTTGCAGCCGCGGTATCTCAGAAGCTAACGAGATAATCTGGCCTTCAGATTGCTGCCAGCTTTCTTTGGGACTGTCTTTAATTCCGAAAAAACAACGTTATCTCGCCTCCACCGATCTTCTGCCTCACCAAGCTTTGCGCGTAGCGTGGTTATTTCTTCACGCAGACGGCCCGTTGGAACATCAGCACCAGCCTGATCGAGCTGACAGCGCTGAAGACTGGCAGCCTGCTTTTCAACTTCTTCTAGGCGGGTGCTGATATTGGTAACAGTAGATACCCTCGATTCATGGCAACGTTTTAGTTCTTCAGTCGCCTTTTCCGTGCTGAATTGGTTAGTCTCAATCATTATACAGCACTCGTTGGTTTCCCTAACTACTTTCAGTAATTCGTCTTTCATCCCATGATCTTGCTCGATGTCCCCGCATATCACGAAAAATAAAGCACAAAAAAGTTCAAGAACAGCTCCTGAGCATGGAACCACGATACTAAAACGGTTGTGAGACTTGAATGATTTACAGGGATGAAAGGAAGGATGACTGACCTGCGCAACAAACAAGAGGCGAAAGAACATCGCTCCGGCCGTGCTTCCATGCCCGCTCATTATGCATTGATGTTCTGCCTTATCTTCGTGTAATGTCGTATTCTTCCGCAACACTGTTAACAAATACATACATTGAGACCGATCTTCCACGTTTAGATTTAGCTGTGAGTGTATAAGACTATTGCGCAGAATTTCTTCCACTTTGGCCGGGTGGCTAAATCGAGTCACAGACAGATAGACAGGCAGACAGACAAACCAAAATTTCGGGGTTTAAGTAGCCCAAGAAAGACTAGCGTCTTTAAAACTTCAGGTACATCTCCCGGCACCAGGGACGCATGGTGTAAAAAGGCCAAAGGTAGAATAGGACCACCCACTTTTGCCTGTGTCAAGCCATGTCTTCTCGCTCCGCTCTGATTAAGGCCAGTCCCTGGTCACTACCTAAGCAAGCCCTGTTGTTTTAGTGTGTGTCCGCCTCATATGTTTCTACTTTCCCCCCAATCTGTGGCAATTTTTCTTTTGGTAATATATGTTTATATGACAACCACCCTCTACTGTGGCCGTAACCAAGAACCTTTATACTCGAGGCGATAGTCACGACCACGAATACTGTCAACCTCGGCACATGTATAAGCTTTAAAGCAATAACAGAGGCCCTTCCCCTTTGACATAATAGAAAAAAATGCGCGCAAATGACGGGGTGGACAAAAAGCAGGCACCACACAACGCTGCGTGGTGGCTTCTTTCTGTTCGACCAGTCCTTTTAGCGCGGTTTGTCCCATCGTATACATGCATGCGCGTATATAGATCTTACTGAGATCTCTTGAGCAAAACATGGCGCTTGTTAATTAGGGGGGTTTCAAATTTACACCCACACTCCACACATGTTGAAAAATTTGGCTTTATATAAATTACCGTAAACATCACCGGCTTACGGCAGGTTTTGAGATTTCCCCGGGGTAAATATAAACACGGGGAACCATAAATGCGCGCGCATAAGGACCTGCTTTCTTCCTTTGAGATTATATATTCGCAAAACACATAGGGCTTACTGGATTCGCGAAGCGATACAACCTCGAGTGTTTATGCTTACATGGTTGCTTTTTTGAAACATGCCTCATGGTAATTAAAGCGCAAAATATATCAAATCATTGGCCTTCACAGATACATGTGAACGTAGCATTTTATTGTTCATTAGCAGGCAGAGCCCTATTTTCTTTCGAGAGCAGCGAACATTTTCGCAGCGTCTGCGCTTATATTTTGCAAGTGTCAAAGGGCATCTACCCAGACCCTCAAGACCTCAATTTTATAGTTAGACGTCATTTAACGTGAAGCAATGACAGTTCTTATTCTTTGCTGGGAACACATGAGCTGGTGTTGCAAAACCGATTCCTTTGTTTGTATTTCCGTCTGAATATAATCGGGGATTTAGCTGATGCTTCGTACTCGATACGCTTTTAGTGCTGGCCGACGCTATGTTAAAATTGATTGTGCCTTCTTGTGCTATGCTTCTTTTTATTCGCAACTCGCGTGCAACCTTCCCGTTTTACTCCAACCTGACCAGCACATCGGACGGGTTTCAGGTATGTAAAAATTGTTTACTTTAAAGACTGACAACCTCGAACGACTGAGCATAAAACGCGAAATACGTTGTTTACTGTTTGAATCTTGCCGATCTGGAATGATACCACAAGAAACGTGAAGTTCCCAAAGCCACCTTAATAGAATTCTGTCCCTGTGGATAGCGAGATTTAATGGTGTTCATTCACTAAATGCAAGTGAAACAGTGTCAGTATTCTGTTATCTATATAGCTTTCCCTGTATATATATATATATATATATATAACACAGAAATAAGGGTTGGCAGTCGAGAAAACCTCGGAAAGCAAAGGGGAGGATGTGGTAGATCATTGAAACAGATTAAGAATTTGGAAAGAAAGAAAGAAAGTGAAGAAAAAATGCCCGCCAGGTGGGATCCGAACCCACGACCTCCAGAATACCGGTCTGGTGCGATAACCACTACGCTACCGGCGGGGCGATTTTCCCATTCACTTTCTGGGGTATTTATGTTAGGTATGTTTGTTTCCTATGCTTGGGGGTGGTAGCCAGCGCCACTCGGACTAATCGGGGTGAAGGGGACCTTCTTTTTAACCCCCGGGTCGTGACTCGAGTGTCTACGACATGTCCAGAGTGGTCGACCAGCTTTGAACCCTCTTAAGCTCCCTTTGGCAACAAGACTGCCAGAACAGAGGCCCTCGCTATGCATGTAGCGAATCAGAATAGGAAATGAGGGGCTCGTTGAAAATAACACAGAAATAAGGGTTGGCAGTCGAGAAAACCTCGGAAAGCAAAGGGGAGGATGTGGTAGATCATTGAAACAGATTAAGAATTTGGAAAGAAAGAAAGAAAGTGAAGAAAAAATGCCCGCCAGGTGGGATCCGAACCCACGACCTCTTCGGATCCCACCTGGCGGGCATTTTTTCTTCACTTTCTTTCTTTCTTTCCAAATTCTTAATCTGTTTCAATGATCTACCACATCCTCCCCTTTGCTTTCCGAGGTTTTCTCGACTGCCAACCCTTATTTCTGTGTTATTTTCAACGAGCCCCTCATTTCCTATTCTGATTCGCTATATATATATATATATATATATATATGTAGAAATAAAGTTTTCCTGGACGCGGGTTGAAAAATACAAGAAGTCGTGTTTCGACGGTTTTAATAACGTTTTGGCCGAGGGACCGGCCTGTTTCAAATTACAGTGATGGCGTTTATCATACAGCTTATCCTTGTTTCTAACCTACAAAGTATCGGCAACAAAGTAAAAGCAGCTGCAGCAGTTGAATGGAGAAATGGAAGAAAAAGAAAGAGGCAAACACGAGATAGAGGCGCTTGTCTAAAGCAGTACATAGACGCTATGGTGCTCAGCTTTATCAATGAAGTGTTTCTGCACGACATCCGTGCTTATACAAAAGCGAGGCTATATTTATAAGTTTGGCTAAAAAACACCAACAACACGAGCAGGGACCCTAAACAGCGATAACGTGAACAATTGCCTAGAAATATCCAGTGCTACAGCAGAATACAGAGGAATCACATTACTACATATTACAGCAAAGCTGTAAATGGCTAGGATCCAGCAGATGGTCTCCGGTCTCAGAGCGATGTAGACAGGAATCGCTAGCGAGCGTAGCGCCACGTTGCGGAGCCCACTAAAATCCCCGGAATCGTAAAACTGCGCGCCACACCCCCGGGCCATGGCAAAAATCATACAAGATTAAAAAAGGTCCTAGGGCCTTCATACATCATGCGCCGTGATTACCACACCCGCGCTGTAATAAATTTCTACCCACGATTCCTGTGTGTTTTGTAGCGTAAGCTACACTGGCCGAGGTTGAGCAGTTTCGCGTGTGCCGTGAAGGGCCGTTCTGCGCAAGCGCGAGGAGCATTGGATTGGATTTCATTGGATTGGATTAAAGTGGATTGTGTTGGATTGTGTTGCGTCATAGCCGCGGCAGACGCACTGGCGCCGGCGCGTGCCCAGGTGTGCGCCTCAGTCTGCGGCTGCATCGGAGCCGCTTGATAGCCGCTTCACGTGGCTCGTGAAGAGCCCTGCTGAGCATGCGCGAGGAGCAGTGACTGAACAGGGCTGGACTTTCAGTTAATAACCAGGAACAATGCTTAATCGCAAATTACAAACAAACGTGTTTTGCTTCGTGCACCCGTTGGACCCAGTCAAGTCAAACCTCACGTTGAGGCTCGGCACCGCAGCTTTGCTGGCCATCCCTCTTCACGGGGTGGAAGGGCTCTGAATTTTTACAGGAAGCCTAATTTCTCCTAACTTTCCTTTAAACCAGAAGCTACGGTGTTAAATTTGTAAATTAGGAGTGACTCGCGAACTTTCCTATTATGGTGGGTACGAAAACAAGAGTGCAGTATAGCGGCTTTGATATGATCAAAGGAATTGCCTGTAACGTTCACGTGTATGGATCTGGTTCCACTATACGTTAGGATTTCTTTCGGGAAACCAACTCTGGAAAACATCTACACTAAACTCTTTGCAACGTGGACACTGTCGGTGCTCGGTAGAGCTACTGTATCGGCGTACCGGGCAGCG
The DNA here is from genome assembly GCF_048455015.1 of Haemaphysalis longicornis. Classification (NCBI taxonomy): domain Eukaryota; kingdom Metazoa; phylum Arthropoda; class Arachnida; order Ixodida; family Ixodidae; genus Haemaphysalis; species Haemaphysalis longicornis. The sequence goes on from NW_027526266.1 coordinate 22,536,310, forward strand.
AAGTCTATCATTGTTAAGATATATCTATTGCGCTCTTCTGAGGCTGGTTGCAACGGCCCAATAATGTCTCCCGCCCCCCTCTGGTATGGCGTGCCAACAATAGGCATACTTCTAATGTGGCGACACCGACTTTTCCTTTTGGAGACGCACGTTGGCAGACGTCACATAACTTTACAAATCTTTTAACATCTGCATAAATACCTGGCCAGTGGAATTCTCGAAGAATTCTCTCCGCTGTTCTTCTTGTTCCTTGATGGCCAGACCTGATTTCTTCGTGTGCGATCTTCATGACGGCCTCCCTCAGCGGATGAGGTATGACCAGCTGTTTAAACCGTTGGACTGACGCCGTGCAATATCGTCGGTACAGCAACCTTTTTCCTTTACATACGTGTACGGAATTCCACCTCGGGAGAAGAACTCCTTCCCCGCCTTTTTGAAACAATCATCAAGGGATTTATCTTGTTGCTGTTTTTGGATCATATCCTGGCTCGTAATATCAGCGATCGTGATGAAGCTCGTAGGTATGCTCTGTTTCACAGCTTATATTTCTTGGGCAGCTTTGTCAGTCTTCCTGTCCGCAGGCGAGTGAAGGCATTGTACACTGGCCGTTTCTACCCTTTGGGGTTCGGGGACTTACCGCTGCAATGTGAGGTCAGGATTGTACGGTTCCCTAACACAAGATACGTTCCCCAGTATCAGGTCATACAGGGAGTGGGCCAGTCATTTCGCTAGAACGTGTCCTGTCAAATACGGTGTATTGACGCAGGTGTATGCCTAGTCAAGGCGCCACGTGGTGTTCACGAGCAGAACCATGGAGCAGAACTTGGCCCATGAGAACCTGTCTGGAATGAGTTTCCAACACATGATGACATAATTACTTTAGGTGTCTAGGAAGACTGAAATGAATCGTCCGTAGACCTGACCAGTGGTGGCAGGCATGCTTGCGGTGGGACATCCATTCTGGAGTTCGCACTGTTCACGCACTGCACACGTGGGAGCCAGTTTGCCTTTGCCGCCATCGATGTTTCGGCGTCCTTCTGAACGACGTTTCGCAAAAGTGCATGCCGAGACGTGCTTCTTATTTGGGGGTTTGGACCGGCAGTTTTGAGTTTTGAATCTCTGTTGTCCAAAGTTTTCACAGCGGACATTCTGTGCTGCCATCCCGCAGTCTGGGGCACAGTGCCTCGCTTTCCCACATAAAAAGCAATCAGGAACTTCCGCATAGAAGGTCTACTTGCGACTCTTGTTTTTCGTCTCTGGCCTTTCCCAAGTTTGTGAGAGCTTGTGCTTCGGGGAAACAATCGAGAGCATCGGCCATTTCTTTGGTCCACTGGCAGTAACTTTCGTTAATGAGAATGGCCAGGTGGGATGAGCAACACTTGGAGAATGGCTCTGCAATCATCTTATCACGTAATGCTTCTAACGTCTTGGGGACCCAAGGCGTTTAAAGCCACTGGTCAAAATAACCGGAAATTCGCGTTGCGAACGGAGTTGCGGTTTCGCCGTCCTCAGCTTGCGCCTCGCGGAATTAGTCGTTGTATCGGTGAGGGGAAAACGGGACCGCTGAAGGAGCACCAGCTCGATTTTTTGGTAGTACAGAGGATCTTCTGGCGCCGTCCTCCCGATGGCGGAGATCTTCCGGTAAGGTATGTGCTTTCAGTCTTCTGGTAAGGTATGTGCTTAATCCGACGGCCCATTTATCTTCCGGCCATTTTTATGCTGCAGCGACCCTCCGAACCCTTAGGAGGTATGCGTCCAGGTCGTCTCTGCGCGCATCACAACGGGGAATAAAGTTTTGCGGGCTTGTCGACATGGCAGGCACGGAGTTAGGTTGTGCTGCCACGGGGCCCTCAGCTTGTGGGCAGTCTCGCGTGCCTTCCTGTAGCATTAGGCCCAGCCTTTCGCTCGCCTGCTTTGCATGTTCCAGCTTTGCATCAGCCTTCAAAGCTTCCCTTTCTGCCACACTTTCATCGCGCCAGCGATCCTGCTCCGATTTAACCCATTCTCGCAGCTCGGCATCGAGAAGTCGCAGCTCTTTTCCGCTGGCCAGCAACATTTCCACCTACATGTCGTCCGGCCAGCTATGCTGCGTCGTTCCGTTTGGTTGCCGGGCCGTCCGGGTATTCGGGTTTCGGCGACGAGTCCCCGTCGGGGCGTTGCGCGCAGCGCTGCCTGCAACCCTAAACGCGGAGCAGGCTGATCGTGCAGGCAAAGTGTTCGGACGGGAGAGACAGAAAACATCTTTATTTATTGAGCTCTGGGATCCGTCGAAGTGCGCCGCAGTCGAAGTGTCGTGTTCCGCCGCAGTGCAAAAGCGGAGTGGTCAGAGTACGACATCCGTGCGTCACATTTTATTTCACAAACACACCTCACTTCCTTGATTCTGGTAATTTTATATTTTCACCTCCCAGGCGTAATTTAGCGTTCGTTACCCATATACCTATCGCACGGATTGAGCAGTACTCGGACAACCAGCCCGCGTTCTGCCTGCGACGCGAGGCGGAAAATGGTTTGTTCTTCCCGCGCCCGCACCCAACGTCAGTGGTTCTGTACCTTTTCTTTTCTAATGCACTGAAGGAGACAGAAACGCAAAACAGACATCGTCACGACAATTGTGGCATGTACAACGTGCCACCATGCCGGAGCACCGATAAGGCGAATGTATGCAAATGCGCACGCGAGCGATACCAAAGCTTCTCGTACAACCTCTCAGCTGATGGGACACTCGTTACAGCGCTATGATGTAAAGGAAAGGTGGCGCGATAACTCCAAGCAAAATTGGAAACGCAATCGTCAGAGCACACCTGGCAAACACCACGCACCCGTAGGCCGCTCCGTGCTTGTGAATGTTTACAGCGGCGCGTTCGAGCAAAGTCGGCCGTGGTTCCAGCGGTAAGCGTCAAATTCGGCTCGCAGCTCGTGAAGGTGCTCGGTGAGCATGGGATCTACGTATCGTGTCGCTTTGAACAGCGACAGTACTTCCACGATATGAGGGATACGAGGGTGGGAGCGCAATGCTGGCGAAAAATCGCGTACGGCGCCTTCGGCAACGCCACTCGCCTCCTCCTCCACCGGCAGTTTCTTTCCTCCATGACCGGCAGCCAGCCGGAGCCACTAAATGCTACCGCGGGCCTGAGAGCGGTGCATCTTCCATAATGCATTGCGCGGGAGGAGCCCGAGGAGAGGAGAATGCGGCGTCAGAGGAGGTTGGCTTGCCAAAGCTGTGCCGCCTGACGTCATGCTCCCTCCTAACATTTTCTTCCTCCATGTGTCCAAGCACACACCGAGCTTCCGCCGACCGATGGTGGTCCCCGTCCAGTTCCATCCTCCCACGTGTTCGCGCACTAGGAAACGACTGTTTTCCAAGTGCAAGGCGTAACCCTTCGGGATATTGGCCATTCCGTTACAGTGTCGCTGACGAGGTATGGGTGCACCGCCGGAAGCAGGCAACAGGCATGAAGTTTCTACCTGAATTCGGCGGGCCTTTCGCCATCACGGAGCGCTTAGATGCTCATACTCGGCCAGTGGCCACTCCTTCGGGCACTGCAAACCTTGGCAAGCGGAAAAGAGACAACTTCGCTGTTCATGTGGCGCGCATGGAAAAAATATTGGACGCGCAGACTGACACTTCCCTGCGCTTCGTTCAGGCTCGCAGTCATGGCAGAGTCTGAATGCGAAAATCGGAAGCAAGGCAGGCAGCTAGTTCAGCGGGCAATCGCCAAGACGTTTATGTACCAGACGCCAAGAAGAGGAGAGAAGAAAGCGAGAGCTCGGGCAGAATGAACCCGGGTTAAGAGTGTTGCCGCAACTGTCGTGATAACTTTACAAATTGACGTCCTTTTACGTCTCAACCAACCAAACTGCGGGACACGTTTTTTTACGTCCACAGATCACAACATGGCCTTTGCGTTGGTATTTTGAACACAGCTTAAAGCGTACCATATATGTCCCATACCAAGCGCACCATATAT